>NW_025728352.1:0-627761 GCF_021461385.2 Schistocerca piceifrons | reverse complement strand
CTATTTATTTCCAATGCAATTTCTGTGTTTCATCGTCAATAAGAAGGTCCTAGGGATACAGTAAACCTGGAATGAAGCATCGGAATCTATAACTAGTGTCAATGGTATGGTTCAAAACATAGACTGTAAGAAGAGTCAGTCTTCTTATACTTAAGTCGGCATTGTGCCTTTTGTATTTAATTACGATGCAATTTCTGTGTTTCATCGTCATTAAGATGGTCAGATGGGTACAGTAAACATGAAGTGGAGCATCGGAATCCATAACTAGTGTCACAGGAATGGTTCAAAACATAGTCAGTAAGAAGAGTTAGTCTTCTTGTACTTATGTCGGCATTGTGCCTTTTGTATTGAATTCCGAAGCAATTTCTGTGTTTCATCGTCAATAAGAAGGTCTAAGGGATACAGTAAACCTGGAGTGAAGCAACGGAATCTGTAGCTAGTGTCACAGGAATGGTTCAAATCACAGACAGTAAGAAGAGTCAGTCTTCGTGTACTTCAGTCGGCATTTTGCCTTTTGTATTTAATTCCGATGCAATTTTTGTGTTTCATCGTCCAGAAGAAGGTCCAAGGGGTACAGTAAACCTGAAGTGAAGCATCGGGATCTATAACTGGTGTCACAGGAATCGTTCAAAACATAGTCAGTAAGAAGAGTCAGACTTCTTGTCCTTAAGTCGGCATTGTGCCTTTTGTATTTAATTCCGATGCAATTTGTGTGTTTCATCGTCAATAAGAAGGTCCAAGGGATACAGTAAACCTGGAGTGAAGCATCGGAATCTATAACTAGTGTCAATGGTATGGTTCAAAACATAGACAGTAAGAAGACACAGTCTTCTTGTACTTAAGTCGGCATTGTGCCTTTTCTATTTAATTCCGATGCAATTTCTGTGTTTCATCGTCAATAAGAAGGGCAGAGGGATACAGTAAACCTGGAGTGAAGCATCGGAATCTATAACTAGTGTCAATGGTATGGTTCAAAACATAGACAGTAAGAAGAGACAGTCTTCTTGTACTTAAGTCGGCATTGTGCCTTTTCTATTTAATTCCGATGTAATTTCTGTGTTTCATCGTCAATAAGAAGGGCAGAGGGATACACTAATCCTAAAGTGAAGCATCGGAATTATAACTAGTGTCACAGGAATGGTTCAAACATAGTCAGTAAAAAGAGTCAGTCTTCTTGAACTTAAGTCGGCATTGTACATTTTCTATTTAATTTCGATGCAATTTCTGTGTTTCATCGTCAATGACAAGGTCCAAGGTATACAGTAAACCTGGAGTGAAGCATCGGAATCTATAACTAGTGTCAATGGAATGGTTAAAACATAGACAGTAATATGAATTAGTCTTCTTGTGCTTAAGTCGGCATTGTGCCTTTTCTATTTAATTCCGATGAAATTTCTGTGTTTCATCGTCAATAAGAAGGACCAAGGGATACAGTAAACCTGGAGTGAAGCATCGGAATCTATAACTAGTGTCACAGGAATGGTTCAAAACATAGACTGTAAGAAGAGTCAGTCTCCTTGTACTTAATTCTGCACTGTGCCTTTTGTATTTAATTCCGATGCAATTTCTGTGTTTCAACGTCAATAAGAAGGTCCAAGGGATACAGTAAACCTGGAGTGAAGCATCGGAGTCTATAACTAGTGTCACAGGAGTGGTTCAAAAGTAGACAGTAATAAGAGTCAGTCTTCTTGAACTTAATTCGGCATTGTGAGTTTTGTATTTAATTCCTATGCAATTTCTGTGTTTCATCGTCAATAAGAAGGTCAGAGGGATACAGTAAACCTGAAGAGAAGCATCGGAATCCATAACTAGTGTCACAGGAATGGTTCAAAACATAGTCAGTAAGAAGAGTTAGTCTTCTTGTACTTATGTCGGCATTGTGCCTTTTGTATTTAATTCCGATGCAATTTCTGTGTTTCATCGTCAATAAGAAGGTCCAAGGGATACAGTAAACCTGAAGTGAAGCATCGGGATCTACAACTGGTGTCACAGGAATCGTTCAAAACATAGTCAGTAAGAAGAGTCAGTCATCTTGTACTTAAGTCGGCATAGTGCCTTTTTTTTTAATTCCGATGCAATTTGTGTGTTTCATCGTCAATAAGAATGTCCAAGGGATACAGTAAACCTGGAATGAAGCATCGGAATCTATAACTAGTGTCAATGGGATGTTTCAAAACATAGACAGTAAGAAGAGTCAGTCTTCTTGTACTTAAGTCGGCATTGTGCCTTTTGTATTTAATTACGATGCAATTTCTGTGTTTCATCGTCATTAAGATGGTCAGAGGGGTACAGTTAACCTGAAGTGAAGCATCGGAATCTATAGCTAGTGTCACAGGAATGGTTCAAAAGATAGTCAGTAAGAAGAGTCAGACTTCTTGTCCTTAAGTCGGCATTGTGCCTTTTGTATTTAATTCGGATGCCATTTCTGTATTTCATCGTCAATAAGAAGGGCAGAGGGATACACTAATCCTAAATTGAAGCGTCGGAATCTATAACTAGTGTCACAGGAAAGGTTCAAAACAAAGTCAGTTAGAAGAGCCAGTCTTCTTGTCCTTAAGTCGGCATTGTGCCGTTTGTATTTAATTCCGATGCAGTTTCTGTGTTTCATCGTCAACAAGAAGGTCCAAGGGATAAAGTAAACCTGGAGTGTAGCATCGGAATTTATAACTAGTTTTTGAGGAATGGTTCAAAACATAGACAGTAAGAAGAGTCAGTCTTCGTTTACTTGAGTCGGCATTTTGCCTTTTGTGTTTAATTCCGATTTAATTTCTGTGTTTCATCGTGAATAAGAAGGTCAGAGGGGTACAGTAAACCTGAAGTGAAGCATCGGAATCTATAGATAACGTCACAGGAATGGTTCAAAACATAGTCAGTAAGAAGAGTCAGACTTCTTGTCCGTAAGTCGGCAATGTGCCTTTTGTATTTAATTCCGATGCAATTTCTGTGTTTCATCGTCAATAAGAAGGTCAGAGGGATACAGTAAACCTGAAGAGAAGCATCGGAATCCGTAACTAGTGTCACAGGAATGGTTCAAAACATAGTCAGTAAGAAGAGTTAGTCTTCTTGTACTTATGTCGGCATTGTGCCTTTTGTATTTAATTCCGATGCAATTTCTGTGTTTCATCGTCAATAAGAAGGTCCAAGGGATACAGTAAACATGAAGTGAAGCATCGGAATTTATAACTAGTGTCACAGGAATGGTTCAAAACATAGTCAGTAAGAAGAGTCAGTCTTCTTGTACTTAAGTCGGCATTGTGCCTTTTCTATTTAATTCCGATGCAATTTCTGTGTTTCATCGTCAATAAGAAGGACCAAGGGATACAGTAAACCTGGAGTGAAGCATCGGAATCTGTAACTAGTGTCACAGGAATGGTTCAAATCATAGGCAGTAAGAAGAGTCAGTCTTCGTGTACTACTTTCGGCATTTTGCCTTCTGTATTTAATTCCGATGCAATTTCTGTGTTTCATCGTCAATAAAAAGGTCAGAGGGATACAGTAAACCTGAAGTGGAGCATCGGAATCCATAACTAGTGTCACAGGAATGGTTCAAAACATAGTCAGTAAGAAGAGTTAGTCTTCTTGTACTTATGTCGGCATTGTGCCTTTTGTATTGAATTCCGATGCAATTTCTGTGTTTCATCGTCAATAAGAAGGTCTAAGGGATACAGTAAACCTGGAGTGAAGCAACGGAATCTGTAGCTAGTGTCACAGGAATGGTTCAAATCATAGACAGTAAGAAGAGTCAGTCTTCGTGTACTTCAGTCGGCATTTTGCCTTTTGTATTTAATTCCGATGCAATTTTTGTGTTTCATCGTCTAGAAGAAGGTCCAAGGGATACAGTAAACCTGAAGTGAAGCATCGGGATCTATAACTGGTGTCACAGGAATCGTTCAAAACATAGTCAGTAAGAAGAGTCAGTCATCTTGTACTTAAGTCGGCATAGTGACTTTTCTATTTATTTCCGATGCAATTTCTGTGCTTCATCGTCAATAAGAAGGTCCTAGGGATACAGTAAACCTGGAATGAAGCATCGGAATCTATAACTAGTGTCAATGGTATGGTTCAAAACATAGACAGTAAGAAGAGTCAGTCTTCTTATACTTAAGTCGGCATTGTGCCTTTTGTATTTAATTACGATGCAATTTCTGTGTTTCATCGTCATTAAGATGGTCAGATGGGTACAGTTAACCTGAAGTGAAGCATCGGAATCTATAGCTAGTGTCACAGGAATGGTTCAAAGATAGTCAGTAAGAAGAGTCAGACTTCTTGTCCTTAAGTCGGCATTGTGCCTTTTGTATTTAATTCGGATGCCATTTCTGTATTTCATCGTCAATAAGAAGGGCAGAGGGATACACTAATCCTAAAGTGAAGCATCGGAATCTATAACTAGTGTCACAGGAATGGTTCAAAACAAAGTCAGTAAGATGAGCCAGTCTTCTTGTCCTTACGTCGGCATTGTGCCTTTTGTATTTAATTCCGATGCAGTTTCTGTGTTTCATCGTCAACAAGAAGGTCCAAGGGATACAGTAAACCTGGAATGTAGCATCGGAATCTACAACTAGTTTTAGAGGAATGGTTCAAAACATAGACAGTAAGAAGAGTCAGTCTTCGTGTACTTAAGTCGGCATTTTGCCTTTTGTGTTTAATTCCGATTTAATTTCTGTGTTTCATCGTCAATAAGAAGGTCCAAGGGATACAGTAAACCTAAGGTGAAGCATCGGAATTTATAACTAGTGTCACAGGAATGGTTCAAACATAGTCAGTAAAAAGAGTCAGTCTTCTTGTACTTAAGTCGGCATTGTAACTTTTCTATTTAATTTCGATGCAATTTCTGTGTTTCATCGTCAATGACAAGGTCCAAGGGATACAGTAAACCTGGACTGAAGCATCGGAATCTATAACTAGTGTCAATGGAATGGTTAAAATCATAGACAGTAATATGAATTAGTCTTCTTGTACTTAAGTCGGA
The DNA here is from genome assembly GCF_021461385.2 of Schistocerca piceifrons. Taxonomy (NCBI): domain Eukaryota; kingdom Metazoa; phylum Arthropoda; class Insecta; order Orthoptera; family Acrididae; genus Schistocerca; species Schistocerca piceifrons. The sequence continues at coordinate 622,792 of NW_025728352.1, read as the reverse complement.
TTTGTGCCTTTTGTATTTAATTCCGATTTAATTCCTGTGTTTCATCGTCAATAAGAAGGTCCAAGGGATACAGTAAACCTGGGGTGAAGCATCGGAATCTATAACTAGTGTCACAGGAATGGTTCAAAACATAGTCAGTAAGAAGAGTCAGACTTCTTGTTCTTAAGTCGGCATTGTGCCTTTTGTATTTAATTCTGATGCAATTTCTGTGTTTCATCATCAATAAGAAGGTCGAAGAGATACAGTAAACCTAGAGTGAAGCATCGGAATCTATAACTAGTGGCACAGGAATGGTTCGAAACATAGACTGTAAGAAGAGTCAGTCTCCTTGTACTTAATTCTGCACTGTGCCTTTTGTATTTAATTCCGATGCAATTTCTGTGATTCATCGTCAATAAGAAGGTCCAAGGGATACAGTAAACCTGAAGTGAAGCATCGGAAAATATAACTAGTGTCACGGGAATGGTTAAACACATAGTCAGTAAGAAGAGTCAGCTTTCTTGTACATAAGACGGCATTGTGCCTTTTCTATTTAATTCCGAAGCAATTTCTGTGTTTCATCGTCAATAAGAAGGACCAAGGAATACAGTATACCTGGAGTGAAGCATCGGAGTCTATAACTAGTGTCACAGGAGGGGTTCAAAAATAGACAGCAATAAGAGTCAGTTTTCTTGAACTTAATTCGGCATTGTGCCTTTTGTATTTAATTAGGATGCAATTTCTGTGTTTCATCGTCAATAAGAAGGTCAGAGGGATACAGTAAACCTGAAGTGAAGCATCGGAATCCATAACTAGTGTTACAGGAGTGGTTCAAAACATAGTCAGTAAGAAGAGTTAGTCTTCTTGTACTTATGTCGGCATTGTGCCTTTTGTATTTAGTTCCGATGCAATTTCTGTGTTTCATCGTCAATAAGAAGGTCCAAGGGATACAGTATACCTGGAGTGAAGCATCGGAATCTGTAGCTAGTGTCACAGGAATGGTTCAAATCATAGACAGTAAGAAGAGTCAGTCTTCGTGTACCTCAGTCGGCATTTTGCCTTTTGTATTTAATTCCGATGCAATTTTTGTGTTTCATCGTCAAGAAGAAGGTCCAAGGGATACAGTAAACCTGAAGTGAAGCATCGGGATCTATAACTGGTGTCACAGGAATCGTTCAAATCATAGTCAGTAAGAAGAGTCAGTCATCTTGTACTTAAGTCGGCATTGTGCCTTTTGTATTTAATTACGATGCAATTTCTGTGTTTCATCGTCATTAAGAAGGTCAGAGGGGTACAGTTAACCTGAAATGAAGCATCGGAATCTATAGCTAGTGTCACAGGAATGGTTCAAAATATAGTCAGTAAGAAGAGTCAGACTTCTTGTACTTAAGTCGGCATTGTGCCTTTTGTATTTAATTCCGATGCAATTCTTGTGTTTCATCATCAATAAGAAGGTCCAAGGGATACAGTAAACCTGGAGTGAAGCATCGGAATCTATAACTAGTGTCACAGGAATGGTTCAAAACATAGCCAGTAAGAAGAGTCAGTCTCCTTGTACTTAATTTTGCACTGTGCCTTTTGTATTTAATTCCGATGCAATTTCTGTGTTTCATCGTCAATAAGAAAGTCCAAGGGATACAGTAAACATGAAGTGAAGCATCGGAATTTATAACTAGTGTCACAGGAATGGTTCAAAACGTAGTCAGTAAGAAGAGTCAGTCTTCTAGTACTTAAGTCGGCATTGTGCCTTTTCTATTTAATTCCGATGCAATTTATGTGTTTCATCGTCAATAAGACGGACCAAGGGATACAGTAAACCTGAAGTGAAGCATCGGAATCCATAACTAGCGTCACAGGAATGGTTCAAAACATAGTCAGTAAGAAGAGTTAGTCTTCTTGTACTTAAGTCGGCATAGTGCCTTTTCTATTTATTTCCGATGCAATTTGTGTGTTTCATCGTCAATAAGAAGGTCCAAGGGATACAGTAAACCAGGAGTGAAGCATCGGAATCTATAACTAGTGTCACAGGAATGGTTCAAAAGATAGTCAGTAAGAAGAGTCAGTCATCTTGTACTTAAGTCGGCATAGTGCCTTCTCTATTTATTTCCGATGCAATTTCTGTGTTTCATCGTCAATAAGAAGGTCCAAGGGATACAGTAAACCTGGAATGAAGCATCGGAATCTATAACTAGTGTCAATGGTATGTTTCAAAACATAGACAGTAAGAAGAGTCAGTCTTCTTGTACTTAAGTCGGCATTGTGCCTTTTGTATTTAATTATGATGCAATTTCTGTGTTTCATCGTCATTAAGATGGTCAGAGGGGTACAGTTAACCTGAAGTGAAGCATCGGAATCTATAGCTAGTGTCACAGGAATGGTTCAAAAGATAGTCAGTAAGAAGAGTCAGACTTCTTGTCCTTAAGTCGGCATTGTGCCTTTTGTATTTAATTCGGATGCCATTTCTGTATTTCATCGTCAATAAGAAGGGCAGAGGGATACACTAATCCTAAATTGAAGCGTCGGAATCTATAACTAGTGTCACAGGAAAGGTTCAAAACAAAGTCAGTAAGAAGAGCCAGTCTTCTTGTCCTTAAGTCGGCATTGTGCCGTTTGTATTTAATTCCGATGCAGTTTCTGTGTTTCATCGTCAACAAGAAGGCCCAAGGGATAAAGTAAACCTGGAGTGTAGCATCGGAATTTATAACTAGTTTTTGAGGAATGGTTCAAAACATAGACAGTAAGAAGAGTCAGTCTTCGTTTACTTGAGTCGGCATTTTGCCTTTTGTGTTTAATTCCGATTTAATTTCTGTGTTTCATAGTGAATAAGAAGGTCAGAGGGGTACAGTAAACCTGAAGTGAAGCATCGGAATCTATAGATAGTGTCACAGGAATGGTTCAAAACATAGGCAGTAAAAAGAGTCAGACTTCTTGTCCTTAAGTCGGCATTGTGCCTTTTGTATTTAATTCCGATGCAATTTCTGTGTTTCATCGTCAATAAGAAGGTCAGAGGGATACAGTAAACCTGAAGAGAAGCATCGGAATCCATAACTAGTGTCACAGGAATGGTTCAAAACATAGTCAGTAAGAAGAGTTAGTCTTCTTGTACTTATGTCGGCATTGTGCCTTTTGTATTTAATTCCGATGCAATTTCTGTGTTTCATCGTCAATAAGAAGTTCCAAGGGATACAGTAAACCTGAAGTGAAGCATCGGGATCTATAACTGGTGTCACTGGAATCGTTCAAAACATAGTCAGTAAGAAGAGTCAGTCATCTTGTACTTAAGTCGGCATAGTGCCTTTTTTTTTAATTCCGATGTAATTTGTGTGTTTCATCGTCAATAAGAAGGTCCAAGGGATACAGTTAACCTGGAATGAAGCATCGGAATCTATAACTAGTGTCAATGGTATGGTTCAAAACATAGACAGTAAGAAGAGTCAGTCTTCTTGTACTTAAGTCGACATTGTGCCTTTTGTATTTAATTACGATGCAATTTCTGTGTTTCATCGTCATTAAGAGGGTTGAGGGGTACAGTTAACCTGAAGTGAAGCATCGGAATCTATAGCTAGTGTCACAGGAATGGTTCAAAAGATAGTCAGTAAGAAGAGTCAGACTTCTTGTCCTTAAGTCGGCATTGTGCCTTTTGTATTTAATTCCGATGCAATTCTTGTGTTTCATCATCAATAAGAAGATCCAATTGATACAGTTAACCTGGAGTGAAGCATCGGAATCTTTAACTAGTGTCACAGGAATGGTTCAAAACATAGACAGTAAGAAGAGTCAGTCTCCATGTACTTAATTTTGCACTGTGCCTTTTGTAATTAATTCCGATGCAATTTCTGTGTTTCATCGTCAATAAGAAGGTCCAAGGCATACAGTAAACATTAAGTGAAGCATCGGAATTTATAACTAGTGTCACAGGAATGGTTCAAAACATAGTCAGTAAGAAGAGTCAGTCTTCTTGTACTTAAGTCGGCATTGTGCCTTTTCTATTTAATTCCGATGCAATTTCAGTGTTTCATCGTCAATAAGAAGGACCAAGGGATACAGTAAACCTGGAGTGAAGCATCGGAATCTGTAGCTAGTGTCACAGGAATGGTTCAAATCATAGGCAGTAACAAGAGTCAGTCTTCGTGTACTTCAGTCGGCATTTTGCCTTCTGTATTTAATTCCGATGCAATTTGTGTGTTTCATCGTCAATAAGAAGGTCCAAGGGATACAGTAAACCTGGAGTGAAGCATCGGAATCTATAACTAGTGTCAATGGTATGGTTCAAAACATAGACAGTAAGAAGACACAGTCTTCTTGTACTTAAGTCGGCATTGTGCCTTTTCTATTTAATTCCGATGCAATTTCTGTGTTTCATCGTCAATAAGAAGGGCAGAGGGATACAGTAAACCTGGAGTGAAGCATCGGAATCTATAACTAGTGTCAATGGTATGGTTCAAAACATAGACAGTAAGAAGAGACAGTCTTCTTGTACTTAAGTCGGCATTGTGCCTTTTCTATTTAATTCCGATGCAATTTCTGTGTTTCATCGTCAATAAGATGGGCAGAGGCATACACTAATCCTAAAGTGAAGCATCGGAATTATAACTAGTGTCACAGGAATGGTTCAAACATAGTCAGTAAAAAGAGTCAGTCTTCTTGTACTTAGGTCGGCATTGTACCTTTTCTATTTAATTTCGATGCAATTTCTGTGTTTCATCGTCAATGACAAGGTCCAAGGTATACAGTAAACCTGGAGTGAAGCATCGGAATCTATAACTAGTGTCAATGGAATGGTTAAAAACATAGACAGTAATATGAATTAGTCTTCTTGTACTTAAGTCGGCATTGTGCCTTTTCTATTTAATTCCGATGCAATTTCTGTGTTTCATCGTCAATAAGAAGGACCAAGGGATACAGTAAACCTGGAGTGAACCATCGGAGTCTATAACTAGTGTCACAGGAGTTGTTCAAAAATAGACAGTAATAAGTGTCACTCTTCTTGAACTTAATTCGGCATTGTGCCTTTTGTATTTAATTCCGATGCAATTTCTGTGTTTCATCGTCAATAAAAAGGTCAGAGGGATACAGTAAAACTGAAGTGGAGCATCGGAATCCATAACTAGTGTCACAGGAATGGTTCAAAACATAGTCAGTAAGAAGAGTTAGTCTTCTTGTACTTATGTCGGCATTGTGACCTTTGTATTGAATTCCGATGCAATTTCTGTGTTTCATCGTCAATAAGAAGGTCCAACGGATACAGTAAACCTGGAGTGAAGCATAGGAATCTGTAGCTAGTGTCACAGGAATGGTTCAAATCACAGACAGTAAGAAGAGTCAGTCTTCGTGTACTTCAGTCGGCATTTTGCCTTTTGTATTTAATTCCGATGCAATTTTTGTGTTTCATCGTCTAGAAGAAGGTCCAAGGGATACAGTAAACCTGAAGTGAAGCATCGGGATCTATAACTGGTGTCACAGGAATCGTTCAAAACATAGTCAGTAAGAAGAGTCAGTCATCTTGTACTTAAGTCGGCATAGTGCCTTTTATATTTATTTCCGATGCAATTTCTATGTTTCATCGTCAATAAGAAGGTCCAAGGGATACAGTAAACCTGGAATGTAGTATCGGAATCTATAACTAGTTTTAGAGGAATGTATCAAAACATAGACAGTAAGAAGAGTCAGTCTTCGTGTACTTAAGTCGGCATTTTGCCTTTTGTGTTTAATTCCGATTTAATTTCTGTGTTTCATCGTCAATAAGAAGGTCCAAGGGATACAGTAAACCTGAGGTGAAGCATCGGAATCTATAGCTAGTGTCAATGGAATGGTTAAAAACATAGACAGTAATATGAATTAGTCTTCTTGTACTTAAGTCGGGTTTGTGCCTTTTGTATTGAATTCCGATTTAATTCCTGTGTTTCATCGTCAATAAGAAGGTCCAAGGGATACAGTAAACCTGGGGTGAAGCATCGGAATCTATAACTAGTGTCACAGGAATGGTTCAAAACATAGTCAGTAAGAAGAGTCAGACTTCTTGTCCTTAAGTCGGCATTGTGCCTTTTGCATTTAATTCTGATGCAATTTCTGTGTTTCATCATCAATAAGAAGGTCGAAGAGATACAGTAAACCTAGAGTGAAGCATCGGAATCTATAACTAGTGGCACAGGAATGGTTAGAAACATAGACTGTAAGAAGAGTCAGTCTCCTTGTACTTAATTCTGCACTGTGCCTTTTATATTTAATTCCGATGCAATTTCTGTGTTTCATCGTCAATAAGAAGGTCCAAGGGATACAGTAAACCTGAAGTGAAGCATCGGAAAATATAACTAGTGTCACGGGAATGGTTAAAAACATAGTCAGTAAGAAGAGTCAGCTTTCTTGTACATAAGACGGCATTGTGCCTTTTCTATTTAATTCCGAAGCAATTTCTGTGTTTCATCGTCAATAAGAAGGACCAAGGGATACAGTATACCTGGAGTGAAGCATCGGAGTCTATAACCAGTGTCACAGGAGGGGTTCAAAGATAGACAGCAATAAGAGTCAGTCTTCTTGAACTTAATTCGGCATTGTGCCTTTTGTATTTAATTAGGATGCAATTTCTGTGTTTCATCGTCAATAAGATGGTCAGAGGGATACAGTAAACCTGAAGTGAAGCATCGGAATCCATAAGTAGTGTCACAGGAGTGGTTCAAAACATAGTCAGTAAGAAGAGTTAGTCTTCTTGTACTTATGTCGGCATTGTGCCTTTTGTATTTAGTTCCGATGCAATTTCTGTGTTTCATCGTCAATAAGAAGGTCCAAGGGATACAGTATACCTGGAGTGAAGCATCGGATTCTGTAGCTAGTGTCACAGGACTGGTTCAAATCATAGACAGTAAGAAGAGTCAGTCTTCGTGTACCTCAGTCGGCATTTTGCCTTTTGTATTTAATTCCGATGCAATTTTTGTGTTTCATCGTCAAGAAGAAGGTCCAAGGGATACAGTAAACCTGAAGTGAATCATCGGGATCTATAACTGGTGTCACAGGAATCGTTCAAATCATAGTCAGTAAGAAGAGTCAGTCATCTTGTACTTAAGTCTGCATTGTGCCTTTTGTATTGAATTACGATGCAATTTCTGTGTTTCATCGTCATTAAGAAGGTCAGAGGGGTACAGTTAACCTGAAATGAAGCATCGGAATCTATAGCTAGTGTCACAGGAATGGTTCAAAGTATAGTCAGTAAGAAGAGTCAGACTTCTTGTCCTTAAGTCGGCATTGTGCCTTTTGTATTTAATTCCGATGCAATTCTTGTGTTTCATCATCAATAAGAAGGTCCAAGGGATACAGTAAACCTGGAGTGAAGCATCGGAATCTATAACTAGTGTAACTGGAATGGTTCAAATCATAGCCAGTAAGAAGAGTCAGTCTCCTTGTACTTAATTTGGCACTGTGCCTTTTGTATTTAATTCCGATGCAATTTCTGTGTTTCATCGTCAATAAGAAAGTCCAAGGGATACAGTAAACATGAAGTGAAGCATCGGAATTTATAACTAGTGTCACAGGAATGGTTCAAAACATAGTCAGTAAGAAGAGTCAGTCTTCTAGTACTGAAGTCGGCATTGTGCCTTTTCTATTTAATTCCGATGCAATTTCTGTGTTTCATCGTCAATAAGAAGGACCAAGGGATACAGTAAACTTGAAGTGAAGCATCGGAATCCATAACTAGCGTCACAGGAATGGTTCAAAACATAGTCAGTAAGAAGAGTTAGTCTTCTTGTACTTAAGTCGGCATAGTGCCTTTTCTATTTATTTCCAATGCAATTTGTGTGTTTCATCGTCAATAAGTAGGTCCAAGGGATACAGTAAACCTGGAGTTTAGCATCGGAATCTATAACTAGTGTCAATGGTATGGTTCAAATCATAGACAGTAAGAAGAGTCAGTCTTCTTGTACTTAAGTCGGCATTGTGCCTTTTCTATTTAATTCCGATGCAATTTCTGTGTTTCATCGTCAATGAGAAGGGCAGAGGGATACACTAATCCTAAAGTGAAGCATCGGAATCTCTAACTAGTGTCACAGGAATGGTTCAAAACAAAGTCAGTAAGAAGAGCCAGTCTTCTTGTCCTTAATTCGGCATTGTGCCTTTTGTATTTAATTCCGATGCAGTTTCTGTGTTTCATCGTCAACAAGAAGGTCCAATGGATACAGTAAACCTGAGGTGAAGCATCGGAATTTATAACTAGTGTCACAGGAATGGTTCAAACATAGTCAGTAAAATGAGTCAGTCTTCTTGTACTTAAGTCGGAATTGTACCTTCTCTATTCAATTTCGATGCAATATCTGTGTTTCATCTTCAATGACAAGGTCCAAGGAATACAGTAAACCTGGAGTGAAGCATCGGAATCTATAACTAGTGTCATTGGAATGGTTAAAAACATAGGCAGTAATATGAATTAGTCTTCTTGTACTTAAGTTGGCATTGTGCCTTTTGTATTTATTTCCGATGCAATTTCTGTGTTTCGTCGTCAATAAGAAGGTCAGAGGGGTACAGTTAAGCTGAAGTTAAGCATCGGAATCTATAGATAGTGTCACAGGAATGGTTCAAAACATAGTCAGTAAGAAGAGTCAGACTTCTTGTCCTTAAGTCGGCATTGTGCCTTTGGTATTTAATTCCGATGCAATTTCTGTGTTTCATCATCAATAAGAAGGTCCAACGGATACAGTAAACCTGGAGTGAAGCATCGGAATCTATAACTAGTGTCACAGGAATGGTTCAAAACATAGACTGTGAGAAGAGTCAGTCTCCTTGTACTTAATTCTGCACTGTGCCTTTGGTATTTAATTCCGATGCAATTTCTGTTTTTCATCGTCAAAAAGAAGGTCCAAGGGATACAGTAATTCTGAAGTGAAGAATCGGAATCTATAACTGGTGTCACAGGAATCGTTCAAATCATAGTCAGAAGAGTCAGTGTTCCTGTACTTAAGTCGGCATAGTGCCTTTGCTATTTAATTCCGATGCAATTTTTGTGTTTCATCGTCATTAAGAAGGTCAGAGGGATACAGTAAACCTGAAGTGAAGCATCGGAATCTATAGCTAGTGTCACAGGAATGGTTCAAAACATAGTCAGTAAGAAGAGTCAGTCTTTTAGTACTTAGGTCGGCATTGTGACTTTTCTTTTTAATTCCGATGCAATTTCTGTGTTTCATCGTCAATAAGGTCAGAGGGATACAGTAATCCTGAAGTTAAGCATCGATCTCTGTAACTAGTGTCACAGGAATGGTTCAAATCATAGACAGTAAGAAAAGTCAGTCTTCGTGTACTTCAGTCGGCATTTTGCCTTTTGTGTTTAATTCCGATGCAATTTCTGTGTTTCATCGTAATTAAAGAGGTCCAAGGGATACAGTAAACCTGAGGTGAAGCATCGGAATCTATAACTAGTGTCACAGGAATGGTTCAAACATAGTCAGTAAGAAGAGTCAGTCTTCTTGTACATAAGTCGGCATTGTGCCTTTTGTATTTAATTCCGATGCAATTCTTGTGTTTCATCATCAATAAGAAGCTCCAAGGGACACAGTAAACCTTTAGTGAAGCATCGGAATCTATATCTAGTGTCACAGGAATGGTTCAAAACATAGACAGTAAGAAAAGTCAGTCTCCATGTACTTAATTTTGCACTGTGCCTTTTGTATTTAATTCCGATGCAATTTCTGTGTTTCATCGTCAATAAGAAGGTCCAAGGGATACAGTAAACATGAAGTGAAGCATCGGAATTTATAACTAGTGTCACAGGAATGGTTCAAAATATAGTCAGTAAGAAGAGTCAGTCTTCTTGACTTAAGTCGGCATTGTGCCTTTTCTATTTAATTCCGATGCAATTTCTGTGTTTCATCGTCAATAAGAAGGACCAAGGGATACAGTAAACCTGGAGTGAAGCATCGGAATCTGTAACTAGTGTCACAGGAATGGTTCAAATCATAGGCAGTAGGAAGAGTCAGTCTTCGTGTACTTCAGTCGGCATTTTGCCTTCTGTATTTAATTCCGATGCAATTGCTGTGTTTCATCGTCAATAAAAAGGTCAGAGGGATACAGTAAACCTGAAGTGGAGCATCGGAATCCAAAACTAGTGTTACAGGAATGGTTCAAAACATAGTCAGTAAGAAGAGTTAGTCTTCTTGTACTTATGTCGGCATTGTGCCTTTTGTATTGAATTCCGATGCAATTTCTGTGTTTCATCGTCAGTAAGAAGGTCCAAGGGATACAGTAAACCTGGAGTGAAGCAACGGAATCTGTAGCTAGTGTCACAGGAATGGTTCAAATCACAGACAGTAAGAAGAGTCAGTCTTCGTGTACTTCAGTCGGCATTTTGCCTTTTGTATTTAATTCCGATGCAATTTTTGTGTTTCATCGTCTAGAAGAAGGTCCAAGGGATACAGTTAACCTGAAGTGAAGCATCGGGATCTATAACTGGTGTCACAGGAATCGTTCAAAACATAGTCAGTAAGAAGAGTCAGTCATCTTGTACATAAGTCGGCATAGTGCCTTTTCTATTTATTTCCGATGCAATTTCTGTGTTTCATCGTCAATACGAAGGTCCAAGGGATATAGTAAACCTGGAATGAAGCATCGGAATCTATAACTAGTGTCAATGGTATGGTTCAAAACATAGACAGTAAGAAGAGTCAGTCTTCTTGTACTTAAGTCGGCATTGTGCCTTTTGTATTTAATTACGATGCAATTTATGTGTTTCATCGTCATTAAGATGGTCAGAGGGGTACAGTTAAGCTGAAGTGAAGCATCGGAATCTATAGATAGTGTCACAGGAATGGTTCAAAACATAGTCAGTAAGAAGAGTCAGACTTCTTGTCCTTAAGTCGGCATTGTGCCTTTTGTATTTAATTCCGATGCAATTTCTGTGTTTCATCATCAATAAGAAGGTCCAACGGATACAGTAAACTTGGACTGAAGCATCGGAATCTATAACTAGTGTCACAGGAATGGTTCAAAACATAGACTGTAAGAAGAGTCAGTCTCCTTGTACTTAATTCTGCACTGTGCCTTTTGTATTTAATTCCGATGCAATTTCTGTTTTTCATCGTCAAAAAGAAGGTCCAAGGGATACAGTAATCCTGAAGTGAAGCATCGGAATCTATAACTGGTGTCACAGGAATCGTTCAAATCATAGTCAGTTAGAAGAGTCAGTGTTCCTGTACTTAAGTCGGCATAGTGCCTTTGCTATTTAATTCCGATGCAATTTGTGTGTTTCATCGTCAATAAGAAGGTCCAAGGGATACAGTAAACCTGGAGTGAAGCATCGGAATCTATAACTAGTGTCAATGGTGTGGTTCAAAACATATACAGTAAGAATAGTCAGTCTTCTTGTACTTAAGTCGGCATTGTGCCTTTTCTATTTAATTACGATGCAATTTCTGTGTTTCATCGTCATTAAGAAGGTCAGAGGGATACTGTAAACCTGAAGTGAAGCATTGGAATCTATAGCTAGTGTCACAGGAATGGTTCAAAACATAGTCAGTAAGAAGAGTCAGTCTTTTTGTACTTAGGTCGGCCTTGTGACATTTCTTTTTAATTCCGATGCAATTTCTGTGTTTCATCGTCAATAAGGTCAGAGGGATACAGTAATCCTGAAGTGAAGCATCGAAATCTGTAACTAGTGTCACAGGAATGGTTCAAATCATAGACAGTAAGAAGAGTCAGTCTTCGTGTACGTCAGTCGGCATTTTGCCTTTTGTATTTAATTCCGATGCAATTTCTGAGTTTCATCGTAATTAAAAAGGTCCAAGGGATACAGTAAACCTGAGGTGAAGCATCGGAATCTATAACTAGTGTCACAGGAATGGTTCAAACATAGTCAGTAAGAAGAGTCAGTCTTCTTGTACATAAGTCGGCATTGTACCTTTTCTATTTAATTCCGATGCAATTTCTGTGTTTCATCGTCAATAAGAAGGTCCAAGGGATACAGTAAACCTCTAATGAAGCATCGGAATCTATAACTAGTGTCAATGGTATGGTTCAAAACATAGACAGTAAGAAGAGTCAGTCTTCTTGTACTTTAGTCGGCATTGTGCCTTTTGTATATAATTCCGATGCAATTTGTGTGTTTCATCGTCATTAAGAAGGTCAGAGGGATACAGTAAACCTGAAGTGAAGCATCGGAATCTATAGCTAGTGTCACAGGAATGGTTCTAATCATAGTCAGTAAGAAGAGTCAGTCTTCTTGTACTAAAGTCGGCATTGTACCTTTTCTATTTAATTTCGATGCAATTTCTGTGATTCATCGTCAATAACAAGGTCCAAGGGATACAATAAACCTGGAGTGAAGCATCGGAATCTATAACTAGTGTCAATGGAATGGTTCAAAACATAGACAGTAAGAAGAGTCAGTCTTCTTGTACTTAAGTCGGCATTGTGCCTTTTGTATTTAATTCCGATGCAATTTCTGTGTTTCATCGTCAATAACAAGGTCAGAGGGGTACAGTAAATATGAAGTGAAGCATCGGAATCTGTAGCTAGTGTCACAGGAATGGTTCAAACATAGTCAGTAAGAAGAGTCGGACTTCTTGTCCTTAAGTCGGCATTGTGCCTGTTGTATTTAATTCTGATGCAATTCTTGTGTTTCATCATCAATAAGAAGGTCCAAGGGATACAGTAAACCTGGAGTGAAGCATCGGAATCTATAACTAGTGTCACAGGAATGGTTCAAAACATAGACAGTAAGAAGAGTCAGTCTCCTTGTCCTTAATTTTGCACTGTGCCTTTTGTATTTAATTCCGATGCAATTTCTGTGTTTCGTCGTCAATAAGAAGGTCCAAGGGATACAGTAAACATGAAGTGAAGCATCGGAATTTATAACTAGTGTCACAGGAATGGTTCAAACCATAGTCAGTAAGAAGAGTCAGTCTTCTTATACTTACGTCGGCATTGTGCCTTTTCTATTTAATTCCGATGCAATTTCTGCGTTTCATCGTCAATAAGAAGGACGAAGGGTTACAGTAAACCTAGAGTGAAGCATCGGAGTCTATAACTAGTGTCACAGGACTGGTTTAAAAATAGACAGTAAGAAGAGTTAGTCTTCTTGTACTTAAGTCGGCATTGTGCTATTTGTATTTAATTCCGATGCAATTTCTGTGTTTCATCGTCAATAAGAAGGTCCAAGGGATACAGTAAACCTGGAGTGTAGCATCGGAATCTATAACAAGTGTCACAGGAATGGTTCAAAACGTAGACAGTAAGAAGAGTCAGTCTTCGTGTACTTAAGTCGGCATTTTGCCTTTTGTATTTACTTCCGATGCAATTTCTGTGTTTCATCTTCAATAAACAGGTCCAAAGGATACAGTAAACCTGAGGTGAAGCAGCGGAATCTATAACTAGTGTCACAGGAATGGTTAAAAACATAGTCAGTAAGAAGAGTCAGACTTCTTGTCCTTAAGTCGGCATTGTGCCTTTTGCATTTAATTCCAATGCAATTTCTGTGTTTCATCAGCAATAAGAAGGTCCAAGGGATACAGTAAACCTGGAGTGAAGCATCGGAATCTATAACTAGTGTCACAGGAATGGTTCAAAAATAGACAGTAATAAGAGTCAGTCTTCTTGTACTTAATTCGGCATTGTGCCTTTTGTATTTAATTCCGATGCATTTTCTGCGTTTCATCGTCAAGAAGAAGGTCAGAGTTATACAGTAAACCTCAAGTGAAGCATCGGAATCTATAACGGGTGTCACAGGAATGGTTCAAAACATAGTTAGTAGGAAGAGTCGGTCTTCATGTACTTATGTCGGCATTGTGCCTTTTGTATTTAATTACGATGCAATTTCTGTGTTTCATCGTCATTAAGTAGGTCAGAGGGATACAGTAAACCTGAAGTGAAGCATCGGAATCTATAGTTAGTGTCACAGGAATGGTTCAAAACATAGTCAGTAAGAAGAGTCAGTCTTTTTGCCCTTAAGTCGGCATTGTGCCTTTTGTATTTAATTCCGATGTATTTTCTGTGTTCCATCGTCAATAAGAAGGTCCAAGGGATACAGTAAACCTGAAGTGAAGCAATGGAATCTATAGCTAGTGTCACAGGAATGGTTCAAAACATAGTCAGTAAGAAGAGTCAGTCTTTTTGCCCTTAAGTCGGCATTGTGCCTTTTGTATTTAATTCCGATGCAATTTCTGTGTTTCATCGTCAATAAGAAGGTCAGAGGGGTACAGTAAATCTGAAACCTGAAGTGAAGCATCGGAATCTATAGCTAGTGTCACAGGAATGGTTCAAAACATAGACAGTAAGAAGAGTCAGTCTTCTTGTACTTAATTCTGCTTTGTGTATTTTGTATTCAATTCCGATGCAATTTCTGTGTTTCATCGTCAATACGAAGGTCTGAGGGATACAGTAAACCTGGAGTGAAGCATCGGAATCTATAACTAGTGTCACAGGAATGGTTCAAATCATAGACAGTAAGAAGCGTCAGACTTCTTTTACTTAAGTCGGCATTGTGCCTTTTGTATTTAATTCCGATGCAATTTCTGTGTTTCATCGTCAATAAGAAGAACAGAGGGATACAGTAAACCTGAAGTGAGGCATCGGAATCTATAGCTAGCGTCACAGGAATGGTTAAAAACATAGTCAGTAAGAAGAGTCAGACTTCCTGTCCTTAAGTCGGCATTGTGCCTTTTGTATTTAATTCCGATGCAATTTCTGTGTTTCATCATCAATAAGAAGGTCCAAGGGATACAGTAAACCTGGAGTGAAGCATCGGAATCTATAACTAGTGTCACAGGAATGGTTCAAAACATAGCCAGTAAGAAGAGTCAGTCTCCTTGTACTTAATTCTGCACTGTCCCTTTTGTATTTAATTCCGATGCAATTTCTGTGTTTCATCGTCAATAAGAAGGTCCAAGGGATACAGTAAACATGAAGTGAAGCATCGGAGTCTATAACTAGTGTCACAGGACTGGTTCAAAAAAGACAGTAATAAGAGTCAGTCTTCTTGTACTTAATTCGGCATTGTGCCTTTTGTATTTAATTCCGATGCAATTTCTGTGTTTCATCGTCAATAAGAAGTTCAGAGGGATACAGTAAACCTGAAGTGAGGCATCGGAATCCATAACTAGTGTCACAGGAATGGTTCAAAGCAAAGTCAGTAAGAAGAGTCGGTCTTCTTGTCCTTAAGTCGGCATTGTGCCTTTTGTATTTAATTCCGATTCAATTTCTCTGTTTCATCGTCAATAAGAAGGTCCAAGGAATACAGTAAACCTGGAGTGTAGCATCGGAATCTATAACTAGTGTCACAGCAATGGTTCAAAGCGTAGACAGTAAGAAGAGTCAGTCTTCGTGTACTTAAGTCGGCATTTTGCTTTTTGTATTTAATTCCGATGCAATTTCTGTGTTTCATCGTAAATAAACAGGTCCAAGGGATACAGTAAACCTGACGTGAAGCATCGGAATCTATAACTAGTGTCACAGGAATGGTTCAAACATAGTCAGTAAGAAGAGTCAGTCTTCTTGTACTTAAGTCGGCATTGTACCTTTTCCATTTTATTCCGATGCAATTTCTGTGTTTCATCGTCAATAACAAGGTCCAAGGGATACAGTAAACCTTGAGTGAAGCATCGGAATCTATAACTAGTGTCAATGGAATGGTTCAAAACATAGACAGTAAGAAGAGTCAGTCTTCTTGTACTTAAGTCGGCATTGTGCATTTGTATTTAATTCCGATGCAATTTCTGTGTTTCATCGTCAATAAGAGGGTCAGAGGGGTACAGTAAACCTGAAGTGAAGCATCGGAATCTATAGCTGGTGTCACAGGAATGTTTAAAAACATAGTCAGTAAGAAGAGTCAGACTTCTTGTCCTTAAGTCGGCATTGTGCCTTTTGTATTTAATTCCAATGCAATTTCTGTGTTTCATCAGCAATAAGAAGGTCTAAGGGATACAGTAAACCTGGAGTGAAGCATCGGAATCTATAACTAGTGTCACAGGAATGGTTCAAAAATAGACAGTAATAAGAGTCAGTCTTCTTGTACTTAATTCGGCATTAAGCCTTTTCTATTTAATTCCGATGCAATTTCTGTGTTTCATCGTCAATAAGAAGGTCAGAGGGATACAGTAAACCTCAAGTGAAGCATCGGAATCTATAAGTAGTGTCACAGGAATGGTTCAAACAAAGTCAGTAGGAAGAGTCAGTCTTCCTGTCCTTAAGTCGGCATTGTGCTTTTTGTTTTTAATTCCGATGCAATTTCTGTGTTTCATCGACAATAAGAAGGTCTAAGGGATACAGTAAACCTGGAGTGTAGCATCGGAATCTATAAATAGAGTCACAGGAATGGTTCAAAGCATAGACAGTAAGAAGAGTCAGTCTTCGTGCACTTAAGTCGGCATTTTGCCTTTTGTATTTAACTCCGATGCAATTTCTGTGTTTCATCGTCAATAAGAAGGTCCAAAGGATACAGTAAACCTGAGGTGAAGCACCGGAATCTATAACTAGTGTCACAGGAATGGTTCAAAGCATTGTCAGTAAGAAGAGTCAGTCTTCTTGTACTTAAGTCGGCATAGTACCTTTTCTATTTAATTCCGATGCAGTTTCTGTGTTTCATCGTCAATAACAAGGTCCAAGGGATACAGTAAACCTGGAGTGAAGCATCGGAATCTGTAACTAGTGTCACGGGAATGGTTCAAAACATAAACAGTAAGAAGAGTCAGTCTTTTTGTACTTAATTCTGCACTGTGCCATTTGTATTTAATTCCGATGTATTTTCTGTGTTTCATCGTCAATAAGAAGGTAGAAGGGATACAGTAAATCTGAATTGAAGCATCGGAATTTATAACTAGTGTCACAGGAATGGTTCAAAACATAGTCAGTAAGAAGAGTCAGTCTTCTTGTACTTAAGTCGGCATTGTGCCTTTTCTATTTAATTCCGATGCAATTTCTGTGTCTCATCGTCAATAAGAAGGACCGAGGGATACAGTAAACCTGGAGTAAAGCATCGGAGTCTATAACTCGTGTCACAGGACTTGTTCAAAAATAGACAGTAAGAAGAGTCAGTCTTCTTGAACTTAATTCGGCATTGTGCCTTTTGTATTTCATTCCGATGCAATTTCTGTGTTTCATCGTCAATAGGAAGGTCAGAGGGATACAGTAAACCTGAAGTGAAGCATCGGAATCCATAAGTAGTGTCACAGGAATGGTTCAAAACATAGTCAGTAAGAGGAGTTTGTTTTCTTGTACTTAAGTCGGCATTGTGCCTTTAGTATTTAATTCCGATGCAATTTCTGTGTTTCATCGTCAATAAGAAGGTCAAAGCGATACAGTAAACCTGGAGTGAAGCATCGGAATCTGTAACTAGTGTCACAGGAATGGTTCAAATCATAGACAGTAAGAAGAGTCAGTCTTCGTGTACTTCAGTCGGCATTTTGCCTTTGTATTTAATTCCGATGCAATTTTTGTGATTCATCGTCAATACGAAGGTCCAAGGGATACAGTAAACCTGAAGTGAAGCATCGGGATCTATAACTAGTGTCACAGGATTCGTTCAAAACATAGTCAGTTAGAAGAGTCAGTCTTCTTGTACTTAAGTCAGCATAGTGCCTTTTCTATTTAATTCCGATGCAATTTGTGTGTTTCATCTTCAATAAGAAGGTCCAAGGAATTCAGTAAACCTGGAGTGAAGCATCGGAATCTATACCTAGTGTCAATGGTATGATTCAAAACATAGACAGTAAGAAGAGTCAGTCTTCTTGTCCTTATGTCGGCATTGTGCCTTTTGTATTTAATTCCGATGCAATTTCTGTGTTTCATGGTCAATAAGAAGGTCCAAGGTATACAGTAAACCTGAAGTGAAGCATGGGATCTATTACTAGTGGCACAGGAATGGTTCAAAACATAGTCAGTAACAAGAGTCAGTCTTGTTGTACTTAAGTCGGCATTGTGCCTTTTCTATTTAATTCCGATGTAATTTCTGTGTTTCATCGTCAATACGAAGGTCCAAGGGATACAGTAAACATTGAGTGAAGCATCGTAATCTATAACTAGTGTCAAAGGAATGGTTCAAAACATAGTCAGTAAGAAGAGTCAGTCTTCTTGTACTTAAGTCGGCATTGTGCCATTTTCTATTTAATTCCGATGCAATTTCTGTGTTTCATCGTCAATAAGAAGATCCAAGGGATATAGTAACCCTGGAGTGAAGCACCGGAATCTATGACTAGTGTCACAGGAATGGTTCAAAGCATAGGCAGTAAGAAGAGTCAGTCTTCTTGTACTTACGACGACATTGTGCCTTTTCAATTTAATTCCGAAGCAATTTCTGTGTTTCATTGTCAATATGAAGCTCCAAGGGATACAGTTAACCTGAAGTAAAGCATCGGAATTTATAGCTAGTGTCACAGGAATGGTTCAAACAATAGTCAGTAAGGAGAGTCAGTCTTCTTGTACTTTAGTCGGCATTGTGCCATTTGTATTTAATTCCGATGCAATTTCTGTGTTTCATCGTCAATAAGAAAGACAGAGGGGTACAGTAAACCTGAAACCCGAAGTGAAGGATCGGAATCAATAGCTAGTGTCACAGGAATGGTTCAAAAGAAAGACAGTAAGAAGAGTCAGTCTTCTTGTACTTAATTCTGCTTTGTGCCCTTTGTATTTAATTCCGATGGAATTTCTGTGTTTCATCGTCAATAAGAAGGTCCAAGGGATACAGTAAACCTGAAGTGAAGCATCGGAATCTATAACTAGTGTCACAGGAATTGTTCAAAACATAGAAAGTAAGAAGTGTCAGTCTTCTTGTACTTAAGTCGGCATTGTGCCTTTTCTATTTAATTCCGATGCAATTTCTGTGTTTCATCGTCAATAAGAAGGACCGAGGGATACAGTAAACCTGGAGTAAAGCATCGGAGTCTATAACTAGTGTCACAGGACTGGTTCAAAAATAGACAGTAAGAAGAGTCAGTCTTCTTGAACTTAATTCGGCATTGTGCCTTTTGTATTTAATTCCGATGCAATTTCTGTGTTTCATCGTCAATAAGAAGGTCAGAGGGAAACAGTAAACCTGAAGTGAAGCATCGGAATCCATAACTAGTGTCACAGGAATGGTTCAAAACATAGTCAGTAAGAGGAGTTAGTCTTCTTGTACTTAAGTCGGCATTGTGCCTTTTGTATTTAACTCCGATGCAATTTCTGTGCTTCATCGTCAATAAGAAGGTCACTGGGTTACAGTAATCCTGAAGTAAAGCATCGGAATCTATAACTAGTGTCACAGGAATGGTTCAAAACATAGTCAGTAAGAATAGTCAGTCTTATTGTACTTAAGTCACCATTGCGCTTTTTCTATTTATTTCTGATGCAATTTCTGTGTTTCATCGTCAATATGAAGGTCCAAGGGATACAGTAAACCTGGAGTGAAGCATCGGAATCTATAACTAGTGTCACAGGAATGGTTCAAATCATAGACAGTAAGAAGAGTCAGACTTCTTTTACTTAAGTCGGCATTGTGCCTTTTGTATTTAATTCCGGTGCAATTTCTGTGTTTCATCGTCAATAAGAAGGTCCAAGGGATACAGTAAACCTGGAGTGAAGCATCGGAGTCTATTACTAGTGTCACAGGACTGGTTCAAAAATAGACAGTAAGAAGAGTCAGTCTTCTTGAACTTAATTCGGCATTGTGCCTTTTCTATTTAATTACGATGCAATTTCTGTGTTACATCGTCAATAAGATGGTCAGAGGGATACAGTAAACCTGAAGTGAAGCATCGGAATCTATAGCTAGTGTCACAGGAATGGTTCAAAGCATAGTCAGTTAGAAGAGTCAGTCTTCTTGTCCTTAAGTCGGCATTGTGCCTTATGTAATTAATTCCGATGCAATTTCTGTGTTTCATCGTCAACAAGAAGGTCCAAGGGATACAGTAAACATGGAGTGAAGCATCGAAATCTATAACTAGTGTCACAGGAATGGTTCAAAACATAGACAGTAAGAAGAGTTAGTCTTCTTGTACTTAATTCGGCATTGTGCCTTTTGTATTTAATTCCGATGTAATTTCTGTGTTTCATCGTCAATAAGAAGGTCCTAGGGATACAGTAAACCTCAAGTGAAGCATCAGAATCTACAACGGGTGTCACAGGAATGGTTCAAATCATAGTCAGTAGGAAGAGTCGGTCTTCATGTACTTAAATCGGCATTGTGGCATTTGTATTTAATTCCGATGCATTTTCTGTGTATCATCGTCAATAAGAAGGTCCAAGGGATACAGTAAACCTGAAGTGAAGGTTCGGAATTAATAACAAGTGTCAAAGGAATGGTTCAAAACATAGTCAGTAAGGAGAGTCAGTCTTCTTGTACTTATGTCGGCATTGTGCCTTTTGTATTTAATTCCGATGCAAATTCTGTGTTTCATCGTTAATACGAAGGACCAAGGGATACACTAAACCTGGAGTGATGCATCGGTATCTATAACTAGTGTCACAGGGATGGTTCAAAACATAGACAGTAAGAAGAGTCAGTCTTCTTGTACTTAAGTCGGCATTGTGCTTTTCTATTAATTCCGATGCAATTTCTATGTTTCATCGTCAATAAGAAGGTCAGAGGGATACAGTAATCCTGAAGTGAAGCATCGGAATCTATAACTAGTGTCACAGGAATGGTTCTAAACATAGTCAGTAAGAAGAGTCAGTCCTCTTGTACTTAAGTCTGCATTGTGCTTTTTCTATTTAATTCCGATGCAATTTCCGTGTTTCATCGTCAATAAGAAGATCAGAGGGATACAATAAACCTGATGTGAAGCATCGGAATCTATAACTAGTGTCACAGGAATGGTTCAAAACAAAGTCAGTAAGAAGTGTCAGTCTTCTTGTCCTTCAGTCGGCATTGTGCCTTTTGTATTTAATTCCGATGCAATTTCTGTGTTTCATCGTCAATAAGAAGGTCCAAGGTATACAGTAAACCTGGAGTGAAGCATCGGAATCTATAACTAGTGTCACAGGAATTGTGCAAAACATAGACAGTAAGAAGAGTCAGTCTTCTTGTACTTAAGTCGGCATTGTGCCTTTTCTATTTAATTCCGATGCAATTTCTGTGTTTCATCGTCAATAAGAAGGACCGAGGGATACAGTAAACCTGGAGTAAAGCATTGGAGTCTATAACTAGTGTCACAGGACTGGTTCAAAGATAGACAGTAAGAAGAGTCAGTCATCTTGAACTTAATTCGGCATTGTGCCTTTTGTATTTAATTCCGATGCAATTTCTGTGTTTCATTGTCAATAAGAAGGTCAGAGGGAAACAGTTAACCTGAAGTGAAGCATCGGAATCCATAACTACTGTCACAGGAATGGTTCAAAACATAGTCAGTAAGAGGAGTTAGTCTTCTTGTACTTAAGTCGGCATTGTGCCTTTTGTATTTAACTCCGATGCAATTTCTGTGCTTCATCGTCAATAAGAAGGTCACTGGGATACAGTAATCCTGAAGTGAAGCATCGGAATCTATAACTAGTGTCACAGGAATGGTTCAAAACATAGTCAGTAAGAATAGTCAGTCTTATTGTACTTAAGTCATCATTGCGCTTTTTCTATTTATTTCTGATGCAATGTCTGTGTTTCATCGTCAATATGAAGGTCCAAGGGATACAGTAAACCTGGAGTGAAGCATCGGAATCTATAACTAGTGTCACAGGAATGGTTCAAATCATAAACAGTAAGAAGAGTCAGACTTCTTTTACTTAAGTCGGCATTGTGCCTTTTGTATTTAATTCCGGTGCAATTTCTGTGTTTCATCGTCAATAAGAGGGTCCAAGGGATACAGTAAACCTGGAGTGAAGCATCGGAGTCTATTACTAGTGTCACAGGACTGGTTCAAAAATAGACAGTAAGAAGAGTCAGTCTTCTTGAACTTAATTCGGCATTGTGCCTTTTCTATTTAATTCCGATGCAATTTCTGTGTTACATCGTCAATAAGATGGTCAGAGGGATACAGTAAACCTGAAGTGAAGCATCGGAATCTATAGCTAGTGTCACAGGAATGGTTCAAAACATAGTCAGTTAGAAGAGTCAGTCTTCTTGTCCTTAAGTCGGCATTGTGCCTTATGTAATTAATTCCGATGCAATTTCTGTGTTTCATCGTCAACAAGAAGGTCCAAGGGATACAGTAAACATGGAGTGAAGCATCGAAATCTATAACTAGTGTCACAGGAATGGTTCAAAACATAGACAGTAAGAAGAGTTAGTCTTCTTGTACTTAATTCGGCATTGTGCATTTTGTATTTACTTCCGATGTAATTTCTGTGTTTCATCGTCAATAAGAAGGTCCTAGGGATACAGTAAACCTCAAGTGAAGCATCAGAATCTACAACGGGTGTCACAGGAATGGTTCAAATCATAGTCAGTAGGAAGAGTCGGTCTTCATGTACTTAAGTCGGCATTGTGCCATTTGTACTTAATTCCAATGCATTTTCTGTGTATCATCGTCAAGAAGAAGGTCCAAGGGATACAGTAAACCTGAAGTGATGGTTCGGAATTAATAACAAGTGTCAAAGGAATGGTTCAAAACATAGTCAGTAAGGAGAGTCAGTCTTCATGTACTTATGTCGGCATTGTGCCTTTTGTATTTAATTCCGATGCAAATTCTGTGTTTCATCGTTAATACGAAGGACCAAGAGATACACTAAACCTGGAGTGATGCATCGGTATCTATAACTAGTGACACAGGGATGGTTCAAAACATAGACAGTAAGAAGAGTCAGTCTTCTTGTACTTAAGTCGGCATTGTGCTTTTCTATTAATTCCGATGCAATTTCTATGTTTCATCGTCAATAAGAAGGTCAGAGGGATACAGTAATCCAGAAGTGAAGCATCGGAATCTATAACTAGTGTCACAGGAATGGTTCTAAACATAGTCAGTAAGAAGAGTCAGTCCTCTTGTACTTAAGTCTGCATTGTGCTTTTTCTATTTAATTCCGATGCAATTTCTGTGTTTCATCGTCAATAAGAAGATCAGAGGGTTACAATAAACCTGAAGTCAAGCATCGGAATCTATAACTAGTGTCACAGGAATGGTTCAAAACAAAGTCAGTAAGAAGTGTCAGTCTTCTTGTCCTTCAGTCTGCATTGTGCCTTTTGTATTTAATTCCGATGCAATTTCTGTGTTTCATCGTCAATAAGAGGGTCCAAGGGATACAGTAAACCTGGAGTGAAGCATCGGAATCTATAACTAGTGTCACAGGAATTGTTCAAAACATAGACAGTAAGAAGAGTCAGTCTTCTTGTACTTAAGTCGGCATTGTGCCTTTTCTATTTAATTCCGATGCAATTTCTGTGTTTCATCGTCAATAAGAAGGACCGAGGGATACAGTAAACCTGGAGTAAAGCATTGGAGTCTATAACTAGTGTCACAGGACTGGTTCAAAAATAGACAGTAAGAAGAGTCAGTCTTCTTGAACTTAATTCGGCATTGTGCCTTTTGTATTTAATTCCGATGCAATTTCTGTGTTTCATCGTCAATAAGAAGGTCAGAGGGAATTAGTAAACCTGAAGTGAAGCATAGGAATCCATAACTAGTGTCACAGGAATGGTTCAAAACATAGTCAGTAAGAGGAGTTAGTCTTCTTGTACTTAAGTCGGCATTGTGCCTTTTGTATTTAATTCCGATGCAATTTCTGTGTTTCATCGTCAATATGAAGGTCCAAGCGATACAGTAAACCTGGAGTGAAGCACCGGAATCTCTAACTAATGTCACAGGAATGGTTCAAATCATACACAGTAAGTAGAGTCAGTCTTCGTGTACTTCCCTCGGCATTTTGCCTTTTGTATTTAATACCGATGCAATTTTTGTGATTCATCGTCAATAAGAAGGTCCAAGGGATACAGTAAACCTGAAGTGAAGAATCGGGATCTATAACTAGTGTCACAGGAATCGTTCAAAACATAGTCAGTTAGAAGAGTCAGTCTTCTTGTACTTAAGTCGGCATAGTGCCTTTTCTATTTAATTCCGATGCAATTTGTGTGTTTCATCGTCAATAAGACGGTCCAAGGCATACAATAAACCTGGAGTGAAGCATCGGAATCTATAACTAGTGTCACAGGAATGGTTCAAAACATAGACAGTAAGAAGAGTTAGTCTTCTTGTACTTAATTCTGCTTTGTGCCTTTTATATTTAATTTCGATGCAATTTCTGTGTTTCATCGTCAATATGAAGGTCCAAGGGATACAGTAAACCTGAAGTAAAGCATCGGAAAATATAGCTAGTGTCACAGGAATGGTTCAAATCATAGTCAGTAAGGAGAGTCAGTCTTCTTGTACTTAATTCGGCATTGTGCCTTTTGTATTTAATTCCGATGCAATTTCTGTGTTTCATCGTCAATAGGATGGACAGAGGGGTACAGTAAACCTGAAACCTGAAGTGAAGCATCGGAATCAATAGCTAGTGTCACAGGAATGGTTCAAAAAAAAGACAGTAAGAAGAGTCAGTCTTCATGTACTTAATTCTGCTTTGTGCCCTTTGTATTTAATTCCGGTGCAATTTCTGTGTTTCATCGTCAATAAGAAGGTCCAAGGGATACAGTAAACCTGAAGTGAAGCATCGGAATCTATAACTAGTGTCACAGGAATGGTTCAAAACATAGTCAGTAAGAATAGTCAGTCTTATTGTACTTCAGTCATCATTGTGCATTTTCTATTTATTTCTGATGCAATTTCTGTGTTTCATCGACAATATAAAGGTCCAAGGGATACAGTAAACCTGGAGTGAAGCATCGGAATCTATAACTAGTGTCACAGGAATGGTTCAAAACATAGTCAGTAAGATGAGTTAGTCTTCTTGTACTTAATTCGGCATTGTGCCTTTTGTATTTAATTCCGATGTAATTTCTGTGTTTCATTGTCAATAAGAAGGTCCTAGGGATACAGTAAACCTCAAGTGAAGCAACAGAATCTATAACGGGTGTTACAGGAATGGTTCAAATCATATTCAGTAGGAAGATCGGTCTTCATGTACTTAAGTCGTCATTGTGCCATTTGTATTTAATTCCGATGCATTTTCTGTGTTTCATCGTCAATAAGAAGGTCCAAGGGATACAGTAAACCTGAAGTGAAGGTTCGGAATTAATAACTAGTGTCACAGGAATTATTCAAATCATAGTCAGTAAGGAAAGTCAGTCTTCTTGTACTTAAGTCGGCATTGTGCCTTTTGTATTTAATTCCGATGCCAATTCTGTGTTTCATCGTTAATAAGAAGGACCAAGTGATACAGGAAACCTGGAGTGATGCATCGGTAACTATAACTAGTGTCACAGGGATGGTTCAAAGCATAGTCAGTAAGAAGAGTCAGTCTTCTTGTACTTAAGTCGGCATTGTGCATTTTCTATTAATTCCGATGCAATTTCTGTGTTTCATCGTCAATAAGATGGTCAGAGGGATACAGTAATCCTGAAGTTAAGCATCGGAATCTATTACTAGTGTCACAGGAATGGTTCTAAACATAGTCAGTAAGAAGAGTCAGTCCTCTTGTACTTAAGTCTGCATTGTGCCTTTTCTATTTAATTCCGATGCAATTTCTGTGTTTCATCGTCAATAAGAAGGTCAGAGGGATACAATAAACCTGAAGTGAAGCATCGGAATCTATAACTAGTGTCACAGGAATGGTTCAAAACAAAGTCAGTAAGAAGTGTCAGTCTTCTTGTCCTTCAGTCGGCATTGTGCCTTTTGTATTTAATTCCGATGCAATTTCTGTGTTTCATCGTCAATAAGAGGGTCCAAAGGATACAGTAAACCTGGAGTGAAGCATCGGAATCTATAACTAGTGTCACAGGAATTGTTCAAAACATAGACAGTAAGAAGAGTCAGTCTTCTTGTACTTAAGTCGGCATTGTGCCTTTTCTATTTAATTCCGATGCAATTTCTGTGTTTCATCGTCAATAAGAAGAACCGAGGCATACAGTAAACCTGGAGTAAAGCATCGGAGTCTATACCTAGTGTCACAGGACTGGTTCAAAAATAGACAGTAAGAAGAGTCAGTCTTCTTGAACTTAATTCGGCATTGTGCCTTTTGTATTTAATTCCGATGCAATTTCTGTGTTTCATCGTCAATAAGAAGGTCAGAGGGATACAGTAAACCTGAAGTGAAGCATCGGAATCCATAACTAGTGTCACAGGAATGGTTCAAAGCATAGTCAGTAAGAGGAGTTAGTCTTCTTGTACTTAAGTCGGCATTGTGCCTTTTGTATTTAATTCCGATGCAATTTGTGTGTTTCATGGTCAATAAGAAGGACCAAGGGATACAGTAAACCTGGAGTGAAGCATCGGAATCTATACCTAGTGTCAATGGTATGTTTCTAATCATAGACAGTAAGAAGAGTAAGTCTTCTTCTTCTTAAGTCGGCATTGTGCCTTTTGAATTTAATTACAATGCAATTTCTCTGTTTCATCGTCATTAAGAAGGTCAGAGGGATACAGTAAACCTGAAGTGAAGCATCGGAATCTATAGCTAGTGTCACAGGAATAGTTCAAAACATAGTCAGTAAGAAGAGTCAGTCTTCTTGTCCTTATGTCGGAATTGTGCCTTTTGTATTTAATTCCGATGCAAATTCTGTGTTTCATGGTCAATAAGAAGGTCCAAGGTATACAGTAAACCTGAAGTGAAGCATCGGATCTATTACTAGTTTCACATGAATGGTTCAAAACATAGTCAGTAAGAGGAGTCAGTCTTGTTGTACTTAAGTCGGCATTCTGCCTTTTCTACTTAATTCCAATGCAATTTCTGTGTTTCATCGTCAATACGAAGGTCCAAGGGATACAGTAAACATGCAGTGAAGTATCGTAATCTATAACTAGTGACAATGGAATGGTTCAAAACATAGTAAGTAAGATGAGTCAGTCTTCTTGTCCTTAAGTCGGCATTGTGGCTTTTGTAATTAATTCCGATGCAATTTTAGTGTTTCATCGTCAATTAGAATGTCCAAGGGGTACAGTAAACCTGGAGTGAGGCATCGGAATCTATAACTAGTGTTACAGGAATGGTTCAAAACATAGACAGTAAGAAAAGTTAGTCTTCTTGTACTTAATTCTGCTTTGTGCCTTTTATATTTAATTTCGATGCAATTTCTGTGTTTCATCGTCAATATGAAGGTCCAAGGGATACAGTAAACCTGAAGTAAAGCATCGGAATTTATAGCTAGTGTCACAGGAATGGTTCAAACCATAGTCAGTAAGGAGAGTCAGTCTTCTTGTACTTAAGTCGGCATTGTGCCATTTGTATTTAATTCCGATGCAATTTCTGTGTTTCATCGTCAATAGGATGGACAGAGGGGTACAGTAACCTGAAACCTGAAGTGAAGCATCGGAATCAATAGCTAGTGTCACAGGAATGGTTCAAAAAAAGACAGTAAGAAGAGTCAGTCTTCTTGTACTTAATTCTGCTTTGTGCCCTTTGTATTTAATTCCGATGCAATTTCTGTGTTTCATCGTCAATAAGAAGGTCCAAGGGATACAGTAAACCTGCACTGAAGCATCGGAATCTATAACTAGTGTCACAGGAATGGTTCAAAACATAGACAGTAAGAAGAGTTAGTCTTCTTGTACTTAATTCGGCATTGTGCCTTTTGTATTTAATTCCGATGTAATTTCTGTGTTTCATCGTCAATAAGAAGGTCCTAGGGATACAGTAAACCTCAAGTGAAGCATCAGAATCTACAACGGGTGTCACAGGAATGGTTCAAATCATAGTCAGTAGGAAGAGTCGGTCTTCATGTACTTAAATCGGCATTGTGGCATTTGTATTTAATTCCGATGCATTTTCTGTGTATCATCGTCAATAAGAAGGTCCAAGGGATACAGTAAACCTGAAGTGAAGGTTCGGAATTAATAACAAGTGTCAAAGGAATGGTTCAAAACATAGTCAGTAAGGAGAGTCAGTCTTCTTGTACTTATGTCGGCATTGTGCCTTTTGTATTTAATTCCGATGCAAATTCTGTGTTTCATCGTTAATACGAAGGACCAAGGGATACACTAAACCTGGAGTGATGCATCGGTATCTATAACTAGTGTCACAGGGATGGTTCAAAACATAGACAGTAAGAAGAGTCAGTCTTCTTGTACTTAAGTCGGCATTGTGCTTTTCTATTAATTCCGATGCAATTTCTATGTTTCATCGTCAATAAGAAGGTCAGAGGGATACAGTAATCCTGAAGTGAAGCATCGGAATCTATAACTAGTGTCACAGGAATGGTTCTAAACATAGTCAGTAAGAAGAGTCAGTCCTCTTGTACTTAAGTCTGCATTGTGCTTTTTCTATTTAATTCCGATGCAATTTCCGTGTTTCATCGTCAATAAGAAGATCAGAGGGATACAATAAACCTGATGTGAAGCATCGGAATCTATAACTAGTGTCACAGGAATGGTTCAAAACAAAGTCAGTAAGAAGTGTCAGTCTTCTTGTCCTTCAGTCGGCATTGTGCCTTTTGTATTTAATTCCGATGCAATTTCTGTGTTTCATCGTCAATAAGAAGGTCCAAGGTATACAGTAAACCTGGAGTGAAGCATCGGAATCTATAACTAGTGTCACAGGAATTGTGCAAAACATAGACAGTAAGAAGAGTCAGTCTTCTTGTACTTAAGTCGGCATTGTGCCTTTTCTATTTAATTCCGATGCAATTTCTGTGTTTCATCGTCAATAAGAAGGACCGAGGGATACAGTAAACCTGGAGTAAAGCATTGGAGTCTATAACTAGTGTCACAGGACTGGTTCAAAGATAGACAGTAAGAAGAGTCAGTCATCTTGAACTTAATTCGGCATTGTGCCTTTTGTATTTAATTCCGATGCAATTTCTGTGTTTCATTGTCAATAAGAAGGTCAGAGGGAAACAGTTAACCTGAAGTGAAGCATCGGAATCCATAACTACTGTCACAGGAATGGTTCAAAACATAGTCAGTAAGAGGAGTTAGTCTTCTTGTACTTAAGTCGGCATTGTGCCTTTTGTATTTAACTCCGATGCAATTTCTGTGCTTCATCGTCAATAAGAAGGTCACTGGGATACAGTAATCCTGAAGTGAAGCATCGGAATCTATAACTAGTGTCACAGGAATGGTTCAAAACATAGTCAGTAAGAATAGTCAGTCTTATTGTACTTAAGTCATCATTGCGCTTTTTCTATTTATTTCTGATGCAATGTCTGTGTTTCATCGTCAATATGAAGGTCCAAGGGATACAGTAAACCTGGAGTGAAGCATCGGAATCTATAACTAGTGTCACAGGAATGGTTCAAATCATAAACAGTAAGAAGAGTCAGACTTCTTTTACTTAAGTCGGCATTGTGCCTTTTGTATTTAATTCCGGTGCAATTTCTGTGTTTCATCGTCAATAAGAGGGTCCAAGGGATACAGTAAACCTGGAGTGAAGCATCGGAGTCTATTACTAGTGTCACAGGACTGGTTCAAAAATAGACAGTAAGAAGAGTCAGTCTTCTTGAACTTAATTCGGCATTGTGCCTTTTCTATTTAATTCCGATGCAATTTCTGTGTTACATCGTCAATAAGATGGTCAGAGGGATACAGTAAACCTGAAGTGAAGCATCGGAATCTATAGCTAGTGTCACAGGAATGGTTCAAAACATAGTCAGTTAGAAGAGTCAGTCTTCTTGTCCTTAAGTCGGCATTGTGCCTTATGTAATTAATTCCGATGCAATTTCTGTGTTTCATCGTCAACAAGAAGGTCCAAGGGATACAGTAAACATGGAGTGAAGCATCGAAATCTATAACTAGTGTCACAGGAATGGTTCAAAACATAGACAGTAAGAAGAGTTAGTCTTCTTGTACTTAATTCGGCATTGTGCATTTTGTATTTACTTCCGATGTAATTTCTGTGTTTCATCGTCAATAAGAAGGTCCTAGGGATACAGTAAACCTCAAGTGAAGCATCAGAATCTACAACGGGTGTCACAGGAATGGTTCAAATCATAGTCAGTAGGAAGAGTCGGTCTTCATGTACTTAAGTCGGCATTGTGCCATTTGTACTTAATTCCAATGCATTTTCTGTGTATCATCGTCAAGAAGAAGGTCCAAGGGATACAGTAAACCTGAAGTGATGGTTCGGAATTAATAACAAGTGTCAAAGGAATGGTTCAAAACATAGTCAGTAAGGAGAGTCAGTCTTCATGTACTTATGTCGGCATTGTGCCTTTTGTATTTAATTCCGATGCAAATTCTGTGTTTCATCGTTAATACGAAGGACCAAGAGATACACTAAACCTGGAGTGATGCATCGGTATCTATAACTAGTGACACAGGGATGGTTCAAAACATAGACAGTAAGAAGAGTCAGTCTTCTTGTACTTAAGTCGGCATTGTGCTTTTCTATTAATTCCGATGCAATTTCTATGTTTCATCGTCAATAAGAAGGTCAGAGGGATACAGTAATCCAGAAGTGAAGCATCGGAATCTATAACTAGTGTCACAGGAATGGTTCTAAACATAGTCAGTAAGAAGAGTCAGTCCTCTTGTACTTAAGTCTGCATTGTGCTTTTTCTATTTAATTCCGATGCAATTTCTGTGTTTCATCGTCAATAAGAAGATCAGAGGGTTACAATAAACCTGAAGTCAAGCATCGGAATCTATAACTAGTGTCACAGGAATGGTTCAAAACAAAGTCAGTAAGAAGTGTCAGTCTTCTTGTCCTTCAGTCTGCATTGTGCCTTTTGTATTTAATTCCGATGCAATTTCTGTGTTTCATCGTCAATAAGAGGGTCCAAGGGATACAGTAAACCTGGAGTGAAGCATCGGAATCTATAACTAGTGTCACAGGAATTGTTCAAAACATAGACAGTAAGAAGAGTCAGTCTTCTTGTACTTAAGTCGGCATTGTGCCTTTTCTATTTAATTCCGATGCAATTTCTGTGTTTCATCGTCAATAAGAAGGACCGAGGGATACAGTAAACCTGGAGTAAAGCATTGGAGTCTATAACTAGTGTCACAGGACTGGTTCAAAAATAGACAGTAAGAAGAGTCAGTCTTCTTGAACTTAATTCGGCATTGTGCCTTTTGTATTTAATTCCGATGCAATTTCTGTGTTTCATCGTCAATAAGAAGGTCAGAGGGAATTAGTAAACCTGAAGTGAAGCATAGGAATCCATAACTAGTGTCACAGGAATGGTTCAAAACATAGTCAGTAAGAGGAGTTAGTCTTCTTGTACTTAAGTCGGCATTGTGCCTTTTGTATTTAATTCCGATGCAATTTCTGTGTTTCATCGTCAATATGAAGGTCCAAGCGATACAGTAAACCTGGAGTGAAGCACCGGAATCTCTAACTAATGTCACAGGAATGGTTCAAATCATACACAGTAAGTAGAGTCAGTCTTCGTGTACTTCCCTCGGCATTTTGCCTTTTGTATTTAATACCGATGCAATTTTTGTGATTCATCGTCAATAAGAAGGTCCAAGGGATACAGTAAACCTGAAGTGAAGAATCGGGATCTATAACTAGTGTCACAGGAATCGTTCAAAACATAGTCAGTTAGAAGAGTCAGTCTTCTTGTACTT
This sequence comes from Schistocerca piceifrons, assembly GCF_021461385.2. Classification (NCBI taxonomy): domain Eukaryota; kingdom Metazoa; phylum Arthropoda; class Insecta; order Orthoptera; family Acrididae; genus Schistocerca; species Schistocerca piceifrons. Next base: position 591,350 of record NW_025728352.1, on the reverse strand, counting down.
AAGTCGGCATAGTGCCTTTTCTATTTAATTCCGATGCAATTTGTGTGTTTCATCGTCAATAAGACGGTCCAAGGCATACAATAAACCTGGAGTGAAGCATCGGAATCTATAACTAGTGTCACAGGAATGGTTCAAAACATAGACAGTAAGAAGAGTTAGTCTTCTTGTACTTAATTCTGCTTTGTGCCTTTTATATTTAATTTCGATGCAATTTCTGTGTTTCATCGTCAATATGAAGGTCCAAGGGATACAGTAAACCTGAAGTAAAGCATCGGAAAATATAGCTAGTGTCACAGGAATGGTTCAAATCATAGTCAGTAAGGAGAGTCAGTCTTCTTGTACTTAATTCGGCATTGTGCCTTTTGTATTTAATTCCGATGCAATTTCTGTGTTTCATCGTCAATAGGATGGACAGAGGGGTACAGTAAACCTGAAACCTGAAGTGAAGCATCGGAATCAATAGCTAGTGTCACAGGAATGGTTCAAAAAAAAGACAGTAAGAAGAGTCAGTCTTCATGTACTTAATTCTGCTTTGTGCCCTTTGTATTTAATTCCGGTGCAATTTCTGTGTTTCATCGTCAATAAGAAGGTCCAAGGGATACAGTAAACCTGAAGTGAAGCATCGGAATCTATAACTAGTGTCACAGGAATGGTTCAAAACATAGTCAGTAAGAATAGTCAGTCTTATTGTACTTCAGTCATCATTGTGCATTTTCTATTTATTTCTGATGCAATTTCTGTGTTTCATCGACAATATAAAGGTCCAAGGGATACAGTAAACCTGGAGTGAAGCATCGGAATCTATAACTAGTGTCACAGGAATGGTTCAAAACATAGTCAGTAAGATGAGTTAGTCTTCTTGTACTTAATTCGGCATTGTGCCTTTTGTATTTAATTCCGATGTAATTTCTGTGTTTCATTGTCAATAAGAAGGTCCTAGGGATACAGTAAACCTCAAGTGAAGCAACAGAATCTATAACGGGTGTTACAGGAATGGTTCAAATCATATTCAGTAGGAAGATCGGTCTTCATGTACTTAAGTCGTCATTGTGCCATTTGTATTTAATTCCGATGCATTTTCTGTGTTTCATCGTCAATAAGAAGGTCCAAGGGATACAGTAAACCTGAAGTGAAGGTTCGGAATTAATAACTAGTGTCACAGGAATTATTCAAATCATAGTCAGTAAGGAAAGTCAGTCTTCTTGTACTTAAGTCGGCATTGTGCCTTTTGTATTTAATTCCGATGCCAATTCTGTGTTTCATCGTTAATAAGAAGGACCAAGTGATACAGGAAACCTGGAGTGATGCATCGGTAACTATAACTAGTGTCACAGGGATGGTTCAAAGCATAGTCAGTAAGAAGAGTCAGTCTTCTTGTACTTAAGTCGGCATTGTGCATTTTCTATTAATTCCGATGCAATTTCTGTGTTTCATCGTCAATAAGATGGTCAGAGGGATACAGTAATCCTGAAGTTAAGCATCGGAATCTATTACTAGTGTCACAGGAATGGTTCTAAACATAGTCAGTAAGAAGAGTCAGTCCTCTTGTACTTAAGTCTGCATTGTGCCTTTTCTATTTAATTCCGATGCAATTTCTGTGTTTCATCGTCAATAAGAAGGTCAGAAGGATACAATAAACCTGAAGTGAAGCATCGGAATCTATAACTAGTGTCACAGGAATGGTTCAAAACAAAGTCAGTAAGAAGTGTCAGTCTTCTTGTCCTTCAGTCGGCATTGTGCCTTTTGTATTTAATTCCGATGCAATTTCTGTGTTTCATCGTCAATAAGAGGGTCCAAAGGATACAGTAAACCTGGAGTGAAGCATCGGAATCTATAACTAGTGTCACAGGAATTGTTCAAAACATAGACAGTAAGAAGAGTCAGTCTTCTTGTACTTAAGTCGGCATTGTGCCTTTTCTATTTAATTCCGATGCAATTTCTGTGTTTCATCGTCAATAAGAAGAACCGAGGCATACAGTAAACCTGGAGTAAAGCATCGGAGTCTATACCTAGTGTCACAGGACTGGTTCAAAAATAGACAGTAAGAAGAGTCAGTCTTCTTGAACTTAATTCGGCATTGTGCCTTTTGTATTTAATTCCGATGCAATTTCTGTGTTTCATCGTCAATAAGAAGGTCAGAGGGATACAGTAAACCTGAAGTGAAGCATCGTAATCCATAACTAGTGTCACAGGAATGGTTCAAAGCATAGTCAGTAAGAGGAGTTAGTCTTCTTGTACTTAAGTCGGCATTGTGCCTTTTGTATTTAATTCCGATGCAATTTGTGTGTTTCATGGTCAATAAGAAGGACCAAGGGATACAGTAAACCTGGAGTGAAGCATCGGAATCTATACCTAGTGTCAATGGTATGTTTCTAATCATAGACAGTAAGAAGAGTAAGTCTTCTTCTTCTTAAGTCGGCATTGTGCCTTTTGAATTTAATTACAATGCAATTTCTCTGTTTCATCGTCATTAAGAAGGTCAGAGGGATACAGTAAACCTGAAGTGAAGCATCGGAATCTATAGCTAGTGTCACAGGAATAGTTCAAAACATAGTCAGTAAGAAGAGTCAGTCTTCTTGTCCTTATGTCGGAATTGTGCCTTTTGTATTTAATTCCGATGCAAATTCTGTGTTTCATGGTCAATAAGAAGGTCCAAGGTATACAGTAAACCTGAAGTGAAGCATCGGATCTATTACTAGTTTCACATGAATGGTTCAAAACATAGTCAGTAAGAGGAGTCAGTCTTGTTGTACTTAAGTCGGCATTCTGCCTTTTCTACTTAATTCCAATGCAATTTCTGTGTTTCATCGTCAATACGAAGGTCCAAGGGATACAGTAAACATGCAGTGAAGTATCGTAATCTATAACTAGTGACAATGGAATGGTTCAAAACATAGTAAGTAAGATGAGTCAGTCTTCTTGTCCTTAAGTCGGCATTGTGGCTTTTGTAATTAATTCCGATGCAATTTTAGTGTTTCATCGTCAATTAGAATGTCCAAGGGGTACAGTAAACCTGGAGTGAGGCATCGGAATCTATAACTAGTGTTACAGGAATGGTTCAAAACATAGACAGTAAGAAAAGTTAGTCTTCTTGTACTTAATTCTGCTTTGTGCCTTTTATATTTAATTTCGATGCAATTTCTGTGTTTCATCGTCAATATGAAGGTCCAAGGGATACAGTAAACCTGAAGTAAAGCATCGGAATTTATAGCTAGTGTCACAGGAATGGTTCAAACCATAGTCAGTAAGGAGAGTCAGTCTTCTTGTACTTAAGTCGGCATTGTGCCATTTGTATTTAATTCCGATGCAATTTCTGTGTTTCATCGTCAATAGGATGGACAGAGGGGTACAGTAACCTGAAACCTGAAGTGAAGCATCGGAATCAATAGCTAGTGTCACAGGAATGGTTCAAAAAAAGACAGTAAGAAGAGTCAGTCTTCTTGTACTTAATTCTGCTTTGTGCCCTTTGTATTTAATTCCGATGCAATTTCTGTGTTTCATCGTCAATAAGAAGGTCCAAGGGATACAGTAAACCTGCACTGAAGCATCGGAATCTATAACTAGTGTCACAGGAATGGTTCAAAGCATAGTCAGTAAGAATAGTCAGTCTTATTGTACTTAAGTCATTATTGTGCATTTTCTATTTATTTCTGATGCAATTTCTGTGTTTCATCGTCAATATGAAGGTCCAAGGGATACAGTAAACCTGGAGTGAAGCATCGGAATCTATAACTAGTGTCACAGGAATGGTTCAAATCATAGACAGTAAGAAGAGTCAGACTTCTTTTACTTAAGTCGGCATTGTGCCTTTTGTATTTAATTCCGGTGCAATTTCTGTGTTTCATCGTCAATAAGAAGGTCCAAGGGATACAGTAAACCTGGAGTGAAGCATCGGAGTCTATAACTAGTGTCACAGGACTGGTTCAAAAATAGACAGTAAGAAGAGTCAGTCTTATTGAACTGAATTCGGCATAGTGCCTTTTGTATTTAATTCCGATTCAATTTCTGTGTTACATCGTCAATAAGATGGTCAGAGGGATACAGTAAACCTGAAGTGAAGCATCGGAATCTATAGCTAGTGTCACAGGAATGGTTCAAAGCATAGTCAGTTAGAAGAGTCAGTCTTCTTGTCCTTAAGTCGGCATTGTGCCTTATGTAATTAATTCCGATGCAATTTCTGTGTTTCATCGTCAACAAGAAGGTCCAAGGGATACAGTAAACATGGAGTGAAGCATCGAAATCTATAACTAGTGTCACAGGAATGGTTCAAAACATAGACAGTAAGAAGAGTTAGTCTTCTTGTACTTAATTCGGCATTGTGCCTTTTGTATTTAATTCCGATGTAATTTCTGTGTTTCATCGTCAATAAGAAGGTCCTAGGGATACAGTAAACCTCAAGTGAAGCATCAGAATCTACAACGGGTGTCACAGGAATGGTTCAAATCATAGTCAGTAGGAAGAGTCGGTCTTCATGTACTTAAATCGGCATTGTGGCATTTGTATTTAATTCCGATGCATTTTCTGTGTATCATCGTCAATAAGAAGGTCCAAGGGATACAGTAAACCTGAAGTGAAGGTTCGGAATTAATAACAAGTGTCAAAGGAATGGTTCAAAACATAGTCAGTAAGGAGAGTCAGTCTTCTTGTACTTATGTCGGCATTGTGCCTTTTGTATTTAATTCCGATGCAAATTCTGTGTTTCATCGTTAATACGAAGGACCAAGGGATACACTAAACCTGGAGTGATGCATCGGTATCTATAACTAGTGTCACAGGGATGGTTCAAAACATAGACAGTAAGAAGAGTCAGTCTTCTTGTACTTAAGTCGGCATTGTGCTTTTCTATTAATTCCGATGCAATTTCTATGTTTCATCGTCAATAAGAAGGTCAGAGGGATACAGTAATCCTGAAGTGAAGCATCGGAATCTATAACTAGTGTCACAGGAATGGTTCTAAACATAGTCAGTAAGAAGAGTCAGTCCTCTTGTACTTAAGTCTGCATTGTGCTTTTTCTATTTAATTCCGATGCAATTTCCGTGTTTCATCGTCAATAAGAAGATCAGAGGGATACAATAAACCTGATGTGAAGCATCGGAATCTATAACTAGTGTCACAGGAATGGTTCAAAACAAAGTCAGTAAGAAGTGTCAGTCTTCTTGTCCTTCAGTCGGCATTGTGCCTTTTGTATTTAATTCCGATGCAATTTCTGTGTTTCATCGTCAATAAGAAGGTCCAAGGTATACAGTAAACCTGGAGTGAAGCATCGGAATCTATAACTAGTGTCACAGGAATTGTGCAAAACATAGACAGTAAGAAGAGTCAGTCTTCTTGTACTTAAGTCGGCATTGTGCCTTTTCTATTTAATTCCGATGCAATTTCTGTGTTTCATCGTCAATAAGAAGGACCGAGGGATACAGTAAACCTGGAGTAAAGCATTGGAGTCTATAACTAGTGTCACAGGACTGGTTCAAAGATAGACAGTAAGAAGAGTCAGTCATCTTGAACTTAATTCGGCATTGTGCCTTTTGTATTTAATTCCGATGCAATTTCTGTGTTTCATTGTCAATAAGAAGGTCAGAGGGAAACAGTTAACCTGAAGTGAAGCATCGGAATCCATAACTACTGTCACAGGAATGGTTCAAAACATAGTCAGTAAGAGGAGTTAGTCTTCTTGTACTTAAGTCGGCATTGTGCCTTTTGTATTTAACTCCGATGCAATTTCTGTGCTTCATCGTCAATAAGAAGGTCACTGGGATACAGTAATCCTGAAGTGAAGCATCGGAATCTATAACTAGTGTCACAGGAATGGTTCAAAACATAGTCAGTAAGAATAGTCAGTCTTATTGTACTTAAGTCATCATTGCGCTTTTTCTATTTATTTCTGATGCAATGTCTGTGTTTCATCGTCAATATGAAGGTCCAAGGGATACAGTAAACCTGGAGTGAAGCATCGGAATCTATAACTAGTGTCACAGGAATGGTTCAAATCATAAACAGTAAGAAGAGTCAGACTTCTTTTACTTAAGTCGGCATTGTGCCTTTTGTATTTAATTCCGGTGCAATTTCTGTGTTTCATCGTCAATAAGAGGGTCCAAGGGATACAGTAAACCTGGAGTGAAGCATCGGAGTCTATTACTAGTGTCACAGGACTGGTTCAAAAATAGACAGTAAGAAGAGTCAGTCTTCTTGAACTTAATTCGGCATTGTGCCTTTTCTATTTAATTCCGATGCAATTTCTGTGTTACATCGTCAATAAGATGGTCAGAGGGATACAGTAAACCTGAAGTGAAGCATCGGAATCTATAGCTAGTGTCACAGGAATGGTTCAAAACATAGTCAGTTAGAAGAGTCAGTCTTCTTGTCCTTAATTCGGCATTGTGCCTTATGTAATTAATTCCGATGCAATTTCTGTGTTTCATCGTCAACAAGAAGGTCCAAGGGATACAGTAAACATGGAGTGAAGCATCGAAATCTATAACTAGTGTCACAGGAATGGTTCAAAACATAGACAGTAAGAAGAGTTAGTCTTCTTGTACTTAATTCGGCATTGTGCATTTTGTATTTACTTCCGATGTAATTTCTGTGTTTCATCGTCAATAAGAAGGTCCTAGGGATACAGTAAACCTCAAGTGAAGCATCAGAATCTACAACGGGTGTCACAGGAATGGTTCAAATCATAGTCAGTAGGAAGAGTCGGTCTTCATGTACTTAAGTCGGCATTGTGCCATTTGTACTTAATTCCAATGCATTTTCTGTGTATCATCGTCAAGAAGAAGGTCCAAGGGATACAGTAAACCTGAAGTGATGGTTCGGAATTAATAACAAGTGTCAAAGGAATGGTTCAAAACATAGTCAGTAAGGAGAGTCAGTCTTCATGTACTTATGTCGGCATTGTGCCTTTTGTATTTAATTCCGATGCAAATTCTGTGTTTCATCGTTAATACGAAGGACCAAGAGATACACTAAACCTGGAGTGATGCATCGGTATCTATAACTAGTGACACAGGGATGGTTCAAAACATAGACAGTAAGAAGAGTCAGTCTTCTTGTACTTAAGTCGGCATTGTGCTTTTCTATTAATTCCGATGCAATTTCTATGTTTCATCGTCAATAAGAAGGTCAGAGGGATACAGTAATCCAGAAGTGAAGCATCGGAATCTATAACTAGTGTCACAGGAATGGTTCTAAACATAGTCAGTAAGAAGAGTCAGTCCTCTTGTACTTAAGTCTGCATTGTGCTTTTTCTATTTAATTCCGATGCAATTTCTGTGTTTCATCGTCAATAAGAAGATCAGAGGGTTACAATAAACCTGAAGTCAAGCATCGGAATCTATAACTAGTGTCACAGGAATGGTTCAAAACAAAGTCAGTAAGAAGTGTCAGTCTTCTTGTCCTTCAGTCTGCATTGTGCCTTTTGTATTTAATTCCGATGCAATTTCTGTGTTTCATCGTCAATAAGAGGGTCCAAGGGATACAGTAAACCTGGAGTGAAGCATCGGAATCTATAACTAGTGTCACAGGAATTGTTCAAAACATAGACAGTAAGAAGAGTCAGTCTTCTTGTACTTAAGTCGGCATTGTGCCTTTTCTATTTAATTCCGATGCAATTTCTGTGTTTCATCGTCAATAAGAAGGACCGAGGGATACAGTAAACCTGGAGTAAAGCATTGGAGTCTATAACTAGTGTCACAGGACTGGTTCAAAAATAGACAGTAAGAAGAGTCAGTCTTCTTGAACTTAATTCGGCATTGTGCCTTTTGTATTTAATTCCGATGCAATTTCTGTGTTTCATCGTCAATAAGAAGGTCAGAGGGAATTAGTAAACCTGAAGTGAAGCATAGGAATCCATAACTAGTGTCACAGGAATGGTTCAAAACATAGTCAGTAAGAGGAGTTAGTCTTCTTGTACTTAAGTCGGCATTGTGCCTTTTGTATTTAATTCCGATGCAATTTCTGAGTTTCATCGTCAATATGAAGGTCCAAGCGATACAGTAAACCTGGAGTGAAGCACCGGAATCTCTAACTAATGTCACAGGAATGGTTCAAATCATACACAGTAAGTAGAGTCAGTCTTCGTGTACTTCCCTCGGCATTTTGCCTTTTGTATTTAATACCGATGCAATTTTTGTGATTCATCGTCAATAAGAAGGTCCAAGGGATACAGTAAACCTGAAGTGAAGAATCGGGATCTATAACTAGTGTCACAGGAATCGTTCAAAACATAGTCAGTTAGAAGAGTCAGTCTTCTTGTACTTAAGTCGGCATAGTGCCTTTTCTATTTAATTCCGATGCAATTTGTGTGTTTCATCGTCAATAAGACGGTCCAAGGCATACAATAAACCTGGAGTGAAGCATCGGAATCTATAACTAGTGTCACAGGAATGGTTCAAAACATAGACAGTAAGAAGAGTTAGTCTTCTTGTACTTAATTCTGCTTTGTGCCTTTTATATTTAATTTCGATGCAATTTCTGTGTTTCATCGTCAATATGAAGGTCCAAGGGATACAGTAAACCTGAAGTAAAGCATCGGAAAATATAGCTAGTGTCACAGGAATGGTTCAAGTCATAGTCAGTAAGGAGAGTCAGTCTTCTTGTACTTAATTCGGCATTGTGCCTTTTGTATTTAATTCCGATGCAATTTCTGTGTTTCATCGTCAATAGGATGGACAGAGGGGTACAGTAAACCTGAAACCTGAAGTGAAGCATCGGAATCAATAGCTAGTGTCACAGGAATGGTTCAAAAAAAAGACAGTAAGAAGAGTCAGTCTTCATGTACTTAATTCTGCTTTGTGCCCTTTGTATTTAATTCCGGTGCAATTTCTGTGTTTCATCGTCAATAAGAAGGTCCAAGGGATACAGTAAACCTGAAGTGAAGCATCGGAATCTATAACTAGTGTCACAGGAATGGTTCAAAACATAGTCAGTAAGAATAGTCAGTCTTATTGTACTTCAGTCATCATTGTGCATTTTCTATTTATTTCTGATGCAATTTCTGTGTTTCATCGACAATATAAAGGTCCAAGGGATACAGTAAACCTGGAGTGAAGCATCGGAATCTATAACTAGTGTCACAGGAATGGTTCAAAACATAGTCAGTAAGATGAGTTAGTCTTCTTGTACTTAATTCGGCATTGTGCCTTTTGTATTTAATTCCGATGTAATTTCTGTGTTTCATTGTCAATAAGAAGGTCCTAGGGATACAGTAAACCTCAAGTGAAGCAACAGAATCTATAACGGGTGTTACAGGAATGGTTCAAATCATATTCAGTAGGAAGATCGGTCTTCATGTACTTAAGTCGTCATTGTGCCATTTGTATTTAATTCCGATGCATTTTCTGTGTTTCATCGTCAATAAGAAGGTCCAAGGGATACAGTAAACCTGAAGTGAAGGTTCGGAATTAATAACTAGTGTCACAGGAATTATTCAAATCATAGTCAGTAAGGAAAGTCAGTCTTCTTGTACTTAAGTCGGCATTGTGCCTTTTGTATTTAATTCCGATGCCAATTCTGTGTTTCATCGTTAATAAGAAGGACCAAGTGATACAGGAAACCTGGAGTGATGCATCGGTAACTATAACTAGTGTCACAGGGATGGTTCAAAGCATAGTCAGTAAGAAGAGTCAGTCTTCTTGTACTTAAGTCGGCATTGTGCATTTTCTATTAATTCCGATGCAATTTCTGTGTTTCATCGTCAATAAGATGGTCAGAGGGATACAGTAATCCTGAAGTTAAGCATCGGAATCTATTACTAGTGTCACAGGAATGGTTCTAAACATAGTCAGTAAGAAGAGTCAGTCCTCTTGTACTTAAGTCTGCATTGTGCCTTTTCTATTTAATTCCGATGCAATTTCTGTGTTTCATCGTCAATAAGAAGGTCAGAGGGATACAATAAACCTGAAGTGAAGCATCGGAATCTATAACTAGTGTCACAGGAATGGTTCAAAACAAAGTCAGTAAGAAGTGTCAGTCTTCTTGTCCTTCAGTCGGCATTGTGCCTTTTGTATTTAATTCCGATGCAATTTCTGTGTTTCATCGTCAATAAGAGGGTCCAAAGGATACAGTAAACCTGGAGTGAAGCATCGGAATCTATAACTAGTGTCACAGGAATTGTTCAAAACATAGACAGTAAGAAGAGTCAGTCTTCTTGTACTTAAGTCGGCATTGTGCCTTTTCTATTTAATTCCGATGCAATTTCTGTGTTTCATCGTCAATAAGAAGAACCGAGGCATACAGTAAACCTGGAGTAAAGCATCGGAGTCTATACCTAGTGTCACAGGACTGGTTCAAAAATAGACAGTAAGAAGAGTCAGTCTTCTTGAACTTAATTCGGCATTGTGCCTTTTGTATTTAATTCCGATGCAATTTCTGTGTTTCATCGTCAATAAGAAGGTCAGAGGGATACAGTAAACCTGAAGTGAAGCATCGGAATCCATAACTAGTGTCACAGGAATGGTTCAAAGCATAGTCAGTAAGAGGAGTTAGTCTTCTTGTACTTAAGTCGGCATTGTGCCTTTTGTATTTAATTCCGATGCAATTTGTGTGTTTCATGGTCAATAAGAAGGACCAAGGGATACAGTAAACCTGGAGTGAAGCATCGGAATCTATACCTAGTGTCAATGGTATGTTTCTAATCATAGACAGTAAGAAGAGTAAGTCTTCTTCTTCTTAAGTCGGCATTGTGCCTTTTGAATTTAATTACAATGCAATTTCTCTGTTTCATCGTCATTAAGAAGGTCAGAGGGATACAGTAAACCTGAAGTGAAGCATCGGAATCTATAGCTAGTGTCACAGGAATAGTTCAAAACATAGTCAGTAAGAAGAGTCAGTCTTCTTGTCCTTATGTCGGAATTGTGCCTTTTGTATTTAATTCCGATGCAAATTCTGTGTTTCATGGTCAATAAGAAGGTCCAAGGTATACAGTAAACCTGAAGTGAAGCATCGGATCTATTACTAGTTTCACATGAATGGTTCAAAACATAGTCAGTAAGAGGAGTCAGTCTTGTTGTACTTAAGTCGGCATTCTGCCTTTTCTACTTAATTCCAATGCAATTTCTGTGTTTCATCGTCAATACGAAGGTCCAAGGGATACAGTAAACATGCAGTGAAGTATCGTAATCTATAACTAGTGACAATGGAATGGTTCAAAACATAGTAAGTAAGATGAGTCAGTCTTCTTGTCCTTAAGTCGGCATTGTGGCTTTTGTAATTAATTCCGATGCAATTTTAGTGTTTCATCGTCAATTAGAATGTCCAAGGGGTACAGTAAACCTGGAGTGAGGCATCGGAATCTATAACTAGTGTTACAGGAATGGTTCAAAACATAGACAGTAAGAAAAGTTAGTCTTCTTGTACTTAATTCTGCTTTGTGCCTTTTATATTTAATTTCGATGCAATTTCTGTGTTTCATCGTCAATATGAAGGTCCAAGGGATACAGTAAACCTGAAGTAAAGCATCGGAATTTATAGCTAGTGTCACAGGAATGGTTCAAACCATAGTCAGTAAGGAGAGTCAGTCTTCTTGTACTTAAGTCGGCATTGTGCCATTTGTATTTAATTCCGATGCAATTTCTGTGTTTCATCGTCAATAGGATGGACAGAGGGGTACAGTAACCTGAAACCTGAAGTGAAGCATCGGAATCAATAGCTAGTGTCACAGGAATGGTTCAAAAAAAGACAGTAAGAAGAGTCAGTCTTCTTGTACTTAATTCTGCTTTGTGCCCTTTGTATTTAATTCCGATGCAATTTCTGTGTTTCATCGTCAATAAGAAGGTCCAAGGGATACAGTAAACCTGCACTGAAGCATCGGAATCTATAACTAGTGTCACAGGAATGGTTCAAAGCATAGTCAGTAAGAATAGTCAGTCTTATTGTACTTAAGTCATTATTGTGCATTTTCTATTTATTTCTGATGCAATTTCTGTGTTTCATCGTCAATATGAAGGTCCAAGGGATACAGTAAACCTGGAGTGAAGCATCGGAATCTATAACTAGTGTCACAGGAATGGTTCAAATCATAGACAGTAAGAAGAGTCAGACTTCTTTTACTTAAGTCGGCATTGTGCCTTTTGTATTTAATTCCGGTGCAATTTCTGTGTTTCATCGTCAATAAGAAGGTCCAAGGGATACAGTAAACCTGCACTGAAGCATCGGAATCTATAACTAGTGTCACAGGAATGGTTCAAAGCATAGTCAGTAAGAATAGTCAGTCTTATTGTACTTAAGTCATTATTGTGCATTTTCTATTTATTTCTGATGCAATTTCTGTGTTTCATCGTCAATATGAAGGTCCAAGGGATACAGTAAACCTGGAGTGAAGCATCGGAGTCTATAACTAGTGTCACAGGACTGGTTCAAAAATAGACAGTAAGAAGAGTCAGTCTTATTGAACTGAATTCGGCATAGTGCCTTTTGTATTTAATTCCGATTCAATTTCTGTGTTTTATCGTCAATAAGAAGGTCAGAGGGGTACAGTTAACCTGAAGTGAAGCATCGGAATCTATAGCTAGTGTCACAGGAATGGTTCAAAACATAGTCAGTAAGAAGAGTCAGTCTTCTTGTCCTTAAGTCGGCATTGTGCCTTATGTAATTAATTCCGATGCAATTTCTGTGTTTCATCGTCAATAAGGAGGTCCAAGGGATACAGTAAACATGGAGTGAAGCATCGGAATCTATAACTAGTGTCACAGGAATGGTTCAAAACATAGACAGTAAGAAGAGTTAGTCTTCTTGTACTTAATTCTGCATTGTGCCTTTTGTATTTAATTCCGATGTAATTTCTGTGTTTCATCGTCAATAAGAAGGTCCTAGGGATACAGTAAACCTCAAGTGAAGCATCAGAATCTATAACGGGTGTCACAGGAATGGTTCAAATCATACTCAGTAGGAAGAGTCGGTCTTCATGTACTTAAGTGGGCATTGTGCCATTTGTATTTAATTCTGATGCATTTTCTGTGTTTCATCGTCAATAAGAAGGTCCAAGGGATACAGTAAACCTGAAGTGAAGGTTCGGAATTAATATCTAGTGTCACAGGAATGGTTCAAAACATAGTCAGTAAGGAGAGTCAGTCTTCATATACTTAGGTCGGCATTGTGCCTTTTGTATTTAATTCCGATGCAAATTCTGTGTTTCATCGTTAATAAGAAGGACCAAGGGATACAGTAAACCTGGAGTGATGGATCGGTATCTATAACTAGTGTCACAGGGATGGTTCAAAACATAGACAGTAAGAAGAGTCAGCCTTCTTGTACTTAAGTCGGCATTGTGTATTTTCTATTTAATTCCGATGCAATTTCTGTGTTTCATCGTCAAAAAGAAGGTCAGAGGGATACAGTAAACCTGAAGTGAAGCATCGGAATCCATAACTAGTGTCACAGGAATGGTTCAAAACATTGTCAGTAAGAAGAGTTAGTCTTCTTGTACTTCAGTCGGCATAGTGCCATTTGTATTTAACTCCGATGCAATTTCTGTCTTTCATCGTCAATAAGAAGGTCACTGGGATACAGTAATCCTGAAGTGAAGCATCGGAATCTATAACTAGTGTCACAGGAATGTTTTAAAACATAGTCAGTAAGAATAGTCAGTCTTCTTGTCCTTAAGTCGGCATTGTGCCTTTTGTATTTAATTCCGATGCAATTTCTGTGTTTCATGGTCAATAAGAAGGTCCAAGGGATACAGTAAACCTCGAGTGAAGCATCGGAATCTATATCGGGTGTCACAGGAATGGTTCAAAACATAGTCAGTAAGATGAGTCGGTCTTCTTGTACGTACGTCGACATTGTGCCTTTTTTATTTAATACCGATGCAATTTCTGTGTTTCATCGTCAATAAGAAGGTCAGAGGGATATAATAAACCTGATGTGATGCATCGGAATGTTTAACGAGTGTCACAGGAATGGTTCATAACAAAGTCAGTAAGAAGAGTCAGTCTTCTTGTACTTAAGTCGGCATTCTGCCTTTTCTAATTAATTCCGATGCAATTTCTGTGTTTCATCGTCAATTAGAAGGTCCAAGGGATACAGTATACCTGAAGTGAAGCTTCGGAATCTATAGCTAGTGTCACAGTAATGGTTCAAAACATAGTCGGTAAGAAGAGTCAGTCTTCATGTCCTTAAGTCGGCATTGTGCCTTTTGTAATTAATTCCGATGCAATTTCTGTGTTTCATCGTCAATACGAAGGTCCAAGGGATACAGTAAACCTGGAGTGAAGCATCGGAATCTATAACTAGTGTCACAGGAATGGTTCAAAACATAGACATTAAAAAGAGTCAGTCTTCTTGTACTTAATTCTGCTTTGTGCCTTTTGTATTTAATCCCGATGCTGTTTCTGTGTTTCATCGTCAATAAGAAGGTCCAAGGGATACAGTAAGCCTGAAGTGAAGCATTGGAATCCATATCTAGAGTCACAGAAATGGTTCAAAACATAGTCAGTAAGAGGAGTTAGTCTTCTTGTAGTTAAGTCGGCGTTATGCCTTTTGTATTTAATTCCGATGCAATTTCTGTGTTTCATCATCAATAAGAAGGTCCAAGGGATACAGTAAACCTGGAGTGAGGCATCGGAATCTGTAACTAGTGGCACAGGAATGGTTCAAATCATAGACAGTAAGAAGAGTCAGTCTTCTTGTACTTAATTCGGCATTGTGCCTTTTGTACTTAATTCCGATGCAATTTCTGTGTTTCATCGTCAATAAGAAGGTCCAAGGGATACAGTAAACCTCAAGTGAAGCAACGGAATCTATAACGGGTGTCACAGGAATGGTTCAAAACATAGTCAGTAGGAAGAGTCGGTCTTCATGTACTTAAGTCGGCATTGTGCCTTTTGTATTTAATTCCGATGCATTTTCTGTGTTTCATCGTCAATAAGAAAGTCCAAGGGATACAGTAAACATGAAGTGAAGCATAGGAATTTATAACTAGTGTCACAGGAATGGTTCAAATCTTAGTCAGTAAGGAGAGTCAGTCTTCTTGTACTTCAGTCGGCATTGTGCCTTTTGTATTTAATTCCGATGCAATTTTTGTGTTTCATCGTCAATAAGAAGGGCCATGGGATACAGTAAAACTGGAGTGAAGCATCGGAATCTATACCTAGTGTCACAGGGATGGTTCAAATCATAGACAGTTAGAAGAGTCAGTCTTCCTGTACTTAAGTCGGCATTGTGTCTCTTCTATTTAATTCGAATGCAATTTCTGTTTTTCATCGTCAATAAGAAGGTCAGAGGGATACAGTAATCCTGAAGTGATGCATCGGAATCCATAACTAGTGTCACAGGAATGGTTCAAAGCAAAGTCAGTAAGAAGAGTCAGTCTTCTTGTCCTTAAGTCGGCATTGTGCCTTTTGTATTTAATTCCGATGCAATATCTGTGTTTCATCGTCAATAAGAAGGTCCAAGGGATACAGTAAACCTGGAGTGAAGCAACGGAATCTTTAACTAGTGTCACAGGAATGGTTCAAAGCATAGACAGTAAGAAGAGTCAGTCTTCTTGTACTTATTTCTGCTTTGTCATTTTGTAATTAATTTCCATGCAATTTCTGTGTTTCATCGTCAATAAGAAGGTCCAAGGGATTCAGTAAACCTGAAGTGATGCATCGGAATTAATAACTAGTGTCACAGGAATGGTTCAAAACATAGTCAGTAAGGAGAGTCAGCCTTCTTGTACTTAAGTCATCATTGTGCCTTTTGTATTTAATTCCGATGCAATTTCTGTGTTTCATCGTCAATAAGAAGGACCAAGGGATACAGGAAACCTGGAGTGAAGCATCGGAATCTAAACTAGCGTCACAAGGATGGTTCAAAACATAGACAGTAAGAAGAGTCAGTCTTCTTGTACTTAAGTCGGCATTGTGCCGTTTCTATTTAATTCCGATGCAATTTCTGTGTTTCATCGTCAATAAGAAGGTCAGAGGGATACAGTAATCCTTAAGTGAAGCATCGAAATCTATAACTAGTGTCACAGGAATGGTTCATAACATAGTCAGTAAGAAGAGTCAGTCTTCTTGTACTTAAGTCGGCATTGTGCCTTTTCTATTTAATTCCGATGCAATATCTGTGTTTCATCGTCAATAAGAAGGTCCAAGGGATACAGTAAACCTGGAGTGAAGCATCGGAATCTATAAGTAGTGTCACAGGAATGGTTCAAATCATAGACAGTAAGAAGAGTCAGTCTTATTATACTTACGCCGACATTGTGCCTTATCTATTTAAATCCGATGCAATTTCTGTGTTTCATCGTCAATAAGAAGGTCAGAGGGATACAATAAACCTGAAGTCAAGCATCGGAATCTATAACTTGTGTCACAGGATTGGATCAAAGCAAAGTCAGTAAGAAGAGTCAGTCTTCTTGTTCTTAAGTTGGCATTGTGCCTTTTGTATTTAATTACGATGCAATTTCTGTGTTTCATCGTCAATAAGAAGGTCCAAGGGATACAGTAAACCTGAGGTGAAGCATCGGAATCTATAACTAGTGTCACAGGAATGGTTCAAAACATAGTCAGTAAGAAGAGTCAGTCTTCTTGTCCTTAAGTCGGCATTGTGCCTTTTGTATTTAATTCCGTAGCAATTTCTGTGCTTCATCGTCAATAAGAAGGTCCAAGGGATACAATAAACCTGGAGTGAAGCATCGGAATCGATAACTAATGTCACAGGAATGGTTCAAAACATAGACAGTAAGAAGAGTCAGAATTCTTGTACTTAATTCTGCATTGCGCCTTTTGTATTTAATTCCGATGCAATTTCTGTGTTTTATCGTCAATAAGAAGGTCCAAGAGATACAGTAAAACTGAAGTGAAGCATCGGAATTTGTAACTAGTGTCACACGAATGGTTCAAAACATAGTCAGTAAGGAGAGTCAGTCTTCTTGTACTTAAATCGGCATTGTGCCATTTGTATTTAATTCCGATGCAATTTCTGTGTTTCATCGTCAATAAGAAGGACCAACGGATACAGTAAACCTGGAGTGAAGCATCGCAATCTAAAACTAGTGTCACAGGGATGTTTCACAACATAGACAGTAAGAAGCGTCAGTCTTCTTGTACTTAAGTCGGCACTGTGCCTTTTCTATTTAATTCCGATGCAATTTCTGTGTTTCTACGTCAATAAGAAGGTCAGAGGGATACAGTAATCCTGAAGTTAAGCATCGGAATCTATAACTAGTGTCACAGGAATGGTTCTAAACATAGTCAGTAAGAAGAGTCAGTCCTCTTGTACTTAAGTCTGCATTGTGCCTTTTCTATTTAATTCCGATGCAATTTCTGTGTTTCATCGTCAATAAGAGGGTCAGAGGGATACAATAAACCTGAAGTGAAGCATCGGAATCTATAACTAGTGTCACAGGAATGGTTCAAAACAAAGTCAGTAAGAAGTGTCAGTCTTCTTGTCCTTCAGTCGGCATTGTGCCTTTTGTATTTAATTGCGATGCAATTTCTGTGTTTCATCGTCAATAAGAAGGTCCAAGGGATACAGTAAACCTGGAGTGAAGCATCGGAATCTATAACTAGTGTCACAGGAATTGTTCAAAACATAGACAGTAAGAAGACTCAGTCTTCTTGTACTTAAGTCGGCATTGTGCCTTTTCTATTTAATTCCGATGCAATTTCTGTGTTTCATCGTCAATAAGAAGAACCGAGGCATACAGTAAACCTGGAGTAAAGCATCGGAGTCTATACCTAGTGTCACAGGACTGGTTCAAAAATAGACAGTAAGAAGAGTCAGTCTTCTTGAACTTAATTCGGCATTGTGCCTTTTGTATTTAATTCCGATGCAATTTCTGTGTTTCATCGTCAATAAGAAGGTCAGAGGGATACAGTAAACCTGAAGTGAAGCATCGGAATCCATAACTAGTGTCACAGGAATGGTTCAAAGCATAGTCAGTAAGAGGAGTTAGTCTTCTTGTACTTAAGTTGGCATTGTGCCTTTTGTATTTAATTCCGATGCAATTTCTGTGTTTCATCGTCAATAGGATGGACAGAGGGGTACAGTAACCTGAAACCTGAAGTGACGCATCGGAATCAATAGCTAGTGTCACAGGAATGGTTCAAAAAAAGACAGTAAGAAGAGTCAGTCTTCTTGTACTTAATTCTGCTTTGTGCCCTTTGTATTTAATTCCGATGCAATTTCTGTGTTTCATCGTCAATAAGAAGGTCCAAGGGATACAGTAAACCTGCACTGAAGCATCGGAATCTATAACTAGTGTCACAGGAATGGTTCAAAACATAGTCAGTAAGAATAGTCAGTCTTATTGTACTTAAGTCATTATTGTGCATTTTCTATTTATTTCTGATGCAATTTCTGTGTTTCATCGTCAATATGAAGGTCCAAGGGATACAGTAAACCTGGAGTGAGGCATCGGAATCTATAACTAGTGTTACAGGAATGGTTCAAAACATAGACAGTAAGAAAAGTTAGTCTTCTTGTACTTAATTCTGCTTTGTGCCTTTTATATTTAATTTCGATGCAATTTCTGTGTTTCATCGTCAATATGAAGGTCCAAGGGATACAGTAAACCTGAAGTAAAGCATCGGAATTTATAGCTAGTGTCACAGGAATGGTTCAAACCATAGTCAGTAAGGAGAGTCAGTCTTCCTGTACTTAAGTCGGCATTGTGTCTTTTGTATTTAATTCCGATGCAATTTCTGTGTTTCATCGTCAATAGGATGGACAGAGGGGTACAGTAACCTGAAACCTGAAGTGAAGCATCGGAATCAATAGCTAGTGTCACAGGAATGGTTCAAAGAAAGACAGTAAGAAGAGTCAGTCTTCTTGTACTTAATTCTGCTTTGTGCCCTTTGTATTTAATTCCGATGCAATTTCTGTGTTTCATCGTCAATAAGAAGGTCCAAGGGATACAGTAAACCTGCACTGAAGCATCGGAATCTATAACTAGTGTCACAGGAATGGTTCAAAACATAGTCAGTAAGAATAGTCAGTCTTATTGTACTTAAGTCATTATTGTGCATTTTCTATTTATTTCTGATGCAATTTCTGTGTTTCATCGTCAATATGAAGGTCCAAGGGATACAGTAAACCTGGAGTGAAGCATCGGAATCTATAACTAGTGTCACAGGAATGGTTCAAATCATAGACAGTAAGAAGAGTCAGACTTCTTTTACTTAAGTCGGCATTGTGCCTTTTGTATTTAATTCCGGTGCAATTTCTGTGTTTCATCGTCAATAAGAAGGTCCAAGGGATACAGTAAACCTGGAGTGAAGCATCGGAGTATATAACTAGTGTCACAGGACTGGTTCAAAAATAGACAGTAAGAAGAGTCAGTCTTATTGAACTGAATTCGGCATAGTGCCTTTTGTATTTAATTCCGATTCAATTTCTGTGTTTTATCGTCAATAAGAAGGTCAGAGAGGTACAGTTAACCTGAAGTGAAGCATCGGAATCTATAGCTAGTGTCACAGGAATGGTTCAAAACATAGTCAGTAAGAAGAGTCAGTCTTCTTGTCCTTAAGTCGGCATTGTGCCTTATGTAATTAATTCCGATGCAATTTCTCTGTTTCATCGTCAATAAGGAGGTCCAAGGGATACAGTAAACATGGAGTGAAGCATCGGAATCTATAACTAGTGTCACAGGAATGGTTCAAAACATAGACAGTAAGAAGAGTTAGTCTTCTTGTACTTAATTCTGCATTGTGCCTTTTGTATTTAATTCCGATGTAATTTCTGTGTTTCATCGTCAATAAGAAGGTCCTAGGGATACAGTAAACCTCAAGTGAAGCATCAGAATCTATAACTGGTGTCACAGGAATGGTTCAAATCATACTCAGTAGGAAGAGTCGGTCTTCATGTACTTAAGTGGGCATTGTGCCATTTGTATTTAATTCTGATGCATTTTCTGTGTTTCATCGTCAATACGAAGGTCCAAGGTATACAGTAAACCTGAAGTGAAGGTTCGGAATTAATAACTAGTGTCACAGGAATGGTTCAAAACATAGTCAGTAAGGAGAGTCAGTCTTCATATACTTAGGTCGGCATTGTGCCTTTTGTATTTAATTCCGATGCAAATTTTGTGTTTCATCGTTAATAAGAAGGACCAAGGGATACAGTAAACCTGGAGTGATGGATCGGTATCTATAACTAGTGTCACAGGAATTGTTCAAAACGTAGACAGTAAGATGAGTCAGTCTTCTTGTACTTAATTCTGCTTTGTGCATTTTGTATTTATTTCCGATGCAATTTCTGTGTTTCATCGTCAATAAGAACGTCCAAGGGATACAGTAAACCTGAAGTGAAGCATCGGAATTTATAACTAGTGTCACAGGAATGGTTCAAATCATAGTCAGTAAGGGGAGTCAGTCTTCTTGTACTTAAGTCGGCATTGTGCCTTTTGTATTTAATTCCGATGCAATTTCTGTGTTTCATCGTCAATAAGAAGGACCAAGGGATACAGTAAACCTGGAGTGAAACATCGGAATCTATAAGTAGTGTCACAGGGATGGTTCAAAACATAGACAGCAAGAAGAGTCAGTCTTCTTGTACTTAAGTCGGCATTGTAACTTTTCTATTTAATTCCGATGCAATTTCTGTGTTTCATCGTCAAAAAGAAGGTCAGAGGGATACAGTAAACCTGAAGTGAAGCATCGGAATCCATAACTAGTGTCACAGGAATGGTTCAAAACATAGTCAGTAAGAAGAGTTAGTCTTCTTGTACTTCAGTCGGCATAGTGCCATTTGTATTTAACTCCGATGCAATTTCTGTCTTTCATCGTCAATAAGAAGGTCACTGGGATACAGTAATCCTGAAGTGAAGCATCGGAATCTATAACTAGTGTCACAGGAATGTTTTAAAACATAGTCAGTAAGAAGAGTCAGTCTTCTTGTCCTTAAGTCGGCATTGTGCCTTTTGTATTTAATTCCGATGCAATTTCTGTGTTTCATGGTCAATAAGAAGGTCCAAGGGATACAGTAAACCTCGAGTGAAGCATCGGAATCTATATCGGGTGTCACAGGAATGGTTCAAAACATAGTCAGTAAGATGAGTCGGTCTTCTTGTACGTACGTCGACATTGTGCCTTTTTTATTTAATACCGATGCAATTTCTGTGTTTCATCGTCAATAAGAAGGTCAGAGGGATATAATAAACCTGATGTGATGCATCGGAATGTTTAACGAGTGTCACAGGAATGGTTCATAACATAGACATTAAAAAGAGTCAGTCTTCTTGTACTTAATTCTGCTTTGTGCCTTTTGTATTTAATCCCGATGCTGTTTCTGTGTTTCATCGTCAATAAGAAGGTCCAAGGGATACAGTAAACCTGAAGTGAAGCATCGGAATTTTAACTAGTGTCACAGAAATGGTTCAAAACATAGTCAGTAAGGAGAGTCAGTCTTCTTGTACTTAAGTCGGCATTGTGCCTTTTGTATTTAATTCCGATGCAATTTCTGTGTTTCATCGTCAATAAGAAGGTCAGAGGGGTACAGTAAACCTGAAACCTGAAGTGAAGCATCGGAATCTATAGCTAGTGTCACAGGAATGGTTCAAAACATAGACAGTAAGAAGAATCAGTCCTCTAGTACTTATTTCACCTTTGTGCCTTTTGTATTTAATTACGATGCAGTTTCTGTGTTTCATCGTCAATAAGAAGGGCCAGGCGATACAGTAAACCTGAAGTAAAGCATCAGAATTTATAACTAGTGTCACAGGTATGGTTCAAAACATAGACAGTAAGAAGAGTCAGTCTTCTTGTACTTAAGTCGGCATTGTGCCTTTAGTATTTAACTCCGATGCAATTTCTGTGTTTCATCGTCAATAAGCAGGTCAGAGGGATACAGTAATCCTGAAGTGAAGCATCGGAATCTATAACTAGTGTCACAGGAATGGTTCAAAACATAGTCTGTAAGAATAGTCAGTCTTATTGTACTTAAGTCATCATTGTGCAATTTCTATTTAATTCTGATGCAATTTATGTGTTTCATCGTCAATATGAAGGTCCAAGGGATACAGTAAACCTGGAGTGAAGCATCGGAATCTATAACTAGTGTCACAGGAATGGTTCAAATCATAGACATTAAGAAGAGTTAGACTTCTTTTACTTAAGTCGGCATTGTGCCTTTTGTATTTAATTCCGATGCAATTTCTGTGTTTCATCGTCAATAAGAAGGTCCAAGGGATACAGTAAACCTTAAGTGAAGCATCGGAGTCTATAACTAGTGT
Source organism: Schistocerca piceifrons (assembly GCF_021461385.2). NCBI lineage: Eukaryota > Metazoa > Arthropoda > Insecta > Orthoptera > Acrididae > Schistocerca > Schistocerca piceifrons. The sequence continues at coordinate 569,196 of NW_025728352.1, read as the reverse complement.
CACAGGACTGGTTCAAAAATAGACAGTAAGAGGAGTCAGTCTTCTTGAACTCAATTCGGCATTGTGCCTTTTGTATTTAATTCCGATGCAATTTCTGTGTTTCATCGTCAATAAGGAGGTCAGAGGGTTACAGTAAACCTGAAGTGAAGCATTGGAATCCATATCTAGAGTCACAGAAATGGTTCAAAACATAGTCAGTAAGAGGAGTTAGTCTTCTTGTAGTTAAGTCGGCGTTATGCCTTTTGTATTAATTCCGATGCAATTTCTGTGTTTCATCTCAATAAGAAGGTCCAAGGGATACAGTAAACCTGGAGTGAGGCATCGGAATCTGTAACTAGTGGCACAGGAATGGTTCAAATCATAGACAGTAAGAAGAGTCAGTCTTCTTGTACTTAATTCGGCATTGTGCCTTTTGTACTTAATTCCGATGCAATTTCTGTGTTTCATCGTCAATAAGAAGGTCCAAGGGATACAGTAAACCTCAAGTGAAGCATCGGAATCTATAACGGGTGTCACAGGAATGGTTCAAAACATAGTCAGTAGGAAGAGTCGGTCTTCATGTACTTAAGTCGGCATTGTGCCTTTTGTATTTAATTCCGATGCATTTTCTGTGTTTCATCGTCAATAAGAAGGTCCAAGGGATACAGTAAACATGAAGTGAAGCATCGGAATTTATAACTAGTGTCACAGGAATGGTTCAAATCTTAGTCAGTAAGGAGAGTCAGTCTTCTTGTACTTCAGTCGGCATTGTGCCTTTTGTATTTAATTCCGATGCAATTTTTGTGTTTCATCGTCAATAAGAAGGGCCATGGGATACAGTAAAACTGGAGTGAAGCATCGGAATCTATACCTAGTGTCACAGGGATGGTTCAAATCATAGACAGTTAGAAGAGTCAGTCTTCCTGTACTTAAGTCGGCATTGTGTCTCTTCTATTTAATTCAAATGCAATTTCTGTTTTTCATCGTCAATAAGAAGGTCAGAGGGATACAGTAATCCTGAAGTGATGCATCGGAATCCATAACTAGTGTCACAGGAATGGTTCAAAGCAAAGTCAGTAAGAAGAGTCAGTCTTCTTGTCCTTAAGTCGGCATTGTGCCTTTTGTATTTAATTCCGATGCAATATCTGTGTTTCATCGTCAATAAGAAGGTCCAAGGGATACAGTAAACCTGGAGTGAAGCATCGGAATCTTTAACTAGTGTCACAGGAATGGTTCAAAGCATAGACAGTAAGAAGAGTCAGTCTTCTTGTACTTATTTCTGCTTTGTCATTTTGTAATTAATTTCCATGCAATTTCTGTGTTTCATCGTCAATAAGAAGGTCCAAGGGATTCAGTAAACCTGAAGTGATGCATCGGAATTAATAACTAGTGTCACAGGAATGGTTCAAAACATAGGTAGTAAGGAGAGTCAGCCTTCTTGTACTTAAGTCATCATTGCGCCTTTTGTATTTAATTCCGATGCAATTTCTGTGTTTCATCGTCAATAAGAAGGACCAAGGGATACAGGAAACCTGGAGTGAAGCATCGGAATCTAAACTAGTGTCACAAGGATGGTTCAAAACATAGACAGTAAGAAGAGTCAGTCTTCTTGTACTTAAGTCGGCATTGTGCCGTTTCTATTTAATTCCGATGCAATTTCTGTGTTTCATCGTCAATAAGAAGGTCAGAGGGATACAGTAATCCTTAAGTGAAGCATCGAAATCTATAACTAGTGTCACAGGAATGGTTCATAACATAGTCAGTAAGAAGAGTCAGTCTTCTTGTACTTAAGTCGGCATTGTGCCTTTTCTATTTAATTCCGATGCAATATCTGTGTTTCATCGTCAATAAGAAGGTCAAAGGGATACAGTAAACCTGGAGTGAAGCATCGGAATCTATAAGTAGTGTCACAGGAAAGGTTCAAATCATAGACAGTAAGAAGAGTCAGTCTTATTATACTTACGCCGACATTGTGCCTTATCTATTTAATTCCGATGCAATTTCTGTGTTTCATCGTCAATAAGAAGGTCAGAGGGATACAATAAACCTGAAGTGAAGCATCGGAATCTATAACTTGTGTCACAGGATTGGATCAAAGCAAAGTCAGTAAGAAGAGTCAGTCTTCTTGTTCTTAAGTTGGCATTGTGCCTTTTGTATTTAATTACGATGCAATTTCTGTGTTTCATCGTCAATAAGAAGGTCCAAGGGATACAGTAAACCTGAGGTGAAGCATCGGAATCTATAACTAGTGTCACAGGAATGGTTCAAAACATAGTCAGTAAGAAGAGTCAGTCTTCTTGTCCTTAAGTCGGCATTGAGCCTTTTGTATTTAATTCCATAGCAATTTCTGTGCTTCATCGTCAATAAGAAGGTCCAAGGGATACAATAAACCTGGAGTGAAGCATCGGAATCGATAACTAGTGTCACAGGAATGGTTCAAAACATAGACAGTAAGAAGAGTCAGAATTCTTGTACTTAATTCTGCATTGTGCCTTTTGTATTTAATTCCGATGCAATTTCTGTGTTTTGTCGTCAATAAGAAGGTCCAAGGGATACAGTAAAACTGAAGTGAAGCATCGGAATTTGTAACTAGTATCACACGAATGGTTCAAAACATAGTCAGTAAGGAGAGTCAGTCTTCTTGTACTTAAATCGGCATTGTGCCATTTGTATTTAATTCCGATGCAATTTCTGTGTTTCATCGTCAATAAGAAGGACCAACGGATACAGTAAACCTGGAGTGAAGCATCGCAATCTAAAACTAGTGTCACAGGGATGTTTCACAACATAGACAGTAAGAAGCGTCAGTCTTCTTGTACTTAAGTCGGCACTGTGCCTTTTCTATTTAATTCCGATGCAATTTCTGTGTTTCTACGTCAATAAGAAGGTCAGAGGGATACAGTAATCCTGAAGTTAAGCATCGGAATCTATAACTAGTGTCACAGGAATGGTTCTAAACATAGTCAGTAAGAAGAGTCAGTCCTCTTGTACTTAAGTCTGCATTGTGCCTTTTCTATTTAATTCCGATGCAATTTCTGTGTTTCATCGTCAATAAGAAGGTCCAAGGGATACAGTAAACCTGGAGTGAAGCATCGGAATCTATAACTAGTGTCACAGGAATTGTTCAAAACATAGACAGTAAGAAGAGTCAGTCTTCTTGTACTTAAGTCGGCATTGTGCCTTTTCTATTTAATTCCGATGCAATTTCTGTGTTTCATCGTCAATAAGAAGAACCGAGGCATACAGTAAACCTGGAGTAAAGCATCGGAGTCTATACCTAGTGTCACAGGACTGGTTCAAAAATAGACAGTAAGAAGAGTCAGTCTTCTTGAACTTAATTCGGCATTGTGCCTTTTTTATTTAATTCCGATGCAATTTCTGTGTTTCATCGTCAATAAGAATGTCAGAGGGATACAGTAAACCTGAAGTGAAGCATCGGAATCCATAACTAGTGTCACAGTTATGGTTCAAAGCATAGTCAGTAAGAGGAGTTAGTCTTCTTGTACTTAAGTCGGCATTGTGCCTTTTGTATTTAATTCCGATGCAATTTGTGTGTTTCATGGTCAATAAGAAGGTCCAAGGTATACAGTAAACCTGAAGTGAAGCATCGGATCTATTACTAGTGGCACATGAATGGTTCAAAACATAGTCAGTAAGAGGAGTCAGTCTTGTTGTACTTAAGTCGGCATTCTGCCTTTTCTACTTAATTCCAATGCAGTTTCTGTGTTTCATCGTCAATAAGAAGGTCAGAGGGATACAGTAAACCTGAGGTGAAGCATCGGAATCTATAACTAGTGTCACAGGAATGGTTCAAACATAGTCAGTAAGAAGAGTCAGTCTTCTTGTACTTAAGTCGGCATTGTACCTTTTCTATTTAATTCCGATTCAATTTCTGTTTTTCATCGTCAATAACAAGGTCCAAGGGATACAGTAAACCTGGAGTGAAGCATCGGAATCTATAACTAGTGTCAATGGAATGGTTCAAAACATAGTAAGTAAGAAGAGTCAGTCTTCTTGTCCTCAAGTCGGCATTGTGCCTTTTGTAATTAATTCCGATGCAATTTCTGTGTTTCATCGTCAATTAGAATGTCCAAGGGGTACAGTAAACCTGGAGTGAGGCATCGGAATCTATAACTAGTGTTACAGGAATGGTTCAAAACATAGTCAGTAAGAATAGTCAGTGTTATTGTACTTAATTCTGCTTTGTGCCCTTTGTATTTAATTCCGATGCAATTTCTGTGTTTCATCGTCAATAAGAAGGTCCAAGGGATACAGTAAACCTGCAGTGAAGCATCGGAATCTATAACTAGTGTCACAGGAATGGTTCAAAACATGGTCAGTAAGAATAGTCAGTCTTATTGTACTTAAGTCATCATTGTGCATTTTCTATTTATTTCTGATGCAATTTCTGTGTTTCATCGTCAATATGAAGGTCCAAGGGATACAGTAAACCTGGAGTGAAGCATCGGAATCTATAACTAGTGTCACAGGAATGGTTCAAATCATAGACAGTAAGAAGAGTCAGACTTCTTTTACTTACGTCGGCATTGTGCCTTATGTATTTAATTCCGGTGCAATTTCTGTGTTTCATCGTCAATAAGAAGGTCCAAGGGATACAGTAAACCTGGAGTGAAGCATTGGAGTCTTTAACTAGTGTCACAGGACTGGTTCAAAAATAGACAGTAAGAAGAGTCAGTCTTCTTGAACTGAATTCGGCATAGTGCCTTTTGTATTTAATTCCGATGCAATTTCTGTGTTTTATCGTCTATAAGAAGGTCAGAGGGATACAGTTAACCTGAAGTGAAGCATCGGAATCTATAGCTAGTGTCACAGGAATGGTTCAAAACATAGTCAGTAAGAAGAGACAGTCTTCTTGTCCTTAAGTCGGCATTGTGCCTTATGTAATTAATTCCGATGCAATTTCTGTGTTTCATCGTCGATAAGGAGGTCCAAGGGATACAGTAAACATGGAGTGAAGCATCGGAATCTATAACTAGTGTCACAGGAATGGTTCAAAACATAGATAGTAAGAAGAGTTAGTCTTCTTGTACTTAATTCTGCATTGTGCCTTTTGTATTTAATTCCGATGTAATTTCTGTGTTTCATCGTCAATAAGAAGGTCCTAGGGATACAGTAAACCTCAAGTGAAGCATCAGAATCTATAACGGGTGTCACAGGAATGGTTCAAATCATACTCAGTAGGAAGAGTCGGTCTTCATGTACTTAAGTGGGCATTGTGCCATTTGTATTTAATTCTGATGCAATTTCTGTGTTTCATCGTCAATAAGAAGGTCCAAGGGATACAGTAAACCTGAAGTGAAGGTTCGGAATTAATAACTAGTGTCACAGGAATGGTTCAAAACATAGTCAGTAAGGAGAGTCAGTCTTCATATACTTAGGTCGGCATTGTGCCTTTTGTATTTAATTCCGATGCAAATTCTGTGTTTCATCGTTAATAAGAAGGACCAAGGGATACAGTAAACCTGGAGTGATGGATCGGTATCTATAACTAGTGTCACAGGGATGGTTCAAAACATAGGCAGTAAGAACAGTCAGCCTTCTTGTACTTAAGTCGGCATTGTGCATTTTCTATTTAATTCCGATGCAATTTCTGTGTTTCATCGTCAACAAGAAGGTCATTGGGATACATTAATCCTGAAGTGAAGCATCGGAATCTATAACTAGTGTCACAGGAATGGTTCTAAACATAGTCAGTAAGAAGAGTCAGTCCTCTTGTACTTAAGTCTGCATTGTGCCTTTTCTATTTAATTCCGATGCAATTTCTGTGTTTCATCTTCAATAAGAAGGTCAGAGGGATACAATAAACCTGAAGTTAAGCATCGGAATCTATAACTAGTGTCACAGGAATGGTTCAAAGCAAAGTCAGTAAGAAGTGTCAGTCTTCTTGTCCTTCAGTCGGCATTGTGCATTTGTATTTAATTCCGATGCAATTTCTGTGTTTCATCGTCAATAAGAAGGTCCAAGGGATACAGTAAACCTGGAGTGAAGCATCGGAATCTATAACTAGTGTCACAGGAATTGTTCAAAACATAGACAGTAAGATGAGTCAGTCTTCTTGTACTTAATTCTGCTTTGTGCATTTTGTATTTAATTCCGATGTAATTTCTGTGTTTCATCGTCAATAAGAACGTCCAAGGGATACAGTAAACCTGAAGTGAAGCATCGGAATTTATAACTAGTGTCACAGGAATGGTTCAAATCATAGTCAGTAAGGGGAGTCAGTCTTCTTGTACTTAAGTCGGCATTGTGCCTTTTGTATTTCATTCCGATGAAATTTCTGTGTTTCATCGTCAATAAGAAGGACCAAGGGATACAGTAAACCTGGAGTGAAACATCGGAATCTATAACTAGTGTCACAGGGATGGTTCAAAACATAGACAGCAAGAGGAGTCAGTCTTCTTGTACTTAAGTCGGCATTGTAACTTTTCTATTTAATTCCGATGCAATTTCTGTGTTTCATCGTCAAAAAGAAGGTCAGAGGGATACAGTAAACCTGAAGTGAAGCATCGGAATCCATAACTAGTGTCACAGGAATGGTTCAAAACATGGTCAGTAAGAAGAGTTAGTCTTCTTGTACTTAAGTCGGCATAGTGCCATTTGTATTTAACTCCGATGCAATTTCTGTGTTTCATCGTCAATAAGAAGGTCACTGGGATACAGTAATCCTGAAGTGAAGCATCGGAATCTATAACTAGTGTCACAGGAATGTTTTAAAACATAGTCAGTAAGAATAGTCAGTCTTCTTGTCCTTAAGTCGGCATTGTGCCTTTTGTATTTAATTCCGATGCAATTTCTGTGTTTCATGGTCAATAAGAAGGTCCAAGGGATACAGTAAACCTCGAGTGAAGCATCGGAATCTATATCGGGTGTCACAGGAATGGTTCAGAACATAGTCAGTAAGATGAGTCGGTCTTCTTCTACGTACGTCGACATTGTGCCTTTTTTATTTAATATCTATGCAATTTCTGTGTTTCATCGTCAATAAGAAGGTCAGAGGGATATAATAAACCTGATGTGAAGCATCGGAATGTTTAACGAGTGTCACAGGAATGGTTCATAACAAAGTCAGTAACAAGAGTCAGTCTTCTTGTACTTAAGTCGGCATTCTGCCTTTTCTAATTAATTCCGATGCTATTTCTGTGTTTCATCGTCAATTAGAAGGTCCAAGGGATACAGTAAACCTGAAGTGAAGCTTCGGAATCTATAGCTAGTGTCACAGTAATGGTTCAAAACATAGTCGGTAAGAAGAGTCAGTCTTCTTGTCCTTAAGTCGGCATTGTGCCTTTTGTAATTAATTCCGATGCAATTTCTGTGTTTCATCGTCAATTCGAAGGTCCAAGGGATACAGTAAACCTGGAGTGAAGCATCGGAATCTATAACTAGTGTCACAGGAATGGTTCAAAACATAGACATTAAAAAGAGTCAGTCTTCTTGTACTTAATTCTGCTTTGTGCCTTTTGTATTTAATTCCGATGCTGTTTCTGTGTTTCATGGTCAATAAGAAGGTCAAAGGGATACAGTAAACCTGAAGTGAAGCATCGGAATTTTAACTAGTGTCACAGAAATGGTTCAAAACATAGTCAGTAAGGAGAGTCAGTCTTCTTGTACTTAAGTCGGCATTGTGCCTTTTGTATTTAATTCCGATGCAATTTCTGTGTTTCATCGTCAATAAGAAGGTCAGAGGGGTACAGTAAACCTGAAACCTGAAGTGAAGCATCGGAATCTATAGCTAGTGTCACAGGAATGGTTCAAAACATAGACAGTAAGAAGAGTCAGTCCTCTAGTACTTAATTCACCTTTGTGCCTTTTGTATTTAATTACGATGCAGTTTCTGTGTTTCATCGTCAATAAGAAGGGCCAGGCGATACAGTAAACCTGAAGTAAAGCATCAGAATTTATAACTAGTGTCACAGGAATGGTTCAAAACATAGACAGTAAGAAGAGTCAGTCTTCTTGTACTTAAGTCGGCATTGTGCCTTTAGTATTTAACTCCGATGCAATTTCTGTGTTTCATCGTCAATAAGCAGGTCAGAGGGATACAGTAATCCTGAAGTGAAGCATCGGAATCTATAACTAGTGTCACAGGAATGGTTCAAAACATAGTCTGTAATAATAGTCAGTCTTATTGTACTTAAGTCATCATTGTGCAATTTCTATTTAATTCTGATGCAATTTCTGTGTTTCATCGTCAATATGAAGGTCCAAGGGATACAGTAAACCTGGAGTGAAGCATCGGAATCTATAACTAGTGTCACAGGAATGGTTCAAATCATAGACATTAAGAAGAGTTAGACTTCTTTTACTTAAGTCGGCATTGTGCCTTTTGTATTTAATTCCGATGCAATTTCTGTGTTTCATCGTCAATAAGAAGGTCCAAGGGATACAGTAGACCTTAAGTGAAGCATCGGAGTCTATAACTAGTGTCACAGGACTGGTTCAAAAATAGACAGTAAGAGGAGTCAGTCTTCTTGAACTTAATTCGGCATTGTGCCTTTTGTATTTAATTCCGATGCAATTTCTGTGTTTCATCGTCAATAAGGAGGTCAGAGGGTTACAGTATACCTGAAGTGAAGCATTGGAATCCATATCTAGAGTCACAGAAATGGTTCAAAACATAGTCAGTAAGAGGAGTTAGTCTTCTTGTAGTTAAGTCGGCGTTGTGCCTTTTGTATTTAATTCCGATGCAATTTCTGTGTTTCATCATCATTAAGAAGGTCCAAGGGAAACAGTAAACCTGGAGTGAGGCATCGGAATCTGTAACTAGTGGCACAGGAATGGTTCAAATCATAGACAGTAAGAAGAGTCAGTCTTCTTGTACTTAATTCGGCATTGTGTCTTTTGTATTTAATTCCGATGCAATTTCTGTGTTTCATCGTCAATAAGAAGGTCCAAGGGATACAGTAAACATGAAGTGAAGCATCGGAATTTATAACTAGTGTCACAGGAATGGTTCAAATCTTAGTCAGTAAGGAGAGTCAGTCTTCTTGTACTTCAGTCGGCATTGTGCCTTTTGTATTTAATTCCGATGCAATTTTTGTGTTTCATCGTCAATAAGAAGGACCATGGGATACAGTAAAACTGGAGTGAAGCATCGGAATCTATACCTAGTGTCACAGGGATGGTTCAAATCATAGACAGTAAGAAGAGTCAGTCTTCTTGTACTTAAGTCGGCATTGTGTCTCTTCTATTTAATTCCGATGCAATTTCTGTTTTTCATCGTCAATAAGAAGGTCAGAGGGATACAGTAATCCTGAAGTGATGCATCGGAATCTATAACTAGTGTCACAGGAATGGTTCAAAGCAAAGTCAGTAAGAAGAGTCAGTCTTCTTGTCCTTAAGTCGGCATTGTGCCTTTTGTATTTAATTCCGATGCAATATCTGTGTTTCATCGTCAATAAGAAGGTCCAAGGGATACAGTAAACCTGGAGTGAAGCATCGGAATCTTTATCTAGTGTCACAGGAATGGTTCAAAGCATAGACAGTAAGAAGAGTCAGTCTTCTTGTACTTATTTCTGCTTTGTCATTTTGTAATTAATTTCCATGCAATTTCTGTGTTTCATCGTCAATAAGAAGGTCCAAGGGATACAGTAAACCTGAAGTGATGCATCGGAATTAATAACTAGTGTCACAGGAATGGTTCAAAACATAGTCAGTAAGGAGAGTCAGCCTTCTTGTACTTAAGTCATCATTGTGCCTTTTGTATTTAATTCCGATGCAATTTCTGTGTTTCATCGTCAATAAGAAGGACCAAGGGATACAGGAAACCTGGAGTGAGGCATCGGAATCTAAACTAGTGTCACAAGGATGGTTCAAAACATAGACAGTAAGAAGAGTCAGTCTTCTTGTACTTAAGTCGGCATTGTGCCTTTTCTATTTAATTCCGATGCAATTTCTGTGTTTCATCGTCAATAAGAAGGTCAGAGGGATACAGTAATCCTTAAGTGAAGCATCGAAATCTATAACTAGTGTCACAGGAATGGTTCATAACATAGTCAGTAAGAAGAGTCAGTCTTCTTGTACTTAAGTCGGCATTGTGCCTTTTCTATTTAATTCCGATGCAATTTCTGTGTTTCATCGTCAATAAGAAGGTCCAAGGGATACAGTAAACCTGGAGTGAAGCATCGGAATCTATAAGTAGTGTCACAGGAATGGTTCAAATCATAGACAGTAAGAAGAGTCAGCCTTATTATACTTACGCCGACATTGTGCCTTTTCTATTTAATTCCGATGCAATTTCTGTGTTTCATCGTCAATAAGAAGGTCAGAGGGATACAATAAACCTGAAGTGAAGCATCGGAATCTATAACTTGTGTCACAGGATTGGATCAAAGCAAAGTCAGTAAGAAGAGTCAGTCTTCTTGTCCTTAAGTCGGCATTGTGCCTTTTGTATTTAATTCCGTAGCAATTTCTGTGCTTCATCGTCAATAAGAAGGTCCAAGGGATACAATAAACCTGGAGTGAAGCATCGGAATCGATAACTAGTGTCACAGGAATGGTTCAAAGCATAGACAGTAAGAAGAGTCAGAATTCTTGTGCTTAATTCTGCATTGTGCCTTTTGTATTTAATTCCGATGCAATTTCTGTGTTTTATCGTCAATAAGGAGGTCCAAGGGATACAGTAAAACTGAAGTGAAGCATCGGAATTTGTAACTAGTGTCACACGAATGGTTCAAAACATAGTCAGTAAGGAGAGTCAGTCTTCTTGTACTTAAATCGGCATTGTGCCATTTGTATTTAATTCCGATGCAATTTCTGTGTTTCATCGTCAATAAGAAGGACCAACGGATACAGTAAACCTGGAGTGAAGCATCGGAATCTAAAACTAGTGTCACAGGGATGTTTCACAACATAGACAGTAAGAAGCGTCAGTCTTCTTGTACTTAAGTCGGCACTGTGCCTTTTCTATTTAATGCCGATGCAATTTCTGTGTTTCTACGTCAATAAGAAGGTCAGAGGGATACAGTAATCCTGAAGTGAAGCATCGGAATCTATAACTAGTGTCACAGGAATGGTTCAAAGCACAGTCAGTAACAAGAGTCAGTCTTCTTGTACTTAAGTCGCCATTGTGCCTTTTCTATTTAATTTTGATGCAATTTCTGTGTTTCATCGTCAATAAGAAGGTTTAAATGATACAGTAAACCTGGAGTGAAGCATCGGAATCTCTAACTGGTGTCACAGGAATGTTTCATAACATATACAGTAAGAAGAGTCAGTCTTCTTGTACTTACGTCGACATTGTGCCTTTTCTATTTAATTCCGATGCAATTTCTGTGTTTCATAATCAATAAGAAGGTCAAAGGGATACAATAAACCTGAATCGAAGCATCGGAGTCTATAACTAGTGTCACAGGAATGGTTCAAAACAAAGTCAGTAAGAAGAGTCAGTCTACTTGTACTTTAGTCGGCATTGTGCCTTTTGTATTTAATTCCGATGCACTTATTGTGTTTCATCGTCAATAAGAAGGTCAGATGGGTACACTAAACCTGGAGTGAAGCATCAGAATCTATAACTAGTGTCAATGGAATGGTTCAAAGCATAGACAGTAAGAAGAGTCAGTGTTCTTGTACTTAAGTCGGCATTGTGCCTTTTGTATTTAATTCCGATGCAATTTCTGTGTTTCATCGTCAATAAGAAGGTCAGAGGGGTAAAGTAAACCTGAAGTGAAGTATCGGAATCTATAGCTAGTGTCACAGGAATGGTTCAAAACATAGTCCGTAAGAAGAGTCAGTCTTCTTGTCCTTAAGTCTTCGTTGTGCCTTTTGTATTTAATTCCAATGCAATTTCTGTGTTTCATCGTCTATAAGAAGGTCCAAGTTATCCAGTAAACCTGGAGTGAAGCTTCGGAATCTGTAACTTGTGTCACAGGAATGGTTCAAAACGTAGACAGTAAGAAGAGTCAGTCTCCTTGTACTTAATTCTGCACTGTGCCTTTTGTATTTAATTCCGATGCAATTACTGTGTTTCATCGTCATTAAGAAGGACTAAGGGATACAGTAAACCTGGAGTGAAGCATCGGAATCAATAACTAGTGACACAGGGATGGTTCAAAACATAGGCAGTAAGAAGAGTCAGTCTTCTTGTACTTAAGTCGGCATTGTGCCTTTTGTACTAAACTCCGATGCAATTTCTGTGTTTCATCGTCAATAAGAAGGTCAGAGGGATACATTAATCCTGAAGTGAAGCATCGGCATCTATAACTAGTGTCACAGGAATGGTTCAAAACATAGTTAGTAAGAATAGTCAGTCTTCTTGTACTTAAGTCATCATTGTGCATTTTCTGTTTAATTCTGATGCAATTTCTGTGTTTCATCGTCAATATGAATGTCCAAAGGATACAGTAAACCTGGAGTGAAGCATCGGAATCTATAACTAGTGTCACAGGAATGGTTCAAATCATAGACAGTAAGAAGAGTCAGATCTCTTTTACTTAAGTCGGCATCGTGCCTTTTGTATTTAATTCCGATGCAATTTCTGTGTTTCATCGTCAATAAGAAGGACCAAGGGATACAGTAAGCCTGGAGTGAAGCATCGGAGTCTATAACTAGCTTCACAGGACTGGTTCAAAAATAGACAGTAAGAAGGGTCAGTCTTCTTAAACTTATGTCGGCATTGTAACTTTTCTATTTAATTCCGATGCAATTTCTGTGCTTCATCGTCAATAACAAGGTCCAATGGATACAGTAAACCTGGAGTGAAGCATCGGAATCTATAACTAGTGTCACAGGAATGGTTCAAATCATAGACAGTAAGAAGAGTCAGTCTTCTTGTACTTAAGTCGGCACTGTGCCTTTTCTATTTAATGCCGATGCAATTTCTGTGTTTCTACGTCAATAAGAAGGTCAGAGGGATACAGTAATCCTGAAGTGAAGCATCGGAATCTATAACTAGTGTCACAGGAATGGTTCAAAGCACAGTCAGTAACAAGAGTCAGTCTTCTTGTACTTAAGTCGCCATTGTGCCTTTTCTATTTAATTTTGATGCAATTTCTGTGTTTCATCGTCAATAAGAAGGTTTAAATGATACAGTAAACCTGGAGTGAAGCATCGGAATCTCTAACTGGTGTCACAGGAATGTTTCATAACATATACAGTAAGAAGAGTCAGTCTTCTTGTACTTACGTCGACATTGTGCCTTTTCTATTTAATTCCGATGCAATTTCTGTGTTTCATAATCAATAAGAAGGTCAAAGGGATACAATAAACCTGAATCGAAGCATCGGAGTCTATAACTAGTGTCACAGGAATGGTTCAAAACAAAGTCAGTAAGAAGAGTCAGTCTACTTGTACTTTAGTCGGCATTGTGCCTTTTGTATTTAATTCCGATGCACTTATTGTGTTTCATCGTCAATAAGAAGGTCAGAGGGGTACACTAAACCTGGAGTGAAGCATCAGAATCTATAACTAGTGTCAATGGAATGGTTCAAAGCATAGACAGTAAGAAGAGTCAGTGTTCTTGTACTTAAGTCGGCATTGTGCCTTTTGTATTTAATTCCGATGCAATTTCTGTGTTTCATCGTCAATAAGAAGGTCAGAGGGGTAAAGTAAACCTGAAGTGAAGTATCGGAATCTATAGCTAGTGTCACAGGAATGGTTCAAAACATAGTCCGTAAGAAGAGTCAGTCTTCTTGTCCTTAAGTCTTCGTTGTGCCTTTTGTATTTAATTCCAATGCAATTTCTGTGTTTCATCGTCTATAAGAAGGTCCAAGTTATCCAGTAAACCTGGAGTGAAGCTTCGGAATCTGTAACTTGTGTCACAGGAATGGTTCAAAACGTAGACAGTAAGAAGAGTCAGTCTCCTTGTACTTAATTCTGCACTGTGCCTTTTGTATTTAATTCCGATGCAATTACTGTGTTTCATCGCCATTAAGAAGGACTAAGGGATACAGTAAACCTGGAGTGAAGCATCGGAATCAATAACTAGTGACACAGGGATGGTTCAAAACATAGGCAGTAAGAAGAGTCAGTCTTCTTGTACTTAAGTCGGCATTGTGCCTTTTGTACTAAACTCCGATGCAATTTCTGTGTTTCATCGTCAATAAGAAGGTCAGAGGGATACATTAATCCTGAAGTGAAGCATCGGCATCTATAACTAGTGTCACAGGAATGGTTCAAAACATAGTTAGTAAGAATAGTCAGTCTTCTTGTACTTAAGTCATCATTGTGCATTTTCTGTTTAATTCTGATGCAATTTCTGTGTTTCATCGTCAATATGAATGTCCAAAGGATACAGTAAACCTGGAGTGAAGCATCGGAATCTATAACTAGTGTCACAGGAATGGTTCAAATCATAGACAGTAAGAAGAGTCAGATCTCTTTTACTTAAGTCGGCATCGTGCCTTTTGTATTTAATTCCGATGCAATTTCTGTGTTTCATCGTCAATAAGAAGGACCAAGGGATACAGTAAGCCTGGAGTGAAGCATCGGAGTCTATAACTAGCTTCACAGGACTGGTTCAAAAATAGACAGTAAGAAGGGTCAGTCTTCTTAAACTTATGTCGGCATTGTAACTTTTCTATTTAATTCCGATGCAATTTCTGTGCTTCATCGTCAATAACAAGGTCCAATGGATACAGTAAACCTGGAGTGAAGCATCGGAATCTATAACTAGTGTCACAGGAATGGTTCAAATCATAGACAGTAAGAAGAGTCAGTCTTCTTCTACTTAAGTCGACATTGTGACTTTTCAATTTAATTCCGATGCAATGTCAGTGTTACTTCGTCAGTAAGAAGGTCAGAGGCATACAATAAACCTGAAGTGAAGCATCGCAATCTATAACTAGTGTCACAGGAATGGTTCAAAATAAAGTCAGTAAGAAGAGTTAGTCTTCATGTGCTTAAGTCGGCATTGTGCCTTTTGTATTTAATTCCGATGCTATTTCTGTGTTTCATCGTCAATAAGAAGGTCCAAGGGATGCAGGAAACCTGCAGTGTAGCATCGGAATCTATAACTAGTGTCAATGGAATGATTCAAAACTTAGACAGTAAGAAGAGTCAGTCTTCTTGTACTTAAGTCGGCATTGTGCCTTTTGTATTTAATTCCGATGCATTTTCTGTGTTTCATCGTCAATAAGAAGGTCCAAGGGATACAGTAAACCTGGAGTGAAGCATCGGAATCTATAACTAGTGTCACAGGAATGGTTCAAATCTTAGTCAGTAAGGAGAGTCAGTCTTCTTGTACTTAAGTCGGCATTGTGCCTTTTGTATTTAATTCCGATGCAATTTTTGTGTTTCATCGTCACTAAGAAGGACCATGGGATACAGTAAACCTGGAGTGAAGCGTCGGAATCTATACCTAGTGTCACAGGGATGGTTCAAATCATAGACAGTAAGAAGAGTCAGTCTTCTTGTACTTAAGTCGGCATTGTGTCTCTTCTATTTAATTCCGATGCAATTTCTGTGTTTCATCGTCAATAAGAAGGTCAGAGGGATACAGTAATCCTGAAGTGAAGCATCGGAATCTATAACTAGTGTCACAGGAATGGTTTAAAACATAGTCAGTAAGTAGTGTCAGTCTTCTGGTACTTAAGTCGGCATTGTGTCTTTTCTATTTAATTCCGATGCAATTTCTGTGTTTCATCGTCAATAAGAAGGTCAGAGGGATACAATAAACCTGAAGTGATGCATCGGAATCTATAACTAGTGTCACAGGAATGGTTCAAGGCAAAGTCAGTAAGAAGATTCAGTCTTCTTGTCCTTAAGTCGGCATTGTGCCTTTTGCATGTAATTCCGATGCAATATCTGTGTTTCATCGTCAATAAGAAGGTCCAAGGGATACAGTAAACCTGGAGTGAAGCATCGGAATCTTTAACTAGTGTCACAGGAATGGTTCAAAGCATAGACAGTAAGAAGAGTCAGTCTTCTTGTACTTAATTCTGTTTTGTGCATTTTGTAATTAATTTCCATGCAATTTCTGTGTTTCATCGTCAATAAGAAGGTCCAACGGATACAGTAAACCTGAAGTGATGCATCGGAATTAATAACTAGTGTCACAGGAATGGTTCAAAACATAGTCAGTAAGGAGAGTCAGCCTTCTTGTACTTAAGTCATCATTGTGCCTTTTGTATTTAATTCCGATGCAATTTCTGTGTTTCATCGTCAATAAGAAAGACCAAGGGATACAGGAAACCTTGAGTGAAGCATCGGAATCTAAACTAGTGTCACAAGGATGGTTCAAAACATAGACAGTAAGAAGAGTCAGTCTTCTTGTACTTAAGTCGGCATTGTTCCTTTTCTATTTAATTCCGATGCAATTTCTGTGTTTCATCGTCAATAAGAAGGTCAGAGGGATACAGTAATCCTTAAGTGAAGCATCGAAATCTATAACTAGTGTCACAGGAATGGTTCAAAACATAGTCAGTAAGAGGAGTCAGTCTTCCTGTACTTAAGTCGGCATTGTGCCTTTTCTATTTAATTCCGATGCAATTTCTGTGTTTCATCGTCAATAAGAAGGTCCAAGGGATACAGTAAACCTGGAGTGAAGCATCGGAATCTATAACTAGTGTCACAGGAATGGTTCAAAACATAGACAGTAAGAAGAGTCAGTCATCTTATACTTACGCAGACATTGTGCCTTTTCTATTTAATTCCGATGCAATTTCTGTGTTTCATCGTCAATAAGGAGGTCAGAGGGATACAATAAACCTGAAGTGAAGCATCGGAATCTATAACTTGTGTCACAGGATTGGATCAAAGCAAAGTCAGTAAGAAGAGTCAGTCTTCTTTTTCTTAAGTTGGCATTGTGCCTTTTGTATTTAATTACGATGCAATTTCTGTGTTTCATCGTCAATAAGAAGGTCCAAGGGATACAGTAAACCTGAGGTGAAGCATCGGAATCTATAACTAGTGTCACAGGAATGGTTCAAAACATAGTCAGTAAGAAGAGTCAGTCTTCTTGTCCTTAAGTCGGCATTGTGGCTTTTGTATTTAATTCCGTAGCAATTTCTGTGCTTCATCGTCAATAAGAAGGTCCAAGGGATACAATAAACCTGGAGTGAAGCATCGGAATCGATAACTAGTGTCACAGGAATGGTTCAAAACATAGTCAGTAAGGAGAGTCAGTCTTCTTGTACTTAAATCGGCATTGTGCCATTTGTATTTAATTCCGATGCAACTTCTGTGTTTCATCGTCAATAAGAAGGTCCAAGGAATACAGTAAACCTGGAGTGAAGCATCGGAATCTATAACTAGTGTCACAGGGATGTTTCACAACATAGACAGTAAGAAGCGTCACTCTTCTTGTACTTAAGTCGGCACTGTGCCTTTTCTATTTTTTTCCGATGCAATTTCTGTGTTTCATCGTCAATAAGAAGGTCAGAGGGATACAGTAATCCTGAAGTGAAGCATCGGAAACTATAACTAGTGTCACAGGAATGGTTCAAAGCATAGTCAGTAACAAGAGTCAGTCTTCTTGTACTTAAGTCGCCATTGTGACTTTTCTATTTAATTTTGATGCAATTTCTGTGTATCATCGTCAATAAGAAGGTTTAAGGGATACAGTAAACCTGGAGTGAAGCATCGGAATCTCTAACTGGTGTCACAGGAATGGTTCAAAGCATAGACAGTAAGAAGAGTCAGTCTTCTTGAACTTACGTCGACATTGTGCCTTTTCTATTTAATTCCGATGCAATTTGTGTGATTCATAATCAGTAAGAAGGTCAAAGGGATACAATAAACCTGAATCGAAGCATCGGAATCTATAACTAGTGTCACAGGAATGGTTCAAAACAAAGTCAGTAAGAAGAGTCAGTCTACTTGTCCTATAGTCGGCATTGTGCCTTTTCTATTAAATTCCGATGCAATTACTGTGTTTCATCGTCAATAAGAAGGTCAGAGGGGTACAGTAAACCTGGAGTGAAGCATCAGAATCTATAACTAGTGTCAATGGAATGGTTCAAAACATAGACAGTAAGAAGAGTCAGTGTTCTTGTACTTAAGTCGGCATTGTGCCTCTTGTATTTAATTCCGATGCAATTTCTGTGTTTCATCGTCAATAAGAAGTTCAGAGGGGTAAAGTAAACCTGAAGTGAAGTATCGGAATCTATAGCTAGTGTCACAGGAATGGTTCAAAACATAGTCCATAAGAAGAGTCAGTCTTCTTGTCCTTAAGTCGGCGTTGTGCCTTTTGTATTTAATTCCAATGCAATTTCTGTGTTTCATCGTATATAAGAAGGTCCAAGTTATCCAGTAAACCTGGAGTGAAGCTTCGGAATCTGTAACTTGTGTCACAGGAATGGTTCAAAACGTAGACAGTAAGAAGAGTCGGTCTCCTTGTACTTAATTCTGCACTGTGCCTTTTGTATTTAATTCCGATGCAATTTCCGTGTTTCATCGTCATTAAGAAGGACCAAGGGATACAGTAAACCTGGAGTGAAGCATCGGAATCAATAACTAGTGACACAGGGATGGTTCAAAACATAGGCAGTAAGAAGAGTCAGTCTTCTAGTACTTAAGTCGGCATTGTGCCTTTTGTACTTAACTCCGATGCAATTTCTGTATTTCATCGTCAATACGAAGGTCAGAGGGATACATTAATCCTGAAGTGAAGCATCGGCATCTATAACTAGTGTCACAGGAATGGTTCAAAACATAGTTAGTAAGAATAGTCAGTCTTCTTGTACTTAAGTCATCATTGTGCATTTTCTGTTTAATTCTGATGCAATTTCTGTGTTTCATCGTCAATATGAATGTCCAAAGGATACAGTAAACCTGGAGTGAAGCATCGGAATCTATAACTAGTGTCACAGGAATGGTTCAAATCATAGACAGTAAGAAGAGTCAGATCTCTTTTACTTAAGTCGGCATGTGCCTTTTGTATTTAATTCCGATGCTATTTCTGTGTTTCATCGTCAATAAGAAGGTCCAAGGGATACAGTAAACCTGGAGTGAAGCATCGGAGTCTGTAACTAGTGTCACAGGACTGGTTCAAAAATATATAGTAAGAAAGGTCAGTGTTCTTAAACTTAAGTCGGCATTGTAACTTTTCTATTTAATTCCGATGTAATTTCTGTGCTTCATCGTCTATAACAAGGTCCAATGGATACAGTAAACCTGGAGTGAAGCATCGGAATCTATAACTAGTGTCAATGGAATGGTTCAAAACATAGACAGTAAGAAGAGTCAGTCTTCTGGTACTTAAGTCAGCATTGTGCCCTATTGTATTCAATTTCGGTGCAATTTCTATGTTTCATCGTCTATAAGAAGGTCAGAGGGATACAGTAACACTGAGGTGATGCATCGGAATCTATAGCTAGTGTCACAGGAATGGTTCAAAGCATAGTCAGTAAGAAGAGTAGGTATTCTTGTCCTTAAGTCGGCATTCTGCCTTTTGTATTTAATTCCGATGCAATTTCTGTGTTTCATCGTCTATAACAAAGACCAAGGGATACTGTAAACCTGGAGTGAAGCATCGGAATCATTAACTAGTGTCAATGGAATGATTCAAAACTTAGATAGTAAGAAGAGTCAGTCTTCTTGTACTTAAGTCGGCATTGTGCCTTTTGTATTTAATTCCGATGCAATTTCTGTGTTTCATCGTCAATATGAAGGTCCAAGGGATACAGTAAACCTGGAGTGAAGCATCGGAATCTATAACTAGTGTCACAGGAATGGTTCAAATCATAGATAGTAAGAAGAGTCAGACTTCTTGTACTTAATTCTGCATTGTGCCTTTTGTATTTAATTCCGATGCTGTTTCTGTGCTTCATTGTCTAGAAGAAGGTCCAAGGGATTCAGTAAACCTGAAGTGAAGCATCGGAATCTATAACTAGTGTCACAGGGATGGTTCAAATCATAGACAGTAAGAGGAGTCAGGCTTCTTGTACTTAAGTCGGCTCTGTTCCTTTTGTATTTAATTCCGATGCAATTTCTCTGTTTCATCGTAAATAAGAAGGACCAAGGGATACAGTAAACCTGAACTGAAGCATCGGAATCCATAACTAGTGTCACAGGGATGGTTCAAAACATAGACAGTAAGAAGAGTCCGTCTTCTTGTACCTAAGTCAGCATTGTGCTACTTCTATTTAATTCCGATGCAATTTCTGTGTTTCATCGTCAATAAGAAGGTCAGGGGGATACAGTAATCCTGAAGTGAACCACCGGAATCTATAACTAGTGTCACAGGAATGGTTCAAAAAATAGTCGGTAAGCAGAGTCAGTCTTCGTGTACTTAAGTCGGCATTGTGCCTTTTCTATTTAATTCCGATGCAATTTCTGTGTTTCATCGTCAATAAGAAGGTCCAAGGGATACAGTAAACCTGGAGTGAAGCATCGGAAACTATAACTAGTGTCACAGGAATGGTTCAAATCATAGACAGTAAGAAGAGTCAGTCTTCTTGTACTTAAGTCGACATTGTGACTTTTCTATTTAAATCCGATGCAATTTCTGTGTTTCTTTGTCAGTAAGAAGGTCAGAGGGATACAATAAACATGAAGTGAAGCATGGGAATCTATAACTAGTGTCACAGGACTGGTTCAAAAATATACAGTAAGAAAGGTCAGTCTTCTTAAACTTAAGTCGGCATTGTAACTTTTCTATTTAATTCCGATGTAATTTCTGTGCTTCATCGTCAATATCAAGGTCCAATGGATACAGTAAACCTGGAGTGAAGCATCGGAATCTATAACTAGTGTCAATGGAATGGTTCAAAACATAGACAGTAAGAAAAGTCAGTCTTCTGGTACTTAAGTCGGCATTGTACCTTATTGTATTTAATTCCGATGCAATTTCTGTGTTTCATCGTCAATAAGAAGGTCAGAGGGATACAGTAAAACTGAGGTGATGCATCGGAATCTATAGCTAGTGTCACAGGAATGGTTCAAAGCATAGTCAGTAAGAAGAGTAGGTATTCTTGTCCTTAAGTCGGCATTCTGACTTTTGTATTTTACTCCGATGCAATTTCTGTGTTTCATCGTCAATATGAAGGTCCAAGGGATACAGTAAACCTGGAGTGAAGCATCGGAGTCTATAACTAGTGTCACAGGAATGGTTCAAAACATAGATAGTAAGAAGAGTCAGTCTTCTTGTACTTAATTCCGCATTGTGCCTTTTGTATTTAATTCCGATGCAATTTCTGTGCTTCATCGTCAAGAAGGAGGTCCAGGGGATACAGTAAACCTGAAGTGAAGCATTGGAATCTATAACTAGTGTCACAGGGATGGTTCAAAACATAGACAGCAAGAAGAGTCAATCTTCTTGTACTTAAGTCGGCACTGTGCCTTTTGTACTTAATTCCGATGCAATTTCTGTGTTTCATCGTCTATAAGAAGGACCAAGGGATACAGTAAACCTGAAGTGAAGCATCGGAATCTATAACTAGTGTCACAGTAAAGGTTCAAAGCATAGACAGTAAGAAAAGTCAGTCTTCTTGTACCTAAGTCGGCATTGTGCCTTTTGTATCTTATTCCGATGCAATTTCTGTCTTTCATCGTCAATAAGAAGGTCAGTGGGATACTGTAATCCTGAAGTGAAGCATCGGAATCCGTAACTAGTGTTACAGGAATGGTTCAAAACATAGTCAGTAAGAAGAGTCAGTCTTCTTGTACTTAAGTCGGCATTGTGCCTTTACTATTTAATTCCGATGCAATTTCTGTGTTTCATCGTCAACAAGAAGGTCCAAGGGAAACAGTAAACCTGGAGTGAAGCATCGGAATCTATAACTAGTGTCACAGGAATGGTTCAAATCATAGACAGTAAGAAGAGTCAGTCTTCTTCTACTTAAGTCGACATTGTGACTTTTCAATTTAATTCCGATGCAATTTCTGTGTTTCATCGTCAATAAGAAGGTATAAGGGATACAGTAAATTTGGAGTGAAGCATCGGAAACTATAACTAGCGTCACAGGAATGGTTCAAATCATAGACAGTAAGAAGAGTCAGTCTTCTTGTACTTAAGTCGACATTGTGACTTTTCTATTTAATTCCGATGCAATTTCTGTGTTTCTTCGTCAGTAAGAAGGTCAGAGGGATACAATAAACCTGAAGTGAAGCATGGGAATCTATAACTAGTGTCACAGGAATGGTTCAAAACAAAGTCAGTAAGTAGAGTCAGTCTTCTTGTCCTTAAGTCGGCATTGTGCATTTTTTATTTAATTCCGTTGAAATTGCTGTGTTTCATCGTCAATAAGAAGGTCCAAGGGATACAGTAAACCTGGAGAGTAGCATCGGAATCTATAACTAGTGTCACAGGAATGGTTCAAAACATAGACAGTAACAAGAGTCAGTCTTCGTGTACTTAACTCGGCATTTTGATTGTTGTATTTAATTCCGATGCAATATCTGTGTTTCATCGTCAATAAGAAGGTCAGAGCGACACAGTAAACCTGAAGTTAAGCATCGGAATCCATAACTAGTGTCACTGGAATGGTTCGAAACATAGTCAGTAAGAAGAGTAAGTCTTCTTGTACTTAAGTCGGCATTGTGCCTTTTGTATTTAATTCCGATGCAATTTCTGTGTTTCATCGTCAATAAGAAGGTCCAAGGGATACAGTAAACCTGGAGTGAAGCATCGGAAGCCATAACTAGTGTCACAGGGACGGTTCAAAACATAAACAGTAAGATGAGTCAGTATTCTTGTACTTAATTCGGCATTGTGTTTTTTGTATTTATTTCCAATGCAATTTCTGTGCTTCCTCGTCACTAAGACGGTGAGAGAGATACAGTAATCCAGAAATTAAGCATCGGAATTTATAACTAGTGTAACAGGAATGGTTCAAAGCATAGTCAGTAAGAAGAGTCAGTCTTCTTGTAGTTAAGTCGGCATTGTGCCTTTTGTTTTGAATTCCGATGCAATTTCTGTGTTTCATCGTCAATAAGAAGGTCCAAGGGATACAGTAAACCCGAAGTGAAGCATCGGAATCTATAACTAGTGTCACAGGAATGGTTCAAAGCATAGACAGTAGGAAGAGTCAGTCTTCTAGTACTTAAGTCGGCATTGTATCTTTTCTATTTAATTCCGATGCAATTTCTGTATTTCATCGTCAATAAGGCGGTCAGAGGGATACAGTAAACCTGAAGTGAAGCATCGGAATCTATAACTAGTGCCACAGGAATGTTTCAAAACATAGTCAGTAAGAAGAGTCAGTCTTCTTGTACTTAAGTCGGTATTGTGCCTTTTGTATTTAATTCCGATGCAATTTCTGTGTTTCATCGTCAATAAGAAGGTCAGATGGATACAGTAAACCTGAAGTGAAGCATCGGAATCTATAGCTAGTGTCACAGGAATGGTTGAAAACATAGTCAGTAAGAAGAGTCAGTCTTCTTGTCCTTAAGTCGGCATTGTGCATTTTGTAATTAATTCCGATGTAATTTCTGTGTTTCATCGTCAATACGAAGGTCCAAGGGATACAGTAAACCTGGAGTGAAGCATCGGAATGTATAACTAGTGTCACAGCAATGGTTCAAAGCATTGACAGTAAGAAGAGTCAGTCTTCTTGTGCTTAATTCGTCATTGTGCCTTTTGTATTTAATTCCGATGCAAATTCTGTGTTTCATTGTCAATAAGAGGGTCCAAGGGATACAATAACCCTGGAGTGAAGCATCGGAATCTATAACTAGTGTCAATGGTATGGTTCAAAACATAAACAGTAAGAAGAGTCAGTCTTCTTGTACTTAAGCCGGCATTGTTCCCTTTTGTTTTCAATTCCGATGCAATTTCTGTGTTTCATCGTCAATAAGACGGTCCAAGGGATACAGTAAACCTGGAGTGAAGCATCGGAATCAATAACTAATGTCACAGGAATGGTTCAAAACATAGACAGTAAGAAGAGTCAGTCTTCTTGTAATTAATTCGTCATTGTGCCTTTTGTATTTAATTCCGATGCAAATTCTGCGTTTCATTGTCAATAAGAAGGTCCATGGGATACAGTAAACCTGGAGTGAAGCATCGTAATCTATAACTAGTGTCACAGGAATGGTTCAAAACAAAGTCAGTAAGAAGAGTCAGTCTTCTTGTACTTAAGTCGGCATTGTACCTTTTCTATTTAATTCCCATGCAATTTCTGTGTTTCATCGTCAATAACAAGTTCCAAAGGATACAGTAAACCTGGAGTGAAGCATCTGAATCTATAACTAGTGTCAATGGAATGGTTCAAAACATAGCCATTAAGAAGAGTCAGTCTTCTTGTACTTGAGTCGCCATTGTGCCTTTTGTATTTAATTCCGATGCAATTTCTGTGCTTCATCGTCAATAAGAAGTCAAAGGGATACAGTAAACCTGAAGTGATGCATCGGACTCTATAGCTAGTGTCACAGGAAAGGTTCAAAACATAGTCAGTAGGAATAGTCAGTCTTCTTGTACTTAAGTCATCATTGTGCATTTTCTATTTAATTCTGATGCATTTTCTGTGTTTCATCGTCAATAAGAAGGTCAGAGGGATAGATTAAACCTGAAGTGAAGCATCGGAATCCATAACTAGTGTCACAGGAATGGTTCAAAGCATAGTCAGTAAGAAGAGTCAGTCCTCTTGTACTTAAGTCGGCATTGTGCCTTTGGTATTTAATTCCGAAACAATTTCTGTGTTTCATCGTCAATAAGAAGGTCCAAGGGATACATTAAACCTGCAGTGAGGCATCGGAATCTGTAACTAGTGTCATAGGGACGGTTCATAACATAGACAGTAAGATGAGTCAGTATTCTTGTACTTAAGTCGGCAATGTGCATTTTGTATTTATTTCCGATGCAATTTCTGTGTTTCATCGTCACTGAGAAGGTCAGAGGGGTACAGTAATCCTAAAGTTAAGCATCGAAATCTATAATTAGTGTTACAATAATGGTTCAAAGCATAGTCAGCAAGAAGAGTCAGTCTTCTTGTAGTTAAGTGGGCATTGTGCCTTTTGTATTTAATTCCGATGCAATTTCTGTGTTTCATCGTCAATAAAAAGGTCCAAGGGATACAGTAAACCTGAAGTGAAGCATCGGAATCTATAACTACTGTAACAGGAATAGTTCAAAACATAGACAGTAGGAAGAGTCAGTCTTCTAGTACTTAAGTCGGCATTGTGCCTTTGCCTTTTCTATTTATTTCCGATGCAAGTTCTGTGTTTCATCGTCAATAAGACGGTCAGAGCCATACAGTAAACCTGAAGTGAAGCATCGGAATCTATAACTAGTGCCACAGGATTGGTTCAAATTATAGTCAGTAAGAAGAGTTAGTCTTCTTGTACTTAATTCGGCATTGTGCCTTTTGTATTTATTTCCGATGCAATTTCTGTGTTTCATCGCCACTAAGACGGTGAGAGGGATACAGTAAACCTGGAGTGTAGCATCGGAATCTGTAACTAGTGTCACAGGAATGGTTCAAAACATAGTCAGTAAGGAGAGTCAGTCCTCGTGTACTTATGTCGGCAATGTGCCTTTTGTAATTAATTCCGATGCAATTTCTGTGTTTCATCGTGGATAAGAACGTCCAAGGGATACAGTAAACCTGGAGTGAAGCATCGGAGTCTACAACTAGTGTCACAGGACTGGTTCAAAAATAGACAGTAAGAAGAAACAGTCTTTTTGTACTTAATTCGGCATGTGCCTTTTGTATTTCATTCCGATGCAATTTCTGTGTTTCATCGTCAACAAGAAGGTCCAAGGGAAACAGTAAACCTGGAGTGAAGCATCGGAATCTATAACTAGTGTCACAGGAATGGTTCAAATCATAGACAGTAAGGAGAGTCAGTCTTCTTCTACTTAAGTCGACATTGTGACTTTTCAATTTAATTCCGATGCAATTTCTGTGTTTCATCGTCAATAAGAAGGTATAAGGGATACAGTAAATTCGGAGTGAAGCATCGGAAACTATAACTAGCGTCACAGGAATGGTTCAAATCATAGACAGTAAGAAGAGTCAGTCTTCTTGTACTTAAGTCGACATTGTGATTTTTCTATTTAATTCCGATGCAATTGCTGTGTTTCTTCGTCAGTAAGAAGGTCAGAGGGATACAATAAACCTGAAGTGAAGCATGGGAATCTATAACTAGTGTCACAGGAATGGTTCAAAACAAAGTCAGTAAGTAGAGTCAGTCTTCTTGTCCTTAAGTCGGCATTGTGCATTTTTTATTTAATTCCGTTGAAATTGCTGTGTTTCATCGTCAATAAGAAGGTCCAAGGGATACAGTAAACCTGGAGAGTAGCATCGGAATCTATAACTAGTGTCACAGGAATGGTTCAAAACATAGACAGTAACAAGAGTCAGTCTTCGTGTACTTAACTCGGCATTTTGATTGTTGTATTTAATTCCGATGCAATATCTGTGTTTCATCGTCAATAAGAAGGTCAGAGCGATACAGTAAACCTGAAGTTAAGCATCGGAATCCATAACTAGTGTCACTGGAATGGTTCGAAACATAGTCAGTAAGAAGAGTAAGTCTTCTTGTACTTAAGTCGGCATTGTGCCTTTTGTATTTAATTCCGATGCAATTTCTGTGTTTCATCGTCAATAAGAAGGTCCAAGGGATACAGTAAACCTGGAGTGAAGCATCGGAAGCCATAACTAGTGTCACAGGGACGGTTCAAAACATAAACAGTAAGATGAGTCAGTATTCTTGTACTTAATTCGGCATTGTGCTTTTTGTATTTATTTCCAATGCAATTTCTGTGCTTCCTCGTCACTAAGACGGTGAGAGAGATACAGTAATCCAGAAATTAAGCATCGGAATCTATAACTAGTGTAACAGGAATGGTTCAAAGCATAGTCAGTAAGAAGAGTCAGTCTTCTTGTAGTTAAGTCGGCATTGTGCCTTTTGTTTTGAATTCCGATGCAATTTCTGTGTTTCATCGTCAATAAGAAGGTCCAAGGGATACAGTAAACCCGAAGTGAAGCATCGGAATCTATAACTAGTGTCACAGGAATGGTTCAAAGCATAGACAGTAGGAAGAGTCAGTCTTCTAGTACTTAAGTCGGCATTGTATCTTTTCTA
The DNA here is from genome assembly GCF_021461385.2 of Schistocerca piceifrons. Lineage (NCBI taxonomy): Eukaryota > Metazoa > Arthropoda > Insecta > Orthoptera > Acrididae > Schistocerca > Schistocerca piceifrons. The sequence continues at coordinate 542,295 of NW_025728352.1, read as the reverse complement.
TTTAATTCCGATGCAATTTCTGTATTTCATCGTCAATAAGGCGGTCAGAGGGATACAGTAAACCTGAAGTGAAGCATCGGAAACTATAACTAGTGTCACAGGAATGTTTCAAAACATAGTCAGTAAAAAGAGTCAGTCTTCTTGTACTTAAGTCGGTATTGTGCCTTTTGTATTTAATTCCGATGCAATTTCTGTGTTTCATCGTCAATAAGAAGGTCAGATGGATACAGTAAACCTGAAGTGAAGCATCGGAACCTATAGCTAGTGTCACAGGAATGGTTGAAAACATAGTCAGTAAGAAGAGTCAGTCTTCTTGTCCTTAAGTCGGCATTGTGCATTTTGTAATTAATTCCGATGCAATTTCTGTGTTTCATCGTCAATAAGAAGGTCCAAGGGATACAGTAAACCTGGAGTGAAGCATCGGAATGTATAACTAGTGTCACAGCAATGGTTCAAAGCATTGACAGTAAGAAGAGTCAGTCTTCTTGTGCTTAATTCGTCATTGTGCCTTTTGTATTTAATTCCGATGCAAATTCTGTGTTTCATTGTCAATAAGAAGGTGCAAGGGATACAATAACCCTGGAGTGAAGCATCGGAATCTATAACTAGTGTCAATGGTATGGTTCAAAACATAAACAGTAAGAAGAGTCAGTCTTCTTGTACTTAAGCCGGCATTGTGCCTTTTGTTTTTAATTCCGATGCAATTTCTGTGTTTCATCGTCAATAAGACGGTCCAAGGGATACAGTAAACCTGGAGTGAAGCATCGGAATCAATAACTAGTGTCACAGGAATGGTTCAAAACATAGACAGTAAGAAGAGTCAGTCTTCTTGTAATTAATTCGTCATTGTGCCTTTTGTATTTAATTCCGATGCAAATTCTGCGTTTCATTGTCAATAAGAAGGTCCATGGGATACAGTAAACCTGGAGTGAAGCATCGTAATCTATAACTAGTGTCACAGGAATGGTTCAAAACAAAGTCAGTAAGAAGAGTCAGTCTTCTTGTACTTAAGTCGGCATTGTACCTTTTCTATTTAATTCCCATGCAATTTCTGTGTTTCATCGTCAATAACAAGGTCCAAAGGATACAGTAAACCTGGAGTGAAGCATCTGAATCTATAACTAGTGTCAATGGAATGGTTCAAAACATAGACATTAAGAAGAGTCAGTCTTCTTGTACTTGAGTCGCCATTGTGCCTTTTGTATTTAATTCCGATGCAATTTCTGTGCTTCATCGTCAATAAGAAGTCAAATGGATACAGTAAACCTGAAGTGATGCATCGGACTCTATAGCTAGAGTCACAGGAAAGGTTCAAATATAGTCAGTAAGAATAGTCAGTCTTCTTGTACTTAAGTCATCATTGTGCCTTTTCTATTTAATTCTGATGCATTTTCTGTGTTTCATCGTCAATAAGAAGGTCAGAGGGATAAATTAAACCTGAAGTGAAGCATCGGAATCCATAACTAGTGTCACAGGAATGGTTCAAAGCATAGTCAGTAAGAAGAGTCAGTCCTCTTGTACTTAAGTCGGCATTGTGCCTTTGGTATTTAATTCCGAAACAATTTCTGTGTTTCATCGTCAATAAGAAGGTCCAAGGGATACATTAAACCTGCAGTGAGGCATCGGAATCTGTAACTAGTGTCATAGGGACGGTTCATAACATAGACAGTAAGATGAGTCAGTATTCTTGTACTTAAGTCGGCAATGTGCATTTTGTATTTATTTCCGATGCAATTTCTGTGTTTCATCGTCACTGAGAAGGTCAGAGGGGTACAGTAATCCTAAAGTTAAGCATCGAAATCTATAACTAGTGTTACAATAATGGTTCAAAGCATAGTCAGCAAGAAGAGTCAGTCTTCTTGTAGTTAAGTGGGCATTGTGCCTTTTGTATTTAATTCCGATGCAATTTCTGTGTTTCATCGTCAATAAAAAGGTCCAAGGGATACAGTAAACCTGAAGTGAAGCATCGGAATCTATAACTACTGTAACAGGAATAGTTCAAAACATAGACAGTAGGAAGAGTCAGTCTTCTAGTACTTAAGTCGGCATTGTGCCTATTCTATTTATTTCCGATGCAAATTCTGTGTTTCATCGTCAATAAGACGGTCAGAGCGATACAGTAAACCTGAAGTGAAGCATCGGAATCTATAACTAGTGCCACAGGATTGGTTCAAATTATAGTCAGTAAGAAGAGTTAGTCTTCTTGTACTTAATTCGGCATTGTGCCTTTTGTATTTATTTCCGATGCAATTTCTGTGTTTCATCGCCACTAAGACGGTGAGAGGGATACAGTAAACCTGGAGTGTAGCATCGGAATCTGTAACTAGTGTCACAGGAATGGTTCAAAACATAGTCAGTAAGGAGAGTCAGTCTTCGTGTACTTATGTCGGCATTGTGCCTTTTGTAATTAATTCCGATGCAATTTCTGTGTTTCATCGTGGATAAGAACGTCCAAGGGATACAGTAAACCTGGAGTGAAGCATCGGAGTCTACAACTAGTGTCACAGGACTGGTTCAAAAATAGACAGTAAGAAGAAACAGTCTTTTTGTACTTAATTCGGCATGTGCCTTTTGTATTTCATTCCGATGCAATTTCTGTGTTTCATCGTCAATAAGAAGGTCAGAGCGATACAGTAAACCTGAAGTGAAGCATCGGAATCCATAACTAGTGTCACAGGAATGGTTCAAAACATAGTCAGTAAGAAGAGTTAGTCTTCTTGTACTTAATTCGGCATTGTGCCTTTTGTATTTATTTCCGATGCAATTTCTGTGTTTCATCGCCACTAAGACGGTGAGAGGGATACAGTAAACCTGGAGTGTAGCATCGGAATCTGTAACTAGTGTCACAGGAATGGTTCGAATCATAGACAGTAAGAAGAGTCAGTCTTAGTGTACTTAACTCGGCATTTTGCCTTTTGTATTTAATTCCGATGCAAATTCTGTGTTTCATTGTCAATAAGAAGGTCCAAGGGATACAGTAGACCTGGAGTGAAGCTTCGGAATCTATCACTAGTGTCAATGGTATGGTACAAAACAGAAAAAGTAAGAAGAGTCAGTCTTCTTGTACTTATATCAGCATTATGCCTTTTGTATTTAATTCCGATGCAATTCCTGTGTTTCATCGTCAATAAGAAGGTCAGAGGGATACAGTAAACCTGAAGTGAAGCATCGGAATCTATAGCTGGTGTCAGAGGAATGGTTGAAAACATAGTCAGTAAGAAAAGTCAGTCTTCTTGTCCTTACGTCGGCATTGTGCCTTTTGTATTTAATTCCGATGCAATTTCTGTGTTTCTTCGTCAATAAGATGGTCCAAGGGATACAGTAAACCTGGAGTGAGGCATCGGAATCAATAACTAGTGTCACAGGAATGGTTCAAAACATAGACAGTAAGAAGAGTCAGTCTTCTTGTAATTAATTCGTCATTGTGCCTTTTGCATTTAATTCCGATGCAAATTCTGTGTTTCATTGTCAATAAGAAGGTCCAAGGGATACAGTAAACCCTGAGTGAAGCATCGTAATCTACAACTAGTGACACAGGAATGGTTCAAAACAAAGTCAGTAAGAAGAGTCAGTCTTCTTGTACTTAAGTCGGCATTGTACCTTTTCTATTTAATTCCCATGCAATTTCTGTGTTTCATCGTCAATAACAAGATCCAAAGGATACAGTAAACCTGGAGTGAAGCATCTGAATCTATAACTAGTGTCAATGGAATGGTTCAAAACATAGACATTAAGAAGAGTCGGTCTTCTTGTACTTAAGTCGGCATTGTGCCTTTTGTATTTAATTCCGATGCAATTTCTGTGCTTCATCGTCAATAAGAAGACAGAGGGATACAGTAAACCTGAAGTGATGCATCGGACTCTATAGCTAGTGTCACAGGAATGGTTCAAAACATAGTCAGTAAGAAGAGTTAGTCTTCTTGTACTTAAGACATCATTGTGCATTTTCTAGTTAATTCTGATGCAATTTCTGTGTTTCATCGTCAATAAGAAGGTCCAAGGGATACAGTAAACCTGGAGTGAAGCATCGGAATCTATAACTAGTGTCACAGGAATGGTTCAAATCATAGACAGTAAGAAGAGTCAGACATCTTTTCCTTGGGTCGGCATTGTGCCTTTTGTATTTAATTCCGATGCAATTTCTGTGTTTCATCGTCACTGAGAAGGTCAGAGGGGTACAGTAATCCTGAAGTTAAGCATCAGAATCTATAACTAGTGTTACAATAATGCTTCAAAGCATAGTCAGTAAGAAGAGTCAGTCTTCTTGTAGTTAAGTCGGCATTGTGCCTTTTGTATTGAATTCCGATGCAATTTCTGTGTTTCATCGTCAATAAGAAGGTCCAAGGGATACAGTAAACCTGAAGTGAAGCATCGGAATCTATAACTAATGTAACAGGAATGGTTCAAAACATAGCCAGTAGGAAGAGTCAGTCTTCTAGTACTTAAGTCGGCATTATGCCTTTTCTATTTATTTCCGATGCAATTTCTGTGTTTCATCGTCAATAAGACGGTCAGAGGGATACAGTACACCTGAAGTGAAGCATCGGAATCTATAATTATTGCCATAGGAATGGTTCAAATTATAGTCAGTAAGAAGAGTCATTCTTCTTGTCCTTAAGTCGGCATTGTGCCTCTTGTATTTAATTCCGATGAAATTTCTGTGTTTCATCGTGGATAAGAAGGTCCAAGGGATACAGTAAACCCAGAGTGAAGCATCGGAGTCAACAACTAGTGTCACAGGACTGGTTCAAAAATAGACAGTAAGAAGAAACAGTCTTTTTGTACTTAATTCGGCATTGTGCCTTTTGTATTTAATTACGATGCAATTTCTGTGTTTCATCGTCAATGAGAAGGTCAGTGGGATAGATTAAACCTGAAGTGAACATCGGAATCCATATTTAGTGTCACACGAATGGTTCAAAACATAATCAGTATGAAGAGTCAGCCTTCTTCTACTTAAGTCGGCATTGTGCCCTTTCTATTTAATTCCGATCCAATTTCTGTGTTTCATCGTCAATAAGAGGGTCCAAGGGATACAGTAAACCTGGAGTGTAGCATCGGAATCTATAACTAGTATCAATGGTATGATTCAAAACATAGACAGTAAGAAGAGTCAGTCTTCTTGTACATAAGTCGGCATTGTGCCTTTTGTATTTAATTCCGATGCAATTTCTGTGTTTCATCGTCAATAAGAAGGTCAGAGGGATACAGTAAACCTGAAGTGAAGCATCGGAATCTATAGCTAGTGACACGGGAATGGTTCAAAGCATAGTCAGTAAGAAGAGTCAGTCTTCTTGTCCTTAATTCGGCATTGTGCCTTTTGTATTTAATTCCGATGATATTTCTGTGTTTCATCGTCAATAAGAAGGTCCAAGGGATATAGTAGACCTGGAGTGAACCATCGAAATCTATAACTAGTGTCACAGGAATGGTTCAAAACATAGTCAGTAAGAAGAGTCAGTCTTCTTGTACTTAAGTCGGCAATGTGCCCTTTCTATTTAATTCCGACGCTATTTCTGTCTTTCATCGTCAATAAGAATGTCCAAGGGATACAGTAAACCTGGAGTGAAGCATCGGAATCTAAAGCTAGTGTCAATGGTATGATTCAAAACATAGACAGTAAGAAGAGTCAGTCTTCTTGTACTTAAGTCGGCATTGTGCCTTTTGTATTTAATTCCGATGCAATTTCTGTGCCTCATCGTCAATAAGAAGGTCACAGGGATACAGTAAACCTGAAGTGAAGCATCGGAATCTATAGCTAGTGTCACAGGAATGGTTCAAAACATAGTCAGTAAGAAGAGTCAGTCTTCTTGTCCTTAATTCGGCATTGTGTCTTTTGTATTTAATTCCGATGCAATTTCTGTGTTTCATCGTCGATAAGAAGGTCCAACGGATACAGTAAACCAGGAGTGAAGCATCGGAATCTATAACTAGTGTATCAGGATGGTTCAAAATATAGACAGTAAGAATAGTCAGTCTTCGTGTACTTAAGTCGGCATTTTGCCTTTTGTATTTAATTCCGATGCAATTTCTGTGTTTCATCGTCAATAAGAAAGTCAAAGGGATACAGTAAACCTGGAGTGAAACATCGGAATCTATAACTAGTGTCACAGGAATGGTTCAAAACATAGACAGTAAGAAGAGTCAGTCTTCTTGTTCTTAATTCGTCATTGTGCCTTTTGTATTTAATTCCGATGCAATTTCTGTGTTTCATTGTCAATAAGAAGGTCCAAGGGATACAGTAAACCTCAAGTGAAGCATCGGAATCTATAACTAGTGTCACAGGAATGGTTCAAAACAAAGTCAGTAAGAAGAGTCAGTCTTCTTGTCCTTAAGTCGGCATTGTGCCTTTTGTATTTAATTCTGATGCAATTTCTGTGTTACATCGTCAATAAGAAGGTCCAAGGTATATACAGTAAACCTGAAGTGAAGCATGGGAATCTATAACTAGTGTCACAGGAATGGTTCAAAACATAATTAGTAAGAAGAGTCTGTCTTCTTGTACTTAAGTCCGCATTGTGCCTTTTCTATTTAATTCCGATGCAATTTCTGTGTTTCATCGTCAATAAGAAGGTAAAAGGGATGCAGTAAACCTGGAGTGAAGCATCGGAGTCTATAACTAGTGCCACAGGAATGGTTCAAACGTAGACAGTAAGAAGAGTAAGTCTTCTTGTACTTAAGTCGACATTGTGCCTTATCAATTTAATTCTGATGCAATTTCTGTGTTTCATCGTCAATAAGAAGGACAGAGGTATACAATGAACCCGAAGTGAAGCATCGGAATCTATAACTAGTGTCACAGAAATGGTTCAAAACAAAGTCAGTAAGAAGAGTCAGTCTTCTTGTCCTTAAGTCGGCATTGTGCCTTTTGTATTTAATTCCGATGCAATTTCTGTGTTTCATCGTCAATAAGAAGGTCCAACGGATACAGTAAACATGGAGTGTAGCATCGGAATCTATAACTAGTGTAACAGGAATGGTTCAAAACATAGGCAGTAAGAAGAGTCAGTCTTCTTGTACTTAAGTCGGCATTGTGCCCTTTCTATATAAATCCGATGCTATTTCTGTGTTTCATCGTCAATAAGAAGGTCCAAGGGATACAGTAAACCTGGGGTGAAGGATCGGAATCAATAACTAGTGTCAATGGTATGATTCAAAACATAGACAGTAAGAAGAGTCACTCTTCTTGTACTTAAGTCGGCATTGTGCCTTTTGTATTTAATTCCGATGCAATTTCTGTGCTTCATCGTCAATAAGAAGGTCAGAGGGATACAGTAAACCTGAAGTGAAGCATCGGAATCTGTAACTAGTGTCACAGGAATGGTTCAAAACATAGTCAGTAAGAAGAGTCAGTCTTCTTGTCCTTAATTCGGCATTGTGCCTTTTGTATTTAATTCCGATGCAATTTCTGTGTTCCATCGTCGATAAGAAGGTCCAACGGATACAGTTAACCTGGAGTGTAGCATCGGAATCTATAACTAGTGTAACAGGAATGGTTCAAAACATAGACATTAAGAAGAGTCAGTCTTCGTGTATTTAAGTCGGCATTTTGCCTTTTGTATTTAATTCCGATGCAATTTCTGTGTTTCATCGTCAATAAGAAGGTCCAAGGGATACAGTGAACCTGAGGTAAAGCATCGGAATCTACAACTAGTGCCACAGTAATGGTTCAAAGCATAGTCAGTATTAAGAGTCATTCTTCTTGTACTTATATCGTCATTGTACCTTTTCTATTTAATTCCGATGCAATTTCTGTGTTTCATCGTCAACAACAAGGTCCAAAGGATACAGTAAACCTGGAGTGAAGCATCTGAATCTATAACTTGTGTCAATGGAATGGTTCAAAACATAGACAGTAAGAAGAGTCAGTCTTCTTGTACTTAAGTCGGCATTGTGACTTTTGTATTTAATTCCGATGCAATTTCTGTGTTCCATCGTCAATAAGAGGGTCACAGGGATACAGAAAACCGTAAGTGATGCATCGGAATCTATAGCTAGTGTCACAGGAATGGTTCAAACAAAGTCAGTAAGAAGAGTCAGTCTTCTTGTCCTTAAGTCGGCATTGTGCCTTATCTTTTTTATTCAGATGCAATTTCTGTGTTTCATCGTCAATAAGAAGGTCCAACGGATACAGTAAACCTGGAGTGTAGCATCGGAATTTATAACTAGTGTAACAGGAATGGTTCAAAACATAGGCAGTAAGAAGAGTCAGTCTTCGTGTACTTAAGTCGGCATTTTGCCTTTCGTATTTAATTCCGATGCAATTTCTGTGTTTCAACGTCAATAGGAAGGTCCAAGGGATACAGTAAACCTGAAGTAAAGCATCGGAATCTATAACTAGTGTCACAGGAATGGTTCAAAACATAGACAGTAGGAAGAGTCAGTCTCCTAGTACTTAAGTCGGAATTATGACTTTTCTATTTATTTCCGATGCAATTTCTGTGTTTCATCGTCAATAAGACGGTCAGAGGAATACAGTACACCAGAAGTGAAGCATCGGAATCTATAACTTGTGTCACAGGAATGGTTGAAAGCATAGACAGTTGGAACAGTCAGACTTCTTGTACTTAAGTTGCCATTGTGCCATTCGTATTTAATTCCGATACAATTTCTGTGTTTCACCGACAATAAGAAGGTCAGAGGGATACAGTAAATATGAAGTGAAGCATCGGAATCCATAACTAGTGTCACAGGATTGGTTCAAACATAGACAGTAAGAAGAGTCAGTCTTCTTGTACTTAAGTCGGCATTGTGCCTTTTGTATTTAATTCCGATGCAATATCTGTGTTTCATCGTCAATACGAAGGTCAGAGGGATACAGTAAAACTGAAGTGAAGCATCGGAATCTATAACTAGTGCCACAGGAATGGTTCAAATTATAGTCAGTAAGAAGAGTCAGTCTTCTTGTCCTTAAGTCGGCATTGTGCCTCTTGTATTTAATTCCGATGCATTTTGTGTGTTTGATCGTCAATAAGAAGGTCCAAGGGATACAGTAAACCTGGAGTGAAGCATCGGAATCTATAACTAGTGTCACAGTAATGGTTCAAAACATAGACAGTAAGAAGAGTCAGACGTTTTGTACTTAAGTCGGCATTGTGCCTTTTGTATTTAATTCCGATGCAATTTCTGTGTTTCATCGTCAATAAGATGGTCAGAGTGATACAGTAAACCTGAAGTGAAGCATCGGAACCCAAATCTAGTGTCACAGGAATGGTTCAAAGCATAGACAGAAGGAAGAGTCAGTCTACTTGTACTTAAGTCGGCATTGTGCCTTTTCTGTTTCATTTCAATGCAATTTCTGTGTTTCATCGTCAATAAGAAGGTCCAAGGTATACAGTAAACCTGAAGTGAAGCATTGGAATCTATAACTAGTGTCAAGGGAATGGTTCAAAACATAGTCAGTAAGAAGAGTCAGTCTTCTACTACTTATGTCGGCATTGTGAATTTTCTATTTAATTCCGATGCAAAGTCTGTGTTTCATCGTCAATTAGAAGGTCCAAGGGATACAGTAAACCTGGAGTGAAGCATCGGAATCTATAACTAGTGTCACAGGAATGGTTGAAAACATAGACAATAAGAAGAGTCTGTCTTCTTGTACTTAAGTCGACATTGTGCCTTTTCTATTTAATACCGATGCAATTTCTGTGTTTCGTCGTAAATAAGAGGGTCAGAGGGATACAATAAACCTAAAGTGAAGCATCGGAATCTATAACTAGTGTCACAGGAATGGTTCAAAACATAGTCAGTAAGAACAGTCAGTCTTCTTGTCCTTATGTCGGCTTTGTGCATTTTGTATTTAATTCCGATGCAATTTCTGTGTTTCATCGTCAATAAGAAGGTCCAAGGTATAGAGTAAACCTGAAGTGAAGCATCGGAATCTATAACTAGTGTCACAGGAATGGTTCATAACATAGTCAGTAATAAGAGTCAGTCTTCTTGTACTTAAGTCGGCATTGTGCCTTTTCTATTTAATTCCGATGCAATTTCTGTGTTTCATCGTCAATAAGAAGTTCCAAGGGATACAGTAAACTTGAGGTGAAGCATCGGAATCTATAACTAGTGTCACAGGAATGGTTCAAAACATAGTCAGTAAGAAGAGTCAGTCACCCTGTACTTAATTCTGCATTGTGCCTCTTGTATTTAATTCCGATGCAATTTGTGTGTTTCATCCTCAATAAGAAGGTCCAAGGGATACAGTAAACCTGAAGTGAAGCATCGGAATTTGTAACTAGTGTCACAGGAATGGTTCAAAGCATAGTCAGTAAGAAGAGTCAGTCTTCTTGTACTTAAGTCGGCATTGTGCCATTTGTGTTTAATTCCGATGCAATTTCTGTGTTTTATCGTGAATAAGAAGGACCAAGGGATACAGTAAACCTGCAGTGAAGCATCGGAATCTATAACTAGTGTCACAGGGATGTTTCAAAATATAGACAGTAAGAAAAGTCAGTCTTCTAGTACATCAGTCGGCATTGTGCCTCTTGTATTTAATTCCGATGCAATCTCTGTCTTGCATCGTCAATAAGAAGGTCAGAGGGATACAGTAATCCTGAAGTGAAGCATCGGAATCTATAACTAGTGTCACAGGAATGGTTCAAAACATAGTCAGTAAGAATAATCAGTCTTCTTGTACTTAAGTCATCATTGTGCATTTTATATTTAATTCTGATGCAATTTCTGCGTTTCATCATTAATAAGAAGGTTTAAGGGATACAGTAAACCTGGAGTGAAGCATCGGAATCTATAACTAGTGTCACAGGAATGGTTCAAATCATAGACAGTAAGAAGAGTCAGACTTCTTTTCCTTAAGTCGGCATTGTGCCCTTAGTATTTAATTCCGATGCAATTTCAGTGTTTCATCGTCAATAAGAAGGTCAGAGGGATACAGTAATCCTGAAGTGAAACATCGAATCTACATCTAGTGTCACAGGAATGGTTCAAAGCATAGTCAGTAAGAATAATCAGTCTTCTTGTATTTAAGTCATCATTGTGCATTTTATATTTAATTCTGATGCAATTTCTGTATTTCATGATTAATAAGAAGGTCCCAGGGATACAGTAAACCTGGAGTGAAGCATCGGAATCTATAACTAGTGTCACAGGAATGGTTCAAATCATAGACAGTAAGAAGAGTCAGACTTCTTTTCCTTAAATCGGCATTGTGCCCTTTGTATTTAATTCCGATGCAATTTCTGTGTTTCATCGTCAATAAGAAGGTCGAAGGGATACAGTAAACCTGGACTGAAGCATCGGAGTCTATAACTATTGGCACAGGAATGGTTCAAAACATAGACAGTAAGAAGAGTCAGTCATCTTGTACTTAATTCGGCATTGTGCTTTTGTATTTAATTCCGATGCCATATCTGTGTTTTATCGTCAATAAGAAGGTCAGAGGGATACAGTAAACCTGAAGTGAAACATCGGAATCCATAACTAGTGTCACAGGAATGATTCAAAACATACTCAGTAAGAAGAGTCAGTCTTCTTGTACCTAAGTCGGATTGTGCCTTTTGTACTTAATTCCGATGCAATTTCTGTGTTTCATCGTCAATAAGAAGGCACAAGGATACAGTAAACCTGGAGTGAAGCATCGGAAACTATAACTAGTGTCACAGGGACGGTTCAAAGCATAGACAGTAAAATGAGTCAGTATTCTTGTACTTAATTCAGCATTGTGTTTTTGTATTTATTTCCGATGCAATTTCTGTGTTTCATCGTCACTAAGAAGGTCAGAGGGATGCAGTTATCCTGAAGTTAAGCATCGGAATCTATAACTAGTGTCACAGGAATGGTTCAAAGCATAGTCAGTAAGAAGAGTCAGTCTTCTTGTAGTTAAGTCGGCATTGTGCATTTTGTATTGAATTCCGATGCAATATCTGTGTTTCATCGTCAATAGGAAGGTCCAAGGGATACAGTAAACCTGAAGTGAAGCATCGGAATCTATAACCATTGGCACAGGAATGGTTCAAACATAGACAGTAGGAAGAGTCAGTCTTCTAGTACTTAAGTCGGCATTGTGCTTTTTCTATTTAATTCTGATGCAATTTCTGTGTTTCATCGTCAATAAGACGCTCAGAGGGATTCAGTTAACCTGAAGTGAAGCATCGGAATCTATAACTAGTGTCACAGGAATGGGTCAAGACATAGACAGTTGGAAGAGTCAGTCTACTTGTACTTATGTCGTCATTTGACTTTTGTATTTAATTCCGATATAATTTCTGTGTTTCATCGTCAATAAGAAGGTCCAAGGGATACAGTAAACCTGAAGTGAAGCATCGGAATTTGTAACTAGTGTCACAGGAATGGTTCAAAGCATAGTCAGTAAGAAGAGTCAGTCTTCTTGTACTTAAGTCGGTATTGTGCCATTTGTATTTAATTCCGATGCAATTTCTGTGTTTTATCGTCAATAAGAAGGACCAAGGGATACAGTAAACCTGCAGTGAAGCATTGGAATCTATAACTAGTGTCACAGGGATGTTTCAAAATATAGACAGTAAGAAAAGTCAGTCTTCTAGTACATCAGTCGGCATTGTGCCTTTTGTATTTAATTCCGATGCAATCTCTGTCTTTCATCGTCAATAAGAAGGTCAGAGGGATACAGTAATCCTGAAGTGAAGCATCGAATCTACAACTAGTGTCACAGGAATGGTTCAAAGCATAGTCAGTAAGAATAATCAGTCTTCTTGTATTTAAGTCATCATTGTGCATTTTATATTTAATTCTGATGCAATTTCTGTATTTCATCATTAATAAGAAGGTCCCAGGGATACAGTAAACCTGGAGTGAAGCATCGGAATCTATAACTAGTGTCCCAGGAATGGTTCAAATCATAGACAGTAAGCAGAGTCAGACTTCTTTTCCTTAAATCGGCATTGTGCCCTCTGTATTTAATTCCGATGCTTTTTCTGTGTTTCATCGTCAATAAGAAGGTCGAAGGGATACAGTAAACCTGGACTGAAGCATCGGAGTCTATAACTATTGGCACAGGAATGGTTCAAAACATAGACAGTAAGAAGAGTCAGTCATCTTGTACTTAATTCGGCATTGTGCCTTTTGTATTTAATTCTGATGCCATATCTGTGTTCCATCGCCAATAAGAAGGTCAGAGGGATACATTAAACCTGAAGTGAAACATCGGAATCCATAACTAGTGTCACAGGAATGGTTCAAAGCATAGTCAGTAAAAAGAGTCAGTCTTCTTGTACTTAAGTCGGATTGTGCCTTTTGTATTTAATTCCGATGCAATTTCTGTGTTTCATCGTCAATAAGAAGGTCCAAGGGATACAGTAAACCTGGAGTGAAACATCGGAATCTATAACTAGTGTCACACGGACGGTTCAGAGCATAGACAGTAAAATGAGTCAGTATTCCTGTACTTAATTCAGCATTTTGTTTTTGTATTTAGTTCCGATGCAATTTCTGTGTTTCATCGTCACTAAGAAGGTCAGAGGGATGCAGTTATCCTGAAGTTAAACATCGGAATCTATTACTAGTGTCACAGGAATGGTTCAAAACATAGTCAGTAAGAAGAGTCAGTCATCTTGTCCTTAAGTCGGCATTGTGCCTTTTTTATTAAATTCCGATGCAATTTCTGTGTTTCATCGGCAATAAGGTCAGAGGGATACAGTAAACCTGAGGTGAAGCATCGGAATCCAAAACTAGTGTCACAGTAATGGTTCAAAACATAGTCAGTAATAAAAGTCAGTCTTCTTGTACTTAAGTCGGAATTGTGCCTTTTCTATTTATTTCCGATGCAATGTCTGTGTTTCATCGTCAATAAGACGGTCAGGGGGATACAGTACACCTGAAGTGAAGCATCGGAATCTATAACTTGTGTCACAGGAATGGTTCAAAACATAGACAGTTGGAACAGTCAGACTTCTTGTACTTAAGTTGGCATTGTGCCTTTCGTATTTAATTCCGATACAATTTCTGTGTTTAACCCACAATAAGAAGGTCAGAGGGATACAGTAAATATGATGTGAAGCATCGGAATCCATAACTAGTGTCACAGGAATGGTTCAAACATAGACAGTAAGAAGAGTCAGTCTTCTTGTACTTAAGTCGGCATTTTGCCTTTTGTATTTAATTCCGATGCAATTTCTGTGTTTCGTCGCCAATAAGAGGGTCAGAGGGATACAATAATCCTGAAGTGAAGCATCGGAATCTATAACTAGTGTCACAGGAATGGTTCAAAACATAGTCAGTAAGAACAGTCAGTCTTCTTGTCCTTATGTCGGCATTGTGCATTTTGTAGTTAATTCCGATGCAATTTCTGTGTTTCATCGTCAATAAGAAGGTCCAAGGGATACAGTAAACTTGAGGTGAAGCATCGGAATCTATAACTAGTGTAACAGGAATGGTTCAAAACATAGTCAGTAAGAAGAGTCAGTCTTCTTGTACTTAAGTCGGCATTGTACGTTTTCTATCTAATTCCGATGTTATTTCTGTGTTTCATCGTCAATAACAAGTTCCAAGGGATACAGTAAACCTCGAGTGAAGCATCGGTGTGTGTGTGTGTGGGTTGAGGTTTTCGGGCGCTAAACAGCGTGGTCATCAGCGCCCAAACGCATAGAAACAGGAACACATGCGGAGAAGAGACGAAGACGGACAGCGAACAAGGAGAACGGCTAAAAGACACAGACCTGACGCAGTTACAAATCCTCACATACAGAGGCAAAACAAGAGGAGAAGAAACGCACTAAAAAGGAAAGGAAACACAAGGAAAAGAGAACAGAAATTGAAGGGAAACAAGTAGGTAATCGTGACTGGCGGACCTCTTACCTAAAACTTGGGTGAACCAGTCACCCAGCAGCACATTAAAATCCTCTCCCTAAAATCCGAGGCAACAAATTGGACAGGACACAAAACCGTAAGACCTTAACCACAGTCGTTGCGTCGTCTTGCAAAATAGAGGGCAAATCCGGTGGCAAGGAAACCACCGCCCTCTGGTCAGAGAATAAAGGACAGTCAAGTAAAATGTGGCGCACAGTTATCTGGACGCCACAAGCACTACAGATTGGGGATTCCTCCCGCCGGAGTAAAAAACCGTGCGTTAAGGGACTGTGCCCGATGCGGAGGCGGGTGAGGAGAACCTCATCCCGCCTGCATGACTGGTAGGACGTACGCCATGGCCGCGTGGTGGCCTTGACCAGTCGCAGCTTATTTTCACTAACTGCCAGCCACTCCTCTTCCCATTGACGCATAACACGAGAACGCAAAAGGGAGGTAACAGCATGGAGGGGAACGGCACATTCAACAACGTGAGGGAGGGAACATGCATCTTTGGCAGCCACATCCGCCAGTTCGTTTCCCCTAATACCCACGTGCCCCGGCACCCAGCAGAAAGAAACCTCCTTCCCCTGCCGTTGCAGGTGGAGTAGGGCATCATGGATGTTCTGGACGACCGTATCCGCTGGGTACAAGTGTTGCATGGTCTGAAGGGCACTCAGAGAGTCAGAACAGATGAGAAACTTAAGACTGGGAACACATCTCATCTGCTCCAATGCCCGCAAGATCGCAAACAATTCGGCATCAAAGATGGTAAACGCTGCAGGAAGCCGTAATTTGATGACTCGATCAGGGAAAACCACAGCACAACCTACAGAGTCCCCCTGTTTAGAGCCATCCGTAAATACTGGTACATGGTCAGGATGCTGGTTTAAAATATCGTAAAATAAGGAGGTAAAAACAAACGCCTCTGGTACTCTGACAAGTCTAAAAGGACGCTGGGCCTCTGGAGCAACCAGGGAGGCAGGCGGGTAAAACCCTGGAGTTGGGGTGCCACACGCTCCACACCAAGGGACTCAAGCAAATGCTTGGCACGAATCCCAAATGGTCTCGTTGCCCTTGGACGACTGGAAAAGAGACGTTCCATAGGGGGTCGGGCAACAGTAGGGTATGCAGGGGAGGGAGGACAGGCAACGAATTGACACACTCGTCGCACCATGAGGAGTTTCCGCCGGATGGCGAGCGGCGGTTCCCCTGCCTCAGCACACAGGCTGGGGATGGGACTGGTACGGAAGGCACCAGTGGCCAGCCTGATACCCTCATGGTGTACTGCGTCAAGAATCTTCAGATACGAAGGCCTCGCTGACCCATACACAGTGCATCCATAGTCAAGACGCGACCGGACGAAAGCCCTATAAAACTGCAGCAGACGCGCCCGATCTGCTCCCCAGGACCGATGGCTCAAACACTTCAAAATATTCAGCGCCTTCAGGGCCCGCACCTTGAGGTCTTTAAGGTGCGGCAACCACGACAACTTGGAATCAAAAGTGAGGCCCAGGAACCTCACAGTGTCTCTAAAAGGAAGAATGGTGCCCCTCAGACGCAATTCAGGGGAGGTAAAAGCACGTCGAGAACGATTAAAATGAACACACACACATTTGTCTGCAGAAAAGGTAAAACCCGTCTTCGCAGTCCATGCCTCTAATCGCTTTATCGTAAGCTGCAGCTGCCGACTAGCAGTGACAAGACTGGAGGAAGAACAGAAAACAGCAAAATCGTCCACAAACAAGGAGCACTGGGCAGGGCTCCGGATTGTGGACGTGATACTGTTAATGGCGACGGCAAAGAGGGTGACACTTAAAACGCTTCCCTGAGGAACACCATTCTCCTGTACGTACAAATCAGATAGCACATTACCAACCCGATATCGAAAGACGCGGCGGGAAAGAAAGGACCGAATGAAGATGGGGAGATGGCCACGAAAGCCCCACTGATGGAGTTGATTGAGGATAAGGCGGCGCCAAGTAGTGTCATACGCCTTATTAATGTCAAAGAATACACCTAGACAATGCTGGTTACGTAAGAAGGCCTGCTGGATGACCGCCTCAAGCAGGGTCAAGTTGTCTATAGTTGAACGACATCTCCGAAAGCCACACTGAGAGTGGCTAAGGAGCTGCCTGGTCTCGAGCAGCCAAACCAGGCGACGGTTGACCATACGTTCCAATGTCTTCCCGACACAGCTCGTCAAAGCAATACTCCGATAACTACTGGGATGCATTCGGTCCTTTCCCGGTTTGAGGAGGGGAACCAAAATCGCCTCCCTCCACGAGTCAGGGAACGTGCCGGATGACCATATCATATTAAAACAGTTCAGGAGTACTTCCTTGGATGGCAGCAACAAGTGCTGCAACATGCTGTACAGGATTTGATCAGCACCTGGTGCAGTATCATGAGCCACAGACAGCGCCGAATCCACTTCCCACATTGTGAAGGGGCAGTTGTAGGGTTCAGAATTCGGAGACCGGAAGTCCAAGTGATCCCTCTCGATAGCAGTGCGGTAGCGGCAGAAATCTGGATCACAGTTAATAGTGGCAGTAGATTCGGCAAAATACGTGGCCAGTGTCTGGGCAATGTCTCTCGGCGCCGTGAGTAGACTACCCTGATGCAGCAATGCCGTGACAGGTAGTTGGCTGCGTTTCCCGGAGATCCTCCTGATGGCTTCCCACACTTTTGTTGAACTAGTGGAGCGGGAGATGGAGTTCAGGAACGGTTGCCATGACCGTCGTTTGCTCTCTTTAATCACTCGCCGCGCCTTGGCCCTTGCCACCCGAAAGGCCGCAAGATTGTCAGCTGAGGGACGGCACTTGAAGCGGCGCAGAGTTGCACGGCGGGCTCGGTTGGCTGAGCGGCACTCAGTGGTCCACCAAGGGACAAGGCGCCTCTTGGGATGACTTGAGGACCGTGGGATCGACAATTCAGCAGCATGGGAGATCACGGCTGTAACATGGTCGACCCATTCGTGGACGCTGGCACGGTGTTCCAAAACAGCTAAATCGCTGAAAAGTGTCCAGTCAGCTCTGCAGAGTTTCCACCTGGACGGCACTGGTAATGCCACAGTCTCATCTAGGAGGCGAATCCAAATGGGGAAGTGGTCACTAGAATGGAGGTCAGCGGCAACCTCCCACAGAGCAGAATCCGCGAGTGCTGGAGAGCAAAAGGAAAGGTCAATAGCTGACGACGACCCAGAAGCAGTACAGAAATGAGTGGCAGCACCAGAGTTGAGGATGCACAGTTCTTCGGATGCCATGAGGCTTTCCAGAATGCGACCCCTGGGGCAAGTAGTCGTAGAGCCCCATAAGACATTATGAGCATTGAAGTCCCCCAGAAGGAGAAATGGGCGGGGGAGTTGGGTAATAAGGTCTGTGAGAGCCTCAGAGTCTATGGCGTCCTGAGGCGGTAAGTAAACGGAACAGATTGTGAGCCTCTGCCCCACAAGAAGGTCAACTGCAACCGCTTGCAAGTCCGTAACGAGAGGGAGCTCAGATGAGTGGTGCATGTCATGGACAAAAACCGCAACACCACCCTTTGCCCTTTCCCCCATCAGATCATCTTTTCGATACACGGTATAGCCCCGTAAAGAAGGAGCATCAGTGGCCCGGAAATGTGTCTCTTGGAGACATAAGCACAAGGGGCGCTCACGTACAAGGAGTTGTAATTCGGCCACATGCGTCCTGAACCCATTCAGGTTCCACTGTAATATGGGAGCCAGTGATCAGGGTGGCTGAATTTTCACCCTGCCCCTGTGCTTTGGAGGAGAGCCCGTACTGGCCGGAGATTTATTCCTGGGGCGAGAAGATCGCCCCCGGTCGACATCAATGTCCATCAGCTCCGATGGCGACCCAAGGGAGATGTCAGATAGTACGATGGCATCATCATCGGACTGACCGTGACTAGTCTCCTCAGGTGGCAAAACCTTCACCTTTGGCGTCTTCGTCTTGGGGGGCTTAGAATGCAGAACCTTGTCAACAGTTGGAGCTTTACTCGCCTGGGCAGAAGGTGCCATATGGGGAGGTGCAGGAAGTACCCCAATGTCAGCAACCACGGCCTTGTCCGATGTTGTGGGGAGAGCTGCAGGTTGCAAAACAACCGCAGCAGCACAAGTGCACTGGCAAATGCAGGTATTAGTGCTGACACTAGCAACCTCCGTTTGTGTAGCAACAGTGGCCAACTGTACCGGTTTCTGCAGAGTGGAAGCGAAAGATGTTGTAAACACAGGAGGCTGCATGGCCTTAAAGAGCTTCTTGGCCTCACCATAGGGGATGCGCTTAGATGTTTTGATCTCCTGTATCTTCCGTTCCTCGAGATAGATGGGGCAGACCCGGCTCCAGACAGGGTGACTCCCAGAGCAATTCACGCACTTCGCAGGCGATGAACAATCGGCTCCTTCATGGGCAGGCTGACCACATTTACCGCAAGTGGCTATCCCATTGCACCCCAACGTAGTATGTCCAAAGCGCTGACATTTAAAACAGCGCATTGGGTTGGGGAAATATGGCCGTACTGGCAAACGTAAGAAACCCGCTTTAACATGCTCTGGGAGTCTCGGGCGATTGAACGTGAGAATAAACGAGTCGGATTTGACTAGGTCCCCATCGACTCGTTTCATAATATGCTGCACGTCGACAATACCTTCGTCAGCCCACTCAGATTTCAACTCGTCCTTGGGGATATCCACCAAGTCCCTACATGTCACAACACCCTTACTATAGTTCAAAGTGGAGTGGAGCTCGATCTCGATAGCGTACTCTCCGAGACATGTTGCTTTCCTAAGAGAAGTGACTTGACGGGAACTAGAAGTTTCAACTAACAGAGTCCCATTGCGCAGACGCTTCACAGATTTCAGTGTTCCTGCAATTCCCTCAAGACCCTTGTGGATGTAAAAGGGAGAAACTCTCTCAAAGCTACCTTCCTTCCGTTTGACAATCAAAAACACATTCTGGATATCAGCATGTGCTCTGTTACGACAGTCCGATAAATCTCTAGTAACACCAGGCGCTGGAGGACTCGCAGCACGAAGTCGCTTTTTCGATTGGGTGTGTTTTCCTACCAGTGGCCCACCCAATCCACTGGTAGGGGGAAACGTAGAGGTCGAAGGGTCCATTGTGGTCCCACGAGCAGCTAGGGAACTAAAGGTCCGCTCAGACAGAGCCCCGCGTGCCTGAGTAAGCCTTATACAACTGGGGTGCGGCAGGTGCCCCAGAGGTTGCCCGCTTGCGACTGTTCCACCCCAACAGCCATGCATCTTATAGGCGCGCAGCACACCATAAGATTGAGGGGTTTTTATAGAGGCTTACCTTCCTCGCAATTCAGGCGGTCAAGCCAAGATTACCATTCCCCGCAGCATACAACATTCCACCGCTGCACCATGCGGTGGTCGCTGAAGCATGTCCGGGGTTTACCGTGACAGGAGACTGGCGGCGCTGACCAGTCCCCAGCTCAGGACCCCGGGGTCGCCAAGCCCGTACTCAGCAAATGAATGCTGAGCCCCTGGGGGGTGAAGCATCGGAATCTATAAGTGGTGTCAATGGAATGGTTCAGAACTTAGAGAGTAAGAAGAGTCAGTCTTCTTGTACTTAAGTCGGCATTGTGCCTTTTGTATTTAATTCCGATGCAATTTCTGTGTCTCATCGTCAATAAGAAGGTCCAAGGGATACAGTAAACCTGGAGTGAAGCATCGGAATCTATAACTAGTGTCACAGGAATGGTTCAAAACATAGACAGTAAGAAGAGTCAGTCACCTTGTACTTAATTCTGCATTGTGCCTTTTGTATTTAATTCCGATGCAATTTGTGTGTTTCATCCTCAATAAGAAGGTACAAGGGATGCAGTAAACCTGAAGTGAAGCATCGGAATTTGTAACTAGTGTCACAGGAATGGTTCAAAGCATAGTCAGTAAGAAGAGTCAGTCTTCTAGTACTTAAGTCATCATTGTGCATTTTATATTTAATTTGATGCAATTTCTGTGTTTCATCATTAATAAGAAGGTCCAAGGGATACAGTAAACCTGGAGTGAAGCATCGGAATCTATAACTAGTGTCACAGGAATGGTTCAAATCATAGACAGTAAGAAAAGTCAGACTTCTTCTCCTTAAGTCGGCATTGTGCCCTTAGTATTTAATTCCGATGCAATTTCAGTGTTTCATCGTCAATAAGAAGGTCAGAGGGATACAGTAATCCAGAAGTGAAGCATCGAATCTACAACTAGTGTCACAGGAATGGTTCAAAGCATAGTCAGTAAGAATAATCAGTCTTCTTGTACTTAAGTCATCATTGTGCATTTTATATTTAATTCTGATGCAATTTCTGTATTTCATCATTAATAAGAAGGTCCCAGGGATACAGTAAACCTGGAGTGAAGCATCGGAACCTATAACTAGTGCCACAGGAATGGTTCAAATCATAGACAGTAAGCACAGTCAGACTTCTTTTCCTTAAGTCGGCATTGTGCCCTTTGTATTTAATTCCGATGCAATTTCTGTGTTTCATCGTCAATAAGAAGGTCCAAGGGATACAGTAAACCTGGACTGAAGCATCGGAGTCTATAACTATTGGCACAGGAATGGTTCAAAACATAGACAGTGAGAAGAGTCAGTCATCTTGTACATAATTCGGCATTGTGCCTTTTGTATTTAATTCCGATGCCATATCTGTGTTTTTTCGTCAATAAGAAGGTCAGAGGGATACAGTAAACCTGAAGTGAAACATCGGAATCCATAACTAGTGTCACAGGAATGGTTCAAAACATAGTCAGTAAGAAGAGTCAGTCTTCTTGTACTTAAGTCGGATTGTGCCTTTTGTATTGAATTCCGATGCAATATCTGTGTTTCATCGTCAATAAGAAGGTCCAAGGGATACAGTAAACCTGAAGTGAAGCATCGGAATCTATAAGTGTTGGCACAGGAATGGTTCAACCATAGACAGTAGGAAGAGTCAGTCTTCTAGTACTTAAGTCGGCATTGTGCCTTTTCTATTTAATTCTGATGCAATTTCTGTGTTTCGTCGTCAATAAGGCGGTCAGAGGGATACAGTTAACCTGATGTGAATCATCGGAATCTATAACTAGTGTCACAGGAATGGGTCAAAACATAGACAGTTGGAAGAGTCAGTCGACTTGTACTTAAGTCGGCATTTGACTTTTGTATTTAATTCAGATATAATTTCTGTGTTTCATCGTCCATAAGAAGGTCCAAGGGATACAGTAAACCTGAAGTGAAGCATCGGAATCTACAACTAGTGTCACAGGAATGGTTAAAAGCATAGACAGTAAGAAGTGTCAGTCTTCATGTACTTAAGTCGGCATTGTGCCATTTCTATTTAATTCCGATGGAATTTCTGTGTTTCATCGTCAATAAGAAGGTCCCAGGGATACAGTAAACCTGGAGTGAAGCATCGGAATTTGTAACTAGTGTCACAGGAATGGTTCAAAGCATAGTCAGTAAGAAGAGACAGTCTTCTTGTACTGAAGTCGGTATTGTGCCGTTTGTATTTAATTCCGATGTAATTTCTGTGTTTTATCGTCAATAAGAAGGACCAAGGGATACAGTAAACCTGCAGTGAAGCATTGGAATCTATAACTAGTGTCACAGGGATGGTTCAAAATATAGACAGTAAGAAGAGACAGTCTTCTAGTACATCAGTCGGCATTGTGCCTTTTGTATTTAATTCCGATGCAATCTCTGTGTTTCATCGTCAATAAGAAGGTCAGAGGGATACAGTAATCCTGAAGTGAAGCGTCGGAATCTATAACTAGTGTCACAGGAATGGTTCAAAGCATAGTCAGTAAGAAGAGTCAGTCTTCTTGTGCTTAAGTCGGATTGTGCCTTTTGTGTTTAATTCCGATGCAATTTCTGTGTTTCATCGTCAATAAGAAGGTCAGAGGGATACAGTAAACCTGGAGTGAAGCATCGGAATCTATAACAAGTGTCACAGGGACGGTTCAGAGCATAGATAGTAAAATGAGTCAGTATTCTTGTACTTAATTCAGCATTGGGTTTTTGTATTTATTTCCGATGCAATTTCTGTGTTTCATCGTCACTAAGAAGGTCAGAGGGATGCAGATATCCTGAAGTTAAGCATCGGAATCTATTACTAGTGTCACAGGAATGGTTCAAAACATAGTCAGTAAGAAGAGTCAGTCATCTTGTCCTTCAGTCGGCATTGTGCCTTTTGTATTTAATTCCGATGCAATTTCTGTGTTTCATCGGCAATAAGGTCAGAGGGATACAGTAAACCTGAGGTGAAGCATCGGAATCCAAAAGTAGTGTCACAGGAATGGTTCAAATCATAGACAGTAGGAAGAGTCGGTCTTCTTGTTCTTAAGTCGGCATTGTGCCTTTTGTATTTAATTCCGATGATATTTCTATGTTTCATCGTCTATACGAATGGTCCAAGGTATACAGTAAACCTGAAGTGAAGCATCGGAATCTATAACTAGTGCACAGGAATGCTTCAAAACATAGTCAGTAAGAAGAGTCAGTCTTCTTGTACTTAAGTCGGCATTGTGCCTTTTCTATTTAATTCCAATGCTATATCTGTGTATCATCGTCAATAAGAAGGTCCAAGGGATACAGTAAACCTGAAGTGAAGCATCGGAATCAATAACTAGAGACACAGGAATGGTTCAAAACATAATTAGTAACAAGAGTCAGTCTTCTTTTACTTAAGTCTTCATTGTGCCTTTTCTATCTAATTCCGATGCAATTTTTGTGTTTCATCGCCAATGAGAAGGTCCAAGGGATACAGTAAACCTGGACTGTAGCATCGTAATCTATAACTAGTGTCACAGGAATATTTCAAAACATAGACAGTAAGAAGTGTCAGTCTTCTTGTACTTAAGTCGACATCGTGCCTTTTCAATCTAATTCCGATGCAATTTTTGTGTTTCATCGTCAATAAGAATGTCCAAGGTGTACAGTAAACCAGAAGTGAAGCATCGGAATCTAGAACTAGTGACACAGGAACGGTTCATACATAGACAGTTGGAAGAGTCAGTCTTCTTGCATTTAAGTCGGCATTGCGCCTTTTGTATTTAATTCCGATGCAATTTCTGTCTTTCATCGTCAATAAGGAGGTCCAAGGTATACAGTAAACCTGAAGTGAAGCATCGGAATCTATAACTAGTGTCACAGGAATGCTTCAAATCATAGAAACTAAGAAGAGTCAGTCTACTTGTACTTAAGTCGGCATTGTGCCTTTTCTATTTAATTCCGATGCAATTTCTGTGTTTCATCGTCAATAAGAAGATCCAAGGATTACAGTAAACCTGAAGTGAAGCATCGGAATCTATAACTAGTATCACAGGAATGGTTCAAAACATAGACAGTAGGAAGAGTCACTCTTCTTGTACTTAAGTCGGCATTGTAAATTTTGTATTAATTTCCGATGCAATTTCTGTGTTTCATCGTCAATAAGAATCACCAAGGGATACAGTAAACCTGGAGTGAAGCATCGGAATCTATAACTAGTGTCCCTGGGATGGTTCAAAACATAGTCAGTAAGAAGAGTCAGTCTTTTTGTACTTAAGTTGGCATTGTGCCTTTCGTATGTAATTCCGATGCAATTTCTGTGTTTCATCGTCAATAAGAAGGTCCAAGGGATACAGTAAACGTGAAATGAAGCATCGGAATCTATAACTAGTGTCACTGGAATGGTTCAAAATATAGACGGTAAGAAGAGACAGTCTTCTTGTACTTAAGTCGGCATTGTGAATTTTGTAAATAATTCCGATGCAATTTCTGTGATTCATCGTCAATAAGAAGGACCAAGGGATACGGTAAACCTGAAGTAAAGCATCGGACTCTATAACTAGTGTCACAGAAATGGTTCAAAACATAGACAGTAAGAAAAGTCAGACGCCTTGTACTTAAGTCGGCATTGTGCCTTTTGTATTTACTTCCGATGCAATTTTGTGTTTCATCGTCAATAAGAAGGTCCAAGGGATACAGTAAACCTGAAGTGGAGCATCGGAATCCAAAACTAGTGTCACAGGAATGGTTCAAATCATAGACAGTAGGAAGAGTCAGTCTTCTTGTACTTAAGTCGGCATTGTGCCTTTTGTATTTAATTCCGATGCAATTTCTGTGTTTCATCGTCAATACGAAATGTCCAAGGTATACAGTAAACCTGAAGTGAAGCATCGGATTCTATAACTAGTGTCACAGGGATGGCTCAAAACATAGTCAGTAAGAAGAGTCAATCCTCTTGTACTTAAGTCGGCATTGTGCCTTTTTTATTTAATTCCGATGCAATTTCTGTGTTTCATCGTCAATAAGAAGGTCCAAGGGATACAGTAAACCTAGAGTGAAGCATCAGAATCTATAACTAGTGGCACAGGAATGGTTCAAAACATAGACAGTAAGAAGAGTCAGTCTTCTTGTACATAAGTCGACATTGTGCCTTTTCTATTTAATTCCGATGCAATTTCTGTGTTTCATCGTCAATTAGAAGGTCAGAGGGATACAATAAACCCTTAAGTGGAGCATCGGAATCTATAACTAGTGTCACAGGAATGGTTCAAAACATAGTCAGTAAGAACAGTCAGTCTTCTAGCCCTTAAGTCGGCATTGTGCCTTTTGTATTTAATTCCTATGCAATTTCTGTGTTTCATCGTCAATAAGAAGGTCCAAGGGATACAGTAAACCTGGAGTGTAGCATCGGAATCTATAACTAGTGTCACAGGAATGGTTCAAAACATAGACAGTAAGAAGAGTCAGTCTTCGTGTACTTAAGTCGGCATTTTGATTTTTGTATTTAATTCCGATGCAATTTCTGTGTTTCATCGCCAATAAGAAGGTCCAAGGGATACAGTAAACCTGAAGTGAAGCATCGGAATCTATAACAAGTGTCGCAGGAATTGTTCAAAACATAGTCAGTAAGAAGAGTCAGTCTTCTTGTACTTAAGTCTTCATTATGCCTTTTCTATTTGATTCCGATGCAATTTCTGTGTTTCATCGACTATAAAAAGGTCCAAAGGATACAGTACACCTGGAGTGAAGCATTGGAATCTATAACTAGTGTCAATGGGATGGTTCAAAGCCTAGACAGTAAGAAGAGTCAGTATTTTTGTACTTAAGTCGGCATTCTGCTTTTTTTTTTAATTCCGAAGCAATTTCTGTGTTTCAGCGTCAACAAGAAGGTCAGAGGGATACAGTAAACCTGAAGTGAAGCATCGGAATCTATAACTAGTGTCACAGGAGTGGCTCAAATCATAGTCTGTAAGAAGAGTCAGTCCTCTTGTACTTAAGTCGGCATTGTGCCTTTTGTATTTAATTCCGATGCAATTTCTGTGTTTCATCGTCAATAAGAAGGTCCAAGGTATACAGTAAACCTGAAGTGAAGCATCGGAATCTATAACTAGTGTCACAGAAATGGTTCAAAGCATAGTCAGTAAGAAGAGTCAATCTTCTTGTACTTAAGTCGGCATTGTGCCTTTTCTATTTAATTCCGATGCAATTTCTGTGTTTCATCGTCAATAAGAAGGTCCAAGGGATACAGTAAACCAGAAGTGAACCATCGGAATCTCTAACTAGTGTCACAGGAATGGTTCAAAACATAGACAGTAGGAAGAGTCAGTCTTCTTGTACTTAAGTCGGCATTGTACCTTTCGTATTAAATTCCGGTGCAATTTCTGTGTTTCATCGTCAATAACAATGACCAAGGGATACAGTAAACCTGGATTGAAGCATCGGAATCTATAACTAGTGTCACAGGGATGGTTCAAAACATAGACAATTATAAGATTCAGTCTTTTTGTACTTAATTCGGCATTGTGCCTTTTGTATTTAATTCCGATGCAATTTCTGTGTTTCATCGTCAATAAGAAGGTCAGAGGGATACAGTAATCCTGAAGTGAAGCATCGGAATCAATAACTAGTGTCACAGAATTGGTTCAAATCATAGTCAGTAAGAACAGTCAGTCTTCTTGTCCTTAAGTCGGCATTGTGCCTTTTGTTTTTCATTCCGATGCAATTTCTGTGTTTCATCGTCTTTAAGAAGGTCCAAGGGATACAGTAAACTTGGAGTGTACCACCGGAATCTATAACAAGTGTCACAGGAATGGTTTAAAATATAGACAGTAAGAAGAGTCAGTCTTCGTGTACTTAAGTCGGCATTTGCCTTTTGTATTTAATTCCGATGCAATATCTGTGTTTCATCGTCAATAAGAAGGTCCAAGGGATACAGTAAACCTGAAGTGAAGCATCGGAATCTGAAACTAGTGTCACAGGAGTGGTTCAAAGCATAGACAGTAGGAAGAGTCAGTCTTCTTGTACTGAAGTCGGCATTGTACCTTTTGTATTTAATTCCGATGCGATTTCTGTGTTTCATCGTCAATAAGAATGAAAAAGGGATACAGTACACCTGGAGTGAAGCATCAGAATCTATAACTAGTGTCACAGGGATGGTTCAAAATGTAGACAGTAAGAAGAGTCAGTCTTTTTGTACTTAAGTCGGCATTGTGCCTTTTGTATTTAATTCCGATGCAATTTCTGTGTTTCATCGTCAGTAAGAAGGTCAGAGGGATACAGTAATCCTGAAGTGAAGCATCGGAATCTATAACTAGTGTCACAGTAATGGTTCAAAACATAGACAATAAGAAGAGTCAGTCTTCTTGTACTTAAGTTGGCATTGTGCCTTATCTATTTAATTCCGATGCAATTTCTGTGTTTCATCGTCAAGAAAAAGGTCAGAGGGATACAATAAACCTGAAGTGAAGCATCGGAATCTATAACTAGTGACACAGGAATGGTTCAAAGCATAGTCAGTAAGAAGAGTCAGTCTTCTTGTCCTGAAGTCGGCATTGTGCATTTTGTATTGAATTCCGATGAAATTACTGTGTTTCATCGTCAATAAGAAGGTCCAAGGGAACCTGGAGTGAAGCATCGGAATCTATTACTAGTGTTACAGGAATGGTACAAAACATAGACAGTAAAAAGAGTCAGTCTTCTTGTACTTAGGTCGGCATGGTGCCTTTTGTATTTAATTCCGATGCAATATCTGTGTTTCATCGTCAATAAGATGGTCCAAAGGATACAGTAAACATGAAGTGAAGCATCGGAATCCATAACTAGTGTCACAGGAATGGTTCAAAACATAGTCACTAGGAAGAGTCGGTCTTCATGTACTTAAGTCGACATTGTGCCTTTTGTATTTAATTAAGATGGAATTTCTGTGTTTCATCGTCAATAAGAAGGTCAGAGGGATACAGTAAACCTGAAGTGAAGCATCGCAATCAATAACTAGTGCCACAGGAATGTTTCAAAACATAGTCAGTAAGAAGAGGCAATCATCTTGTACTTAAGTCGGCATTGTGTCTTTTCTATTTAATTCCGATCCAATTGCTGTGTTTCATCGTCAATGACAAAGTCAGAGGGATACAATAAACCTGAACTGAAGCATCAGAATCTATAACTAGTGTCACTGGAATGGTTCAAAACATAGTCAGTAAGAACAGTCAGTCTTCTTTTCCTTAAGTCGGCATTGTGCCTTTTGTATTTAATTCCGATGCAATTTCTGTGTTTCATCGTCAATAAGAAGGTCCAAGGGATACAGTAAACCTGGAGTGTAGCATCGGAATCTATAACTAGTGTCACAGGAATGGTTCAAAACATAGACAGTAAGAAGACTCAGTCTTCGTGTACTTAAGGCGGCATTTTGCCTTTTGTATTTTTTCCGATCCAATTTCTGTGTTTCATCGTCAATAAGAAGGTCCAAGGGATACAGTTAACCTGAAGTGAAGCATCGGAGTCTATAATTAGTGTCACAGGAATGGTTCAAAACATAGTCAGTAAGAGCAGTCAGTCTTCTTCTCTTTAAGTCGGCATTCTGCCTTTTGTATTTAATTCCGATGCAATTTCTGTGTTTCATCGTCAATAAGAACGTCCAAGGGATACAGTAAACCTGGAGTGAAGCATCGGAATCTATAACTAGTGTCAATGGAATGGTTCAAAACATAGACAGTAAGAAGAGTCAATCTTCTTGTACTTAAGTCGCCATGTGCCTTTTCTATTTAATTCCGAGGCAATTTCTGTGTTTCATCGTCAATAAGAAGGTCAGAGGGATACAGTAAACCAGAAGTGAAGCTTCGGAATCCAAAACTAGTGTCACAGGAATGGTTCAAAACATAGACAGTAGAAGAGTCAGTGATATTGTACTTAAGTCGCCTTTGTGCCTTTTGTATTTAATTCCGATATAATTTCTGTGTTTCATCGTCAATAAGAAGGTCCAAGGTATACAGTAAACCTGAAGTGAAGCATCGGAATCTATAACTAGTGTCACAGGAATGGTTCAAACATCCTCAGTAAGAAGAGTCAGTCTTCTTTTACTTAAGTCGGCATGGTGCTTTTCTATTTAATTCCGATGCAATTTCCGTGTTTCATCGTCAATAAGAAGGTCCAAGGAATACAGTAAACCTGGAGTGAGGCATCGGAATCTATAACTAGTGTCACAGGAATGGTTCAAAACATAGACAGTAAGAGGAGTCAGTCTTCTTGTACTTAAGTTGGCATTGTGCCTTATCTATTTAATTCCGATGCAATTTCTGTGTTTCATCGTCAAGAAAAAGATCAGAGGGATACAATAAAACTGAAGTGAAGCATCGGAATCTATAACTAGTGACACAGGAATGGTTCAAAGCATAGTCAGTAAGAAGAGTCAGTCTTCTTGTCCTGAAGTCGGCATTTTGCCTTTTGTATTGAATTCCGATGCAATTTCTGTGTTTCATCGGCAATAAGGTCAGAGGGATACAGTAAACCTGAGGTGAAGCATCGGAATCCAAAAGTAGTGTCACAGGAATGGTTCAAATCATAGACAGTAGGAAGAGTCGGTCTTCTTGTTCTTAAGTCGGCATTGTGCCTTTTGTATTTAATTCCGATGATATTTCTATGTTTCATCGTCAATACGAATGGTCCAAGGTATACAGTAAACCTGAAGTGAAGCATCGGAATCTATAAGAAGTGCACAGGAATGCTTCAAAACATAGTCAGTAAGAAGAGTCAGTCTTCTTGTACTTAAGTCGGCATTGTGCCTTTTCTATTTAATTCCAATGCTATATCTGTGTATCATCGTCAATAAGAAGGTCCAAGGGATACAGTAAACCTGAAGTGAAGCATCGGAATCAATAACTAGAGACACAGGAATGGTTCAAAACATAATTAGTAACAAGAGTCAGTCTTCTTTTACTTAAGTCTTCATTGTGCCTTTTCTATCTAATTCCGATGCAATTTTTGTGTTTCATCGTCAATGAGAAGGTCCAAGGGATACAGTAAACCTGGACTGTAGCAACGTAATCTATAACTAGTGTCACAGGAATATTTCAAAACATAGACAGTAAGAAGTGTCAGTCTTCTTGTACTTAAGTCGACATCGTGCCTTTTCAATCTAATTCCGATGCAATTTTTGTGTTTCATCGTCAATAAGAATGTCCAAGGTGTACAGTAAACCAGAAGAGAAGCATCGGAATCTAGAACTAGTGACACAGGAACGGTTCATACATAGACAGTTGGAAGAGTCAGTCTTCTTGCATTTAAGTCGGCATTGCGCCTTTTGTATTTAATTCCGATGCAATTTCTGTCTTTCATCGTCAATAAGGAGGTCCAAGGTATACAGTAAACCTGAAGTGAAGCATCGGAATCTATAACTAGTGTCACAGGAATGCTTCAAATCATAGAAACTAAGAAGAGTCAGTCTACTTGTACTTAAGTCGGCATTGTGCCTTTTCTATTTAATTCCGATGCAATTTCTGTGTTTCATCGTCAATAAGAAGATCCAAGGAATACAGTAAACCTGAAGTGAAGCATCGGAATCTATAACTAGTATCACAGGAATGGTTCAAAACATAGACAGTAGGAAGAGTCACTCTTCTTGTACTTAAGTCGGCATTGTAAATTTTGTATTAATTTCCGATGCAATTTCTGTGTTTCATCGTCAATAAGAATCACCAAGGGATACAGTAAACCTGGAGTGAAGCATCGGAATCTATAACTAGTGTCCCTGGGATGGTTCAAAACATAGTCAGTAAGAAGAGTCAGTCTTTTTGTACTTAAGTTGGCATTGTGCCTTTCGTATGTAATTCCGATGCAATTTCTGTGTTTCATCGTCAATAAGAAGGTCCAAGGGATACAGTAAACGTGAAATGAAGCATCGGAATCTATAACTAGTGTCACTGGAATGGTTCAAAATATAGACGGTAAGAAGAGGCAGTCTTCTTGTACTTAAGTCGGCATTGTGAATTTTGTAAATAATTCCGATGCAATTTCTGTGATTCATCGTCAATAAGAAGGACCAAGGGATACGGTAAACCTGAAGTAAAGCATCGGACTCTATAACTAGTGTCACAGAAATGGTTCAAAACATAGACAGTAAGAAAAGTCAGACGCCTTGTACTTAAGTCGGCATTGTGCCTTTTGTATTTACTTCCGATGCAATTTTGTGTTTCATCGTCAATAAGAAGGTCCAAGGGATACAGTAAACCTGAAGTGATGCATCGGACTCTATAACTAGTGTTACAGAAATGGTTCAAAACATAAACAGTAGAAGAGTCAATCTTCTTGTTCTTAAGTCGGCATTGTGCTTTTGTATTTAATTCCGATGCAATTTCTGTGTTTCATCGTCAATAAGAATGTCCAAGGGAAACAGTAAACCTGAAGTGGAGCATCGGAATCCAAAACTAGTGTCACAGGAATGGTTCAAATCATAGACAGTAGGAAGAGTCAGTCTTCTTGTACTTAAGTCGGCATTGTGCCTTTTGTATTTAATTCCGATGCAATTTCTGTGTTTCATCGTCAATACGAAATGTCCAAGGTATACAGTAAACCTGAAGTGAAGCATCGGAATCTATAACTAGTGTCACAGGGATGGCTCAAAACATAGTCAGTAAGAAGAGTCAATCCTCTTGTACTTAAGTCGGCATTGTGCCTTTTTTATTTAATTCCGATGCAATTTCTGTGTTTCATCGTCAATAAGAAGGTCCAAGGGATACAGTAAACCTAGCGTGAAGCATCGGAATCTATAACTAGTGGCACAGGAATGGTTCAAAACATAGACAGTAAGAAGAGTCAGTCTTCTTGTACATAAGTCGACATTGTGCCTTTTCTATTTAATTCCGATGCAATTTCTGTGTTTCATCGTCAATTAGAAGGTCAGAGGGATACAATAAACCCTTAAGTGGAGCATCGGAATCTATAACTAGTGTCACAGGAATGGTTCAAAACATAGTCAGTAAGAACAGTCAGTCTTCTAGCCCTTAAGTCGGCATTGTGCCTTTTGTATTTAATTCCTATGCAATTTATGTGTTTCATCGTCAATAAGAAGGTCCAAGGGATACAGTAAACCTCGAGTGTAGCATCGGAATCTATAACTAGTGTCACAGGAATGGTTCAAAACATAGACGGTAAGAAGAGTCAGTCTTCGTGTACTTAAGTCGGCATTTTGATTTTTGTATTTAATTCCGATGCAATTTCTGTGTTTCATCGCCAATAAGAAGGTCCAAGGGATACAGTAAACCTGAAGTGAAGCATCGGAATCTATAACAAGTGTCACAGGAATTGTTCAAAACATAGTCAGTAAGAAGAGTCAGTCTTCTTGTACTTAAGTCTTCATTATGCCTTTTCTATTTGATTCCGATGCAATTTCTGTGTTTCATCGTCTATAAAAAGGTCCAAAGGATACAGTAGACCTGGAGTGAAGCATTGGAATCTATAACTAGTGTCAATGGGATGGTTCAAAGCCTAGACAGTAAGAAGAGTCAGTATTTTTGTACTTAAGTCGGCATTCTGCTTTTTTTTTTTAATTCCGAAGCAATTTCTGTGTTTCAGCGTCAACAAGAAGGTCAGAGGGATACAGTAAACCGGAAGTGAAGCATCGGAATCTATAACTAGTGTCACAGGAATGGCTCAAATCATAGTCTGTAAGAAGAGTCAGTCCTCTTGTACTTAAGTCGGCATTGTGCCTTTTGTATTTAATTCCGATGCAATTTCTGTGTTTCATCGTCAATAAGAAGGTCCAAGGTATACAGTAAACCTGAAGTGAAGCATCGGAATCTATAACTAGTGTCACAGAAATGGTTCAAAGCATAGTCAGTAAGAAGAGTCAATCTTCTTGTACTTAAGTCGGCATTGTGCCTTTTCTATTTAATTCCGATGCAATTTCTGTGTTTCATCGTCAATAAGAAGGTCCAAGGGATACAGTAAACCAGAAGTGAACCATCGGAATCTCTAACTAGTGTCACAGGAATGGTTCAAAACATAGACAGTAGGAAGAGTCAGTCTTCTTGTACTTAAGTCGGCATTGTACCTTTCGTATTAAATTCCGGTGCAATTTCTGTGTTTCATCGTCAATAACAATGACCAAGGGATACAGTAAACCTGGATTGAAGCATCGGAATCTATAACTAGTGTCACAGGGATGGTTCAAAACATAGACAATTATAAGATTCAGTCTTTTTGTACTTAATTCGGCATTGTGCCTTTTGTATTTAATTCCGATGCAATTTCTGTGTTTCATCGTCAATAAGAAGGTCAGAGGGATACAGTAATCCTGAAGTGAAGCATCGGAATCAATAACTAGTGTCACAGAATTGGTTCAAATCATAGTCAGTAAGAACAGTCAGTCTTCTTGTCCTTAAGTCGGCATTGTGCCTTTTGTTTTTCATTCCGATGCAATTTCTGTGTTTCATCGTCTTTAAGAAGGTCCAAGGGATACAGTAAACTTGGAGTGTACCACCGGAATCTATAACAAGTGTCACAGGATTGGTTTAAAATATAGACAGTAAGAAGAGTCAGTCTTCGTGTACTTAAGTCGGCATTTGCCTTTTGTATTTAATTCCGATGCAATATCTGTGTTTCATCGTCAATAAGAAGGTCCAAGGGATACAGTAAACCTGAAGTGAAGCATCGGAATCTGAAACTAGTGTCACAGGAGTGGTTCAAAGCATAGACAGTAGGAAGAGTCAGTCTTCTTGTACTTAAGTCGGCATTGTACCTTTTGTATTTAATTCCGATGCGATTTCTGTGTTTCATCGTCAATAAGAATGAAAAAGGGATACAGTACACCTGGAGTGAAGCATCAGAATCTATAACTAGTGTCACAGGGATGGTTCAAAATGTAGACAGTAAGAAGAGTCAGTCTTTTTGTACTTAAGTCGGCATTGTGCCTTTTGTATTTAATTCCGATGCAATTTCTGTGTTTCA
This sequence comes from Schistocerca piceifrons, assembly GCF_021461385.2. Lineage (NCBI taxonomy): Eukaryota > Metazoa > Arthropoda > Insecta > Orthoptera > Acrididae > Schistocerca > Schistocerca piceifrons. The sequence goes on along the minus strand of NW_025728352.1, from coordinate 508,324 downwards.
TCGTCAGTAAGAAGGTCAGAGGGATACAGTAATCCTGAAGTGAAGCATCGGAATCTATAACTAGTGTCACAGTAATGGTTCAAAACATAGACAATAAGAAGAGTCAGTCTTCTTGTACTTAAGTTGGCATTGTGCCTTATCTATTTAATTCCGATGCAATTTCTGTGTTTCATCGTCAAGAAAAAGGTCAGAGGGATACAATAAACCTGAAGTGAAGCATCGGAATCTATAACTAGTGACACAGGAATGGTTCAAAGCATAGTCAGTAAGAAGAGTCAGTCTTCTTGTCCTGAAGTCGGCATTGTGCATTTTGTATTGAATTCCGATGCAATTACTGTGTTTCATCGTCAATAAGAAGGTCCAAGGGAACCTGGAGTGAAGCATCGGAATCTATTACTAGTGTTACAGGAATGGTACAAAACATAGACAGTAAAAAGAGTCAGTCTTCTTGTACTTAGGTCGGCATGGTGCCTTTTGTACTTAATTCCGATGCAATATCTGTGTTTCATCGTCAATAAGATGGTCCAAAGGATACAGTAAACATGAAGTGAAGCATCGGAATCCATAACTAGTGTCACAGGAATGGTTCAAAACATAGTCACTAGGAAGAGTCGGTCTTCATGTACTTAAGTCGACATTGTGCCTTTTGTATTTAATTAAGATGCAATTTCTGTGTTTCATCGTCAATAAGAAGGTCAGAGGGATACAGTAAACCTGAAGTGAAGCATCGCAATCTATAACTAGTGCCACAGGAATGTTTCAAAACATAGTCAGTAAGAAGAGGCAATCATCTTGTACTTAAGTCGGCATTGTGTCTTTTCTATTTAATTCCGATCCAATTGCTGTGTTTCATCGTCAATGACAAAGTCAGAGGGATACAATAAACCTGAACTGAAGCATCAGAATCTATAACTAGTGTCACAGGAATGGTTCAAAACATAGTCAGTAAGAACAGTCAGTCTTCTTCTCTTTAAGTCGGCATTGTGCATTTGTATTTAATTCCGATGCAATTTCTGTGTTTCATCGTCAATAAGAACGTCCAAGGGATACAGTAAACCTGGAGTGAAGCATCGGAATCTATAACTAGTGTCAATGGAATGGTTCAAAACATAGACAGTAAGAAGAGTCAATCTTCTTGTACTTAAGTCGCCATGTGCCTTTTCTATTTAATTCCGAGGCAATTTCTGTGTTTCATCGTCAATAAGAAGGTCAGAGGGATACAGTAAACCAGAAGTGAAGCTTCGGAGTCTATAATTAGTGTCACAGGAATGGTTCAAAACATAGACAGTAGAAGAGTCAGTGATATTGTACTTAAGTCGCCTTTCTGCCTTTTGTATTTAATTCCGATATAATTTCTGTGTTTCATCGTCAATAAGAAGGTCCAAGGTATACAGTAAACCTGAAGTGAAGCATCGGAATCTATAACTAGTGTCACAGGAATGGTTCAAACATCCTCAGTAAGAAGAGTCAGTCTTCTTTTACTTAAGTCGGCATGGTGCTTTTCTATTTAATTCCGATGCAATTTCCGTGTTTCATCGTCAATAAGAAGGTCCAAGGAATACAGTAAACCTGGAGTGAGGCATCGGAATCTATAACTAGTGTCACAGGAATGGTTCAAAACATAGACAGTAAGAGGAGTCAGTCTTCTTGTACTTAAGTTGGCATTGTGCCTTATCTATTTAATTCCGATGCAATTTCTGTGTTTCATCGTCAAGAAAAAGATCAGAGGGATACAATAAAACTGAAGTGAAGCATCGGAATCTATAACTAGTGACACAGGAATGGTTCAAAGCATAATCAGTAAGAAGAGTCAGTCTTCTTGTCCTGAAGTCGGCATTTTGCCTTTTGTATTGAATTCCGATGCAATTACTGGGTTTCATCGTCAATAAGAAGGTCCAAGGGAACCTGGAGTGAAGCATCGGAATCTATAACTAGTGTTACAGGAATGGTACAAAACATAGACAGTAAAAAGAGTCAGTCTTCTTGTACTTAGGTCGGCATTGTGCCTTTTGTATTTAATTCCGATGCAATATCTGTGTTTCATCGTCAATAAGATGGTCCAAAGGATACAGTAAACATGAAGTGAAGCATCGGAATCCAAAACTAGTGTCACAGAAATGATTCAAAACATGGAAAGTACGAAGAGTCAGTCTTCTTGTACATAAGTGAGCATTTTGCCTATTGTATTTAATTCCGATGAAATTTCTGAGTTTCATCGTCAATATGAAGGTCCAAGGGATACAGTAAACCTGGAGTGAAGCATCGGAATCTATAACTAGTGTCAATGGAATGGTTCAAAACATAGACAGTAAGAAGAGTCAGTATTCTTGTACTTAAGTCGGCATTGTGCTTTTTTTTTAAATTCCGATGCAATTTCTTTGTTTCATCGTCAATAAGAAGGTCAGAGGGATACAGTATACCTGAAGTGAAGCATCGGAATCCAAAACTAGTGTCACGAGAATGGTTCAAACATAGACAGTAGAAGAGTCAGTCTTCTTGTTCTTAAGTCAGCATTGTGCCATTTCTATTTAATTCCGATGCAATTTCTGCGTTTCATCGTCAATAAGAAGGTCCAAGGTATACAGTAAACCTGACGTGAACCATCGGAATCAATAACTAGTGTCACAGGAATGGTTCAAGGTATAGTCAGTAAGAAGAGTCAGTCTTCTTGTACTTAAGTCGGCATTGTGCCTTTTCTATTTAATTCCGAAACAATTTCCGTGTTTCATCGTCAATAAGAAGGTCCAAGGGATACTGTAAACCTGAAGTGAACCATCGGAATCAATAACTAGTGTCACAGGAATGGTTCAAAACATAGACAGTAGGAAGAGTCAGTCTTCTTGTACTTAAGTCAGCATTGTACCTTTTGTATTAAATTCCGATGCAATTTCTGTGTTTCATCGTCAATAAGAATGACCAAAGGATACAGTAAACCTGGAGTGAAGCATCGGAATCTGTACCTAGTGTCACAGGGATGGTTCAAAACATAGACAGTAAGAAGAGTCAGTCTTTTTGTACTTAAGTCGGCATTGTGCCTTTTGTATTTAATTCCGATGCAATTTCTGTGTTTCATCGTCAATAAGAAGGTACAGAGGAATACAGTAATCCTGAAATGAAGCTTCGGAATCTATAACTAGTGTCACAGGGTTGGTTCAAAACATAGACAGTAAGAAGTGTCAGTCTTCTTGTACTTAAGTCGGCATTCTGCCTTTTGTATTTAATTCCGATGCAATTTCTGTATATCATGGTCAATAAGAAGGTCAGAGGGATACATTAATCCAGAAGTGAAGCATCGGAATCTATAACTAGTGTCACAGGTATGGTTCAATACATAGTCAGTAAGAAGAGTCAGTCTTCTTTTACTTAAGTCGGCATTGTGCCTTTTCTATTTAATTCCGATGCAATTTCTGTGTTTCATCGTCAATAAGAATGTCAGAGGGATACAGTAAACCTGGAGTGTAGCATCGGAATCTATAACTAGTGTCACAGGAATGGTTCAAATCATAGACAGTAACAAGAGTCAGACCTCTTTTACTTATGTCGGCATTGTGCCTTTTGTATTTTTTTCCGAGGCAAATTTCTGCGTTTCATCGTCAATAAGATGGTCCAAAGGATACAGCAAACCTGGAGTGAAGCATCGGAGTCTATAACTAGTGTCACAGGACTGGTTCAAATACAGACAGTAAGAAGAGTCAGTCTTCTTGTACTTAATTCGGCATTGTGCCTTTTGTATATAATTCCGATGCAATTTCTGTGTTTCATCGTCAATAAGAAAGTCAGAGGGATAGAGTAAACCTGAAGTGAAGCATCGGAATCGATAACTAGAGTCACAGGAATGGTTCATAACATAGTCAGTAAGAAGAGTCAGTCTCCTTGTACTTAAGTCGGCATTGTGCCTTTTGTATTTAATTCCGATACAATTTCTGTGTTTCATCGTCAATAAGAAGGTCCAAGAGATACAGTAAACCTGGAGTGAAGCATCGGAATCTATAACTAGTATCACATGGACGGTTCAAAACATAGACAGTAAGATGAGTCAGTATTCTTGTACTTAAGTCGGCATTGTCTTTTTGTATTTATTTCCGATGCAATTTCTGTGTTTCATCGTCAATAAGAAGGTCAGAGGGATACAGTAAACCTGAAGTGAAGCATCGGTATCTATAACTAGTGTCACAGGAATGGTTCAAACATAGACAGTAAGAAGAGTCAGTCTTGTTGTACTTAAGTCGGCATTGTGCCTTTTGTATTTAATTCCTATGCAATATCTGTGTTTCATCGTCAATACGAAGGTCAGAGGGATACAGTAAACATAAAGTGATGCATCGGAATCTATAACTAGTGTCACAGGAATGGTTCAAAACGTAGACAGTAAGAAGAGTCAGTCTTCTTGTACTTAAGTCGGCATTGTGCATTTTGTATTTAATTCCGATGCAATTTCTGTGTTTTATCGTCAATAAGAAGGCCCAAGGGATACAGTAAACCTGAAGTGAAGCATCGGAATCTATAACTAGTGTCACTGGAATGGTTCAAAATATAGACAGTAAGAAGAGTCAGTCTTCTAGTTCTTAAGTCATCATTGTGCCTTTTGTATTTAATTCCGATGCAATTTCTGTGATTCATCGTCAATAAGAAGGCCCAAGGGATACAGTAAACCTGAAGTGAAGCATCGGACTCTATAACTAGTGTCACAGAAATGGTTAAAAACATAGACAGTAGAAGAGTCAGTCTTCTTGTACTTAAGTCGGCATTGTGCCTTTTGTATTGAATTCCGATGCAATTACTGTCTTTCATCGTCAATAAGAAGGACCAAGGGAACCTGGAGTGAAGCATCGGAATCTATAACTAGTGTTACAGGAATGGTACAAAACATAGACAGTAAAAAGAGTCAGTTTTCTTGTACTTAGGTCGGCATTGTGCCTTTTGTATTTAATTCCGATGCAATATCTGTGTTTCATCGTCAATAAGATGGTCCAAAGGATACAGTAAACCTGGAGTGAAGCATCGGAATCTATAACTAGTGTCAATGGAATGGTTCAAAACATAGACAGTAAGAAGAGTCAATCTTCTTGTACTTAAGTCGGCATTGTGCCTTTTGTATATAATTCCGATGCAATTTCTGTGTTTCATCGTCAATAAGAAGTTCAGAGGGATACAGTAAACATGAAGTGAAGCATCGGAATCTATAGCTAGTGTCACAGGAATAGTTCAAAAGCATAGTCAGTAAGAAGAGTCAGTCTTCTTGTCCTTAAGTCCACATTGTGTCTTTTGTATTTAATTCCGATGCAATTTCTGTGTTTCATCGTCAATAAGAAGGTCCAAGGGATACAGAAAACCTGGAGTGAAGCATCGGAATCTATAACTAGTGTCACAGAAATGATTCAAAACATAGAAAGTACGAAGAGTCAGTCTTCTTGTACATAAGTGAGCATTTTGCCTATTGTATTTAATTCCGATGAAATTTCTGAGTTTCATCGTCAATATGAAGGTCCAAGGGATACAGTAAACCTGGAGTGAAGCATCGGAATCTATAACTAGTGTCAATGGAATGGTTCAAAACATAGACAGTAAGAAGAGTCAGTATTCTTGTACTTAAGTCGGCATTGTGCTTTTTTTTTAAATTCCGATGCAATTTCTTTGTTTCATCGTCAATAAGAAGGTCAGAGGGATACAGTAAACCTGAAGTGAAGCATCGGAATCCAAAACTAGTGTCACGAGAATGGTTCAAACATAGACAGTGGAAGAGTCAGTCTTCTTGTTCTTAAGTCAGCATTGTGCCATTTCTATTTAATTCCGATGCAATTTCTGCGTTTCATCGTCAATAAGAAGGTCCAAGGTATACAGTAAACCTGAAGTGAACCATCGGAATCAATAACTAGTGTCACAGGAATGGTTCAAGGTATAGTCAGTAAGAAGAGTCAGTCTTCTTGTACTTAAGTCGGCATTGTGCCTTTTCTATTTAATTCCGAAACAATTTCCGTGTTTCATCGTCAATAAGAAGGTCCAAGGGATACTGTAAACCTGAAGTGAACCATCGGAATCAATAACTAGTGTCACAGGAATGGTTCAAAACATAGACAGTAGGAAGAGTCAGTCTTCTTGTACTTAAGTCAGCATTGTACCTTTTGTATTAAATTCCGATGCAATTTCTGTGTTTCATCGTCAATAAGAATGACCAAAGGATACAGTAAACCTGGAGTGAAGCATCGGAATCTATACCTAGTGTCACAGGGATGGTTCAAAACATAGACAGTAAGAAGAGTCAGTCTTTTTGTACTTAAGTCGGCATTGTGCCTTTTGTATTTAATTCCGATGCAATTTCTGTGTTTCATCGTCAATAAGAAGGTACAGAGGAATACAGTAATCCTGAAATGAAGCTTCGGAATCTATAACTAGTGTCACAGGGTTGGTTCAAAACATAGACAGTAAGAAGTGTCAGTCTTCTTGTACTTAAGTCGGCATTGTGCCTTTTGTATTTAATTCCGATGCAATTTCTGTATTTCATGGTCAATAAGAAGGTCAGAGGGATACATTAATCCAGAAGTGAAGCATCGGAATCTATAACTAGTGTCACAGGTATGGTTCAATACATAGTCAGTAAGAAGAGTCAGTCTTCTTTTACTTAAGTCGGCATTGTGCCTTTTCTATTTAATTCCGATGCAATTTCTGTGTTTCATCGTCAATAAGAAGGTCAGAGGGATACAGTAAACCTGGAGTGTAGCATCGGAATCTATAACTAGTGTCACAGGAATGGTTCAAATCATAGACAGTAACAAGAGTCAGACCTCTTTTACTTATGTCGGCATTGTGCCTTTTGTATTTTTTTCCGAGGCAAATTTCTGCGTTTCATCGTCAATAAGATGGTCCAAAGGATACAGCAAACCTGGAGTGAAGCATCGGAGTCTATAACTAGTGTCACAGGACTGGTTCAAATACAGACAGTAAGAAGAGTCAGTCTTCTTGTACTTAATTCGGCATTGTGCCTTTTGTATATAATTCCGATGCAATTTCTGTGTTTCATCGTCAATAAGAAAGTCAGAGGGATAGAGTAAACCTGAAGTGAAGCATCGGAATCGATAACTAGAGTCACAGGAATGGTTCATAACATAGTCAGTAAGAAGAGTCAGTCTCCTTGTACTTAAGTCGGCATTGTGCCTTTTGTATTTAATTCCGATACAATTTCTGTGTTTCATCGTCAATAAGAAGGTCCAAGAGATACAGTAAACCTGGAGTGAAGCATCGGAATCTATAACTAGTATCACATGGACGGTTCAAAACATAGACAGTAAGATGAGTCAGTATTCTTGTACTTAAGTCGGCATTGTCTTTTTGTATTTATTTCCGATGCAATTTCTGTGTTTCATCGTCAATAAGAAGGTCAGAGGGATACAGTAAACCTGAAGTGAAGCATCGGTATCTATAACTAGTGTCACAGGAATGGTTCAAACATAGACAGTAAGAAGAGTCAGTCTTGTTGTACTTAAGTCGGCATTGTGCCTTTTGTATTTAATTCCTATGCAATATCTGTGTTTCATCGTCAATACGAAGGTCAGAGGGATACAGTAAACATAAAGTGATGCATCGGAATCTATAACTAGTGTCACAGGAATGGTTCAAAACGTAGACAGTAAGAAGAGTCAGTCTTCTTGTACTTAAGTCGGCATTGTGCATTTTGTATTTAATTCCGATGCAATTTCTGTATTTTATCGTCAATAAGAAGGCCCAAGGGATACAGTAAACCTGAAGTGAAGCATCGGAATCTATAACTAGTGTCACTGGAATGGTTCAAAATATAGACAGTAAGAAGAGTCAGTCTTCTAGTTCTTAAGTCATCATTGTGCCTTTTGTATTTAATTCCGATGCAATTTCTGTGATTCATCGTCAATAAGAAGGCCCAAGGGATACAGTAAACCTGAAGTGAAGCATCGGACTCTATAACTAGTGTCACAGAAATGGTTAAAAACATAGACAGTAGAAGAGTCAGTCTTCTTGTACTTAAGTCGGCATTGTGCCTTTTGTATTGAATTCCGATGCAATTACTGTCTTTCATCGTCAATAAGAAGGACCAAGGGAACCTGGAGTGAAGCATCGGAATCTATAACTAGTGTTACAGGAATGGTACAAAACATAGACAGTAAAAAGAGTCAGTTTTCTTGTACTTAGGTCGGCATTGTGCCTTTTGTATTTAATTCCGATGCAATATCTGTGTTTCATCGTCAATAAGATGGTCCAAAGGATACAGTAAACCTGGAGTGAAGCATCGGAATCTATAACTAGTGTCAATGGAATGGTTCAAAACATAGACAGTAAGAAGAGTCAATCTTCTTGTACTTAAGTCGGCATTGTGCCTTTTGTATATAATTCCGATGCAATTTCTGTGTTTCATCGTCAATAAGAAGTTCAGAGGGATACAGTAAACATGAAGTGAAGCATCGGAATCTATAGCTAGTGTCACAGGAATAGTTCAAAAGCATAGTCAGTAAGAAGAGTCAGTCTTCTTGTCCTTAAGTCCACATTGTGTCTTTTCTATTTAATTCCGATGCAATTTCTGTGTTTCATCGTCAATAAGAAGGTCCAAGGGATACAGAAAACCTGGAGTGAAGCATCGGAATCTATAACTAGTGTCACAGAAATGATTCAAAACATAGAAAGTACGAAGAGTCAGTCTTCTTGTACATAAGTGAGCATTTTGCCTATTGTATTTAATTCCGATGAAATTTCTGAGTTTCATCGTCAATATGAAGGTCCAAGGGATACAGTAAACCTGGAGTGAAGCATCGGAATCTATAACTAGTGTCAATGGAATGGTTCAAAACATAGACAGTAAGAAGAGTCAGTATTCTTGTACTTAAGTCGGCATTGTGCTTTTTTTTTAAATTCCGATGCAATTTCTTTGTTTCATCGTCAATAAGAAGGTCAGAGGGATACAGTAAACCTGAAGTGAAGCATCGGAATCCAAAACTAGTGTCACGAGAATGGTTCAAACATAGACAGTAGAAGAGTCAGTCTTCTTGTTCTTAAGTCAGCATTGTGCCATTTCTATTTAATTCCGATGCAATTTCTGCGTTTCATCGTCAATAAGAAGGTCCAAGGTATACAGTAAACCTGAAGTGAACCATCGGAATCAATAACTAGTGTCACAGGAATGGTTCAAGGTATAGTCAGTAAGAAGAGTCAGTCTTCTTGTACTTAAGTCGGCATTGTGCCTTTTCTATTTAATTCCGAAACAATTTCCGTGTTTCATCGTCAATAAGAAGGTCCAAGGGATACTGTAAACCTGAAGTGAACCATCGGAATCAATAACTAGTGTCACAGGAATGGTTCAAAACATAGACAGTAGGAAGAGTCAGTCTTCTTGTACTTAAGTCAGCATTGTACCTTTTGTATTAAATTCCGATGCAATTTCTGTGTTTCATCGTCAATAAGAATGACCAAAGGATACAGTAAACCTGGAGTGAAGCATCGGAATCTATACCTAGTGTCACAGGGATGGTTCAAAACATAGACAGTAAGAAGAGTCAGTCTTTTTGTACTTAAGTCGGCATTGTGCCTTTTGTATTTAATTCCGATGCAATTTCTGTGTTTCATCGCCAATAAGAAGGTACAGAGGGATACAGTAATCCTGAAATGAAGCTTCGGAATCTATAACTAGTGTCACAGGGTTGGTTCAAAGCATAGACAGTAAGAAGTGTCAGTCTTCTTGTACTTAAGTCGGCATTGTGCCTTTTGTATTTAATTCCGATGCAATTTCTGTATTTCATGGTCAATAAGAAGGTCAGAGGGATACATTAATCCTGAAGTGAAGCATCGGAATCTATAACTAGTGTCACAGGTATGGTTCAATACATAGTCAGTAAGAAGAGTCAGTCTTCTTTTACTTAAGTCGGCATTGTGCCTTTTCTATTTAATTCCGATGCAATTTCTGTGTTTCATCGTCAATAAGAAGGTCAGAGGGATACAGTAAACCTGGAGTGTAGCATCGGAATCTATAACTAGTGTCACAGGAATGGTTCAAATCATAGACAGTAACAAGAGTCAGACTTCTTTTACTTATGTCGGCATTGTGCTTTTTGTATTTTTTTCCGAGGCAAATTTCTGCGTTTCATCGTCAATAAGATGGTCCAAAGGATACAGCAAACCTGGAGTGAAGCATCGGAGTCTATAACTAGTGTCACAGGACTGGTTCAAATACAGACAGTAAGAAGAGTCAGTCTTCTTGTACCTAATTCGGCATTGTGCCTTTTGTATATAATTCCGATGCAATTTCTGTGTTTCATCGTCAATAAGAAGGTCAGAGGGATAGAGTAAACCTGAAGTGAAGCATCGGAATCGATAACTAGAGTCACAGGAATGGTTCATAACATAGTCAGTAAGAAGAATCAGTCTCCTTGTACTTAAGTCGGCATTGTGCCTTTTGTATTTAATTCCGATACAATTTCTGTGTTTCATCGTCAATAAGAAGGTCCAAGGGATACAGTAAACCTGGAGTGAAGCATCGGAATCTATAACTAGTATCACATGGACGGTTCAAAACATAGACAGTAAGATGAGTCAGTATTCTTGTACTTAAGTCGGCATTGTCTTTTTGTATTTATTTCCGATGCAATTTCTGTGTTTCATCGTCTTAAAGAAGGTCAGAGGGATACAGTAAACCTGAAGTGAAGCATCGGTATCTATAACTAGTGTCACAGGAATGGTTCAAACATAGACAGTAAGAAGAGTCAGTCTTGTTGTACTTAAGTCGGCATTGTGCCTTTTGTATTTAATTCCTATGCAATATCTGTGTTTCATCGTCAATACGAAGGTCAGAGGGATACAGTAAACATAAAGTGATGCATCGGAATCTATAACTAGTGTCACAGGAATGGTTCAAAACGTAGACAGTAAGAAGAGTCAGTCTTCTTGTACTTAAGTCGGCATTGTGCATTTTGTATTTAATTCCGATGCAATTTCTGTGTTTCATCGTCAATAAGAAGGCCCAAGGGATACAGTAAACCTGAAGTGAAGCATCGGAATCTATAACTAGTGTCACTGGAATGGTTCAAAATATAGACAGTAAGAAGAGTCAGTCTTCTAGTTCTTAAGTCGGCATTGTGCCTTTTGTATTTAATTCCGATGCAATTTCTGTGTTTCATCGTCAATAAGAAGGTCAAAGGGATACAGTTAACCTGAAGTGAAGCATCGCAATCTGTAACTAGTGCCACAGGAATGTTTCAAAACATAGTCAGTAAGAAGACTCAGTCTTCGTGTACTTAAGTCGGCATTTTGCCTTTTGTATTTAATTCCGATCCAATTTCTGTGTTTCATCGTCAATAAGAAGGTCTAAGGGATACAGTAAAGCTGAAGTGAACCATCGGAGTCTATAACTAGTGTCACAGGAATGGTTCAAAACATAGTCAGTAAGAACAGTCAGTCTTCTTCTCTTTAAGTCGGCATTGTGCCTTTTGTTTTTAATTCCGATCCAATTTCTGTGTTTCATCGTCAATAAGAAGGTCCAAGGGATACAGTAAACCTGAAGTGAAGCATCGGAGTCTATAACTAGTGTCACAGGAATGGTTCAAAATATAGACAGTAAGAAGAGTCAGTCTTCTAGTTCTTAAGTCGTCATTGTGCCTTTTGTATTTAATTCCGATGCAATTTCTGTGATTCATCGTCAATAAGAAGGCCCAAGGGATACAGTAAACCTGAAGTGAAGCATCGGACTCTATAACTAGTGTCACAGAAATGGTTGAAAACATAGACAGTAGAAGAGTCAGTCTTCTTGTACTTAAGTCGGCATTGTGCCTTTTGTATTGAATTCCGATGCAATTACTGTGTTTCATCGTCAATAAGAAGGACCAAGGGAACCTGGAGTGAAGCATCGGAATCTATAACTAGTGTTACAGGAATGGTACAAAACATAGACAGTAAAAAGAGTCAGTTTTCTTGTACTTAGGTCGGCATTGTGCCTTTTGTATTTAATTCCGATGCAATATCTGTGTTTCATCGTCAATAAGATGGTCCAAAGGATACAGTAAACCTGGAGTGAAGCATCGGAATCTATAACTAGTGTCAATGGAATGGTTCAAAACATAGACAGTAAGAAGAGTCAATCTTCTTGTACTTAAGTCGGCATTGTGCCTTTTGTATATAATTCCGATGCAATTTCTGTGTTTCATCGTCAATAAGAAGTTCAGAGGGATACAGTAAACATGAAGTGAAGCATCGGAATCTATAGCTAGTGTCACAGGAATAGTTCAAAAGCATAGTCAGTAAGAAGAGTCAGTCTTCTTGTCCTTAAGTCCACATTGTGCCTTTTGTATTTAATTCCGATGCAATTTCCGTGTTTCATCGTCAATAAGAAGGTCCAAGGGATACAGAAAACCTGGAGTGAAGCATCGGAATCTATAACTAGTGTCACAGAAATGATTCAAACATAGAAAGTACGAAGAGTCATTCTTCTTGTACATAAGTGAGCATTTTGCCTATTGTATTTAATTCCGATGAAATTTCTGAGTTTCATCGTCAATATGAAGGTCCAAGGGATACAGTAAACCTGGAGTGAAGCATCGGAATCTCTAACTAGTGTCAATGGAATGGTTCAAAACATAGACAGTAAGAAGAGTCAGTATTCTTGTACTTAAGTCGGCATTGTGCTTTTTTTTTAAATTCCGATGCAATTTCTTTGTTTCATCGTCAATAAGAAGGTCAGAGGGATACAGTAAACCTGAAGTGAAGCATCGGAATCCAAAACTAGTGTCACGAGAATGGTTCAAACATAGACGGTAGAAGAGTCAGTCTTCTTGTTCTTAAGTCAGCATTGTGCCATTTCTATTTAATTCCGATGCAATTTCTGCGTTTCATCGTCAATAAGAAGGTCCAAGGTATACAGTAAACCTGAAGTGAACCATCGGAATCAATAACTAGTGTCACAGGAATGGTTCAAGGTATAGTCAGTAAGAAGAGTCAGTCTTCTTGTACTTAAGTCGGCATTGTGCCTTTTCTATTTAATTCCGAAACAATTTCCGTGTTTCATCGTCAATAAGAAGGTCCAAGGGATACTGTAAACCTGAAGTGAACCATCGGAAACAATAACTAGTGTCACAGGAATGGTTCAAAACATAGACAGTAGGAAGAGTCAGTCTTCTTGTACTTAAGTCAGCATTGTACATTTGGATTACATTCCGATGCAATTTCTGTAATTCATCGTCAATAAGAATGACCAAAGGATACAGTAAACCTGGAGTGAAGCATCGGAATCTATACCTAGTGTCACAGGGATGGTTCAGAACATAGACAGTAAGAAGAGTCAGTCTTTTTGTACTTAAGTCGGCATTGTGCCTTTTGTATTTAATTCCGATGCAATTTCTGTGTTTCATCGTCAATAAGAAGGTACAGAGGGATACAGTAATCCTGAAATGTAGCTTCGGAATCTATAACTAGTGTCACAGGGTTGGTTCAAAACATAGACAGTAAGAAGTGTCAGTCTTCTTGTACTTAAGTCGGCATTGTGCCTTTTGTATTTAATTCCGATGCAATTTCTGTATTTCATGGTCAATAAGAAGGTCAGAGGGATACATTAATCCTGAAGTGAAGCATCGGAATCTATAACTAGTGTCACAGGTATGGTTCAATACATAGTCAGTAAGAAGAGTCAGTCTTCTTTTACTTAAGTCGGCATTGTGCCTTTTCTATTTAATTCCGATGCAATTTCTGTGTTTCATCGTCAATAAGAAGGTCAGAGGGATACAGTAAACCTGGAGTGTAGCATCGGAATCTATAACTAGTGTCACAGGAATGGTTCAAATCATAGACAGTAACAAGAGTCAGACTTCTTTTACTTATGTCGGCATTGTGCCTTTTGTATTTTTTTCCGAGGCAAATTTCTGCGTTTCATCGTCAATAAGATGGTCCAAAGGATACAGCAAACCTGGAGTGAAGCATCGGAGTCTATAACTAGTGTCACAGGACTGGTTCAAATACAGACAGTAAGAAGAGTCAGTCTTCTTGTACTTAATTCGGCATTGTGCCTTTTGTATATAATTCCGATGCAATTTCTGTGTTTCATCGTCAATAAGAAGGTCAGAGGGATAGAGTAAACCTGAAGTGAAGCATCGGAATCGATAACTAGAGTCACAGGAATGGTTCAAAACATAGTCAGTAAGAAGAGTCAGTCTCCTTGTACTTAAGTCGGCATTGTGGCTTTTGTATTTAATTCCGATACAATTTCTGTGTTTCATCGTCAATTAGAAGGTCCAAGGGATACAGTAAACCTGGAGTGAAGCATCGGAATCTATAACTAGTATCACAGGGACGGTTCAAAACATAGACAGTAAGATGAGTCAGTATTCTTGTACTTAAGTCGGCATTGTCTTTTTGTATTTATTTCCGATGCAATTTCTGTGTTTCATCGACAATAAGAAGGTCAGAGGGATACAGTAAACCTGAATTGAAGCATCAGAATCTGTAACTAGTGTCACAGGAATGGTTCAAAACATAGTCAGTAAGAAGAGTCAGTCTTCTTGTACTTAAGTTGGCATTGTGCCTTTCGAATTAAATTCCGATGCAATTTCTGTGTTTCACCGGCAATAAGATGGTCAGAGGGATACAGTAAACCTGAAGTGAAGCATCAGTATCTATAACTAGTGTCACAGGAATGGTTCAAACATAGACAGTAAGAAGAGTCAGTCTTGTTGTACTTAAGTCGGCATTGTGCCTTTTGTATTTAATTCCTATGCAATATCTGTGTTTCATCGTCAATACGAAGGTCAGAGGGATACAGTAAACATAAAGTGATGCATCGGAATCTATAACTAGTGTCACAGGAATGGTTCAAAACGTAGGCAGTAAGAAGAGTCAGTCTTCTTGTACTTAAGTCGGCATTGTGCATTTTGTATTTAATTCCGATGCAATTTCTGTGTTTCATCGGCAAGAACGTCAGAGGGAGACACTAAACCTGAAGTGAAGCATCGGAATCCAAAACTAGTGTCACAGGAATGGTTCAAAACATAGTCAGTAAGAAGAGTCAGTCTTCTTGTACATAAGTCTTCATTGTGCCTTTTCTATTTAATTCCGATGCAATTTCTGTGATTCATCGTCAATAAGAAGGTCCAAGGGATACAGTAAACCTGGAGTGAAGCATCGGAATCTATAACTAGTGTCACAGGATGGTTCAAAGCATAGTCAGTAAGAAGAGTCAGTCTTCGTGTAATGAAGTCGGCATATTGCCTTTTGTATTTAATTCTGATGCAATTTCTGTGTTGCATCGTCATTAAGAAGGTCCAAGGGATACAGTAAACCTGAAGCATCGGAATCTATAATTAACGTCACAGAAATGGTACAAACCATAGTCAGTAAGAAGAGTCAGTCTTCTTGTACTTAAGTTATCATTGTGCCATTTCTATTTAATTCCGATGCAATTTCTGTGTTACATCGTCAATAAGAAGGTCAGAGGGATAGAGTAAACCTGGAGTGAAGCATCGGAATCGATAACTAGTGTCACAGGAATGGTTCAAAACATAGTCAGTAAGAAGAGTCAGTCTCCTTGTACTTAAGTCGGCATTGTGCCTTTTGTATTTAATTCCGATACAATTTCTGTGTTTCATCGTCAATAAGAAGGTCCAAGGGATACAGTAAACCTAGAGTGAAGCATCGGAATCTATAACTAGTATCACAGGGACGGTTCAAAGCATAGTCAGTAAGATGAGTCAGTATTCTTGTACTTAAGTCGGCATTGTCTTTTTGTATTTATTTCCGATGCAATTTCTGTGTTTCATCGTCAATAAGAAGGTCCAAGGTATACAGTAAACCTGAAGTGAAGCATCGGAATCTATAACTAGTGTCACAGGAATGGTTCAAAACATACTCAGTATGAAGAGTCAGTCTTCTTTTACTTAAGTCGGCATTGTGCATTTCTATTTAATTCCGATGCAATTTCTGTGTTTCATCGTCAATAAGAAGGTCCAAGGGATACAGTAAACCTGGAGTGAAGCATCGGAATCTATAACTAGTGTCACAGGAATGGTTCAAACATAGACAGTAAGAAAGGTCAGTCTTCTTGTACTTAAGTTGGCATTGTGCGTTTTCTATTTAATTCCGATGCAATTTCTGTGTTTCATCGTCAATAAAAAGGTCAGAGGGATACAATAAACCTGAAGTGAAGGATCGGAATCTATAACTAGTGACACAGGATTGGTTTAAAACATAGTAAGTAAGAAGATACAGTCTTCTTGTCCTGAAGTCGGCATTGTGCCTTTTGTATTGTATTCCGATGCCATTACTGTGTTTCATCGTCAATAAGAAGGTCCAAGGGAACCTGGAGTGAAGCATCGGAATCTATAATTAGTGTTACAGGAATGGTACAAAACATAGACAGTAAAAAGAGTCAGTCTTCTTGTACTTAAGTCGGCATTGTGTCTTTTCTATTTAATGCCGATCCAATTTCTGTGTTTCATCGTCAATAACAAAGTCAGAGGGATACAAAAAACCTGAACTGAAGCATCGGAATTCATAACTAGTGTCACAGGAATGGTTCAAAACATAGAAAGTAAGAAGAGTCAGTCTTCTTGTACTCAAGTCGGCAATTGTATTTAATTCCGATGAAATTTCTGTCTTTCATCGTCAATATGAAATTCCAAGGGATACAGTAAACTTGGAGTGAAGCATCGGAATCAATAACTAGTGTCACAGGAATGGTTCAAAACATAGAAAGTAAGAAGAATCAGTCTTCATGTACTTAAGTTCTTCATTGTGCCTTTTCTATTTAATTCCGAGGTTATTTCTGTGTTTCATCGTCAATAAGGAGGTCAGTGGGATACAGTAAACCTCAAGTGAAGCATCGGAATCCATAACTAGTGTCACAGGAATTGTTCAAAACATAGTCAGTACGAAGGGTCAGTCTTCTTTTACTTAAGTTGGCATTGTGCCTTTCGTATTTAATTCCGATGCAATTTCTGTGTTTCAACGTCAATAAGAAAGTCAGAGGGATACAGTAAACCTGAAGTGAAGCATCGGAATCTATAACTAGTGTCACAGGACTGGTTCAAAAATAGACAGTAAGAAGAGTCTGTCTTCTTGTACTTATTTCGGCATTGTGCCTTTTGTATTTAATTCCGATATAATTTCTGTGTTTCATCGTCACGAAGTATGTCAGAGGGATACAGTAACCCTGAAGTTAAGCATCGGAATCTGTTACTAGTGTCAATGGAATGGTTCAAAGCATAGAGAGTTGGAAGGGTAAGTCTTCGTGTACTTAAGTCGGCATTGTGTCTCTTGTATTTAATTCCGATGCAATTTCTGTGATTCATCGTCAATAAGAAGGTCCAAGGGATACAGTAAACCTGGAGTGAAGCATCGGAATCTATAACTAGTATCACAGGGACGGTTCAAAGCATAGACAGTAAGATGAGTCAGTATTCTTGTACTTACGTCGGCATTGTCTTTTTGTATTTATTTCCGATGCAATTTCTGTGTTTCATCGTCAATAAGAAGGTCCAAGGTATACAGTAAACCTGAAGTGAAGCATCGGAAACTATAACTAGTGTCACAGGAATGGTTCAAAACATACTCAGTAAGAAGAGTCAGTCTTCTTTTACTTAAGTCGGCATTGTGCTTTTCTATTTAATTCCGATGCAATTTCTGTGTTTCATCGTCAATAAGAAGGTCCAAGGGATACAGTAAACCTGGAGTGAAGCATCGGAATCTATAACTAGTGTCACAGGAATGGTTCTAACATAGACAGTAAGAAAGGTCAGTCTTCTTGTACTTAAGTTGGCATTGTGCGTTTTCTATTTAATTCCGATGCAATTTCTGTGTTTCATCGTCAATAAAAAGGTCAGAGCGATACAATAAACCTGAAGTGCAGGATCGGAATCTATAACTAGTGACACAGGAATGGTTTAAGACATAGTCAGTAAGAGGAGACAGTCTTCTTGTCCTGAAGTCGGCATTGTGCCTTTTGTATTGTATTCCGATGCTATTACTGTGTTTCATCGTCAATAAGAAGGTCCAAGGGAACCTGGAGTGAAGCATCGGAATCTATAACTAGTGTTACAGGAATGGTACAAAACATGGACAGTAAAAAGAGTCAGTCTTCTTGTACTTAAGTCGGCATTGTGTCTTTTCTATTTAATTCCGATCCAATTTCTGTGTTTCATCGTCAATAACAAAGTCAGAGGGATACAATAAACATGAACTGAAGCATCGGAATTCATAACTAGTGTCACAGGAATGGTTCAAACATAGTCAGTAAGAACAGTCAGTCTTCTTTTCCTTAAGTCGGCATTGTGCCTTTTGTATTTAATTCCGATGCAATTTCTGTGTTTCATCGTCAATAAGAACGTCCAAGGGATACAGTAAACCTGGAGTGAAGCATCGGAATCTATAACTAGTGTCAATGGAATGGTTCAAAGCATAGACAGTAAGAAGAGTCAATCTTCTTGTACTTAAGTCGGCATTGTGCCTTTTGTATTTAATTCCGATGCAATTTCTGTTTTTCATCGTCAATAAGAAGGACAAAGGGATACAGAAAACCTGGAGTGAAGCATCGGAATCAATAACTAGTGTCACAGGAATGGTTCAAAACATAGAACGTAAGAAGAATCAGTCTTCATGTACTTAAGTCGGCATTGTGCCTTTTCTATTTAATTCCGAGGTTATTTCTGTGTTTCATCGTCAATAAGGAGGTCAGTGTGATACAGTAAACCTGAAGTGAAGCATCGGAATCCATAACTAGTGTCACAGGAATTGTTCAAAACATAGTCAGTACGAAGGGTCAGTCTTCTTGTACTTAAGTTGGCATTGTGCCTTTCGTATTTAATTCCGATGCAATTTCTGTGTTTCAACGTCAATAAGAAAGTCAGAGGGATACAGTAAACCTGAAGTGAAGCATCGGAATCTATAACTAGTGTCACAGGAAAGGTTCAAACATAGACAGTAAGAAGAGTCAGACGTCTTGTACTTAAGTCGGCATTGTGCCTTTTGTATTTAATTCCGATGCAATTTCTGTGTTTCATCGTCAATAAGATGGTCCAAGGGATACAGTAATCCTGAAGTGAAGCATCGGAAACTATAACTAGTGTCACAGGAATGGTTCAAATCATAGACAGGAAGAAGAGTCAGTCATCTTTTACTTAAGTCGGCATTGTGCCCGTTGCATTTTATTCCGATGCAATTTCTGTGTTTCATCGTCAATAAGAAGGTCCAAGTGATACAATAAACCTGGAGTGAAGCATCGGAGTCTATAACTAGTGTCACAGGACTGGTTCAAAGATAGACAGTAAGAAGAGTCAGTCTTCTTGTACTTATTTCGGCATTGCGCCTTTTGTATTTAATTCCGATATAATTTCTGTCTTTCATCGTCACGAGGTATGTCAGAGGGATACAGTAACCCTGAAGTTAAGCATCGGAATCTGTAACTAGTGTCAATGGAATGGTTCAAAGCATAGAGAGTTGGAAGGGTAAGTCATCGTGTACTTAAGTCGGCATTGTGTCTCTTGTATTTAATTCCGATGCAATTTCTGTGATTCATCGTCAATAAGAAGGTCCAAGGGATACAGTTAACCTGGAGTGAAGCATCGGAATCAATAACTAGTGTCACAGGTATGGTTCAAAACATAGAAAGTAAGAAGAGTCAGTCTTCTTGTACTTAATTCGGCATTGTGCCTTTTGTATTTAATTCCGATGCAATTTCTGTGTTTCATCGTCAATAAGAAGGTACAATGGATACAGCAAAACTGAAGTGAAGCATCGGAATCTACAACTAGTGTCACAGGAAAGGTTCAAAATATAGACAGTAAGAAGAGTCAGCCCTCATGTACTTAAGTCGGCATTGTGCCTTTGTATTTAATTCCGATGCTATTTCTGTGATTCATCGTCAATAAGAAGGTCAGAGGGATACAGTAAGCCTGAAGTGAAGCATCGGAATCTATAACTAGTGTCACAGGAATGGTTCAAATCATAGTCAGTAAGAATAGTCAGTCTTCTTGTACTTAAGTTGGCATTGTGCCTTTCGTATTTAATTCCGATGCAATTTCTGTGTTTCAGCGGCAATAAGAAGGTCAGAGGGATACAGTAAACCTGAAGAGAAGCATCGGAATCTATAACTAGTGTCACAGGAATGGTTCAAAACATAGTCAGTGGGAAAAGTCAGTCTCCTTGTCCTTAAGTCGGCATTGTGTCTCTTGTATTTTATTCCGATGCAATTTCTGTGTTTCATCGTCAATAAGAAGGTCCAAGGTATACAGTAAACCTGGAGTGAAGCATCGGAATCTATGACTAGTGTCACAGGAATGGTTCAAACATAGACAGTAGGAAGAGTCAGTCTTCTAGTCCTTAAGTCGGCATTGTACATTTTCTATTTCATTCCGATGCAATTTCTGTGTTTCATTGTCAATAAGACGATCAGAGGGATACAGTAAACCGGAAGTGAAGCATGGGAATCTATAACTAGTGTCACATGAGTGGTTCAAAGCATAGAGTGTTGGAAGGGTCAGTCTTCATGTACATAAGTCGGCATTTTGTCTTTTGTATCTATTTCCGATGCAATTTCTGTGTTTCATCGTAAATAAGAAGGTCCAAGGGATACAGTAAACCTGAAGTGAAGCATCGGAATCCATAACTAGTGTCACAGGAATGGTTCAAAACATAGTCAGTAAGAAGAGTCAGTCTTCTTGTACTTAAGTTGGCATTGTGCCCGTTGCATTTTATTCCGATGCAATTTCTGTGTTTCATCGTCAATAAGAAGGTCCAAGGGATACAGTAAACGTGGAGTGAAGCATCGGAGTCTATAACTAGTGTCACAGGACTGGTTCAAAAATAGACAGTAAGAAGAGTTAGTCTTCTTGTACTTATTTCGGCATTGTGCCTTTTTATTTAATTCCGATGCAATTTCTGTGTTTCATCGTCAATAAGAAGGTCATAGGGATACAGTTAACCTGAAGTGTAGCATCGGAATCCATAAGTAGTGTCACAGGAATGATTCAAAACATAGTCAGTAAGAAGAGTCAGTCTTATTCTACTTAAGTCGGCATTGTGCCTTTTTATTTAATTCCGATGCAATTTCTGTGTTTCATCGTCAATAAGAAGGTCCAAGTGATACAGTAAACCTGGAGTGAAGTATCAGAATCTATAACTAGTGCCACAGGGACGGGTCAAAACATAGGCAGTAAGATGAGTTACTATTCTTGTACTTAAGTCGGCATTGTGTTTTTCTATTTCTTTCCGATGGAATTTCTGTGTTTCATCGTCACGAAGAATGTCAGAGGGATACGGTAACCCTGAAGTTACGCATCGGAATCTGTAACTAGTGTCAATGGAATGGTTCAAAGCATAGAAAGTTGGAAGTGTCAGTCTTCGTGTACTTAAGTCGGCATTGTGCCTTTTGTATTTAATTCCGATGCAATTTCTGTGATTCATCGTCAATAAGAAGGCCCAAGGGATACAGTAAACCAGAAGTCAAGCATCGGACTCTATAACTAGTGTCACAGAAATGGTTCAAACATAGAAAGTATTTGGGTCAGTCTCCTTGTACTTAAGTCGGCATTGTGCCTTTTGTATTAAAATTCCGATGCAATTGCTGTGTTTCATCGTCAATAAGAATGTCCAAGGGAAACAGTAAACCTGAAGTGAAGCATCGGAATCTATAACTAGTGTCACAGGAATGGTTCAAATCATAGTCAGTAAGAAGAGTCAGTCTTCTTGTCCTTAAGTCGGCATTGTCCCTTTTGTATTTAATTCCGATGCAATTTCTGTGTTTCATCAGCAATAAGGTCAGAGGGATACAGTAAACCTGGAGTGAAGCATCGGAATCTATAACTAGTGTCACAGGAATGGTTCAAATCATAGACAGTAAGAAGAGTCAGTCTTCTTGTACTTAAGTCGGCATTGTGCCTTTTGTATTTAATTCCGATGCAATTTCTGTGTTTCAACGTCAATAAGAAGGTCCAAGGAATACAGTAAACCTCAAGTGAAGCATCGGAATCTATAACTAGTGTCACAGGAATGGTTCAAAACATAGTCAGTAATAAGAGTCGGTCTTCATGTACTTATGTCGGCATTGTGCCTTTTGTATTTAATTCCGATGCAATTTCTGTGTTGCATCGTCAATAAGAAGGTCAGAGGGATACAGTAAACCTGAAGTGAAGCATCGCGATCTATAACTAGTGTCACAGGAATGGTTCAAAACATAGTCAGTAAGAGGAGTCAGTCTTCTTGTACTTAAGTCGGCATTGTGCTCTTTGTATTTACTTCCAATGCTATTTCTGTGTTTCATCGTCAATAAGAAGGTCAGAGTGTTACAGTAAACCTGAAGTGAAGCATCGGAATCTATAACTAGTGTCACAGGAATGGTTCAAAACACAGTCAGTAGGAAGTGTCGGTATTCATGTACTTAAGTCGGCATTGTGCCATTTGTATTTAATTCCGATGCAATTTCTTTGATTCATCGTCAATAAGAAGGCCCAAGGGATACATTAAACCTGAAGTGAAGCATCGGACGCAACAACTAGTGTCACACAAATGGTTCAAAACATAGACAGTAGATGAGTCAGTCTTGTTGTACTTAAGTCGGCATTTTGCCTTTTGTATTTAATTCCGATGCAATTTCTGTGTTTCATCGTCAATAAGAAGGTCCAAGGGAAACAGTAACATTGAAGTGAAGCATCGGAATCTATAACTAGTGTTATAGGAATGGTTCAAAACATAGTCAGTAATAAGAGTCAGTCTTCTTGTACTTATGTCGGCATTGTGCCTTTTCTATTTAAATCAGTTGCAATTTCTGTGTTTCATCGTCAATAAGAAGGTCGAAGGGACACAGTAAACCTGGAGTGAAGCATCGGAATCTATAACTAGTATCACAGGAATGGTTCAAAACATAGACAGTAAGAAGAGTCAGTCTTCTTGTACTTAAGTCGACATTGTGCCTTTTCTATTAATTTCCGATGCAATTTCTGTGTTTCATCGTCAATAAGAAGGACAGAGGGATACAATAAACATGAAGTGAAGCATCGGAATCTATAACTAGTGTCACAGGAATGGTTCAAAACATGGACAGTAAGAAGAGTCAGTGTTCGTGTACTTAAGTCGGCATTTTGCGCTTTGGATTTAATTCCGATGCAATTTCTGTGTTTCCTCGTCAATAAGAAGGTCCAAGGGATACAGTGAACCTGAAGTGAAGCATCGGAATCTATAACTAGTGTCATAGGAATGGTTCAAAACATAGTCAGTAAGAACAGTCAGTCTTCGTGTACTGAAGTCTTCATTGTGCCTTTTCTATTTAATTCCGATGCAATTTCTTTGTCTCATCGTCAATAGGAACGTCCAAGGGATACAGTAAACCTGGAGTGAAGCATCGGTATCTACAACTAGTGTCAATGGAACGGTTCATAACATAGACAATAAGAAGAGTCAGTCTTCTTGTCCTTAAGTCGGCATTGTGCCTTTTGTTTTTAATTCCGATGCAATTTCTGTGTTTCATCGGCAATAAGGTCAGAGGGATACAGTAAAACTGAAGTGAAGCATCGGAATCCAAAACTAGTGTCACAGGAATGGTTCAAAACATAGACAGTAGGAAGAGTCAGTCCTCTTGTACATAAGTCCGCATTTTGCCTTTTGTATTTAATTCCGATGCAATTTCTGTGTTTCATCGTCAATAAGAAGGTCCAAGTTATACAGTAAACCAGAAGTGAAGCATCGGAATATATAACTAGTGTCACAGGAATGGTTCATAACGTAGTCAGTAAGAAGAATCAGTCTTCTTGTACTTAAGTCGGCATTGTGCCTTTTCTATTTAATTCCGATGCAATTTCTGTGTTTCATCGTCAATAAGAAGGTCCAAGGGATATAGTGAACTTGGAGTGAAGCATCGTAATCTATAACTAGTGTCACAGGAATGGTTCAAAACATAGACAGTAAGAAGAGTCAGTCTTCTTGTACCTAAGACGACATTTTGCCTTTTCTATTTAATTCCGATGCAATTTCAGTGTTTCATCGTCAATAAGAAGGTCAGAGGGATACAATAAACCCAAAGTGAAGCATCGGAATCTATAACTAGTGTCACAGGAATGGTTCAAACATAGTCAGTAGGAAGAGTCGGTCTTCATGTACTTATGTCGGCATTGTGCCTTTTGTATTTGATTCCGATGCAATTTCTGTGTTTCATCGTCAATAAGAAGGTCCAAGGGTTGCAGTAAACCTGAAGTGAAGCATCGGAATCTATAAGTAGTGTCACAGGAAGGGTTCTAAACATAGACAGTAAGAAGGGTCAGTCTTCTTGTACTTAAGTCGGCATTGTGCCTTTTGTACTTAATTCCGATGCAATTTCTGTGTTTCATCGTCAATAAGAAGGTCAGAGGGATACAGTAAACCTGAAGTGAAGCATCGCGATCTATAACTAGTGTCACAGGAATGGTTCAAATCATAGACAGTAAGAAAAGTCAGTCGTCTTGTACTTAAGTCGGCATTGTGCCTTTTGTATTTAATTCTGATGCAATTTCAGTGTTTCATCGTCAATAAGAAGGTCAGAGGGATACAGTAAACCTGAAGTGAAGCATCCGAATCTATAACTAGTGTCACAGGAATGGTTCAAAACATAGTCAGTAAGAAGAGTCAGTCTTCTTGTCCTTAAGTTGGCATTGTCCCTTTTGTATTTAATTCCGATGCAATTTCTGTGTTTCATCGGCAATAAGGTCAGAGGGATACAGTAAAACTGAAGTGAAGCATCGGAATCCAAAACTAGTCTCACAGGAATGGTTCAAAACATAGACAGTAGGAAGAGTCAGTCCTCTTGTACATAAGTCCGCATTTTGCCTTTTGTATTTAATTCCGATGCAATTTCTGTGTTTCATCGTCAATAAGATGGTCCAAGTTATACAGTAAACCAGAAGTGAAGCATCGGAATATATAACTAGTGTCACAGGAATGGTTCAAAACACAGTCAGTAGGAAGTGTCGGTCTTCATGTACTTAAGTCGGCATTGTGCCATTTGTATTTAATTCCGATGCAATTTCTTTGATTCATCGTCAATAAGAAGGCCCAAGGGATACATTAAACCTGAAGTGAAGCATCGGACGCTACAACTAGTGTCACACAAATGGTTCAAAACATAGACAGAAGATGAGTCAGTCTTGTTGTACTTAAGTCGGCATTTTGCTATTGTATTTAATTCCGATGCAATTTCTGTGTTTCATCGTCAATAAGAAGGTCCAAGGGAAACAGTAACCCTGAAGTGAAGCATCGGAATCTATAACTAGTGTTACAGGAATGGTTCAAAGCATAGTCAGTAATAAGAGTCAGTCTTCTTGTACTTATGTCGGCATTGTGCCTTTTCTATTTAAATCAGTTGCAATTTCTGTGTTTCATCGTCAATAAGAAGGTCGAAGGGACACAGTATACCTGGAGTGAAGCATCGGAATCTATAACTAGTATCACAGGAATGGTTCAAAACATAGACAGTAAGAAGAGTCAGTCTTCTTGTACTTAAGTCGACATTGTGCCTTTTCTATTAATTTCCGATGCAATTTCTGTGTTTCATCGTCAATAAGAAGGACAGAGGGATACAATAAACATGAAGTGAAGCATCGGAATCTGTAACTAGTGTCACAGGAATGGTTCAAAACATGGACAGTAAGAAGAGTCAGTGTTCGTGTACTTAAGTCGGCATTTTGCGCTTTGGATTTAATTCCGATGCAATTTCTGTGTTTCCTCGTCAATAAGAAGGTCCAAGGGATACAGTGAACCTGAAGTGAAGCATCGGAATCTATAACTAGTGTCACAGGAATGGTTCAAAACATAGTCAGTAAGAACAGTCAGTCTTCGTGTACTGAAGTCTTCATTGTGCCTTTTCTATTTAATTCCGATGCAATTTCTTTGTCTCATCGTCAATAGGAACGTCCAAGGGATACAGTAAACCTGGAGTGAAGCATCGGTATCTACAACTAGTGTCAATGGAACGGTTCATAACATAGACAATAAGAAGAGTCAGTCTTCTTGTCCTTAAGTCGGCATTGTGCCTTTTGTTTTTAATTCCGATGCAATTTCTGTGTTTCATCGTCAATAAGAATGTCCAAGTGAACAGTAAACCTGAAGTGAAGCATCGGAATCTATAACTAGTGTCACAGGAATGGTTCAAAACATAGTCAGTAATAAGAGTCAGTCTTCTTGTCCTTAAGTTGGCATTGTCCCTTTTGTATTTAATTCCGATGCAATTTCTGTGTTTCATCGGCAATAAGGTCAGAGGGATACAGTAAAACTGAAGTGAAGCATCGGAATCCAAAACTAGTGTCACAGGAATGGTTCAAAACATAGACAGTAGGAAGAGTCAGTCCTCTTGTACATAAGTCCGCATTTTGCCTTTTGTATTTAATTCCGATGCAATTCCTGTGTTTCATCGTCAATAAGAAGGTCCAAGTTATACAGTAAACCAGAAGTGAAGCATCGGAATATATAACTAGTGTCACAGGAATGGTTCAAAACATAGTCAGTAAGAAGAATCAGTCTTCTTGTACTTAAGTCGGCATTGTGCCTTTTCTATTTAATTCCGATGCAATTTCTGTGTTTCATCGTCAATAAGAAGGTCCAAGGGATATAGTGAACTTGGAGAGAAGCATCGTAATCTATAACTAGTGTCACAGGAATGGTTCAAAACATAGACAGTAAGAAGAGTCAGTCTTCTTGTACCTAAGACGACATTGTGCCTTTTCTATTTAATTCCGATGCAATTTCAGTGTTTCATCGTCAATAAGAGGGTCAGAGGGATACAATAAACCCAAAGTGAAGCATCGGAATCTATAACTAGTGTCACAGGAATGGTTCAAACATAGTCAGTAGGAAGAGTCGGTCTTCATGTACTTATGTCGGCATTGTGCCTTTTGTATTTAATTCCGATGCAATTTCTGTGTTGCATCGTCAATAAGAAGGTCAGAGGGATACAGTAAACCTGAAGTGAAGCATCGCGATCTATAACTAGTGTCACAGGAATGGTTCAAAACATAGTCAGTAAGAGGAGTCAGTCTTCTTGTACTTAAGTCGGCATTGTGCTCTTTGTATTTACTTCCAATGCTATTTCTGTGTTTCATCGTCAATAAGAAGGTCAGAGTGTTACAGTAAACCTGAAGTGAAGCATCGGAATCTATAACTAGTGTCACAGGAATGGTTCAAAACACAGTCAGTAGGAAGTGTCGGTATTCATGTACTTAAGTCGGCATTGTGCCATTTGTATTTAATTCCGATGCAATTTCTTTGATTCATCGTCAATAAGAAGGCCCAAGGGATACATTAAACCTGAAGTGAAACATCGGACGCTACAACTAGTGTCACACAAATGGTTCAAAACATAGACAGTAGATGAGTCAGTCTTGTTGTACTTAAGTCGGCATTTTGCCTTTTGTATTTTATTCCGATGCAATTTCTGTGTTTCATCGTCAATAAGAAGGTCCAAGGGAAACAGTAACATTGAAGTGAAGCATCGGAATCTATAACTAGTGTTACAGGAATGGTTCAAAACATAGTCAGTAATAAGAGTCAGTCTTCTTGTACTTATGTCGGCATTGTGCCTTTTCTATTTAAATCAGTTGCAATTTCTGTGTTTCATCGTCAATAAGAAGGTCGAAGGGACACAGTAAACCTGGAGTGAAGCATCGGAATCTATAACTAGTATCACAGGAATGGTTCAAAACATAGACAGTAAGAAGAGTCAGTCTTCTTGTACTTAAGTCGACATTGTGCCTTTTCTATTAATTTCCGATGCAATTTCTGTGTTTCATCGTCAATAAGAAGGACAGAGGGATACAATAAACATGAAGTGAAGCATCGGAATCTATAACTAGTGTCACAGGAATGGTTCAAAACATGGACAGTAAGAAGAGTCAGTGTTCGTGTACTTAAGTCGGCATTTTGCGCTTTGGATTTAATTCCGATGCAATTTCTGTGTTTCCTCGTCAATAAGAAGGTCCAAGGGATACAGTGAACCTGAAGTGAAGCATCGGAATCTATAACTAGTGTCATAGGAATGGTTCAAAACATAGTCAGTAAGAACAGTCAGTCTTCGTGTACTGAAGTCTTCATTGTGCCTTTTCTATTTAATTCCGATGCAATTTCTTTGTCTCATCGTCAATAGGAACGTCCAAGGGATACAGTAAACCTGGAGTGAAGCATCGGTATCTACAACTAGTGTCAATGGAACGGTTCATAACATAGACAATAAGAAGAGTCAGTCTTCTTGTCCTTAAGTCGGCATTGTGCCTTTTGTTTTTAATTCCGATGCAATTTCTGTGTTTCATCGTCAATAAGAATGTCCAAGTGAACAGTAAACCTGATGTGAAGCATCGGAATCTATAACTAGTGTCACAGGAATGGTTCAAAACATAGTCAGTAAGAAGAGTCAGTCTTCTTGTACTTAAGTCGGCATTGTGCCTTTTCTATTTAATTCCGATGCAATTTCTGTGTTTCATCGTCAATAAGAAGGTCCAAGGGATATAGTGAACTTGGAGAGAAGCATCGTAATCTATAACTAGTGTCACAGGAATGGTTCAAAACATAGACAGTAAGAAGAGTCAGTCTTCTTGTACCTAAGACGACATTGTGCCTTTTCTATTTAATTCCGATGCAATTTCAGTGTTTCATCGTCAATAAGAAGGTCATAGGGATACAATAAACCCAAAGTGAAGCATCGGAATCTATAACTAGTGTCACAGGAATGGTTCAAACATAGTCAGTAGGAAGAGTCGGTCTTCATGTACTTATGTCGGCATTGTGCCTTTTGTATTTAATTCCGATGCAATTTCTGTGTTGCATCGTCAATAAGAAGGTCAGAGGGATACAGTAAACCTGAAGTGAAGCATCGCGATCTATAACTAGTGTCACAGGAATGGTTCAAAACATAGTCAGTAAGAGGAGTCAGTCTTCTTGTACTTAAGTCGGCATTGTGCTCTTTGTATTTACTTCCAATGCTATTTCTGTGTTTCATCGTCAATAAGAAGGTCAGAGTGTTACAGTAAACCTGAAGTGAAGCATCGGAATCTATAACTAGTGTCACAGGAATGGTTCAAAACACAGTCAGTAGGAAGTGTCGGTATTCATGTACTTAAGTCGGCATTGTGCCATTTGTATTTAATTCCGATGCAATTTCTTTGATTCATCGTCAATAAGAAGGCCCAAGGGATACATTAAACCTTAAGTGAAGCATCGGACGCTACAACTAGTGTCACACAAATGGTTCGAAACATAGACAGTAGATGAGTCAGTCTTGTTGTACTTAAGTCGGCATTTTGCCTTTTGTATTTAATTCCGATGCAATTTCTGTGTTTCATCGTCAATAAGAAGGTCCAAGGGAAACAGTAACATTGAAGTGAAGCATCGGAATCTATAACTAGTGTTACAGGAATGGTTCAAAACATAGTCAGTAATAAGAGTCAGTCTTCTTGTACTTATGTCGGCATTGTGCCTTTTCTATTTAAATCAGTTGCAATTTCTGTGTTTCATCGTCAATAAGAAGGTCGAAGGGACACAGTAAACCTGGAGTGAAGCATCGGAATCTATAACTAGTATCACAGGAATGGTTCAAAACATAGACAGTAAGAAGAGTCAGTCTTCTTGTACTTAAGTCGACATTGTGCCTTTTCTATTAATTTCCGATGCAATTTCTGTGTTTCATCGTCAATAAGAAGGACAGAGGGATACAATAAACATGAAGTGAAGCATCGGAATCTATAACTAGTGTCACAGGAATGGTTCAAAACATGGACAGTAAGAAGAGTCAGTGTTCGTGTACTTAAGTCGGCATTTTGCGCTTTGGATTTAATTCCGATGCAATTTCTGTGTTTCCTCGTCAATAAGAAGGTCCAAGGGATACAGTGAACCTGAAGTGAAGCATCGGAATCTATAACTAGTGTCATAGGAATGGTTCAAAACATAGTCAGTAAGAACAGTCAGTCTTCGTGTACTGAAGTCTTCATTGTGCCTTTTCTATTTAATTCCGATGCAATTTCTTTGTCTCATCGTCAATAGGAACGTCCAAGGGATACAGTAAACCTGGAGTGAAGCATCGGTATCTACAACTAGTGTCAATGGAACGGTTCATAACATAGACAATAAGAAGAGTCAGTCTTCTTGTCCTTAAGTTGGCATTGTCCCTTTTGTATTTAATTCCGATGCAATTTCTGTGTTTCATCGGCAATAAGGTCAGAGGGATACAGTAAAACTGAAGTGAAGCATCGGAATCCAAAACTAGTGTCACAGGAATGGTTCAAAACATAGACAGTAGGAAGAGTCAGTCCTCTTGTACATAAGTCCGCATTTTGCCTTTTGTATTTAATTCCGATGCAATTTCTGTGTTTCATCGTCAATAAGAAGGTCCAAGGGATATAGTGAACTTGGAGTGAAGCATCGTAATCTATAACTAGTGTCACAGGAATGGTTCAAAACATAGACAGTAAGAAGAGTCAGTCTTCTTGTACCTAAGACGACATTTTGCCTTTTCTATTTAATTCCGATGCAATTTCAGTGTTTCATCGTCAATAAGAAGGTCAGAGGGATACAATAAACCCAAAGTGAAGCATCGGAATCTATAACTAGTGTCACAGGAATGGTTCAAACATAGTCAGTAGGAAGAGTCGGTCTTCATGTACTTATGTCGGCATTGTGCCTTTTGTATTTGATTCCGATGCAATTTCTGTGTTTCATCGTCAATAAGAAGGTCCAAGGGTTGCAGTAAACCTGAAGTGAAGCATCGGAATCTATAAGTAGTGTCACAGGAAGGGTTCTAAACATAGACAGTAAGAAGGGTCAGTCTTCTTGTACTTAAGTCGGCATTGTGCCTTTTGTACTTAATTCCGATGCAATTTCTGTGTTTCATCGTCAATAAGAAGGTCAGAGGGATACAGTAAACCTGAAGTGAAGCATCGCGATCTATAACTAGTGTCACAGGAATGGTTCAAATCATAGACAGTAAGAAAAGTCAGTCGTCTTGTACTTAAGTCGGCATTGTGCCTTTTGTATTTAATTCTGATGCAATTTCAGTGTTTCATCGTCAATAAGAAGGTCAGAGGGATACAGTAAACCTGAAGTGAAGCATCCGAATCTATAACTAGTGTCACAGGAATGGTTCAAAACATAGTCAGTAAGAAGAGTCAGTCTTCTTGTCCTTAAGTTGGCATTGTCCCTTTTGTATTTAATTCCGA
The DNA here is from genome assembly GCF_021461385.2 of Schistocerca piceifrons. Taxonomy (NCBI): domain Eukaryota; kingdom Metazoa; phylum Arthropoda; class Insecta; order Orthoptera; family Acrididae; genus Schistocerca; species Schistocerca piceifrons. Next base: position 477,176 of record NW_025728352.1, on the reverse strand, counting down.
TGCAATTTCTGTGTTTCATCGGCAATAAGGTCAGAGGGATACAGTAAAACTGAAGTGAAGCATCGGAATCCAAAACTAGTGTCACAGGAATGGTTCAAAACATAGACAGTAGGAAGAGTCAGTCCTCTTGTACATAAGTCCGCATTTTGCCTTTTGTATTTAATTCCGATGCAATTTCTGTGTTTCATCGTCAATAAGAAGGTCCAAGTTATACAGTAAACCAGAAGTGAAGCATCGGAATATATAACTAGTGTCACAGGAATGGTTCAAAACACAGTCAGTAGGAAGTGTCGGTCTTCATGTACTTAAGTCGGCATTGTGCCATTTGTATTTAATTCCGATGCAATTTCTTTGATTCATCGTCAATAAGAAGGCCCAAGGGATACATTAAACCTGAAGTGAAGCATCGGACGCTACAACTAGTGTCACACAAATGGTTCAAAACATAGACAGAAGATGAGTCAGTCTTGTTGTACTTAAGTCGGCATTTTGCTTTTGTATTTAATTCCGATGCAATTTCTGTGTTTCATCGTCAATAAGAAGGTCCAAGGGAAACAGTAACCCTGAAGTGAAGCATCGGAATCTATAACTAGTGTTACAGGAATGGTTCAAAGCATAGTCAGTAATAAGAGTCAGTCTTCTTGTACTTATGTCGGCATTGTGCCTTTTCTATTTAAATCAGTTGCAATTTCTGTGTTTCATCGTCAATAAGAAGGTCGAAGGGACACAGTATACCTGGAGTGAAGCATCGGAATCTATAACTAGTATCACAGGAATGGTTCAAAACATAGACAGTAAGAAGAGTCAGTCTTCTTGTACTTAAGTCGACATTGTGCCTTCTCTATTAATTTCCGATGCAATTTCTGTGTTTCATCGTCAATAAGAAGGACAGAGGGATACAATAAACATGAAGTGAAGCATCGGAATCTGTAACTAGTGTCACAGGAATGGTTCAAAACATGGACAGTAAGAAGAGTCAGTGTTCGTGTACTTAAGTCGGCATTTTGCGCTTTGGATTTAATTCCGATGCAATTTCTGTGTTTCCTCGTCAATAAGAAGGTCCAAGGGATACAGTGAACCTGAAGTGAAGCATCGGAATCTATAACTAGTGTCACAGGAATGGTTCAAAACATAGTCAGTAAGAACAGTCAGTCTTCGTGTACTGAAGTCTTCATTGTGCCTTTTCTATTTAATTCCGATGCAATTTCTTTGTCTCATCGTCAATAGGAACGTCCAAGGGATACAGTAAACCTGGAGTGAAGCATCGGTATCTACAACTAGTGTCAATGGAACGGTTCATAACATAGACAATAAGAAGAGTCAGTCTTCTTGTCCTTAAGTCGGCATTGTGCCTTTTGTTTTTAATTCCGATGCAATTTCTGTGTTTCATCGTCAATAAGAATGTCCAAGTGAACAGTAAACCTGATGTGAAGCATCGGAATCTATAACTAGTGTCACAGGAATGGTTCAAAACATAGTCAGTAAGAAGAGTCAGTCTTCTTGTCCTTAAGTTGGCATTGTCCCTTTTGTATTTAATTCCGATGCAATTTCTGTGTTTCATCGGCAATAAGGTCAGAGGGATACAGTAAAACTGAAGTGAAGCATCGGAATCCAAAACTAGTGTCACAGGAATGGTTCAAAACATAGACAGTAGGAAGAGTCAGTCCTCTTGTACATAAGTCCGCATTTTGCCTTTTGTATTTAATTCCGATGCAATTCCTGTGTTTCATCGTCAATAAGAAGGTCCAAGTTATACAGTAAACCAGAAGTGAAGCATCGGAATATATAACTAGTGTCACAGGAATGGTTCAAAACATAGTCAGTAAGAAGAATCAGTCTTCTTGTACTTAAGTCGGCATTGTGCCTTTTCTATTTAATTCCGATGCAATTTCTGTGTTTCATCGTCAATAAGAAGGTCCAAGGGATATAGTGAACTTGGAGAGAAGCATCGTAATCTATAACTAGTGTCACAGGAATGGTTCAAAACATAGACAGTAAGAAGAGTCAGTCTTCTTGTACCTAAGACGACATTGTGCCTTTTCTATTTAATTCCGATGCAATTTCAGTGTTTCATCGTCAATAAGAAGGTCAGAGGGATACAATAAACCCAAAGTGAAGCATCGGAATCTATAACTAGTGTCACAGGAATGGTTCAAACATAGTCAGTAGGAAGAGTCGGTCTTCATGTACTTATGTCGGCATTGTGCCTTTTGTATTTGATTCCGATGCAATTTCTGTGTTTCATCGTCAATAAGAAGGTCCAAGGGTTGCAGTAAACCTGAAGTGAAGCATCGGAATCTATAAGTAGTGTCACAGGAAGGGTTCTAAACATAGACAGTAAGAAGGGTCAGTCTTCTTGTACTTAAGTCGGAATTGTGCCTTTTGTATTTAATTCTGATGCAATTTCAGTGTTTCATCGTCAATAAGAAGGTCAGAGGGATACAGTAAACCTGAAGTGAAGCATCCGAATCTATAACTAGTGTCACAGGAATGGTTCAAAACATAGTCAGGAAAAAGAGTCTGTCTTCTTGTACTTAAGTCGGTATTGTGCCTTTTGTATTTAATTCCGATGCAATTTCTGTGTTTCATCGTCAATAAGAAGGTCAGAGGGATACAGTAAACCTGAAGTGAAGCATCGGAATCTATAACTAGTGTGACAGGAATGGTTCAAAACATAGTCAGTAAGAAGAGTCAGTCGTTTTGACCAAATTCGGCATTGTGCATTTTGTGTTTAATTCCGATGCAATTTCTGTGTTTCATCGTCAATAAGATGGTCCAAGAGATACAGTAAACCTGAAGTGAAACATCGGAATATATAACTAGTGTCACAGGAATGGTTCAAAACACAGTCAGTAGGAACTGTCGGCCTTCATGTACTTAAGTTGGCATTGTGCCTTTTGTATATAATTCCGATGCAATTTCTGTCTTTCATCGTCAATAAGAAGGACGGAGGGATACAGTAAACCTGAAGTGAAGCATCGGAATCTATTACTAGTGTCACTGGAATGGTTCAAAATATAGACAGTAAAAAGAGTTAGTCTTCTTGTACTTAAGTCGGCATTGTGCCATTTGTATTTAATTCCGATGCAATTTCTTTGATTCATCGTCAATAAGAAGGCCCAAGGGATACAGTAAACCTGAAGTGAAGCATTGGACTCTACAACTACTGTCACAGATATGGTTCAAAACATAGACAGTAGATGAGTCAGTCTTCTTGTACGTAAGTCGGCAATTTGCCTTTTGTATTTAATTCCGATGCAATTTCTGTAATTCTTCGTCAATAAGAAGGTCCAAGGGAAACAGAAAACCTGAAGTGAAGCATCGGAATATATAACTAGTGTCACAGGAATGGTTCAAAACATAGTCAGTAATAAGAGTCAGTCTTCTTGTACTTAAGTCGGCATTGTGCCTTTTCTATTTAATTCGTTTGCAATTTCTGTGTTTCATCGTCAATAAGAAGGTCCAAGGGATACAGTAAACCTGGAGTGAAACATCGGAATTTATAACTAGTATCACAGGAATGGTTCAAAAAATAGACAGTAAGAAGAGTCAGTCTTCTTGTACTTAAGTCGACATTGTGCCTTTTCTATTTATTTACGATGCAATTTCTGTGTTTCATCGTCAATAAGAAGGTCAGAGGGATACAATAAACCTGAAGTGAAGCATCGGAATCTATAACTAGTGTCACAGGAACGGTTCAATACATAGTCGGTAAGAACAGTCAGTCTTCTTGTCCCTAAGTCGGCATTCTGCCTTTTTTATTTAATTCCGATATAAGTTCTGTGTTTCATCGTCAATAAGAAGGTCAAAGGGATACAGTAAGCCTGGAGTGTAGCATCGGAATCTATAACTAGTGTCATTGGAATGGTTCAAATCATAGACAGTAAGAAGAGTCAGTTTTCGTGTACTTAAGTCGGCATTTTGCCCTTTGGATTTAATTCCGATGCAATTTCTGTGTTTCATCGTCAATAAGAAGGTCAAAGGGATACAGTAAACCTGAAGTGAAGCATCGGAATTTATAACTAGTGTCACAGGAATGGTTCAAAACATAGTCAGTAAGAAGAGTCAGTCTTCGTGTACTGAAGTCTTCATTGTGCCTTTTCTATTTAATTCCGATGCAATTTCTTTGTCTCATCGTCAATAAAAGGTCCAAGGGGTAAAGTGAACCTGGAGTGAAGCATCGGAATCTATAACTAGTGTCAATGGAACGGTTCAAAACATAGACAATAAGAAGAGTCTGTCTTCTTGTCCTTAAGTCGGCATTGTGCCTTTTGTATTTAAGTCCGATGCAATTTCTGTGTTTCATCGTCAATAAGAATGTCCAAGGGTACAGTAAACCTGAAGTGAGGCATCGGAATCTATAACTAGTGTCACAAGAATGGTTCAAAACATAGTCAGTAAGAAGAGTCAGTCTTCTTGTCCTTATGTTGGCATTGTCCCTTTTGTATTTAATTCCGATGCAATTTCTGTGTTTCATCGGCAATAAGGTCAGAGGGATACAGTAAAACTGAAGTAAAGCATCGGAATCCAAAACTAGTGTCACAGGAATGGTTCAAAACATAGCCAGTAGGAAGAGTCAGTCCTCTTGTACTTAAGTCCGCATTGTGCCTTTTGTACTTAATTCCGATGCAATTTCTGTGTTTCATCGTCAATAAGAAGGTCCAAGGTATACAGTAAACCAGACGTGAAGCATCGGAATATATAACTAGTGTCACAGGAATGGGTCAAAACATAGTCAGTAAGAAGAATCAGTCTTCTTGTACTTATGTCGGCATTGTGCCTTTTCTATTTAATTCCGACGCAATTTAGGTGTTTCATCGTCAATAAGAAGGTCCAAGGGATATAGTGAACTTGGAGTGAAGCATCGTAATCTATAACTAGTGTCACAGGAATGTTTCAAAACATAGACAGTAAGAAGAGTCAGTCTTCTTGTACCTAAGTCGACATTGTTCCTTTTCTATTTAATTCCGATGCAATTTCAGTGTTTCATCGTCAATAAGAAGGTCAGAGGGATACAATAAACCTGAAGTGAAGCATCGGAATCTATAACTAGTGTCACAGGAATGGTTCAAAACATTGTCAGTAAGAACAGTCAGTCTTTCCTGTACTTAAGTCGGCATTGTGCCTTTTGTATTTAATTCCGTTGCAATTTCTGTGTTTCATCGTCATTACGAAGGTCCAAGGCATACAGTAAACCTGGAGTGTAACATCGGAATCTATAACTAGTGTCACAGGAATGGTTCAAAACATAGCCAGTAAGAAGAGTCAGTCTTCTTGTACTTAAGAAGGCTTTGTGGCGTTTCTATTTAACACCGATGCAATTTCTGTGTTTCATCGTCAATAAGAAGGTCAGAGGGATACAGTAAACCTGAATTGAAGCATCGGGATCTATAACTAGTGTCACAGGAATGGTTCAAATCATAGTCAGTAAGAAGAGTCAGTCTTCTTGTACTTATGTCGGCATTGTGCCTTTTGTATTTAATTCCAATGCAATTTCTGAGTTTCATCGTCAATAAGAGGGTCCAAGGGATACAGTAAACCTGAAGTGAAGCATCGGAACCTATAACTAGTGTCACAGGAAAGGTTCAAAGCATAGACAGTAAGAAAAGTCAGTCGTCTTGTACTTAAGTCGGCATTGTGCCTTTTCTATTTAATTCCGATGCAACTTCTGTGTTTCATCGTAAATAAGAAGATCCAAGGGATACAGTAAACCTCAAGTGAAGCATCGGAATCTATAACTAGTGTCACAGGAATGGTTCAAAACATTGTTAGTAAGAAAATTCAGTCATCTTGTACTTAAGTCGGCATTGTGCCTTTTGTATTTAATTCCGTTGCAATTTCTGTGTTTCATCGTCAATACGAAGGTCCAAGGCATACAGTAAACCTGGAGTGTAGCATGGGAATCTATAACTAGTGTCACAGGAATGGTTCAAAACATAGACAGTAAAAAGAGTCACTCTTCGCGTACTTAAGTCGGCATTGTGCCTTTTGTGTTTAATTCCGATGCAATTTCTGTGTTTCATCGTTAATACGAAGGTCCAAGGCATACAGTAAACCCGGAGTGTAGCATGGGAATCTATAACTAGTGTCACAGGAATGGTTCAAAACATAGACAGCAAGAAGAATCAGTCTTCGAGTACTTAAGTCGGCATTTTGCCCTTTGTATTTAATTCCGATGCTATTTCTGTGTTTCATCGTCAATAAGAAGGTCCAAGGGATACAGTAAAACTGAAGTCAAGCATCGTAATCTATAACTAGTGTCACAGGAATGGTTCAAATCATAGCCAGTAAGAAGAGTCAGTCTTCTTGTACTTAAGAAGGCTTTGTGGCGTTTCTATTTAACACCGATGCAATTTCTGTGTTTCATCGTCAATAAGAAGGTCAGAGGGATACAGTAAACCTGAATTGAAGCATCGGGATCTATAACTAGTGTCACAGGAATGGTTCAAATCATAGTCAGTAAGAAGAGTCAGTCTTCTTGTACTTATGTCGGCATTGTGCCTTTTGTATTTAATTCCAATGCAATTTCTGAGTTTCATCGTCAATAAGAGGGTCCAAGGGATACAGTAAACCTGAAGTGAAGCATCGGAACCTGTAACTAGTGTCACAGGAAAGGTTCAAAGCATAGACAGTAAGAAAAGTCAGTCGTCTTGTACTTAAGTCGGCATTGTGCCTTTTCTATTTAATTCCGATGCAACTTCTGTGTTTCATCGTAAATAAGAAGATCCAAGGGATACAGTAAACCTCAAGTGAAGCATCGGAATCTATAACTAGTGGCACACGAATGGTTCAAAACATAGTCAGTAGGAAGAGTCGGTCTTCATGTACTTAAGTCGGCATTGTGCCTTTTGTATTAAATACCGATGCAATTTCTGTGTTTCATCGTCAATAATAAGGTCCAAGGGATACAGTAAACCTGAAGTGAAGCATCGGAATCTATAACAAGTGTCACAGGAATGGTTCAATACATAGACAGTAGGAAGAGCCAGTCTTTTTGTACTTAAGTCGGCATTGTGCGTTTTGTATTTAATTCCGATGCCATTTCTGTGTTTCGTCGTCAATAAGAACGTCAGAGGGATACAGTAAACCTTAAGTGAAGCATCGGAATCCATAGCTAGTGTCACCGGAAAAGTTCAAAACATAGACTGGAAGAAGAGCCAGTCTTCTTGTCCTTAAGTCGGCATTGTGCCGTTTGTATTTAATTCCGATTAATTTTCTGTGTTTCATCGTCAATAAGAAGGTCCAAGGGATACAGTAAACCTGGAGTGAAGTATCGGATTCTGTAACTAGTGTCACAGGAATGGTTCAAAACATAGACAGTAAGAAGAGTCAGTCATCTTGTACTTAAGTCGGCATTGTGCCTTTTCTATTTAATTCCGATGCAATTTCTGTGTTTCATCGTCAATAAGAAGGTACAAGGGATACAGTAAAACTGGAGTGAAGCATCGGAATCTATGACTAGTGTCAATGGAATGGTTCAAAACATAGACAGTAAGAAGAGTCAGTCTTCTTGTTCTTAATTCGGCATTGTGCCTTTTGTATTTAATTCCGATGCAATTTCTGTATTTCATCGTCAATAAGAAGGTCAAAGGTATCCAGTAAACCTGATGTGAAGCATCGGAATCTATAACTAGTGTCACAGGAATGGTTCAAATCATAGTCAGTAGGAAGAGTCGGTCTTCATGTACTTATGTCGGCATTGCGCCTTTTGTATTTAATTGCGATGCAATTTCTGTGTTTCATCGTCAATAAGAAGGTCCAAGGGATACAGTAAACCTGAAGTGAAGCATGGGACTCTACAACTAGTGTCACAGAAATGGTTCAAAACATAGACAGTAGATGAGTCAGTCTTCTTGTACGTAAGTCCGCATTTTGCCTTTTTTATTTAATTCCGATGCAATTTCTGTGTTTCATCGTCAATAAGAAGGTCCAAGGGAAACAGTAAACCTGAAGTGAAGCATCGGAATATATAACTAGTGTCACAGGAATGGTTCAAAACATAGTCAGTAATAAGAGTCAGTATTCTTGTACTTAAGTCGGCATTGTGCCTTTTCTATTTAATTCAGTTGTAATTTCTGTGTTTCATCGTCAATAAGAAGGTCCAAGGGATACAGTAAACCTGGAGTGAAGCATCGGAATTTATAACTAGTATCACAGGAATGGTTCAAAAAAGAGACAGTAAGAAGAGTCAGTCTTCTTGTACTTAAGTCGACATTGTGCCTTTTCTATTTATTTACGATGCAATTTCTGTGTTTCATCGTCAATAAGAAGGTCAGAGGGATACAATAAACCTGAAGTGAAGCATCGGAATCTATAACTAGTGTCACAGGAATGGTTCAATACATAGTCAGTAAGAACAGTCAGTCTTCTTGTCCCTAAGTCGGCATTGTGCCTTTTTTATTTAATTCCGATATAATTTCTGTGTTTCATCGTCAATAAGAAGGTCAAAGGGATACAGTAAACCTGGAGTGTAGCATCGGAATCTATAACTAGTGTCACAGGAATGGTTCAAAACATAGACAGTAGGAAGAGTCAGTGTTCGTGTACTTAAGTCGGCATTTTGCCCTTTGGATTTAATACCGAAGCAATTTCTGTGTTTCATCGTCAATAAGAAGGTCCAAGGGATACAGTAAACCTGAAGTGAAGCATCGGAATTTATAACTAGTGTCACAGGAATGGTTAAAAACATAGTCAGTAAGAAGAGTCGGTCTTCGTGTACTGAAGTCTTCATTGTGAATTTTCTATTTAATTCCGATGCAATTTCTGTGTTTCATCGTCAATAAGAATGTCCAAGGGTACAGTAAACCTGAAGTGAAGCATCGGAATCTATAACTAGTGTCACAGGAATGGTTCAAAACATAGTCAGTAAGAGGAGTCAGTCTTCTTGTCCTTAAGTTGGCATTGTCCCTTTTGTATTTAATTCCCATGCAATTTCTGTGTTTCATCGGCAATAAGGTCAGAGGGATACAGTAAAACTGAAGTGAAGCATCGGAATCCAAATCTAGTGTCACAGGAATGGTCTTGTACTTAATCCGCATTGTGCCTTTTGAACTTAATTCCGATGCAATTTCTGTGTTTCATCGTCAATAAGAAGGTCCAAGGTATACAGTAAACCAGAAGTGAAGCATCGGAATATATAACTAGTGTCACAGGAATGGGGCAAAACATAGTCAGTGAGAAGAATCAGTCTTCTTGTACTTATGTCGGCATTGTGCCTTTTCTATTTAATTCCGATGCAATTTCTGTGTTTCATCGTCAATAAGAAGGTCCAAGGGATATAGTGAACTTGGAGTGAAGCATCGTAATCTATAACTAGTGTCACAGGAATGGTTCAAATCATAGACAGTAAGAAGAGTCAGTCTTCTTGTACCTAAGTCGACATTGTGCCTTTTCTATTTAATTCCGATGCAATTTCAGTGTTTCATCGTCAATAAGAAGGTCAGAGGGATACAATAAACCTGAAGTGAAGCATCGGAATCTATAACTAGTGTCACAGGAATGGTTCAAAACATTGTTAGTAAGAAAATTCAGTCTTCTTGTACTTAAGTCGGCATTGTGCCTTTTGTATTTAATTCCGTTGCAATTTCTGTGTTTCATCGTCAATACGAAGGTCCAAGGCATACAGTAAACCTGGAGTGTAGCATGGGAATCTATAACTAGTGTCACAGGAATGGTTCAAAACATAGACAGTAAAAAGAGTCACTCTTCGCGTACTTAAGTCGGCATTGTGCCTTTTGTATTTAATTCCGATGCAATTTCTGTGTTTCATCGTCAATAAGAAGGTCCAAGGGATACAGTAATCCTGAAGTGAAGCATCAGAATCTATAACTAGTGTCACAGCAATGGTTCAAAACATAGTCAGTATGAAGAGTCAGTCTTCTTGTACTTAAGTCTTCATTGTGCCTTTTCTATTAAATTCCAATGCAATATCTGTGTTTCATCGTCAATAAGTAGGTCAGAGGGATACGGTAAACCTGAAGCGAAGCATCGGAATCTATAGCTAGTGTCACAGGAATGGTTCAAATCGTAGTCAGTAAGAAGAGTCAGTCTTCTTGTCCTTAAGTTGGCATTGTGCCTTTCGTATTTCATTCCGATGCAATATCTGTGTTTCAACGTCACTAAGAAGGTCCAAGGGTTACAGTAAACCTGGAGTGAAGCATCGGAATCTATAACTAGTGTCAGAGGAATGGTTCAAAACTTAGTCAGTAAGAACAGCCAGTCTTCTTGTCCCTAAGTCGGAATTGTGCCTTTTTTATTTAATTCCGATGCAATTTCTGTGTTTCATCGTAAATAAGAAGATCCAAGGGATACAGTAAACCTCAAGTGAAGCATCGGAATCTATAACTAGTGTCACAGGAATGGTTCAAAACTTAGTCAGTAAGAACAGCCAGTCTTCTTGTCCCTAAGTCGGAATTGTGCCTTTTTAATTTAATTCCGATGCAATTTCTGTGTTTCATCGTAAATAAGAAGATCCAAGGGATACAGTAAACCTCAAGTGAAGCATCGGAATCTATAACTAGTGTCAGAGGAATGGTTCAAAACATAGACAGCAAGAAGAGTCAGTCTTCGAGTACTTAAGTCGGCATTTTGCCCTTTGTATTTAATTCCGATGCAATTTCTGTGTTTCATCGTCAATTAGAAGGTCCAAGGGATACAGTAAAACTCAAGTCAAGCATCGTAATCTATAACTAGTGTCACAGAAATGGTTCAAATCATAGCCAGTAAGAAGAGTCAGTCTTCTTGTACTTAAGAAGGCTTTGTGGCGTTTCTATTTAACACCAATGCAATTTCTGTGTTTCATCGTCAATAAGAAGGTCAGAGGGATACAGTAAACCTGAATTGAAGCATCGGGATCTATAACTAGTGTCACAGGAATGGTTCAAATCATAGTCAGTAAGAAGAGTCAGTCTGCTTGTACTTATGTCGGCATTGTGCCTTTTGTATTTAATTCCGATGCAATTTCTGAGTTTCATCGTCAATAAGAGGGTCCAAGGGATACAGTAAACCTGAAGTGAAGCATCGGAACCTATAACTAGTGTCACAGGAATGGTTCAAAGCATAGACAGTAAGAAAAGTCAGTCGTCTTGTACTTAAGTCGGCATTGTGCCTTTTCTATTTAATTCCGATGCAATTTCTGTGTTTCATCGTAAATAAGAAGATCCAAGGGATACAGTAAACCTCAAGTGAAGCATCGGAATCTATAACTAGTGTCACAGGAATGGTTCAAAACATAGTCAGTAGGAAGAATCGGTCTTCATGTACTTAAGTCGGCATTGTGCCTTTTGTATTAAATACCGATGCAAATTCTGTGTTTCATCGTCAATAATAAGGTCCAAGGGAAACAGTAAACCTGAAGTGAAGCATCGGAATCTATAACTAGTGTCACAGGAATGGTTCAAAACATAGACAGTAAGAAGAGTCAGTCTTCTTGTACTTAAGTCGGCATTGTGCCTTTTCTATTTAATTCCGATGCAATTTCTGTGTTTCATCGTCAATAAGAAGGTACAAGGGATACAGTAAAACTGGAGTGAAGCATCGGAATCTATGACTAGTGTCAATGGAATGGTTCAAAACATAGACAGTAAGAAGAGTCGGTCTTCTTGTTCTTAATTCGGCATTGTGCCTTTTGTATTTAATTCCGATGCAATTTCTGTATTTCATCGTCAATAAGAAGGTCAAAGGGATACAGTAAACCTGAAGTGAAGCATCGGAATCTATAACTAGTGTCACAGGAATGGTTCAAAATATAGACAGTAAAAAGAGTCAGTCTTCTTGTACTTAAGTCGGCATTGTGCGATTTGTATTTAATTCCGATGCAATTTCTTTGATTCATCGTCAATAAGAAGGCCCAACGGATACAGTAAACCTGAAGTGAAGCATCGGACTCTACTACTAGTGTCACAGAAATGGTTCAAAACATAGAAAGTAGATGAGTCAGTCTTCTTGTGCTTAAGTCGGCATTTTGCCTCTTGTATTTAATTCCGATGCAATTTCTGTGTTTCATCGTCAATAAGAAGCACCAAGGGATACAGTAAACCTGGAGTGAAGCATCGGAATCTATAACTAGTATCACAGGAATGGTTCAAAACATAGACAGTAAGAAGAGTCAGTCTTCTTGTACTTAAGTCGACATTGTGCCTTTTCTATATATTTACGATGCAATTTCTGTGTTTCATCGTCAATAAGAAGGTCAGAGGGATACAATAAACCTGAAGTGAAGCATCGGAATCTATAACTAGTGACACAGGAATGGTTCAATACATAGTCAGTAAGAACAGTCAGTCCTCTTGTCCCTAAGTCGGCATTGTGCCTTTTTTATTTAATTCCGATGTAATTACTGTGTTTCATCGTCAATAAGAAGGTCAAAGGGATACAGTAAACCTGGAGTGGAGCATCGGAATCTATAACTAGTGTCACAGGAACGGTTCAAAACATAGACAGTAAGAAGAGTCAGTGTTCGTGTACTTAAGTCGGCATTTTGCCCTTTGGATTTAATTCCGATGCAATTTCTGTGTTTCATCGTCAATAAGAAGGTCCAAGGGATACAGTAAACCTGAAGTGAAGCATCGGAATTTATAACTAGTGTCACAGGAATGGTTCAAAACATAGTCAGTAAGAAGAAACAGACTTCGTGTACTGAAGTGTTCATTGTGCCTTTTCTATTTAATTCCGATGCAATTTCTTTATCTCATCGTCAATAAGAAGATCCAAGGGATACAGTAAACCTGGAGTGAAGCATCGGAATCTATAACTAGTGTCAATGGAACGGTTCAAAACACAGACAATAAGAAGAGTAAGTCTTCTTGTCCTTAAGTCGGCATTGTGCCTTTTGTATTTAATTCCGATGCAATTTCTGTGTTTCATCGTCAATAAGAATGTCCAAGGGAACAGTAAACGTGAAGTGAAGCACCGGAATCTATAACTAGTGTCACAGGAAGTGTTCAAAACATAGTCAGTAAGAAGAGTCAGTCTTCTTGTCCTTAAGTTGGCATTGTCCCTTTTGTATTTAGTTCCGATGCAATTTCTGTGTTTCATCGGCAATAAGTTCAGAGGGATACAGTAAAACTGAAGTGAAGCATCGGAATCCGAAATTAGTGTCACAGGAATGGTTCAAAACATAGACAGTAGGAAGAGTCAGTCCTCTTGTACTTAAGTCCGCATTGTGCCTTTTGTATTTAATTCCGATGCAATTTCTGTGTTTCATCGGCAATAAGGTCAGAGGGATACAGTAAAACTGAAGTGAAGCATCGGAATCCAAAACTAGTGTCACAGGAATGGTTCAAAACATAGACAGTAGGAAGAGTCAGTCCTCTTGTACTTAAGTCCGCATTGTGCCTTTTGTATTTAATTCCGATGCAATTTCTGTGTTTCATCGTCAATAAGAAGGTCCAAGGTATACAGTAAACCAGAAGTGAAGCATCGGAATATATAACTAGTGTCACAGGAATTGTTCAAATCATAGTCAGTAAGAAGAATCAGTCTTCTTGTACTTAAGTCGGCATTGTACTTTTCTATTTAATTCCGATTCAATTTCTATGTTTCATCGTCAATAAGAAGGTCCAAGGGATATAGTGAACTTGGAGTGAAGCAACGTAATCTATAACTAGTGTCACAGGAATGGTTCAAAGCATAGACAGTAAGAAGAGTCAGTCTTCTTGTTCCTAATACGACATTGTGCCTTTTCTATTTAATACCGATGCAATTTCAGTGTTTCATCGCCAATAAGAAGATCAGAGGGATACAATAAACCCGAAGTGAAACATCGGAATCTATAACTAGTGTCACAGGAATGGTTCAAAATATAGTCAGTAAGAAGAATCAGTCTTCTTGTACTTAAGTCGGCATTGTACCTTTTGTATTTAATTCCGATGCAATTTCTGTGTTTCATCGTCAATACGAAGATCCAAGGGATACAGTTAACCTGGAGTGTAGCTCGGAATCTATAACTAGTGTCACAGGAATGGTTCAAAACATAGACAGTAAGAAGAGTCCCTCTTCGTGTACTTAAGTCGGCATTGTGCCTTTTGTATTTAATTCCGATGCAATTTCTGTGTTTCATCGTCAATAAGAAGGTCCACGGAATACTGTAAACCTCAAGTGAAGCATCGGAATCTATAACTAGTATCACAGGAATTGCTCAAAACATAGTCAGTAGGAAGAGTCGGTCCTCATGTACTTAAGTTTGCATTGTGCCTTTTGTATTTAATTCCGATGCAATTTCTATGTTTCATCGTCAATAAGAAGGTCCAAGGGATACAGTAAACCTGAAGTGAAGCATCGGAATTTATAACTAGTGTCACAGGAATGGTTCAAAACATAGGCAGTAGGAAGAGTCAGTCTTCTTGTACTTAAGTCGGCAATGTGCTTTTTCTATTTAATTCAGATGCAATTTCAGTGTTTCATCGTCAATAAGAAGGTCAGAGGGATACAGTAAACCTGAAGTAAAGCATCCGAATCTATAACTAGCGTCACAGAAATGGTTCAAATCATAGTCAGTAAAAAGCGTCTGTCTTCTTGTACTTAAGTCGGCATTGTGCCTTTTGTATTTAATTCCGATGCAATTTCTGTGTTTCATCGTCAATAAGAAGGTCAGTGGGATACAGTAAACCAGAAGTGGAGCATCGTAATCTATAACTAGTGTCACAGGAATGGTTCAAAACATAGTCAGTAAAAAGAGTCAGTCGTTTTGTACTTAAGTCGGCATTGTGCCTTTTGTGTTCAATTCCGATGCAATTTCTGTGTTTCATCGTCAATAAGAAGGTCCAAGGGATACAGTAAACCTAAAGTGAAACATCGGAATCTATAACTAGTGTTACAGGAATGGTTCAAAACATAGACAGTAAGATGAGTCAGTCTTCTTGTACTTAAGTCAGCATTGTGCTTTTTGTGTTTCATTCCAATGCAATTTCTGTGTTTCATCGTCAGTAAGAAGGTCCAAGGGATACAGTAAACCTCAAGTGAAGCATCGGAATCCATAACTAGTATCACAGGAATGGTTCAAAACATAATCAGTAGGAAGTGTCGGTCTTCATGTAGTTAAGTCGGCATTGTGCCTTTTGTATTTAATTCCGATGCAATTTCTGTGTTTCATCGGCAATAAGGTCGGAGGGATAAGTAAACCTGAAGTGAAGCATCGGAATCTATAACTAGTGTCACAGGAATGGTTCAAAACATAGACAGTAGGAAGAGTCAATCTTCTTGTACTTACGTCTTCATTGTGCCTTTTCTATTTAATTCCGATGCAATATCTGTGTTTCATCGTCAATAGGAAGGTCCAAGGTATACAGTAAAACTGAAGTGAAACATCGGAATCTATAACTAGTGTCACAGGAATGGTTCAAAACATAGTCAGTAAGAAGAGTCAGTCTTCTTGTCCTTAAGTCGGCATTGTGCCTTTTGTATTTAATTCCGATGAATTTTCTGTGTTTCATCGTCAATAAGAAGGTCCAAAAAATACAGTAAACCTGGAGTGAAGTATCGGATTCTATAACTAGTGTCACACGAATGGTTCAAAACATAGACAGTAAGAAGAGTCAGTCTTCTTGTACTTAAGTCCGCATTGTGCCTTTTGTATTTAATTCCGATGCAATTTCTGTGTTTCATCGTCTATAAGAAGGTCCAAGGAATACAGTGAACCTGAAGTGAAGCATCGGAATCTATAACTAGTGTCACAGGAATGTTTCAATACATAGACAGTCGGAAGAGTCAGTCTTTTTGTACTTAAGTCGACATTGTGCCTTTTCTATATATTTACGATGCAATTTCTGTGTTTCATCGTCAATAAGAAGGTCAGAGGGATACTATAAACCTGAAGTGAAGCATCGGAATCTATAACTAGTGACACAGGAATGTTTCAATACATAGTCAGTAAGAACAGTCAGTCTTCTTGTCCCTAAGTCGGCATTGTGCCTTTTTTATTTAATTCCGATGTAATTACTGTGTTTCATCGTCAATAAGAAGGTCAAAGGGATACAGTAAACCTGGAGTGGAGCATCGGAATCTATAACTAGCGTCACAGGAACGGTTCAAAACATAGACAGTAAGAAGAGTCAGTGTTCGTGTACTTAAGTCGGCATTTTGCCCTTTGGATTTAATTCCGATGCAATTTCTGTGTTTCATCGTCAATAAGAAGGTCCAAGGGATACAGTAAACCTGAAGTGAAGCATCGGAATTTATAACTAGTGTCACAGGAATGGTTCAAAACATAGTCAGTAAAAAGAGTCAGTCGTTTTGTACTTAATTCGGCATTGTGCCTTTTGTGTTTAATTCCGATGCAATTTCTGTGTTTCATCGTCAATAAGAAGGTCCAAGGGATACAGTAAACCTAAACTGAAACATTGCAATCTATAACTAGTGTCACAGGAATGGTTCAAAACATAGACAGTAAGATGAGTCAGTCTTCTTGTACTTAAGTCGGCATTGTGCTTTTTGTGTTTCATTCCCATGCAATTTCTGTGTTTCATCGTCAGTAAGAAGGTCCAAGGGATACAGTAAACCTCAAGTGAAGCATCGGAATCCATAACTAGTATCACAGGAATGGTTCAAAACATAATCAGTAGGAAGTGTCGGTCTTCATGTAGTTAAGTCGGCATTGTGCCTTTTGTATTTAATTCCGATGCAATTTCTGTGTTTCATCGGCAATAAGGTCAGAGGGATAAGTAAACCTGAAGTGAAGCATCGGAATCTATAACTAGTGTCACAGGAATGGTTCAAAACATAGACAGTAGGAAGAGTCAATCTTCTTGTACTTATGTCTTCATTGTGCCTTTTCTATTTAATTCCGATGCAATTTCTGT
Source organism: Schistocerca piceifrons (assembly GCF_021461385.2). Classification (NCBI taxonomy): domain Eukaryota; kingdom Metazoa; phylum Arthropoda; class Insecta; order Orthoptera; family Acrididae; genus Schistocerca; species Schistocerca piceifrons. The sequence continues at coordinate 460,380 of NW_025728352.1, read as the reverse complement.
GTTTCATCGTCAATAGGAAGGTCCAAGGTATACAGTAAAACTGAAGTGAAACATCGGAATCTATAACTAGTGTCACAGGAATGGTTCAAAACATAGTCAGTAAGAAGAGTCAGTCTTCTTGTCCTTAAGTCGGCATTGTGCCTTTTGTATATAATTCCGATGAATTTTCTGTGTTTCATCGTCAATAAGAAGGTCCAAAAAATACAGTAAACCTGGAGTGAAGTATCGGATTCTATAACTAGTGTCACACGAATGGTTCAAAACATAGACAGTAAGAAGAGTCAGTCTTCTTGTACTTAAGTCCGCATTGTGCCTTTTGTATTAAATTCCGATGCAATTTCTGTGTTTCATCGTCTATAAGAAGGTCCAAGGAATACAGTGAACCTGAAGTGAAGCATCGGAATCTATAACTAGTGTCACAGGAATGTTTCAATACATAGACAGTCGGAAGAGTCAGTCTTTTTGTACTTAAGTCGGCATTGTGCCTTTTGTATTTAATTCCGATGCAATTTCTGTGTTTCATCGTCAACAAGAAGGTCAGAGGGATACAGTAAACCTGAAGTGAAGCATCGCAATCTATAACTAGTGTCATAGGAATGGTTCAAAACATAGTCAGTAAGAAGAGTCAGTCTTCTCGTACTTATGTCGGCATTGTGCCTTTCGTATTTTATTCCGATGCAATTTTTGTGTTTCATCGTCAATATGAAGGTCAGAGGGATACAGTATACCTGAAGTGAAGCATCGAAATCTATAACTAGAGTCACAGGAATGGTTCAAATCATAGACATTAAGAGGGGTCCGTTTCTTGTACTTAAGTCGGCATTGTGCCTTTTGTATTTAATTCCGATGCAATTTCTTTGTTTCATCGTCAATAAGACGGTCCAAGGGATGCAGTAAAACTGAAGTCAAGCATCGGAATCTATAACTAGTGTCACAGGAACGGTTATAAGCATAGCCAGTAAGAGGAGTCAGTCTTCTTGTACTTAAGTAGGCATTGTGGCGTTTCTATTTAATTCCGATGCAATTTCTGTGTTCCATCGTCAATACGAAGGTCAGAGGGATACAGTAAACCTGAAGTCAAGCATCCGAATCTATAACTAGTGTCACAGGAATGGTTCAAAACAAAGTCAGTAAAAAGGGTCAGTCTTCTTTTACTTAAGTCGGCATTGTGCGCTCTGTATTTAATTCCGATGCAATTTTTGTGGTTCATCGTCAATAAGAAGGTCAGAGGGGTACAGTTAACCTGAAGTGAAGCATCGGGATCTATAACTAGTGTCACAGGAATAATTTAAAGCATTGTCAGTAAGAAGAGTCAGTCTTCTTGTACTTAAGTCGGCATTGTGCCTTTTGTGTTTAATTCCGATGCAATTTCTGTGTTTCATCGTCAATAAGAAGGTCCAAGGGATACAGTAAACCTGAAGTGAAGCATCGGAATCTATAACTAGTGTCACAGGAATGGTTCAAAACATAGACAGTAAGATGAGTCAGTTTTCTTGTACTTAAGTCGGCATTGTGATTTTAGTATTTAATTCCGATGCCATTTCTGTGTTTCATCCTCAACATGAAAGTCAGAGGGATACAGTAAACCTGAAGTGAAGCATCGGAATCTATGGCTAGTGTCACCGGAATGGTTCAAAACATAGTCAATAAGAAGAGTCAGTCATCTTGTCCTTAAATCGGCATTGTGCCTTTTGTATTTAATTCCGATGAATATTCTGTGTTTCATCGTCAATAAGAAGGTCCAAGGGATACAGTAAACCTGGAGTGAAGCATCGGAATCTATTACTAATGTCACAGGAATAGTTCACATCATAGACAGTAAGAATAGTCAGTCTTCTTGTACCTAAGTCGGCATTGTGCCTTTTGTATTTAATTACGATTCAATTTCTGTGATTTATCGTCAAAAAGAAGGTCCAAGGGATACTGTAAACCTGAAGTGAAGCATCGTAATCTATAACTAGTGTCACAGGAATGGTTCAAATCATAGACAGTAAGAAGAGTCAGTCTTCTTGTACTTAAGTCGTCATTGTGCCTTTTGTATTTAATTCCGATGAATTTTCTGTGTTTCATCGTCAATAAGAAGGTCCAAGGGATACAGTAAACCTGGAGTGAAGCATCGGAATCTATTACTAGTGTCACAGGAATAGTTCACAACATAGACAGTAAGAAGAGTCAGTCTTCTTGTACTTAAGTCGGCATTGTGACTTTTGTATTTAATTACGATTCAATTTCTGTGTTTTATCGTCAAAAAGAAGGTCCAAGGGATACTGTAAACCTGAAGTGAAGCATCGGAATCTATTACTAGTGTCACAGGAATAGTTCACAACATAGACAGTAAGAAGAGTCAGTCTTCTTGTACTTAAGTCGGCATTGTGCCTTTTGTATTTAATTCCGATGCAATTTCTGTGTTTCATCGTCAATAAGAAGGTCCAAAGGGTACAGAAAAACTGAAGTCAAGCATCGGAATCTATAACTAGTGTCACAGGAATGGTTCAAAACATAGCCAGTATAAAGAGTCAGTCTTCTTGTACCTAAGTAGGAATTGTGGCGTTTCTATTTAATTCCGATTCAGTTTCTGTGTTTCATCGTCAATAAGAAGGTCAGAGGGATACAGTAAACCTGAAGTGAAGCATCGGGATCTATAACTAGTGTCACAGGAATGGTTCAAAACATAGTCAGTAAGAAGAGTCAGTCTTCTTGTACTTAAGTCTGCATTGTGCCTTCTGTATTTAATTCCGATGCAATTTCCGTGTTTCATCGTCAATAAGAAGGTCAGGGTGATACAGTAAACCTGAAGTGAAGCATCCGAATCCATAACTAGTGTCACAGGAATGGTTCGAAACATAGTCAGTAAATAGAGTCAGTCTTCTTGTACTTCAGTCGGCATTGTGCATTTTGTATTTCATTCCGATGCAATTTCTGTGTTTCATCGTCAATAAGAAGGTCCAAGGGATATAGTAAACTTGGAGTGAAGCATCGGAATCTATAACTGGTGTCACAGGAATGGTTCAAAGCACAGACAGTATTAAGAGTCGGTCTTCATGTACTTAAGTCGGCATTGTGCCTTTTGTATTAAATACCGATGCAATTTCTGTGTTTCATCGTCAATAATAAGGTCCAAGGAATACAGTAAACCTGAAGTGAAGCATCGGAATTTATAACTAGTGTCACAGGAATGGTTCAAAACATAGTCAGTAAGAAGAGTCAGTCTTCTTGTACTTATGTCGGCATTGTGCCTTTTCTATTTAAATCAGTTGCAATTTCTGTGTTTCATCATCAATAAGAAGGTCCAAAGGATACAGTAAACCTGGAGTGAAGCATGGGAATCTATAACTAGTATCACAGGAATGGTTCAAAACATAGACAGTAAGAAGAGTCAGTCTTCTTGTACTTAAGTCGACATTGTGCCTTTTCTATTAATTTCCGATGCAATTTCTGTGTTTCATCGTCAATAAGAAGGACAGAGGGATACAATAAACCTGAAGTGAAGCATCGGAATCTATAACTAATGTCACAGGAATGGTTCAATACGTAGTCAGTAAGAACAGTCAGTCTTCTTGTCCCTAAGTCGGCATTGTGCCTTTTTTATTTAATTCCGATGTAATTTCTCTGTTTCATCGTCAATAAGAAGGTCAAAGGGATACAGTAAACCTGGAGTGTAGCATCGGAATCTATAACTAGTGTCACAGGAATGGTTCAAAACATGGACAGAAAGAAGAGTCAGTGTTCGTGTACTTAAGTCGGCATTTTGCGCTTTGGATTTAATTCCGATGCAATTTCTGTGTTTCCTTGTCAATAAGAAGGTCCAAGGGATACAGTAAACCTGAAGTGAAGCATCGGAATCTATAACTAGTGTCACAGGAATGGTTCAAAACATAGTCAGTAAGAAGAGTCAGTCTTCTTGTCCTTAAGTTGGCATTGTCCCTTTTGTATTTAATTCGGATGCAATTTCTGTGTTTCATCGGCAATAAGGTCAGAGGGATACAGTAAAACTGAAGTCAAGCATCCGAATCTATAACTAGTGTCACAGGAATGGTTCAAATCAAAGTCAGTAAAAAGGGTCAGTCTTCTTTTACTTAAGTCGGCATTGTGCGCTCTGTATTTAATTCCGATGCAATTTTTGTGGTTCATCGTCAATAAGAAGGTCAGAGGGGTACAGTTAACCTGAAGTGAAGCATCGGGATCTATAACTAGTGTCACAGGAATAATTTAAAGCATTGTCAGTAAGAAGAGTCAGTCTTCTTGTACTTAAGTCGGCATTGTGCCTTTTGTGTTTAATTCCGATGCAATTTCTGTGTTTCATCGTCAATAAGAAGGTCCAAGGGATACAGTAAACCTGGAGTGAAGCATCGGAATCTATTACTAATGTCACGGGAATAGTTCACAACATAGACAGTAAGAAGAGTCAGTCTTCTTGTACCTAAGTCGGCATTGTGCCTTTTGTATTTAATTACGATTCAATTTCTGTGATTTATCGTCAAAAAGAAGGTCCAAGGGATACTGTAAAGCTGAAGTGAAGCATCGTAATCTATAACTAGTGTCACAGGAATGGTTCAAATCATAGACAGTAAGAAGAGTCAGTCTTCTTGTACTTAAGTCGTCATTGGGCCTTTTGTATTTAATTCCGATGAATTTTCTGTGTTTCATCGTCAATAAGAAGGTCCAAGGGATACAGTAAACCTGGAGTGAAGCATCGGAATCTATTACTAGTGTCACAGGAATAGTTCACAACATAGACAGTAAGAAGAGTCAGTCTTCTTGTACTTAAGTCGGCATTGTGACTTTTGTATTTAATTACGATTCAATTTCTGTGCTTTATCGTCAAAAAGAAGGTCCAAGGGATACTGTAAACCTGAAGTGAAGCATCGGAATCTATTACTAGTGTCACAGGAATAGTTCACAACATAGACAGTAAGAAGAGTCAGTCTTCTTGTACTTAAGTCGGCATTGTGCCTTTTGTATTTAATTCCGATGCAATTTCTGTGTTTCATCGTCAATAAGAAGGTCCAAGGGGTACAGAAAAACTGAAGTCAAGCATCGGAATCTATAACTAGTGTCACAGGAATGGTTCAAAACATAGCCAGTATAAAGAGTCAGTCTTCTTGTACCTAAGTAGGAATTGTGGCGTTTCTATTTAATTCCGATTCAGTTTCTGTGTTTCATCGTCAATAAGAAGGTCAGAGGGATACAGTAAACCTGAAGTGAAGCATCGGGATCTATAACTAGTGTCACAGGAATGGTTCAAAACATAGTCAGTAAGAAGAGTCAGTCTTCTTGTACTTAAGTCGGCATTGTGCCTTCTGTATTTAATTCCGATGCAATTTCCGTGTTTCATCGTCAATAAGAAGGTCAGGGTGATACAGTAAACCTGAAGTGAAGCATCCGAATCCATAACTAGTGTCACAGGAATGGTTCGAAACATAGTCAGTAAATAGAGTCAGTCTTCTTGTACTTCAGTCGGCATTGTGCATTTTGTATTTAATTCCGATGCAATTTCTGTGTTTCATCGTCAATAAGAAGGTCCAAGGGATATAGTAAACTTGGAGTGAAGCATCGGAATCTATAACTGGTGTCACAGGAATGGTTCAAAGCACAGACAGTATTAAGAGTCGGTCTTCATGTACTTAAGTCGGCATTGTGCCTTTTGTATTTAATTCCGATGCAATTTCTGTGTTTCATCGTCAATAAGAAGGTCCAAGGGGTACAGAAAAACTGAAGTCAAGCATCGGAATCTATAACTAGTGTCACAGGAATGGTTCAAAACATAGCCAGTATAAAGAGTCAGTCTTCTTGTACCTAAGTAGGAATTGTGGCGTTTCTATTTAATTCCGATTCAGTTTCTGTGTTTCATCGTCAATAAGAAGGTCAGAGGGATACAGTAAACCTGAAGTGAAGCATCGGAATTTATAACTAGTGTAACAGGAATGGTTCAAAACATAGTCAGTAAGAAGAGTCAGTCTTCTTGTACTTATGTCGGCATTGTGCCTTTTCTATTTAAATCAGTTGCAATTTCTGTGTTTCATCATCAATAAGAAGGTCCAAAGGATACAGTAAACCTGGAGTGAAGCATGGGAATCTATAACTAGTATCACAGGAATGGTTCAAAACATAGACAGTAAGAAGAGTCAGTCTTCTTGTACTTAAGTCGACATTGTGCCATTTCTATTAATTTCCGATGCAATTTCTGTGTTTCATCGTCAATAAGAAGGACAGAGGGATACAATAAACCTGAAGTGAAGCATCGGAATCTATAACTAATGTCACAGGAATGGTTCAAAGCATAGACAGTAAGAAGGGTCGGTCTTCTTGTACTTAAGTTGGCATTGTCCCTTTTGTATTTAATTCGGATGCAATTTCTGTGTTTCATCGGCAATAAGGTCAGAGGGATACAGTAAAACTGAAGTGAAGCATCGGAATCTATAACTAGTGTCACAGGAATGGTTCAATACATAGTCAGTAAGAACAGTCAGTATTCTTGTCCCTAAGTCGGCATTGTGCCTTTTTTATTTAATTCCGATATAATTTCTGTGTTTCACCGTCAATAAGAAGGTCAAAGGGATACAGTAAACCTGGAGTGTAGCATCGGAATCTATAACTAGTGTCACAGGATTGGTTCAAAACATAGACAGTAAGAAGAGTCAGTTTTCGTGTACTTAAGTCGGCATTTTGCCCTTTGGATTTAATTCCGATGCAATTTCTGTGTTTCATCGTCAATAAGAAGGTCCAAGGGATACAGTAAACCTGAAGTGAAGCACCGGAATTTATAACTAGAGTCACAGGAATTGTTCAAAACATAGTCAGTAAGAAGAGTCAGTCTTCTTGTCCTTAAGTTGGCATTGTCCCTTTTGTATTTAATTCGGATGCAATTTCTGTGTTTCATCGGCAATAAGGTCAGAGGGATACAGTAAAACTGAAGTGAAGCATCGGAATCCAAAACTAGTGTCACAGGAATGGTTCAAAACATAGACAGTAGGAAGAGTCAGTCCTCTTGTACTTAAGTCCGCATTGTGCCTTTTGTATTTAATTCCGATGCAATTTCTGTGTTTCATCGTCAATAAGATGGTCCAAGGTATACAGAAAACGAGAAGTGAAGCATCGGAATATATAACTAGTGTCACAGGAATGGTTCAAACATAGTCAGTAGGAAGAGTCGGTCTTCATGTACTTATGTCGGCATTGTGCCATTTGTATTTAATTCCGATGCAATTTCTGTGTTTCATCGTCAATAAGAATGTCCAAGGGTTACAGTAAACCTGAAGTGAAGCATCGGAGTCTATAACTAGTGTCACAGGAATGGTTCAAAGCATAGACAGTAAGAAGGGTCGGTCTTCTTGTACTTAAGTTGGCATTGTGCCTTTTGTATTTAATTCCGATGCAGTTTCTGTGTTTCATCGTCAATAAGAAGGTCAGAGGGATACAGTAAACCTGAAGTGAAGCATCGCGATCTATAACTAGTGTCACAGGAATGGTTCAAAGCATAGTCAGTAAGAAGAGTCAGTCTTCTTGTACTTAAGTCGGCATTGTGCCTTTTGTATTTAATTCCGATGCAATTTCTGTGTTTCATCGTCAATAGGAAGGTCAGAGGGTTACAGTAAACCTGAAGTGAAGCATCGGAATCTATAACTAGTGTCACAGGAATGGTTCAAACATAGTCAGTAGGAAGAGTCGGTCTTCATGTACTTATGTCGGCATTGTGCCTTTTGTATTTATTTCCGATGCAATTTCTGTATTTCATCGTCAATAAGATGGTCCAAGGGATACAGTAAACCTGAAGTGAAGCATCGGAATCTATAACTAGTGTCACTGGAATGGTTCAAAATATAGACAGTAAAAAGAGTCAGTCTTCTTGTACTTAAGTCGGCATTGTGCCATTTGTATTTAATTCCGATGCAATTTCTTTGATTCTTCGTCAATAAGAAGGCCCAAGGGATACAGTAAACCTGAAGTGAAGCATGGGACTCTACAACTAGTGTCACAGAAATAGTTCTAAACATAGACAGTAGATGAGTCAGTCTTCTTGTACGTAAGTCGGCATTTTGCCTTTTGTATTTAATTCCGATGCAATTTCTGTGTTTCATCGTCAATAAGAAGGTCCAAGTGAAACAGTAAACCTGAAGTGAAGCGTCGGAATAATTAACTAGAGTCACAGGAATGGTTCAAATCATAGTCAGTAATAAGACTCAGTCTTCTTGTACTTAAGTCGGCATTGTGCCTTTTCTATTTAATTCAGTTGCAATTTCTGTGTTTCATCGTCAATAAGAAGGTCCAATGGATACAGTAAACCTGGAGTGAAGCATCGGAATTTATAACTAGTATCACAGGAATGGTTCAAAAAAGACACAGTAAGAAGAGTCAGTCTTCTTGTACTTAAGTCGACATTGTGCCTTTTCTATTTATTTACGATGCAATTTCTGTGTTTCATCGTCAATAAGAAGGTCAGAGGGATACAATAAACCTGAAGTGAAGCATCGGAATCTATAACTAGTGTCACAGGAATGGTTCAATACATAGTCAGTAAGAACAGTCAGTATTCTTGTCCCTAAGTCGGCATTGTGCCTTTTTTATTTAATTCCGATATAATTTCTGTGTTTCACCGTCAATAAGAAGGTCAAAGGGATACAGTAAACCTGGAGTGTAGCATCGGAATCTATAACTAGTGTCACAGGATTGGTTCAAAACATAGACAGTAAGAAGAGTCAGTTTTCGTGTACTTAAGTCGGCATTTTGCCCTTTGGATTTAATTCCGATGCAATTTCTGTGTTTCATCGTCAATAAGAAGGTCCAAGGGATACAGTAAACCTGAAGTGAAGCATCGGAATCTATAACTAGTGTCACTGGAATGGTTCAAAATATAGACAGTAAAAAGAGTCAGTCTTCTTGTACTTAAGTCGGCATTGTGCCATTTATATTTAATTCCGATGCAATTTCTTTGATTCTTCGTCAATAAGAAGGCCCAAGGGATACAGTAAACCTGAAGTGAAGCATGGGACTCTACAACTAGTGTCACAGAAATAGTTCTAAACATAGACAGTAGATGAGTCAGTCTTCTTGTACGTAAGTCGGCATTTTGCCTTTTGTATTTAATTCCGATGCAATTTCTGTGTTTCATCGTCAATAAGAAGGTCCAAGTGAAACAGTAAACCTGAAGTGAAGCGTCGGAATAATTAACTAGAGTCACAGGAATGGTTCAAATCATAGTCAGTAATAAGACTCAGTCTTCTTGTACTTAAGTCGGCATTGTGCCTTTTCTATTTAATTCAGTTGCAATTTCTGTGTTTCATCGTCAATAAGAAGGTCCAATGGATACAGTAAACCTGGAGTGAAGCATCGGAATTTATAACTAGTATCACAGGAATGGTTCAAAAAAGACACAGTAAGAAGAGTCAGTCTTCTTGTACTTAAGTCGACATTGTGCCTTTTCTATTTATTTACGATGCAATTTCTGTGTTTCATCGTCAATAAGAAGGTCAGAGGGATACAATAAACCTGAAGTGAAGCATCGGAATCTATAACTAGTGTCACAGGAATGGTTCAATACATAGTCAGTAAGAACAGTCAGTATTCTTGTCCCTAAGTCGGCATTGTGCCTTTTTTATTTAATTCCGATATAATTTCTGTGTTTCACCGTCAATAAGAGGGTCAAAGGGATACAGTAAACCTGGAGTGTAGCATCGGAATCTATAACTAGTGTCACAGGATTGGTTCAAAACATAGACAGTAAGAAGAGTCAGTTTTCGTGTACTTAAGTCGGCATTTTGCCCTTTGGATTTAATTCCGATGCAATTTCTGTGTTTCATCGTCAATAAGAAGGTCCAAGGGATACAGTAAACCTGAAGTGAAGCACCGGAATTTATAACTAGAGTCACAGGAATGGTTCAAAGCATAGTCAGTAAGAAGAGTCAGTCTTCGTGTACTGAAGTCTTCATTGTGCCTTTTCTATTTAATTCCGATGCAATTTCTTTGTCTCATCGTCAATAAAAGGTCCAAGGGATACAGTAAACCTGGAGTGAAGCATCGGAATCTATAACTAGTGTCAATGGAACGGTTCAAAACTTAGACAATAAGAAGAGTCAGTCTTCTTGTCCTTATGTCGGCATTGTGCCTTTTGTATTTAATTCCGATGCAATTTCTGTGTTTCATCGGCAGTAAGGTCAGAGGGATACAGTAAAACTGAAGTGAAGCATCGGAATCCAAAACTAGTGTCACAGGAATGGTTCAAAACTTAGACAGTAGGAAGAGTCAGTCCTCTTGTACTTAAGTCCGCATTGTGCCTTTTGTACTTAATTCCGATGCAATTTCTGTGTTTCATCGTCAATAAGGAGGTCCAAGGTATACAGTAAACCAGAAGTGAAGCATCGGAATAATTAACTAGTGTCACAGGAATGGGTCAAAACATAGTCAGTAAGAAGAGTCAGTCTTCTTGTACTTATGTCGGCATTGTGCCTTTTCTATTTAATTCCGATGCAATTTCGGTGTTTCATCGTCAATAGGAAGGTCCAAGGGATATAGTGAACTTGGAGTGAAGCATCGTGATCTATAACTAGTGTCACAGGAATGGTTCAAAACATAGACAGTAAGAAGAGTCAGTCTTCTTGTACCTAAGTCGACATTGTGCCTTTTCTATTTAATTCCGATGCAATTTCAGTGTTTCATCGTCAATAAGAAGGTCAGAGGGATACAATAAACCTGAAGTGAAGCATCGGAATCTATAACTAGTGTCACAGGAATGGTTCAAAACATTGTCAGTAAGAACAGTCAGTCTTCTTGTACTTAAGTCGGCATTGTGCCTTTTGTATTTAATTCCGTTGCAATTTCTGTGTTTCTTCGTCAATACGAAGGTCCTAGGCATACAGTAAACCTGGAGTGTAACATCGGAATCTATAAGTAGTGTCACAGGAATGGTTCAAAGCATAGACAGTAAGAAGAGTCACTCTTCGCGTACTTAAGTCGGCATTGTGCCTTTTGTATTTAATTCCGATGCAATTTCTGTGTTTCATCGTCAATAAGAAGGTCCAAGGGATACAGTAATCCTGAAGTGAAGCATCAGAATCTATAACTAGTGTCACAGGAATGGTTCAAAACATAGTCAGTATGAAGAGTCAGTCTTCTTGTACTTAAGTCTTCGTTGTGCCTTTTCTATTTAATTCCAATGCAATTTCTGTGTTTCATCGTCAATAAGTAGGTCAGAGGGATACGGTAAACCTGAAGCGAAGCATCGGAATCTATAGCTAGTGTCACAGGAATGGTTCAAATCATAGTCAGTAAGAAGAGTCAGTCTTCTTGTCCTTAAGTTGGAATTGTGCCTTTCGTATTTAATTCCGATGCAATATCTGTGTTTCATCGTCACTAAGAAGGTCCAAGGATTACAGTAAACCTGGAGTGAAGCATCGGAATCAATAACTAGTGTCACAGGAATGGTTCAAATCATAGACAGTAAGAAGAGTCAGTCTTCTTGTACTTAAGTCGGCATTGTGCCTTTTTTATTTAATTCCGATGCAAATTCTGTGTTTCATCGTCAATAAGAAGGTCCACGGAATACTGTAATCCTCAAGTGAAGCATCGGAATCCAAAACTAGTGTCACAGGAATGGTTCAAAACACAGACAGTAGGAAGAGTCAGTCCTCTTGTACTTAAGTCCGCATTGTGCCTTTTGTACTTAATTCCGATGCAATTTCTGTGTTTCATCGTCAATAAGAAGGTCCAAGGTATACAGTAAACCAGAAGTGAAGCATCGGAATATATAACTAGTGTCACAGGAATGGGTCAAAACATAGTCAGTAAGAAGAATCAGTCTTCTTGTACTTATGTCGGCATTGTGCCTTTTCTATTTAATTCCGATGCAATATCTGTGTTTCATCGTCAATAAGAAGGTCCAAGGGATATAGTGAACTTGGAGTGAAGCATCGTAATCTATAACTAGTGTCACAGGAATGGTTCAAAACATAGACAGTAAGAAGAGTCAGCCTTCTTGTACCTAAGTCGACATTGTGCCTTTTCTATTTAATTCCGATGCAATTTCAGTGTTTCATCGTCGATAAGAAGGTCAGAGGGATACAATAAACCTGAAGTGAAGCATCGGTATCTATAACTAGTGTCACAGGAATGGTTCAAAACATTGTCAGTGAGAACAGTCAGTCTTCTTGTACTTAAGTCGGCATTGTGCCTTTTGTATTTAATTCCGTTGCAATTTCTGTGTTTCATCGTCAATACGTAGGTCCAAGGCATACAGTAAACCTGGAGTGTAACATCGGAATCTATAACTAGTGTCACAGGAATGATTCAAAACATAGACAGTAAGAAGAGTCACTCCTCGCGTACTTAAGTCGGCATTGTGCCTTTTGTATTTAATTCCGATGCAATTTCTGTGTTTCATCGTCAATAAGAAGGTCCAAGGGATACAGTAATCCTGAAGTGAAGCATCAGAATCTGTAACTAGTGTCACAGGAATGGTTCAAAACATAGTCAGTATGAAGAGTCAGTCTTCTTGTACTTAAGTCTTCATTGTGCCTTTTCTATTTAATTCCAATGCAATTTCTGTGTTTCATCGTCAATAAGTTGGTCAGAGGGATACGGTAAACCTGAAGCGAAGCATCGGAATCTATAGCTAGTGTCACAGGAATGGTTCAAATCATAGTCAGTAGGAAGAGTCAGTCTTCTTGTACTTAAGTCGGCAATGTGCCATTTGTATTTAATTCTGATGCAATTTCTGTGTTTCATCGTCAATAAGAAGGTCCAAGGGATACAGTAAACCTGGAGTGAAGCATCGGAATCTATAAATAGTGTCACAGGAATGGTTCAAAACTTAGACAGTAAGAAAAGTCAGTCGTCTTGTACTTAAGTCGGCATTGTGCATTTTCTATTTAATTAAGTTGCAATTTCTGTGTTTCATCGACAATAAGAAGGTCCAAGGGATACAGTAAACCTGGAGTTAAGCATCGGATTCTATAACTAGTGTCACAGGAATGGTTCAAACATAGACAGTAAGAAGAGTCAGTCTTCTTGTACTTAAGTCGACAATGTGCCTTTTCTATTTATTTCCGATGCAATTTCTGTGTTTCATCGTCAATAAGAAGGTCAGAGGGATACAATAAACCTGAAGTGAAGCATCGGAATCTATAACTAGTGTCACGGGAATGGTTCAAAACTTAGTCAGTAAGAACAGTCAGTCTTCTTGTCCCTAAGTCGGCATTGTGCCTTTTTTATTTAATTCCGATGCAATTTCTGTGTTTCATCGTCAGTAAGAAGGTCCAAGGGATACAGTAAACCTGGAATGTAGCATCGGAATCTATAACTAGTGTCAGAGGAATGGTTCAAAACATAGACAGCAAGAAGAGTCAGTCTTCGAGTACTTAAGTCGGCATTTTTCCCTTTGTATTTAATTCCGATGCAATTTCTGTGTTTCATCGTCAATAAGAAGGTCCAAGGGATACAGTAAAACTGAAGTCAAGCATCGTCATCTATAACTAGTGTCACAGGAATGGTTCAAATCATAGCCAGTAAGAAGAGTCAGTCTTCTTGTACTTAAGAAGGCTTTGTGGCGTTTCTATTTAACACCGATGCAATTTCTGTGTTTCATCGTCAATAAAAAGGTCAGAGGGATACAGTAAACCTGAATTGAAGCATCGGGATCTATAACTAGTGTCACAGGAATGGTTCAAATCATAGTCAGTAAGAAGAGTCAGTCTTCTTGTACTTATGTCGGCATTGTGCCTTTTGTATTTAATTCCGATGCAATTTCTGAGTATCATCGTCAATAAGAGGGTCCAAGGGATACAGTAAACCTGAAGTGAAGCATCGGAACCTATAACTAGTGTCACAGGAATGGTTCAAAGCATAGACAGTAAGAAAAGTCAGTCGTCTTGTACTTAAGTCGGCATTGTGCTTTTTCTATTTAATTCCGATGCAAATTCTGTGTTTCATCGTCAATAAGAAGGTCCACTGAATACTGTAATCCTCAAGTGAAGCATCGGAATCTATAACTAGTGTCACAGGAATTGTTCAAAACATAGTCAGTAGGAAGAGTCAGTCTTCTTGTACTTAAGTCGGCAATGTGCCATTTGTATTTAATTCTGATGCAATTTCTGTGTTTCATCGTCAATAAGAAGGTCCAAGGGATACAGTAAACCTGGAGTGAAGCATCGGAATCTATAAATAGTGTCACAGGAATGGTTCAAAACTTAGACAGTAAGAAAAGTCAGTCGTCTTGTACTTAAGTCGGCATTGTGCATTTTCTATTTAATTAAGTTGCAAATTCTGTGTTTCATCGACAATAAGAAGGTCCAAGGGATACAGTAAACCTGGAGTTAAGCATCGGATTCTATAACTAGTGTCACAGGAATGGTTCAAACATAGACAGTAAGAAGAGTCAGTCTTCTTGTACTTAAGTCGACAATGTGCCTTTTCTATTTATTTCCGATGCAATTTCTGTGTTTCATCGTCAATAAGAAGGTCAGAGGGATACAATAAACCTGAAGTGAAGCATCGGAATCTATAACTAGTGTCACGGGAATGGTTCAAAACTTAGTCAGTAAGAACAGTCAGTCTTCTTGTCCCTAAGTCGGCATTGTGCCTTTTTTATTTAATTCCGATGCAATTTCTGTGTTTCATCGTCAGTAAGAAGGTCCAAGGGATACAGTAAACCTGGAATGTAGCATCGGAATCTATAACTAGTGTCAGAGGAATGGTTCAAAACATAGACAGCAAGAAGAGTCAGTCTTCGAGTACTTAAGTCGGCATTTTTCCCTTTGTATTTAATTCCGATGCAATTTCTGTGTTTCATCGTCAATAAGAAGGTCCAAGGGATACAGTAAAACTGAAGTCAAGCATCGTCATCTATAACTAGTGTCACAGGAATGGTTCAAATCATAGCCAGTAAGAAGAGTCAGTCTTCTTGTACTTAAGAAGGCTTTGTGGCGTTTCTATTTAACACCGATGCAATTTCTGTGTTTCATCGTCAATAAAAAGGACAGAGGGATACAGTAAACCTGAATTGAAGCATCGGGATCTATAACTAGTGTCACAGGAATGGTTCAAATCATAGTCAGTAAGAAGAGTCAGTCTTCTTGTACTTATGTCGGCATTGTGCCTTTTGTATTTAATTCCGATGCAATTTCTGAGTATCATCGTCAATAAGAGGGTCCAAGGGATACAGTAAACCTGAAGTGAAGCATCGGAACCTATAACTAGTGTCACAGGAATGGTTCAAAGCATAGACAGTAAGAAAAGTCAGTCGTCTTGTACTTAAGTCGGCATTGTGCTTTTTCTATTTAATTCCGATGCAATTTCTGTGTTTCATCGTAAATAAGAAGATCAAGGGATACAGTACACGTCAAGTGA
Organism: Schistocerca piceifrons; assembly: GCF_021461385.2. Taxonomy (NCBI): domain Eukaryota; kingdom Metazoa; phylum Arthropoda; class Insecta; order Orthoptera; family Acrididae; genus Schistocerca; species Schistocerca piceifrons. Next base: position 445,044 of record NW_025728352.1, on the reverse strand, counting down.
AGCATCGGAATCTATAACTAGTGTCACAGGAATGGTTCAAAACATAGTCAGTAGGAAGAGTCGGTCTTCATGTACTTAAGTCGGCATTGTGCCTTTTGTATTAAATACCGATGCAATTTCTGTGTTTCATCGTTAATAATAAGGTCCAAGGGATACAGTAAACCTGAAGTGAAGCACGGGAATCTATATCTAGTGTCACAGGAATGGTTCAATACATAGACAGTAGGAAGAGCCAGTCGTTTTGTACTTAAGTCGGCATTGTGCCTTTTGTATTTAATTACGATGCCATTTCTGTGTTTCGTCGTCAATAAGAACGTCAGAGGGATACAGTAAACCTGAAGTGAAGCATCGGAATCCATAGCTAGTGTCACCGGAAAGGTTCAAAACATAGTCTGTAAGAAGAGTCAGTCTTCTTGTCCTTAAGTCGGCATTGTGCCTTTTGTATTTAATTCCGATGAATTTTCTGTGTTTCATCGTCAATAAGAAGGTCCAAGAAATACAGTAAACCTGGAGTGAAGTATCGGATTCTGTAACTAGTGTCACAGGAATGGTTCAAAACATAGACAGTAAGAAGAGTCAGTCTTCTTGTACTTAAGTCGGCATTGTGCCTTTTCTATTTAATTCCGATGCAATTTCTGAGTTTCATCGTCAATTAGAAGGTACAAGGGATACAGTAAAACTGGAGTGAAGAATCGGAATCTATGACTAGTGCCAATGGAATGGTTCAAAACATAGACAGTAAGAAAAGTCAGTCTTCTTGTTCTAAATTCGGCATTGTGCCTTTTGTATTTAATTCAGATGCAATTACTGTATTTCATCGTCAATAAGAAGGTCAAAGGGATACAGTAAACCTGAAGTGAAGCATCGGGATCTATAACTAGTGTCACAGGTATGGTTCAAATCTTAGTCAGTAAGAACAGTCAGTCTTCTTCTCCCTAAGTCGGCATTGTGCCTTTTTTATTTAATTCCGATGCAATTTCTGTGTTTCATCGTCAGTAAGAAGGTCCAAGGGATACAGTAAACCGGGAATGTAGCATCGGAATCTATAACTAGTGTCAGAGGAATGGTTCAAAACATAGACAGCAAGAAGAGTCAGTCTTCGAGTACTTAAGTCGGCATTTTGCCCTATGTATTTAATTCCGATGCAATTTCTGTGTATCATCGACAATAAGAAGTTCCAAGGCATACAGTAAAACTGAAGTCAAGCATCGTAATCTATAACTAGTGTCACAGGAATGGTTCAAATCATAGCCAGTAAGAAGAGTCAGTCTTCTTGTACTTAAGAAGGCTTTGTGGCGTTTCTATTTAACACCGATGCAATTTCTGTGTTTCATCGTCAATAAGAAGGTCAGAGGGATACAATAAACCTGAAGTGAAGCATCGGAATCTATAACTAGTGTCACAGGTATGGTTCAAATCTTAGTCAGTAAGAACAGTCAGTCTTCTTCTCCCTAAGTCGGCATTGTGCCTTTTTTATTTAATTCCGATGCAATTTCTGTGTTTCATCGTCAGTAAGAAGGTCCAAGGGATACAGTAAACCGGGAATGTAGCATCGGAATCTATAACTAGTGTCAGAGGAATGGTTCAAAACATAGACAGCAAGAAGAGTCAGTCTTCGAGTACTTAAGTCGGCATTTTGCCCTATGTATTTAATTCCGATGCAATTTCTGTGTATCATCGACAATAAGAAGTTCCAAGGCATACAGTAAAACTGAAGTCAAGCATCGTAATCTATAACTAGTGTCACAGGAATGGTTCAAATCATAGCCAGTAAGAAGAGTCAGTCTTCTTGTACTTAAGAAGGCTTTGTGGCGTTTCTATTTAACACCGATGCAATTTCTGTGTTTCATCGTCAATAAGAAGGTCAGAGGGATACAGTAAACCTGAATTGAAGCATCGGGATCTATAACTAGTGTCACAGGAATGGTTCAAATCATAGTCAGTAAGAAGAGTCAGTCTTCTTGTCCTTAAGTTGGCATTGTGCCTTTCGTATTTAATTCCGATGCAATATCTGTGTTTCATCGTCACTAAGAAGGTCCAAGGCTTACAGTAAACCTGGAGTGAAGCATCGGAATCAATAACTAGTGTCACAGGAATGGTTCAAATCATAGACAGTAAGAAGAGTTAGTCTTCTTGTACTTAAGTCGGCATTGTGCCTTTTTTATTTAATTCCGATGCAAATTCTGTGTTTCATCGTCAATAAGAAGGTCCACGGAATACTGTAATCCTCAAGTGAAGCATCGGAATCTATAACTAGTGTCACAGGAATTGTTCAAAACATAGTCAGTAGGACGAGTCGGTCTTCATGTACTTAAGTCTGCATTGTGCCTTTTGTATTTAATTTCGATGCAATTTCTGTGTTTCATCGTCAATAAGAAGGTCCAAGGGATACAGTAAACCTGAAGTGAAGCATCGGAATCTATAACTAGTGTCACAGGAATGGTTCAAAACATAGACAGTAGGAAGAGACAGTCTTCTTGTACTTAAGTCGGCAATGTGCCATTTGTATTTAATTCTGATGCAATTACTGTGTTTCATCGTCAATAAGAAGGTCCAAGGGATACAGTAAACCTGGAGTGATGCATCGGAATCTATAAATAGTGTCACAGGAATGGTTCAAAACATAGACAGTAAGAAAATTCAGTCGTCTTGTACTTAAGTCGGCATTGTGCATTTTCTATTTAATTCAGTTGCAATTTCTGTGTTTCATCGACAATAAGAAGGTCCAAGGGATACAGTAAACATGGAGTTAAGCATCGGAATCTATAACTAGTGTCACAGGAATGGTTCAAAACATAGACACTAAGAAGAATCAGTCTTCTTGTACTTAAGTCGACAATGTGCCTTTTCTATTTATTTCCGATGCAATTTCTGTGTTTCATCGTCAATAAGAAGGTCAGAGGGATACAATAAACCTGAAGTGAAGCATCGGAATCTATAACTAGTGTCACAGGAATGGTTCAAAACTTAGTCAGTAAGAACAGTCAGTCTTCTTGTCCCTAAGTCGGCATTGTGCCTTTTTTATTTCATTCCGATGCATTTTCTGTGTTTCATCGTCAGTAAGAAGGTCCAAGGGATACACTAAACCTGGTATGTAGCATCGGAATCTATAACTAGTGTCAGAGGAATGGTTCAAAACATAGACAGCAAGATGAGTCAGTCTTCGAGTACTTAAGTCGGCATTTTTCCCTTTGTATTTAATTCCGATGCAATTTCTGTGTTTCATCGTCAATAAGAAGGTCCAAGGGATACAGTAAAACTGAAGTCAAGCATCGTCATCTATAACTAGTCTCACAGGAATGGTTCAAATCATAGCCAGTAAGAAGAGTCAGTCTTCTTGTACTTAAGAAGGCTTTGTGGCGTTTCTATTTAACACCGATGCAATTTCTGTGTTCATCGTCAATAAAAAGGTCAGAGGGATACAGTAAACCTGAATTGAAGCATCGGGATCTATAACTAGTGTCACAGGAATGGTTCAAATCATAGTCAGTAAGAAGAGTCAGTCTTCTTGTACTTATGTCGGCATTGTGCCTTTTGTATTTAATTCCGATGCAATTTCTGAGTTTCATCGTCAATAAGAGGGTCTAAGGGATACAGTAAACCTGAAGTGAAGCATCGGAATCCATAGCTAGTGTCACCGGAAAGGTTCAAAACATAGTCTGTAAGAAGAGTCAGTCTTCTTGTCCTTAAGTCGGCATTGTGCCTTTTGTATTTAATTCCGATGAATTTTCTGTGTTTCATCGTCAATAAGAAGGTCCAAGGGATACAGTAAACCTGGAGTGAAGTATCGGATTCTGTAACTAGTGTCACAGGAATGGTTCAAAACATAGACAGTAAGAAGAGTCAGTCTTCTTGTACTTAAGTCGGCATTGTGCCTTTTCTATTTAATTCCGATGCAATTTCTGTGTTTCATCGTCAATGAGAAGGTACAAGGGATACAGTAAAACTCGAGTGAAGCATCGGAATCTATGACTAGTGCCAATGGAATGGTTCAAAACATAGACAGTAAGAAGAGTCAGTCTTCTTGTTCTTAATTCGGCATTTTGCCCTTTCCATTTAATTCTGATGCAATTTCTGTATTTCATCGACAATAAGAAGGTCCAAGGGATACAGTAAAACTGAAGAAAAGCATCGTAATCTATAACTAGTGTCACAGGAATGGTCAAATCATAGCCAGTAAGAAGAGTCAGTCTTCTTGTACTTAAGAAGGCTTTGTGGCGTTTCTATTTAACACCGATTTAATTTCTGTGTTTCATCGTCAATAAGAAGGTCAGAGGGATACAGTAAACCTGGAGTGAAGCTTCGGAATTTATAACTAGTATCACAGGAATGGTTCAAAAAAGAGACAGTAAGAAGAGTCAGTCCTCTTGTACTTAAGTCGACATTGTGCCTTTTCTATTTATTTACGATGCAATTTCTATGTTTCATCGTCAAAAAGAAGGTCAGAGGGATACAATAAACCTGAAGTGACGCATCGGAATGTATAACTAGTGTCACAGGAATGGTTCAATACATAGTCAGTAAGAACAGTCCGTCTTCTTGTCCCTAAGCCGGCATTGTAAATTTTTTATTTAATTCCGATATAATTTCTTTGTTTCATCGTCAATAAGAAGGTCAAAGGGATACAGTAAACCTGGAGTGTAGCATCGGAATCTATAACTAGTGTCACAGGAATGGTTCAAAACATAGACAGTAAGAAGAGTCAGTGTTCGTGTACTTAAGTCGGCATATTGCCCTTTGGATTTAATTCCGAAGAAATTTCTGTGTTTCATCGTCAATAAGAAGGTCCAAGGGATACAGTAAACCTGAAGTGAAGCGTCGGTATTTATAACTAGTGTCACAGGAATGGTTCAAAGCATAGACAGTAAGAAAAGTCAGTCGTCTTGTACTTAAGTCGGCATTGTGCTTTTTCTATTTAATTCCGATTCAATTTCTGTGTTTCATCGTAAATAAGAAGATCCAAGGGATACAGTAAACCTCAAGTGAAGCATCGGAATCTATAACTAGTGTCACAGGAATGGTTCAAAACATAGTCAGTAGGAAGAGTCGGTCTTCATGTACTTAAGTCGGCATTGTGCCTTTTGTATTAAATACCGATGCAATTTCTGTGTTTCATCGTCAATAATAAGGTCCAAGGGATACAGTAAACCTGAAGTGAAGCACGGGAATCTATAACTAGTGTCACAGGAATGGTTCAATACATAGACAGTAGGAAGAGCCAGTCTTTTTGTACTTAAGTCGGCATTGTGCCTTTTGTATTTAATTCCGATGCCATTTCTGTGTTTCGTCGTCAATAAGAACGTCAGAGGGATACAGTAAACCTGAAGTGAAGCATCGGAATCCATAGCTAGTGTCACCGGAAAGGTTCAAAACATAGTCTGTAAGAAGAGTCAGTCTTCTTGTCCTTAAGTCGGCATTGTGCCTTTTGTAATTAATTCCGATGAATTTTCTGTGTTTCATCGTCAATAAGAAGGTCCAAGGGATACAGTAAACTTGGAGTGAAGTATCGGATTCTGTAACTAGTGTCACAGGAATGGTTCAAAACATAGACAGTAAGAAGAGTCATTCTTCTTGTACTTAAGTCGGCATTGTGCCTTTTCTAATTACTTCCGATGCAATTTCTGTGTTTCATCGTCAATGTGAAGGTACAAGGGATACAGTAAAACTGGAGTGAAGCATCGGAATCTATGACTAGTGCCAATGGAATGGTTCAAAACATAGACAGTAAGAAGAGTCAGTCTTCTTGTACTTAAGAAGGCTTTGTGGCGTTTCTATTTAACACCGATGCAATTTCTGTGTTTCATCGTCAATAAGAAGGTCAGAGGGATACAGTAAACCTGAATTGAAGCATCGGGATCTATAACTAGTGTCACAGGAATGGTTCCAAACATAGTCAGTAAGAAGAGTCGGTCTTCATGTACTTAAGTCGGCATTGTGCCATTTGTATTAAATACCGATGCAATTTCTGTGTTTCATCGTCAATAATAAGGTCCAAGGGATACAGTAAACCTGAAGTGAAGCACGGGAATCTATAACTAGTGTCACAGGAATGGTTCAATACATAGACAGTAGGAAGAGCCAGTCTTTTTGTACTTAAGTCGGCATTGTGCCTTTTGTATTTAATTCCGATGCCATTTCTGTGTTTCGTCGTCAATAAGAACGTCAGAGGGATACAGTAAACCTGAAGTGAAACATCGGAATCCATAGCTAGTGGCACCGGAAAGGTTCAAAATATACTCTGTAAGAAGAGTCAGTCTTCTTGTAGTTAAGTCGGCATTGTGCCTTTTCTATTTAATTCCGATGCAATTTCTGTGTTTCATCGTCAATGAGAAGGTACAAGGGATACAGTAAAACTGGAGTGAAGCATCGGAATCTATGACTAGTGTCAATGGAATGGTTCAAAACATAAACAGTAAGAAGAGTCAGTCTTCTTGTTCTTAATTCGGCATTGTGCCTTTTGTATTTAATTCAGATGAAATTTCTGTATTTCGTCGTCAATAAGAAGGTCAAAGGTATACAGTAAACCTGAAGTGAAGCATCGGAATCTTCAACTAGTGTCACAGGAATGGTTCAAAACATAGTCAGTAGGAAGAGTCGGTCTTCATGTACTTATGTCGGCATTGTGCCTTTTGTATTTAATTCCGATGCAATTTCTGTGTTTCATCGTCAATAAGAAGGTCCAAGGGATACAGTAAACCTGGAGTATAGCATCGGAATCAATAACTAGTGTCACAGGAATGGTTCAAAACATAGACAGTAAGAAGAGTCAGTGTTCGTGTACTTAAGTCGGCATTTTGCCCTTTGGATTTAATTCCGAAGCAATTTCTGTGTTTCATCGTCAATAAGAAGGTCCAAGGGATACAGTAAACCTCAAGTGAAGCATCGGAATCTATAACTAGTGTCAATGGAACGGTTCAAAACATAGACAATACGAAGAGTCAGTCTTCTTGTCCTTAAGTCGGCATTGTGCCTTTTGTATTTAATTCCGTTGCAATTTCTGTGTTTCATCGTCAATAAGAATGTCCAAGGGTACAGTAAACCTGAAGTGAAGCATCGGAATCTATAACTAGTGTCACAGGAATGGTTCAAAACATAGTCAGTAAGAAGAGTCAGTCTTCTTGTCCTTAAGATGGCATTGTCGCTTTTGTATTTAATTCCGATGCAATGTCTGTGTGTCATCGGCAATAAGGTCAGAGGGATACAGTAAAACTGAAGTGAAGCATCGAAATCCAAAACTAGTGTCACAGGAATGGTTCAAAACGTAGACAGTAGGAAGAGTCAGTCCTCTTGTACTTAAGTCCGCATTGTGCCTTTTGTACTTAATTCCGATGCAATTTCTGTGTTTCATCGTCAATAAGAAGGTCCAAGGTATACAGTAAACCAGAAGTGAAGCATCGGAATACATAACTAGTGTCACAGGAATGGGTCAAAACATAGTCAGTAAGAAGAATCCGTCTTCTTGTACTTATGTCGGCATCGTGCCTTTTCTATTTAATTCCGATGCAATTTCTGTGTTTCATCGTCAATAAGAAGGTCCAAGGGATATAGTGAACTTGGAGTGAAGCATCGTAATCTATAACTAGGGTCACAGGAATGGTTCAAAACATAGACAGTAAGAAGAGTCAGTCCTCTTGTACTTAAGTCGACATTGTGCCTTTTCTATTTAATTCCGATGCAATTTCAGTGTTTCATAGTCAATAAGAAGGTCAGAGGGATACAATAAACCTGAAGTGAAGCATCGGAATCTATAACTAGTAGCACAGGAATGGTTCAAAACATTGTCAGTAAGAACAGTCAGTCTTCTTGTAAAGTGGGCATTGTGCCTTTTGTATTTAATTCCGTTGCAATTTCTGTGTTTCATCGTCAATACGAAGGTCCAAGGCATACAGTAAACCTGGGGTGTAGCATCGGAATCTATAACTAGTGTCACAGGAATGGTTCAAACAAAGACAGTAAGAAGAGTCACTCTTCGCGTACTTAAGTCGGCATTGTGCCTTTTGTATTTAATTCCGATGCAATTTCTGTGTTTCATCGTCAATAAGAAGGTCCAAGGGATACAGTAAACCTGGAGTGAAGCATCGGAATCAATAACTAGTGTCACAGGAATGGTTCAAATCATAGACAGTAAGAAGAGTCAGTCTTCTTGTACTTAAGTCGGCATTGTGCCTTTTTTATTTAATTCCGATGCAAATTCTGTGTTTCATCGTCAATAACAAGGTCCACGGAATACTGTAATCCTCAAGTGAAGCATCGGAATCTATAACTAGTGTCACAGGAATTAATCAAAACATAGTCAGTACTACGAGTCGGTCTTCATGTACTTAAGTCTGCATTGTGCCTTTTGTATTTAATTTCGATGCAATTTCTGTGTTTCATCGTCAATAAGAAGGTCCAAGGGATACAGTAAACCTGAAGTGAAGCAGTGGAATCTATAACTAGTGTCACAGGAATGGTTCAAACATAGACAGTAGGAAGAGTCAGTCTTCTTGTACTTAAGTCGGCAATGTGCCTTTTGTATTTAATTCCGATGCAATTTCTGTGTTTCATCGTCAATAAGAAGGTCCAAGGGATATAGTATACCTGATGTGAAGCATCGGAATCTATAAATAGTGTCACAGGAATGGTTCCAAACATAGACAGTATGAAGAGTCAGTCTTCTTGTACTTAAGTCGGCATTGTGCCTTTTGTATTTAATTCCGATGCAATTTCTGTGTTTCATCGGCAACAAAGTCAGAGGGATAAGTAAACCTGAAGTGAAGCATCGGAATCTATAACTAGTGTCACAGGAATGGTTCAAAACATAGACAGTAAGAAGAGGCAGTCATCTTGTACTTAAGTCTTCATTGTGCCTTTTCTATTTAATTCCGATGCAATTTCTGTGTTTCATCGTCAATAGGAAGGTCCAAGGTATACAGTAAAACTGAAGTGAAACATCGGAATCTATAACTAGTGTCACAGGAATGGTTCAAAACATAGTCAGTAATAAGAGTCAGTCTTCTTGTACTTAAGTCGGCATTGTGCCTTTACTATTTAATTCAGTGGCTATTTCTGTGTTTCATCGACAATAAGAAGGTCCAAGGGATAGAGTAAACCTGGAGTTAAGATTCGGAATCTATAACTAGTGTCACAGGAATGGTTCAAAACATAGACAGTAAGAAGAGTCAGTCTCCTTGTACTTAAGTCGACATTGTGCCTTTTCTATTTATTTCCGATGCAATTTCTGTGTTTCATCGTCAATAAGAAGGTCAGAGGGATACAATAAACCTGAAGTGAAGCATCGGAATCTATAACTAGTGTCACAGGAATGGTTCAAAACATAGTCAGTAAGAACAGTCAGTCTTCCTGTCCCTAAGTCGGCATTGTGCCTTTTTTATTTAATTCCGATGCAATATCTGTGTTTCATCGTCAATAAGAAGGTCCAAGGGATACAGTAAACCTGAAGTGAAGCATCGGAATCTATAACTAGTGTCACAGGAATGGTTCAAAACATATGCAGTAGGAAGAGTCAGTCTTCTTGTACTTAAGTCGGCAATGTGCCTTTTCTATTTAATTCTGATGCAATTTCAGTGTTTCATCGTCAATAAGAAGGCAAGAGGGATACAGTAAACCTGAAGTAAAGCATCCAAATCTATAACTAGTGTCAGAGGAATGGTTCAAAACATAGACAGGAGGAAGAGTCAGTCTTCGTGTACTTAAGTCGGCATTTTGCCCATTGTATTTAATTCCGATGCAATTTCTGTGTTTCATCTTCAATAAGAAGGTCCAAGGGATACAGCAAAACTGAAGTCAAGCATCGTAATCTGTAACTAGTGTCACAGGAATGGTTCAAATCATAGCCAGTAAGAAGAGTCAGTCTTCTTGTACTTAAGTAGACATTGTGGCGTTTCTGTTTAATTCCGATGCAAATTCTGTGTTTCATCGTCAATAAGAAGGTCAGAGGGATACAGTAAACCTGAAGTGAAGCATCGGGAACTATAACTAGGGTCACAGGAATGGTTCAAATCATAGTCAGTAAGAAGAGTCAGTCTTCTTGTACTTATGTCGGCATTGTGCCTTTTGTATTTAATTCCGATGCAATTTCTGAGTTTCATCGTCAATAAGAGGGTCCAAGGGATATAGTAAACCTGAAGTGAAGCATCGGAACCTATAACTAGTGTCACAGGAATGGTTCAAAGCATAGACAGTAAGAAAAGTCAGTCGTCTTGTACTTAAGTCGGCATTGTGCCTTTTCTATTTAATTCCGATGCAATTTCTGTGTTTCATCGTAAATAAGAAGATCCAGGGGATACAGTAAACCTCAAGTGAAGCATCAGAATCTATAACTAGTGTCACAGGAATGGTTCAGAACATAGTCAGTAGGAAGAGTCGGTCTTCATGTACTTAAGTCGACATTGTGCCTTTTGTATTAAATACCGATGCAATTTCTGTGTTTCATCGTCAATAATAAGGTCCATGGGAAACAGTAAACCTGAAGTGAAGCATCGGAATCTATAACTAGTGTCACAGGAATGGTTCAATACATAGACAGTCGGAAGAGTCAGTCTTTTTGTACTTAAGTCGGCATTGTGCCTTTTGTATTTAATTCCGATGCCATTTCTGTGTTTCGTCGTCAATACGAACGTCAGAGGGATACACTAAACCCGAAGTGAAGCATCGGAATCCATAGCTAGTGTCACCGGAAAGGTTCAAAACATAGTCAGTAAGAAGAGTCAGTCTTCTTGTCCTTAAGTTGGCATTGTGCCTTTTGTATTTAATTCCGATGAATTTTCTGTGTTTCATCGTCAATAAGAAGGTCCAAAAGATACAGTAAACCTGGAGTGAAGTATCGGATTCTATAACTAGTGTCACAGGAATGGTTCAAAACATAGACAGTAAGAAGAGTCGGTCTTCTTGTACTTAACTCGGCATTGTGCCTTATGTATTTAATTCCGATGTAATTTCTGTGTTTCATCGTCATCAAGAAGGTCAGAGGAATACAGTAAACCTGAAGTGAAGCATCGCAATCTATAACGAGTGTCACAGGAATGGTTCAAAACATAGTCAGTAAGAAGGGTCAGTCTCGTTGTACTTATGTCGGCATTGTGCCTTTCGTATTTAATTCCGATGCAATTTTTTTGTTTCATCGTCAATATGAAGGTCAGAGGGATACAGTATACCTGAAGTGAAGCATCGGAATCTATAACTAGAGTCACAGGAATGGTTCAAATCATAGACATTAAGAGTGGTCCGTTTCTTGACTTAAGTCGGCATTGTGCCTTTTGTATTTAATTCCGATGCAATTTCTGTGTTTCATCGTCAATAAGAAGGTCCAAGGGATGCAGTAAAACTGAAGTCAAGCATCGGAATCTATAACTAGTGTCACAGGAACGGTTATAAACATAGCCAGTAAGAGGAGTCAGTCTTCTTGTACTTAAGTAGGCATTGTGGCGTTTCTATTTAATTCCGATGCAATTTCTGTGTTTCATCGTCAATAAGAAGGTCAGAGGGATACAGTAAACCTGAAGTGAAGCATCGGGATCTATAACTAGTGTCACAGGAATGGTTCAAAACATAGACAGTATGAAAAGTCAGTCGTACTTAAGTCGGCATTGTGCCTTTTCTATTTAATTCCGATGCAATTTCTGTGTTTCATCGTCAATAAGAAGGTCAGAGGGATACAGTAAACCTGAACTCAAGCATCCGAATCTATAACTAGTGTCACAGGAATGGTTCAAAACAAAGTCAGTAAAAAGAGTCAGTCTTCTTTTACTTAAGTCGGCATTGTGCCCTTTGTATTTAATTCCGATGCAATTTTTGTGGTTCATCGTCAATAAGAAGGTCAGAGGGGTACAGTTAACCTGAAGTGAAGCATCGGAATCTATAACTAGTGTCACAGGAATAATTCAAAGCATTGTTAGTAAGAAGAGTCAGTCTTCTTGTACTTAAGTCGGCATTGTGCATTTTGTGTTTAATTCCGAAGCAATTTCTGTGTTTCATCGTCAATAAGACGGTCCAAGGGATACAGTAAACCTGAAGTGAAGCATCGGAATCTATAACTAGTGTCACAGGAATGGTTCAAAACATAGACAGTAAGATGAGTCAGTTTTCTTGTACTTAAGTCGGCATTGTGATTTTTGTGTTTAATTCGGATCCCATTTCTGTGTTTCATCCTCAACAAGAAAGTCAGAGGGATACAGTAAACCTGAAGTGAAGCATCGGAATCTATAGCTAGTGTCACCGGAATGGTTCAAAACAAAGTCAGTAAAAAGAGTCAGTCTTCTTGTACTTAAGTCGGCACTGTGCCCTTTGTATTTAATTCCGATGCAATTCTTGTGGTTCATCGTCAATAAGAAGGTCAGAGGGGTACAGTTAACCTGAAGTGAAGCATCGGAATCTATAACTAGTGTCACAGGAATGGTTCAAAGCATTGTCAGTAAGAAGAGTCAGTCTTCTTGTACTTAAGTCGGCATTGTGCCTTTTGTGTTTAATTCTGATGCAATTTCAGTGTTTCATCGTCAATAAGAAGGTCCAATGGATACTGTAAACCTGAAGTGAAGCATCGGAAACTATAACTAGTGTCACAGGAATGGTTCAAAACATAGACAGTAAGATGAGTCAGTTTTCTTGTACTTAAGTCGGCATTGTGCCTTTTTTATTTAATTCCGATGTAATTTCTGTGTTTCATCGTCAATAAGAAGGTCAAAGGGATGCAGTAAACCTGGAGTGTAGCATCTTAATCAATAACTAGTATCACAGGAATGGTTCAAAACATAGACAGTAAGAAGAGTCAGTCTTCTTGTACTTAAGTCGACATTGTGCCTTTTCTATATATTTACGATGCAATTTCTGTGTTTCATCGTCAATAAGAAGGTCAGAGGGATACAATAAACCTGAAGTGAAGCATCGGAATCTATAACTAGTGTCACAGAAATGGTTCAATACATAGTCAGTAAGAACAGTCAGTCTTCTTGTCCCTAAGTCGGCATTGTGCCTTTTTTATTTAATTCCGATGTAATTTCTGTGTTTCATCGTCAATAAGAAGGTCAAAGGGATACAGTTAACCTGGAGTGTAGCATCGGAATCTATAACTAGTGTCACAGGAATGGTTCAAAACATAGACAGTAAGAAGTGTCAGTCTTCTTGTCCTTAAGTCGGCATTGTGCCTTTTGTATTTAATTCCGATGCAATTTCTGTGTTTCATCGTCAATAAGAATGTCCAAGGGAACAGTAAACGTGAGGTGAAGCATCGGAATCTATAACTAGTGTCACAGGAATGGTTCAAAACATAGTCAGTAAGAAGAGTCAGTCTTCTTGTCCTTAAGTTGGCATTGTCCCTTTTGAATTTAGTTCCGATGCAATTTCTGTGTTTCATCGGCAATAAGTTCAGAGGGATATAGTAAAACTGAAGTGAAGCATCGGAATCCAAAATTAGTGTCACAGCAATGGTTCAAAACATAGACAGTAGGAAGAGTCAGTCCTCTTGTACTTAAGTCCGCATTGCGCCTTTTGTATTTAATTCCGATGCAATTTCTGTGTTTCATCGTCAATAAGAAGGTCCAAGGTATACAGTAAACCAGAATTGAAGCATCGGAATATATAACTAGTGTCACAGGAATTGTTCAAAACATAGTCAGTAAGAAGAATCAGTCTTCTTGTACTTAAGTCGGCATTGTACCTTTTCTATTTAATTCCGATTCAATTTCTGTGTTTCATCGTCAATAAGAAGGTCCAAGGGATATGGTGAACTTGGAGTGAAGCAACGTAATCTATAACTAGTGTCACAGGAATGGTTCAAAACATAGACAGTAAGAAGAGTCAGTCTTCTTGTTCCTAAGTCGACATTGTGCCTTTTCTATTTTATTCCGATGCAATTTCAGTGTTTCATCGCCAATAAGAAGGTCAGAGGGATACAATAAACCCGAAGTGAAACATCGGAATCTATAACTAGTGTCACAGGAAAGGTTCAATACATAGTCAGTAAGAAGAATCAGTCTTCTTGTACTTAAGTCGGCATTGTACCTTTTGTATTTAATTCCGATGCAATTTCTGTGTTTCATCGTCAATAAGAAGGTCCACGGAATACTGTAAACCTCAAGTGAAGCTTTGGAATCTATAACTAGTGTCACAGGAATTGTTCAAAACATAGTCAGTAGGAAGAGTCGGTCTTCATGTACTTAAGTCTGCAATGTGCCTTTTGTATTTAATTCCGATGCAATTTCTGTGTTGCATCGTCAATAAGAAGGTCAGAGGGATACAGTAAACCTGAAGTGAAGCATCGGAATCTATAACTAGTGTCACAGGAATGGTTCAAAACATAGGCAGTAGGAAGAGTCAGTCTTCTTCTACTTAAGTCGGCAATGTGCCTTTTCTATTTAATTCTGATGCAATTTCAGTGTTTCATCGTCAATAAGAAGGTCCAAGGGATACAGTAAACCTGAAGTGAAGCATCGGAATCTATAACTAGTGTCACAGGAATGGTTCAAAACATAGTCAGTAAAAAGAGTCAGTCGTTTTGTACTTAATTCGGCATTGTGCCTTTTGTGTTTAATTCCGATGCAATATCTGTGCTTCATCGTCAATAAGAAGGTCCAAGGGATACAGTAAACCTAAAGTGAAGCATCGGAATCTATAACTAGTGTCACAGGAATGGTTCAAAACATAGACAGTAAGATGAGTCAGTCTTCTTGTACTTAAGTCGGCATTGTGCCTTTTGTGTTTCATTCCGATGCAATTTCTGTGTTTCATCGTCAGTAAGAAGGTCCAAGGGATACAGTAAACCTCAAGTGAAGCATCGGAATCCATAACTAGTATCACAGGAATGGTTCGAAACATAGTCAGTAGGAAGTGTCGGTCTTCATGTACTTAAGTCGGCATTGTGCCTTTTGTATTTAATTCCGATGCAATTTCTGTGTTTCATCGGCAACAAAGTCAGAGGGATAAGTAAACCTGAAGTGAAGCATCGGAATCTATGACTAGTGTCACAGGAATGGTTCAAAACATAGACAGTAAGAAGAGGCAGTCTTCTTGTACTTAAGTCTTCATTGTGCCTTTTCTATTTAATTCCGATGCAATTTCTGTGTTTCATCGTCAATAGGAAGGTCCAAGGTATACAGTAAAACTGAAGTGAAACATCGGAATCTATAACTATTGTCACAGGAATGGTTCAAAACATAGACAGTAAGAAGAGTCAGTCTCCTTGTACTTAAGTCGACATTGTGCCTTTTCTATTTATTTCCGATGCAATTTCTGTGTTTCATCGTCAATACGAAGGTCAGAGGGATACAATAAACCTGAAGTGAAGCATCGGAATCTATAACTAGTGTCACAGGAATGGTTCAAAACATAGTCAGTAAGAACAGTCAGTCTTCCTGTCCCTAAGTCGGCATTGTGCATTTTTTATTTAATTCCGATGCAATTTCTGTGTTTCATCGTCAATAAGAAGGTCCAAGGGATACAGTAAACCTGAAGTGAAGCATCGGAATCTATAACTAGTGTCACAGGAATGGTTCAAAACATAGGCAGTAGGAAGAGTCAGTCTTCTTGTACTTAAGTCGGCAATGTGCCTTTTCTATTTAATTCTGATGCAATTTCAGTGTTTCATCGTCAATAAGAAGGTAAGAGGGATACAGTAAACCTGAAGTAAAGCATCCAAATCTATAACTAGTGTCAGTGGAATGGTTCAAAACATAGACAGGAGGAAGAGTCAGTCTTCGTGTACTTAAGTCGGCATTTTGCCCATTGTATTAAATTCCGATGCAATTTCTGTGTTTCATCTTCAATAAGAAGGTCCAAGGGATACAGTAAAACTGAAGTCAAGCATCGTAATCTATAACTAGTGTCACAGGAATGGTTCAAATCATAGCCAGTAAGAAGAGTCAGTCTTCTTGTACTTAAGTAGACATTGTGGCGTTTCTGTTTAATTCCGATGCAAATTCTGTGTTTCATCGTCAATAAGAAGGTCAGAGGGATACAGTAAACCTGACGTGAAGCATCGGGACCTATAACTAGGGTCACAGGAATGGTTCAAATCATAGTCAGTAAGAAGTGTCAGTCTTCTTGTACTTATGTCGGCATTGTGCCTTTTGTATTTAATTCCGATGCAATTTCTGAGTTTCATCGTCAATAAGAGGGTCCAAGGGATACAGTAAACCTGAAGTGAAGCATCGGAACCTATAACTAGTGTCACAGGAATGGTTCAAAGCATAGACAGTAAGAAAAGTCAGTCGTCTTGTACTTAAGTCGGCATTGTGCCTTTTCTATTTAATTCCGATGCAATTTCTGTGTTTCATCGTAAATAAGAAGATCCAAGGGATACAGTAAACCTCAAGTGAAGCATCAGAATCTATAACTAGTGTCACAGGAATGGTTCAGAACATAGTCAGTAGGAAGAGTCGGTCTTCATGTACTTAAGTCGGCATTGTGCCTTTTGTATTAAATACCGATGCAATTTCTGTGTTTCATCGTCAATAATAAGGTCCAAGGGAAACAGTAAACCTGAAGTGAAGCATCGGAATCTATAACTAGTGTCACAGGAATGGTTCAATACATAGACAGTCGGAAGAGTCAGTCTTTTTGTACTTAAGTCAGCATTGTGCCCTTTGTATTTAATTCCGATGCCATTTCTGTGTTTCGTCGTCAATACGAACGTCAGAGGGACACACTAAACCTGAAGTGAAGCATCGGAATCCATAGCTAGTGTCACCGGAAAGGTTCAAAACATAGTCAGTAAGAAGAGTCAGTCTTCTTGTCCTTAAGTCGGCATTGTGCCTTTTGTATTTAATTCCGATGAATTTTCTGTGTTTCATCGTCAATAAGAAGGTCCAAAAGATACAGTAAACCTGGAGTAAAGTATCGGATTCTATAACTAGTGTCACAGGAATGGTTCAAAACATAGACAGTAAGAAGAGTCAGTCTTCTTGTACGTAAGTCCGCATTGTGATTTTTGTATTTAATTCCGATGCAATTTCTGTGTTTCATCGTCTATAAGAAGGTCCATGGAATACAGTAAACCTGAAGTGAAGCATCGGAATCTATAACTAGTGTCACAGGAATGGTTCAAAACATAGACAGTAAGAAGAGTCAGTCTTCTCGTACTTAACTCGGCATTGTGCCTTATGTATTTAATTCCGATGCAATTTCTGTGTTTCATCGTCAACAAGAAGGTCAGAGGGATACAGTAAACCTGAAGTGAAGCATCGCAATCTATAACGAGTGTCACAGGAATGGTTCAAAACATAGTCAGTAAGAACAGTCAGTCTTCTTGTACTTATGTCGGCATTGTGCTTTTCGTATTTAATTCCGATGCAATTTTTGTGTTTCATCGTCAATATGAAGGTCAGAGGGATACAGTATACCTGAAGTGAAGCATCGGAATCTATAGCTAGAGTCACAGGAATGGTTCAAATCATAGACATTAAGAGGGGTCCGTTTCTTGTACTTAAGTCGGCATTGTGCCTTTTGTATTTATTTCCGATGCAATTTCTGTGTTTCTCGTCAATAAGAAGGTCCAAGGGATGCAGTAAAACTGAAGTCAAGCATCGGAATCTATAACTAGTGTCACAGGAACGGTTATAAACATAGCCAGTAAGAGGAGTCAGTCTTCTTGTACTTAAGTAGGCATTGTGGCGTTTCTATTTAATTCCGATGCAATTTCTGTGTTTCATCGTCAATAAGAAGGTCAGAGGGATACAGTAAACCTGAAGTGAAGCATCGGGGATCTATAACTAGTGTCACAGGAATGGTTCAAGACATAGACAGTATGAAAAGTCAGTCGTACTTAAGTCGGCATTGTGCTTTTTCTATTTAATTCCGATGCAATTTCTGTGTTTCATCGTCAATAAGAAGGTCAGAGGGATACAGTAAACCTGAAGTCAAGCATCCGAATCTATAACTAGTGTCACAGGAATGGTTCAAAACAAAGTCAGTAAAAAGAGTCAGTCTTCTTTTACTTAAGACGGCATTGTGCCCTTTGTATTTAATTCCGATGCAATTTTTGTGGTTCATCGTCAATAAGAAGGTCAGAGGGGTACAGTTAACCTGAAGTGAAGCATCGGAATCTATAACTAGTGTCACAGGAATAATTCAAACATTGTCAGTAAGAAGAGTCAGTCTTCTTGTACTTAAGTCTGCATTGTGCATTTTGTGTTTAATTCCGAAGCAATTTCTGTGTTTCATCGTCAATAAGACGGTCCAAGGGATACAGTAAACCTGAAGTGAAGCATCGGAATCTATAACTAGTGTCACAGGAATGGTTCAAAACATAGACAGTAAGATGAGTCAGTTTTCTTGTACTTAAGTCGGCATTGTGATTTTTGTGTTTAATTCGTATGCCATTTCTGTGTTCCATCCTCAACAAGAAAGTCAGAGGGATACAGTAAACCTGAAGTGAAGCATCGGAATCTGTAGCTAGTGTCACCGGAATGGTTCAAAACAAAGTCAGTAAAAAGAGTCAGTCTTCTTGTACTTAAGTCGGCATTGTGCCCTTTTTATTTAATTCCGATGCAATTCTTGTGGTTCATCGTCAATAAGAAGGTCAGAGGGGTACAGTTAACCTGAAGTGAAGCATCGGAATCTATAACTAGTGTCACAGGAATGGTTCAAAGCATTGTCAGTAAGAAGAGTCAGTCTTCTTGTACTTAAGTCGGCATTGTGCCTTTTGTGTTTAATTCCGATGCAATTTCTGTGTTTCATCGTCAATAAGAAGGTCCAAGGGTACTGTAAACCTGAAGTGAAGCATCGGAAACTATAACTAGTGTCACAGGAATGGTTCAAAACATAGACAGTAAGATGAGTCAGTTTTCTTGTACTTAAGTCGGCATTGTGCCTTTTGTATTTAATTACGATTCAATTTCTGTGTTTTATCGTCAAAAAAAGGTCCAAGGGATACAGTAAACCTGTAGTGAAGAATCGCAATCTATAACTAGTGTCACAGGAATGGTTCAAAACATAGACAGTAAGAAGAGTCAGTCTTCTTGTACTTAAGTCGTCATTGTGCCTCTTGTATTTAATTCCGATGCAATTTCTGTGTTTCATCGTCAATAAGAAGGTCAGAGGGATACAGTAAACCTGAAATGAAGCATCGCAATCTACGACTAGTGTCACAGGATTGGTTTAAACATAGTCAGTAAGAAGAGTCAGTCTTCTTGTACTTAAGTCGGCATTGTGCCTTTTGTATTTAATTACGATTCAATTTCTGTGTTTTATCGTCAAAAAAAGGTCCAAGGGATACAGTAAACCTGAAGTGAAGAATCGCAATCTATAACTAGTGTCACAGGAATGGTTCAAAACATAGACAGTAAGAAGAGTCAGTCTTCTTGTACTTAAGTCGTCATTGTGCCTCTTGTATTTAATTCCGATGCAATTTCTGTGTTTCATCGTCAATAAGAAGGTCAGAGGTATACAGTAAACCTGAAATGAAGCATCGCAATCTACGACTAGTGTCACAGGAATGGTTCAAAACATAGACAGTAAGATGAGTCAGTTTTCTTGTACTTAAGTCGGCATTGTGCCTTTTGTATTTAATTACGATTCAATTTCTGTGTTTTATCGTCAAAAAAAGGTCCAAGGGATACAGTAAACCTGAAGTGAAGAATCGCAATCTATAACTAGTGTCACAGGAATGGTTCAAAACATAGACAGTAAGAAGAGTCAGTCTTCTTGTACTTAAGTCGGCATTGTGCCTTTTGTATTAAATTCCGATGCAATTTCTGTGTTTCATCGTCAATAAGAAGGCCCAAGGGATACAGAAAAACTGAATTCAAGCATCGGATTCTATAACTAGTGTCACAGGAATGGTTCTAAACATAGCCAGTATGAAGAGTCAGTCTTCTTGTACCTAAGTGGGAATTGTGGCGTTTCTATTTAATTCCGATGCAGTTTCTGTGTTTCATCGTCAATAAGAAGGTCAGAGGGATACAGTAAACCTGAAGTGAAGCATCGGGATCTATAACTAGTGTCACAGGAATGGTTCAAAACATAGTCAGTAAGAAGAGTCAGTCTTCTTGTACTTAAGTCGGCATTGTGCCTTTTGTATTTAATTCCGATGCAATTTCTGTTTTTCATCGTCAATTAGAAGGTCCAAGGGATACAGTAAACCTGAATTGAACATCGGAATCTATAACTAGTGTCACAGGAGTGGTTCAAAACATAGTCAGTAAATAGAGTCAGTCTTCTTGTACTTCAGTCGGCATTGTGTCTTTTGTATTTAATTCCGATGCAATTTCTGTGTTTCATCGTCAATAAGAAGGTCCATGGAATACTGTAAACCTCAAGTGAAGCATCGGAATCTATAACTAGTGTCACAGGAATTGTTCAAAACATAGTCAGTAGGAAGAGTCGGTCCTCATGTACTTAAGTCTGCAATGTGCCTTTTGTATTTAATTCCGATGCAATTTCTGTGTTTCATCGTCAATAAGAAGGTCAGAGGGATACAGTAAATCTGAAGTGAAGCATCGGAATCTATAACTAGTGTCACAGGAATGGTTCAAAACATAGGCAGTAGGAAGAGTCAGACTTCTTGTACTTAAGTCGGCAATGTGCCTTTTCTATTTAATTCTGATGCAATTTTAGTGTTTCATCGTCAATAAGAAGGTCCAAGGAATACAGTAAACCTAAAGTGAAGCATCGGAATCTATAACTAGTGTCACAGGAATGGTTCAAAACATAGACAGTAAGATGAATCAGTCTTCTCGTACTTAAGTCGGCATTGTGCCTTTTGTGTTTCATTCCGATGCAATTTCTGTGTTTCATCGTCAGTAAGAAGGTCCAAGGGATAGAGTAAACCTCAAGTGAAGCATCGGAATCCATAACTAGTATCACAGGAATGGTTCAAAACATAGTCAGTAGGAAGTGTCGGTCTTCATGTACTTAAGTCGGCATTGTGCCTTTTGTATTTAATTCCGATGCAATTTCTGTGTTTCATCGGCATCAAAGTCAGAGGGATAAGTAAACCTGAAGTGAAGGATCGGAATCTACAACTAGTGTCACAGGAATGGTTCAAAACATAGACAGTAAGAAGAGGCAGTCTTCTTGTACTTAAGTCTTCATTGTGCCTTTTCTATTTAATTCCGATGCAATTTCTATGTTTCATCGTCAATAGGAAGGTCCAAGGTATACAGTAAAACTGAAGTGAAACATCGGAATCTATAACTAGTGTCACAGGAATGGTTCAAAACATAGTCAGTAATAAGAGTCAGTCTTCTTGTACTTAAGTCGGCATTGTGCCTCTTCTATTTAATTCAGTGGCAATTTCTGTGTTTCATCGACAATACGAAGGTCCAAGGAATAGAGTAAACCTGGAGTTAAGATTCGGAATCTATATCTAGTGTCACAGGAATGGTTCAAAACATAGACAGTAAGAAGAGTCAGTCTTCTTGTACTTAAGTCGACATTGTGCCTTTTCTATTTATTTCCGATGCAATTTCTGTGTTTCATCGTCAATAAGAAGGCCAGAGGGATACAATAAACCTGAAGTGAAGCATCGGAATCTATAACTAGTGTCACAGGAATGGTTCAAAACATAGTCAGTAAGAACAGTCAGTCTTCCTGTCCCTAAGTCGGCATTGTGCCTTTTTTATTTAATTCCGTTGCAATTTCTGTGTTTCATCGTCAATAAGAAGGTCCAAGGGATACAGTAAACCTGAAGTGAAGCATCGGAATCTATAACTAGTGTCACAGGAATGGTTCAAAACATAGGCAGTAGGAAGAGTCAGTCTTCTTGTACTTAAGTCGGCAATGTGCCTTTTCTATTTAATTCTGATGCAATTTCAGTGTTTCATCGTCAATAAGAAGGTCAGAGGGATACAGTAAAACTGAAGTAAAGCATCCAAATCTATAACTAGTGTCAGAGGAATGGTTCAAATCATAGACAGGAAGAAGAGTCAGTCTTCGTGTACTTAAGTCGGCATTTTGCCCATTGTATTTAATTCCGATGCAATTTCTGTGTTTCATCTTCAATAAGAAGGTCCAAGGGATACAGTAAAACTGAAGTCAAGCATCGTAATCTATAACTAGTGTCACAGGAATGGTTCAAGTCATAGCCAGTAAGAAGAGTCAGTCTTCTTGTACTTAAGTAGACATTGTGGCGTTTCTGTTTAATTCCGATGCAAATTCTGTGTTTCATCGTCAATAAGAAGGTCAGAGGGATACAGTAAACCTGACGTGAAGCATCGGGACCTATAACTAGGGTCACAGGAATGGTTCAAATCATAGTCATTAAGAAGAGTCAGTCTTCTTGTACTTATGTCGGCATTGTGCCTTTTGTATTTAATTCCGATGCAATTTCTGAGTTTCATCGTCAATAAGAGGGTCCAAGGGATACAGTAAACCTGAAGTGAAGCATCGGAACCTATAACTAGTGTCACAGGAATGGTTCAAAGCATAGACAGTAAGAAAAAGCAGTCGTCTTGTACTTAAGTCGGCATTGTGCCTTTCGTATTTAATTCCGATGCAATTTTTGTGTTTCATCGTCAATATGAAGGTCAGAGGGATACAGTATACCTGAAGTGAAGCATCGGAATCTATAGCTAGAGTCACAGGAATGGTTCAAATCATAGACATTAAGGGGGGTCCGATTCTTGTACTTAACTCGGCATTGTGCCTTTTGTATTTAATTCCGATGCAATTTCTGTGTTTCATCGTCTATAAGAAGGTCCAAGGGATGCAGTAAAACTGAAGTCAAGCATCGGAATCTATAACTAGTGTCACAGGAACGGTTATAAACATAGCCAGTAAGAGGAGACAGTCTTCTTGTACTTAAGTAGGCATTGTGGCGTTTCTATTTAATTCCGATGCAATTTCTGTGTTTCATCGTCAATAAGAAGGTCAGAGGGATACAGTAAACCTGAAGTGAAGCATCGGGGATCTATAACTAGTGTCACAGGAATGGTTCAAAACATAGACAGTATGAAAAGTCAGTCGTACTTAAGTCGGCATTGTGCTTTTTCTATTTAATTCCGATGCAATTTCTGTGTTTCATCGTCAATAAGAAGGTCAGAGGGATACAGTAAACCTGAAGTCAAGCATCCGAATCTATAACTAGTGTCACAGGAATGGTTCAAAACAAAGTCAGTAAAAAGAGTCAGTCTTCTTTTACTTAAGACGGCATTGTGCCCTTTGTATTTAATTCCGATGCAATTTTTGTGGTTCATCGTCAATAAGAAGGTCAGAGGGGTACAGTTAACCTGAAGTGAAGCATCGGAATCTATAACTAGTGTCACAGGAATAATTCAAACATTGTCAGTAAGAAGAGTCAGTCTTCTTGTACTTAAGTCGGCATTGTGCATTTTGTGTTTAATTCCGAAGCAATTTCTGTGTTTCATAGTCAATAAGACGGTCCAAGGGATACAGTAAACCTGAAGTGAAGCATCAGAATCTATAACTAGTGTCACAGGAATGGTTCAAAACATAGACAGTAAGATGAGTCAGTTTTCTTGTACTTAAGTCGGCATTGTGCCTTTTGTATTTAATTACGATTCAATTTCTGTGTTTTATCGTCAAAAAGAAGGACCAAGGGATACAGTAAACCTGAAGTGAAGAATCGCAATCTATAACTAGTGTCACAGGAATGGTTCAAAACATAGACAGTAAGAAGAGTCAGTCTTCTTGTACTTAAGTCGTCATTGTGCCTCTTGTATTTAATTCCGATGCAATTTCTGTGTTTCATCGTCAATAAGAAGGTCAGAGGGATACAGTAAACCTGAAATGAAGCATCGCAATCTACGACTAGTGTCACAGGATTGGTTTAAACATAGTCAGTAAGAAGAGTCCGCCTTCTTGTACTTAAGTCGGCATTGTGCCTTTTGTATTAAATTCCGATGCAATTTCTGTGTTTCATCGTCAATACGAAGGCCCAAGGGATACAGAAAAACTGAATTCAAGCATCGGAATCTATAACTAGTGTCACAGGAATGGTTCTAAACATAGCCAGTATGAAGAGTCAGTCTTCTTGTACCTAAGTGGGAATTGTGGCGTTTCTATTTAATTCCGATGCAGTTTCTGTGTTTCATCGTCAATAAGAAGGTCAGAGGGATACAGTAAACCTGAAGTGAAGCATCGGGATCTATAACTAGTGTCACAGGAATGGTTCAAAACATAGTCAGTAAGAAGAGTCAGTCTTCTTGTACTTAAGTCGGCATTGTGCCTTTTGTATTTAATTCCGATGCAATTTCTGTTTTTCATCGTCAATAAGAAGGACCAAGGGATACAGTAAACCTGAATTGAACATCGGAATCTATAACTAGTGTCACAGGAATGGTTCAAAACATAGTCAGTAAATAGAGTCAGTCTTCTTGTACTTCAGTCGGCATTGTGTCTTTTGTATTTAATTCCGATGCAATTTCTGTGTTTCATCGTCAATAAGAAGGTCCATGGAATACTGTAAACCTCAAGTGAAGCATCGGAATCTATAACTAGTGTCACAGGAATTGTTCAAAACATAGTCAGTAGGAAGAGTCGGTCCTCATGTACTTAAGTCTGCAATGTGCCTTTTGTATTTAATTCCGATGCAATTTCTGTGTTTCATCGTCAATAAGAAGGTCAGAGGGATACAGTAAACCTGAAGTGAAGCATCGGAATCTATAACTAGTGTCACAGGAATGGTTCAAAACATAGGCAGTAGGAAGAGTCAGACTTCTTGTACTTAAGTCGGCAATGTGCCTTTTCTATTTAATTCTGATGCAATTTTAGTGTTTCATCGTCAATAAGAAGGTCCAAGGAATACAGTAAACCTAAAGTGAAGCATCGGAATCTATAACTAGTGTCACAGGAATGGTTCAAAACATAGACAGTAAGATGAGTCAGTCTTCTCGTACTTAAGTCGGCATTGTGCCTTTTGTGTTTCATTCCGATGCAATTTCTGTGTTTCATCGTCAGTAAGAAGGTCCAAGGGATAGAGTACACCTCAAGTGAAGCATCGGAATCCATAACTAGTATCACAGGAATGGTTCAAAACATAGTCAGTAGGAAGTGTCGGTCTTCATGTACTTAAGTCGGCATTGTGCCTTTTGTATTTAATTCCGATGCAATTTGTGTGTTTCATCGGCAACAAAGTCAGAGGGATAAGTAAACCTGAAGTGAAGGATCGGAATCTATAACTAGTGTCACAGGAATGGTTCAAAACATAGACAGTAAGAAGAGGCAGTCTTCTTGTACTTAAGTCTTCATTGTGCCTTTTCTATTTAATTCCGATGCAATTTCTGTGTTTCATCGTCAATAGGAAGGTCCAAGGTATACAGTAAAGCTGAAGTGAAACATCGGAATCTATAACTAGTGTCACAGGAATGGTTCAAAACATAGTCAGTAATAAGAGTCAGTCTTCTTGTACTTAAGTCGGCATTGTGCCTCTTCTATTTAATTCAGTGGCAATTTCTGTGTTTCATCGACAATAAGAAGGTCCAAGGAATAGAGTAAACCTGGAGTTAAGATTCGGAATCTATATCTAGTGTCACAGGAATGGTTCAAAACATAGACAGTAAGAAGAGTCAGTCTTCTTGTACTTAAGTCGACATTGTGCCTTTTCTATTTATTTCCGATGCAATTTCTGTGTTTCATCGTCAATAAGAAGGTCAGAGGGATACAATAAACCTGAAGTGAAGCATCGGAATCTATAACTAGTGTCACAGGAATGGTTCAAAACATAGTCAGTAAGAACAGTCAGTCTTCCTGTCCCTAAGTCGGCATTGTGCCTTTTTTATTTAATTCCGATGCAATTTCTGTGTTTCATCGTCAATAAGAAGGTCCAAGGGATACAGTAAACCTGAAGTGAAGCATCGGAATCTATAACTAGTGTCACAGGAATGGTTCAAAACATAGGCAGTAGGAAGAGTCAGTCTTCTCGTACTTAACTCGGCATTGTGCCTTATGTATTTAATTCCGATGCAATTTCTGTGTTTCATCGTCAACAAGAAGGTCAGAGGGATACAGTAAACCTGAAGTGAATCATCGCAATCTATAACTAGTGTCACAGGAATGGTTCAAAACGTAGTTAGTAAGAAGAGTCAGTCTTCTTGTACTTATGTCGGCATTGTGCTTTTCGTATTTAATTCCGATGCAATTTTTGTGTTTCATCGCCAATAAGAAGGTCAAAGGGATACAGTTTACCTGAAGTGAAGCATCGGAATCTATAACTAGAGACACAGGAATGGTTCAAATCATAGACATTAAGAGGGGTCCGTTTCTTGTACTTAAGTCGGCATTGTGCCTTTTGTATTTAATTCCGATGCAATTTCTGTGTTTCATCGTCAATAAGAAGGTCCAAGGGATGCAGTAAAACTGAAGTCAAGCATCGAAATCTATAACTAGTGTCACAGGAATAGCCAGTAAGAGGAGTCAGTCTTCTTGTACTTAAGTAGGCATTGTGGCGTTTCTATTTAATTCCGATGCAATTTCTGTGTATCATCGTCAATAAGAAGGTCAGAGGGATACAGTAAACCTGAAGTGAAGCATCGGGATCTATAACTAGTGTCACAGGAATGGTTCAAAACATAGACAGTAAGAAAAGTCAGTCGTACTTAAGTCGGCATTGTGCCTTTTCTATTTAATTCCGATGCAATTTCTGTGTTTCATCGTCAATAAGAAGGTCAGAGAGATACAGTAAACCTGAAGTCAAGCATCCGAATCTATAACTAGTGTCACAGCAATGGTTCAAAACAAAGTCAGTAAAAAGAGTCAGTCTTCTTTTACTTAAATCGGCATTGTGCCCTTTGTATTTAATTCCGATGCAATTATTGTGGTTCATCGTCAATAAGAAGGTCAGAGGGGTACAGTTAACCTGAAGTGAAGCATCGGAATCTATAACTAGTGTCACAGGAATAATTCAAAGCATTGTCAGTAAGAAGAGTCAGTCTTCTTGTACTTAAGTCGGCATTGTTCCTTTTGTGTTTAATTCCGATTCAATTTCTGTGTTTCATCGTCAATAAGAAGGTCCAAGGGATACAGTAAACCTGAAGTGAAGCATCGGAATCTATAACTAGTGTCACAGGAATGGTTCAAATCATAGACAGTAAGATGAGTCAGTTTTCTTGTACTTAAGTCGGCATTGTGATTTTTGTGTTTAATTCGGATGCAATTTCTGTGTTTCATCGTCAATTAGAAGGTCCAAGGGAGACAGTAAACCTGAAGTGAAGCATCGGAAACTATAACTAGTGTCACAGGAATGGTTCAAAACATAGACAGTAAGATGAGTCAGTTTTCTTGTACTTAAGTCGGCATTGTGCCTTTTGAATTTAATTACGATTCAATTTCTGTGTTTTATCGTCAAAAAGAAGGTCCAAGGGATACAGTAAACCTGAAGTGAAGAATCGCAATCTATAACTAGTGTCACAGGAATGGTTCAAAACATAGACAGTAAGAAGAGTCAGTCTTCTTGTACTTAAGTCGTCATTGTGCCTCTTGTATTTAATTCCGATGCAATTTCTGTGTTTCATCGTCAATAAGAAGGTCAGAGGGATACAGTAAACCTGAAATGAAGCATCGCAATCTACGACTAGTGTCACAGGATTGGTTTAAACATAGTCAGTAAGAAGAGTCAGTCTTCTTGTACTTAAGTCGGCATTGTGCATTTTGTATTAAATTCCGATGCAATTTCTGTGTTTCATCGTCAATAAGAAGGCAAAAGGGATACAGAAAAACTGAAGTCAAGCATCGGAATCTATAACTAGTGTCACAGGAATGGTTCTAAACATAGCCAGTATGAAGAGTCAGTCTTCTTGTACCTAAGTGGGAATTGTGGCGTTTCTATTTAATTCCGATGCAGTATCTGTGTTTCATCGTCAATAAGAAGGTCAGAGGGATACAGTAACCCTGAAGTGAAGCATCGGAATCTATAACTAGTGTCACAGGAATTGTTCAAAACATAGACAGTTGTACTTAAGTCGGCATTGTGCCTTTTGTATTTACTTCCGATGCGATTTCTGTGTTTCATCGTCAGTAAGAAGGTCCAAGGGATACAGAAACCTGAAGTGAGGCATCGGAATCTATAACTAGTGTCACAGGAATTGTTCAAAACATATACAGTAAGAAAAATCAGTCGTCTTGTACTTAAGTCGGCATTCTGCCTTTTGTATTTAATTCCGATGCAATTTCTGTGTTTCATCGTCAATAAGAAGGTCAGAGGGATATAGCAAACCTGAAGTGAAGCATCGGAATCTATAACTAGTGTCACAGGAATGGTTCAAAACATAGACAGTAGGATGGGTCAGTCTTCTTCTACTTAAGTCAGCATTGTGCCTTTTGTATTTAATTCCGATGCAATTTCTATGCTTCGTCGTCAATAAGAAGGTCCAAGGGATACAGTAAACCTGAAGTGAGGCATCGGAGTCTATAACTAGTGTCACAGGAATGGTTCAAAACATAGACTGTAAGAAGAGTCAGTCTTCTTGTACTTAAGTCGGCATTGTACCTTTTGTATTTAATTCCGATGCAATTTCAGTGTTTCATCGTCAATAAGAAGGTCAGAGGGATACAATAAACCCGAAGTGAAGCATCGGAAACTATAACTAGTGTCACGGGAAAGGTTCAAAACATAGTCAGTAAGAACAGTCAGTCTTCTTGTACTTAAGTCGGCATTGTGACCTTTTGTATTTAATTCCGATGCAATTTCTGATTTTCATCGTCAATAAGAAGGTCCAAGGGATACAGTAAACCTGAATTGAACATCGGAATCTATAACTAGTGTCACAAGAATGCTTCAAAACATAGACAGTACGAAAAGTCAGTCGTCTTGTACTTCAGTCGGCATTGTGCATTTTGTATTTAATTCCGATGCAATTTCTGTGTTTCATAGTCAATAAGAAGGTCCAAGGGATATAGTAAAGTAGGAGTGAAGAATCGGAATCTATAACTAGTGTCAGAGGAATGGTTCAAAACATAGACAGTAAGAAGAGTCAATCTTCTTGTACCTAAGTCGACATTGTGCCTTTTCTATTTAATTCCGATGCAATTTCAGTGTTTCATCGTCAATAAGAAGGTCAGAGGGATACAATAAACCCGAAGTGAAGCATCGGAATCTATAACTAGTGTCACGGGAAAGGTTCAAAACATAGTCAGTAAGAACAGTCAGTCTTCTTGTACTTAAGTCGGCATTGTGCCTTTTTTTTTTAATTCCGATGCAATTTCTGTGTTTCATCGTCAATACGAAGGTCCAAGGGATACGCTAAACCTGGAGTGTAGCATCGGAATCTATAACTAGTGTCACAGGAATGGTTCAAAACATAGACAGTAAGATGAGTCAGTCTTCGTGTACTTAACATCTACATCTACAACTACATTGATACTCCGCAAGCCACCCAACGGTGTGTGGCGGCATTGTGCCTTTTGTATTTAATTCCGATGCAATTTCTGTGTTTCATCGTCAATAAGAAGGTCCAAGGGATACAGTAATCCTGAAGTGATGCATCGGAATCTGTAACTAGTGTCACAGGAATGGTTCAAAACATAGTCAGTATGAAGAGTCAGTCTTCTTGTACTTAAGGCTTCATTGTGCCTTTTCTGTTTAATTCCGATGCAATTTCTGTGTTTCATCGCCAATAAGAAGGTCAGAGGGATACAGTAAACCTGAAGTGAAGCATCGGGACCTATAACTAGGGTCACAGGAATGGTTCAAATCATAGTCAGTAAGAAGAGTCAGTCTTCTTGTACTTATGTCGGCATTGTGCCTTTTGTATTTAATTCCGATGCAATCTCTGAGTTTCATCGTCAATAAGAGGGTCCAAGGGATACAGTAAACCTGAAGTGAAGCATCGGAACCTATAACTAGTGTCACAGGAATGGTTCAAAGCATAGACAGTAAGAAAAGTCAGTCGTCTTGTACTTAAGTCGGCATTGTGCCTTTTCTATTTAATTCCGATGCAATTTCTGTGTTTCATCGTAAATAAGAAGATCCAAGGGATACAGTAAACCTCAAGTGAAGCATCAGAATCTATAACTAGTGTCACAGGAATGGTTCAGAACATAGTCAGTAGGAAGAGTCGGTCTTCATGTACTTAAGTCGGCATTGTGCCTTTTGTATTAAATACCGATGCAATTTCTGTGTTTCATCGTCAATAATAAGGTCCAAGGGAAACAGTAAACCTGAAGTGAAGCATCGGAATCTATAACTAGTGTCACAGGAATGGTTCAAAACATAGACAGTAAGAAGAGTCAGTCTTCTCGTACTTAACTCGGCATTGTGCCTTATGTATTTAATTCCGATGAATTTTCTGTGTTTCATCGTCAATAAGAAGGTCCAAAAGATACAGTACACCTGGAGTGAAGTATCGGATTCTATAACTAGTGTCACAGGAATGGTTCAAAACATAGACAGTAAGAAGAGTCAGTCTTCTTGTACTTAAGTCCGCATTGTAATTTTTGTATTTAATTCCGATGCAATTTCTGTGTTTCATCGTCTATAAGAAGGTCCATGGAATACAGTAAACCTGAAGTGAAGCATCGGAATCTATAACTAGTGTCACAGGAATGGTTCAAAACATAGACAGTAAGAAGAGTCAGTCTTCTCGTACTTAACTCGGCATTGTGCCTTATGTATTTAATTCCGATGCAATTTCTGTGTTTCATCGTCAACAAGAAGGTCAGAGGGATACAGTAAACCTGAAGTGAAGCATCGCAATCTATAACGAGTGCCACAGGAATGGTTCAAAACATAGTCAGTAAGAAGAGTCAGTCTTCTTGTACTTATGTCGGCATTGTGCCTTTCGTATTTAATTCTGATGCAATTTTTGTGTTTCATCGTCAATATGAAGGTCAGAGGGATACAGTATACCTGAAGTGAAGCATCGGAATCTATAGCTAGAGTCACAGAAATGGTTCAAATCATAGACATTAAGAGTGGTCCGTTTCTTGTACTTAAGTCGGCATTGTGCCTTTTGTATTTAATTCCGATGCAATTTCTGTGTTTCATCGTCAATAAGAAGGTCCAAGGGATGCAGTAAAACTGAAGTCAAGCATCGGAATCTATAACTAGTGTCACAGGAACGGTTATAAACATAGCCACTAAGAGGAGTCAGTCTTCTTGTACTTAAGTAGGCATTGTGGCGTTTCTATTTAATTCCGATGCAATTTCTGTGTTTCATCGTCAATAAGAAGGTCAGAGGGATACAGTAAACCTGAAGTCAAGCATCCGAATCTATAACTAGTGTCACAGGAATGGTTCAAAACAAAGTCAGTAAAAAGAGTCAGACTTCTTTTACTTAAGACGGCATTGTGCCCTTTGTATTTAATTCCGATGCAATTTTTGTGGTTCATCGTCAATAAGAAGGTCAGAGGGGTACAGTTAACCTGAAGTGAAGCATCGGAATCTATAACTAGTGTCACAGGAATAATTCAAAGCATTGTCAGTAAGAAGTGTCAGTCTTCTTGTACTTAAGTCGGCATTGTGCATTTTGTGTTTAATTCCGAAGCAATTTCTGTGTTTCATCGTCAATAAGACGGTCCAAGGGATACAGTAAACCTGAAGTGAAGCATCGGAATCTATAACTAGTGTCAGAGGAATGGTTCAAAACATAGACAGTAAGAAGAGTCAGTCTTCTTGTACTTAAGTCGTCATTGTGCCTCTTGTATTTAATTCCGATGCAATTTCTGTGTTTCATCGTCAATAAGAAGGTCAGAGGGATACAGTAAACCTGAAATGAAGCATCGCAATCTACGACTAGTGTCACAGGATTGGTTTAAGCATAGTCAGTAAGAAGAGTCCGTCTACTTGTACTTAAGTCGGCATTGTGCCTTTTGTATTAAATTCCGATGCAATTTCTGTGTTTCATCGTCAATAAGAAGGCCCAAGGGATACAGAAAAACTGAAGTCAAGCATCGGAATCTATAACTAGTGTCACAGGAATGGTTCTAAACATAGCCAGTATGAAGAGTCAGTCTTCTTGTACCTAAGTGGGAATTGTGGCGTTTCTATTTAATTCCGATGCAGTTTCTGTGTTTCATCGTCAATAAGAAGGTCAGAGGGATACAGTAAAGATGAAGTGAAGCATCGGGATCTATAACTAGTGTCACAGGAATGGTTCAAAACATAGTCAGTAAGAAGAGTCAGTCTTCTTGTACTTAAGTCGGCATTGTGCCTTTTGTATTTAATTCCGATGCAATTTCTGTTTTTCATCGTCAATAAGAAGGTCCAAGGGATACAGTAAACCTGAATTGAACATCGGAATCTATAACTAGTGTCACAGGAATGGTTCAAAACATAGTCAGTAAATAGAGTCAGTCTTCTTGTACTTCAGTCGGCATTGTGTCTTTTGTATTTAATTCCGATGCAATTTCTGTGTTTCATCGTCAATAAGAAGGTCCATGGAATACTGTAAACCTCAAGTGAAGCATCGGAATCTATAACTAGTGTCACAGGAATTGTTCAAAACATAGTCAGTAGGAAGAGTCGGTCCTCATGTACTTAAGTCTGCAATGTGCCTTTTGTACTTAATTCCGATGCAATTTCTGTGTTTCATCGTCAATAAGAAGGTCAGAGGGATACAGTAAACCTGAAGTGAAGCATCGGAATCTATAACTAGTGTCACAGGAATGGTTCAAAACATAGGCAGTAGGGAGAGTCAGACTTCTTGTACTTAAGTCGGCAATGTGCTTTTTCTATTTAATTCTGATGCAATTTTAGTGTTTCATCGTCAATAAGAAGGTCCAAGGGATACAGTAAACCTGAAGTGAAGCATCGGAATCTATAACTAGTGTCACAGGAATGGTTCAAAACATAGTCAGTAAAAAGAGTCAGTCGTTTTGTACTTAATTCGTCATTGTGCCTTTTGTGTTTAATTCCGATGCAATTTCTGTGTTTCATCGTCAATAAGAAGGTCCAAGGGATACAGTAAACCTAAAGTGAAGCATCGGAATCTATAACTAGTGTCACAGGAATGGTTCAAAACATAGACAGTAAGATGAGTCAGTCTTCTCGTACTTAAGTCGGCATTGTGCCTTTTGTGTTTCATTCCGATGCAATTTCTGTGTTTCATCGTCAGTAAGAAGGTCCAAGGGATAGAGTAAACCTCAAGTGAAGCATCGGAATCCATAACTAGTATCACATAGTCAGTAGGAAGTGTCGGTCTTCATGTACTTAAGTCGGCATTGTGCCTTTTGTATTTAATTCCGATGCAATTTCTGTGTTTCATCGGCAACAAAGTCGGAGGGTTAAGTAAACCTGAAGTGAAGCATCGGAATCTATAACTAGTGTCACAGGAATGGTTCAAAACATAGACAGTAAGAAGAGGCAGTCTTCTTGTACTTAAGTCTTCATTGTGCCTTTTCTATTTAATTCCGATGCAATTTCTGTGTTTCATCGTCAATAGGAAGGTCCAAGGTATACAGTAAAACTGAAGTGAAACATCGGAATCTATAACTAGTGTCACAGGAATGGTTCAAAACGTAGTCAGTAATAAGAGTCAGTCTTCTTGTACTTAAGTCGGCATTGTGCCTCTTCTATTTAATTCCGATGCAATTTCTGCGTTTCATCGACAATAAGAAGGTCCAAGGAATAGAGTAAACCTGGAGTTAAGATTCGGAATCTATATCTAGTGTCACAGGAATGGTTCAAAACATAGACAGTAAGAAGAGTCAGTCTTCTTGTACTTAAGTCGACATTGTGCCTTTTCTATTTATTTCCGATGCAATTTCTGTGTTTCATCGTCAATAAGAAGGTCAGAGGGATACAATAAACCTGAAGTGATGCATCGGAATCTATAACTAGTGTCACAGGAATGGTTCAAAACATAGTCAGTAAGAACAGTCAGTCTTCCTGTCCCAAAGTCGGCATTGTGCCTTTTTTATTTAATTCCGATGCAATTTCTGTGTTTCATCGTCAATAAGAAGGTCCAAGGGATACAGTAAACCTGAAGTGAAGCATCGGAATCTATAACTAGTGTCACAGGAATGGTTCAAAACATAGGCAGTAGGAAGAGTCAGTCTTCTTGTACTTTAGTCGGCAATGTGCCTTTTCTATTTAATTCTGATGCAATTTCAGTGTTTCATCGTCAATAATAAGGTCAGAGGGATACAGTAAAACTGAAGTAAAGCATCCAAATCTATAACTAGGGTCAGAGGAATGGTTCAAAACATAGACAGGAAGAAGAGTCAGTCTTCGTGTACTTAAGTCGGCATTTTGCCCATTGTATTTAATTCCGATGCAATTTCTGTGTTTCATCTTCAATAAGAAGGTCCAAGGGATACAGTAAAACTGAATTCAAGCATCGTAATCTATAACTAGTGTCACAGGAATGGTTCAAGTCATAGCCAGTAAGAAGAGTCAGTCTTCTTGTACTTAAGTAGACATTGTGGCGTTTCTGTTTAATTCCGATGCAAATTCTGTGTTTCATCGTCAATAAGAAGGTCAGAGGGATACAGTAAACCTGAAGTGAAGCATCGGGACCTATAACTAGGGTCACAGGAATGGTTCAAATCATAGTCAGTAAGAAGAGTCAGTCTTCTTGTACTTATGTCGGCATTGTGCCTTTTGTATTAATTCCGATGCAATTTCTGAGTTTCATCGTCAATAAGAGGGTCCAAGGGATACAGTAAACCTGAAGTGAAGCATCGGAACCTATAACTAGTGTCACAGGAATGGTTCAAAGCATAGACAGTAAGAAAAGTCAGTCGTCTTGTACTTAAGTCGGCATTGTGCCTTTTCTATTTAATTCCGATGCAATTTCTGTGTTTCATCGTAAATAAGAAGATCCAAGGGATACAGTAAACCTCAAGTGAAGCATCAGAATCTATAACTAGTGTCACAGGAATGGTTCAGAACATAGTCAGTAGGAAGAGTCGGTCTTCATGTACTTAAGTCGGCATTGTGCCTTTTGTATTAAATACCGATGCAATTTCTGTGTTTCATCGTCAATAATAAGGTCCAAGGGGAACAGTAAACCTGAAGTGAAGCATCGGAATCTATAACTAGTGTCACAGGAATGGTTCAATACATAGACAGTCGGAAGAGTCAGTCTTTTTGTACTTAAGTCGGCAATGTGCCTTTTGTATTTAATTCCGATGCCATTTCTGTGTTTCGTCGTCAATACGAACGTCAGAGAGATACACTAAACCTGAAGTGAAGCATCGGAATCCATAGCTAGTGTCACCGGAAAGGTTCAAAACATAGTCAGAAAGAAGAGTCAGTCTTCTTGTCCTTAAGTCGGCATTGTGCCTTTTGTATTTAATTCCGATGCATTTTCTGTGTTTCATCGTCAATAAGAAGGTCCAAAAGATACAGTACACCTGAAGTGAAGTATCGGATTCTATAACTAGTGTCACAGGAATGGTTCAAAACATAGACAGTATGAAGAGTCAGTCTTCTTGTACTTAAGTCCGCATTGTGATTTTTGTATTTAATTCCGATGCAATTTCTGTGTTTCATCGTCTATAAGAAGGTCCATGGAATACAGTAAACCTGAAGTGAAGCATCGGAATCTATAACTAGTGTCACAGGAATGGTTCAAAACATAGACAGTAAGAAGAGTCAGTCTTCTCGTACTTAACTCGGCATTGTGCCTTATGTATTTAATTCCGATGCAATTTCTGTGTTTCATCGTCAACAAGAAGGTCAGAGGGATACAGTAAACCTGAAGTGAAGCATCACAATCTATAACTAGTGTCACAGGAATGGTTCAAAACATAGTTAGTAAGAAGAGTCAGTCTTCTTGTACTTATGTCGGCATTGTGCCTTTCGTATTTAATTCCGATGCAATTTTTGTGTTTCATCGTCAATAAGAAGGTCAGTAGGATACAGTATACCTGAAGTGAAGCATCGGAATCTATAACTAGAGTCACAGGAATGGTTCAAATCATAGACATTAAGAGGGGTCCGTTTCTTGTACTTAAGTCGGCATTGTGCCTTTTGTATTTAATTCCGATGCAATTTCTGTGTTTCATCGTCAATAAGAAGGTCCAAGGGATGCAGTAAAACTGAAGTCAAGCATCGGAATCTATAACTAGTGTCACAGGAACGGTTATAAACATAGCCAGTAAGAGGAGTCAGTCTTCTTGTACTTAAGTAGGCATTGTGGCGTTTCTGTTTAATTCCGATGCAATTTCTGTGTATCATCGTCAATAAGAAGGTCAGAGGGATACAGTAAACCTGAAGTGAAGCATCGGGATCTATAACTAGTGTCACAGGAATGGTTCAAAACATAGACAGTAAGAATAGTCAGTCGTACTTAAGTCGGCATTGTGCCTTTTCTATTTAATTCCGATGCAATTTCTGTGTTTCATCGTCAATAAGAAGGTCAGAGAGATACAGTAAACCTGAAGTCAAGCATCCGAATCTATAACTAGTGTCACAGGAATGGTTCAAAACAAAGTCAGTAAAAAGAGTCAGTCTTCTTGTACTTAAGTCGGCATTGTGCCTTTTGTGTTTAATTCCGATGCAATTTCTGTGTTTCATCGTCAATAAGAAGGTCCAAGGGATACAGTAAACCTGAAGTGAAGCTTCGGAATCTATAACTAGTGTCACAGGAATGGTTCAAAACATAGACAGTAAGATGAGTCAGTTTTCTTGTACTTAAGTCGGCATTGTGATTTTTGTGTTTAATTCGGATGCCATTTCCGTGTTTCATCCTCAACAAGAAAGTCAGAGGGATTCAGTAAACCTGAAGTGAAGCATCGGAATCTATAGCTAGTGTCACCGGAATGGTTCAAAGCAAAGTCAGTAAAAAGAGTCAGTCTTCTTGTACTTAAGTCGGCATTGTGCCCTTTGTATTTAATTCCGATGCAATTCTTGTGGTTCATCGTCAATAAGAAGGTCAGAGGGGTACAGTTAACCTGAAGTGAAGCATCGGAATCTATAACTAGTGTCACAGGAATGGTTCAAAGCATTGTCAGTAAGAAGAGTCAGTCTTCTTGTACTTAAGTCGGCATTGTGCCTTTTGTGTTTAATTCCGATGCAATTTCTGTGTTTCATCGTCAATAAGAAGGTCCAAGGGATACAGTAAACCTGAAGTGAAGCATCGGAATCTATAACTAGTGTCACAGGAATTGTTCAAAACATATACAGTAAGAAAAATCAGTCGTCTTGTACTTAAGTCGGCATTCTGCCTTTTGTATTTAATTCCGATGCAATTTCTGTGTTTCATCGTCAATAAGAAGGTCAGAGGGATATAGTAAACCTGAAGTGAAGCATCGGAATCTATAACTAGTGTCACAGGAATGGTTCAAAACATAGACAGTAGGATGGGTCAGTCTTCTTCTACTTAAGTCAGCATTGTGCCTTTTGTATTTAATTCCGATGCAATTTCTGTGCTTCGTCGTCAATAAGAAGGTCCAAGGGATACACTAAACCTGAAGTGAGGCATCGGAGTCTATAACTAGTGTCACAGGAATGGTTCAAAACATAGACTGTAAGAAGAGTCAGTCTTCTTGTACTTAAGTCGGCATTGTGCCTTTTGTATTTAATTCCGATGCAATTTCAGTGTTTCATCGTCAATAAGAAGGTCAGAGGGATACAATAAACCCGAAGTGAAGCATCGGAATCTATAACTAGTGTCACGGGAAAGGTTCAAAACATAGTCAGTAAGAACAGTCAGTCTTCTTGTACTTAAGTCGGCATTGTGCCTTTTGTATTTAATTCCGATGCAATTTCTGTTTTTCATCGTCAATAAGAAGGTCCAAGGGATACAGTAAACCTGAAATGAACATCGGAATCTATAACTAGTGTCACAAGAATGGTTCAAAACATAGACAGTACGAAAAGTCAGTCGTCTTGTACTTAAGTCGGCATTGTGCCTTTTCTCTCTAATTGCGATGCAATTTCTGTGTTTCATCGTCAATAAGAAGGTCAGGGGGATACAGTAAACCTGAAGTGAAGCATCCGAATCCATAACTAGTGTCACAGGAATGGTTCAAAACATAGTCAGTAAATAGAGTCAGTCTTCTTGTACTTCAGTCGGCATTGTGCATTTTGTATTTAATTCCGATGCAATTTCTGTGTTTCATAGTCAATAAGAAGGTCCAAGGGATATAGTAAAGTAGGAGTGAAGAATCGGAATCTATAACTAGTGTCACAGGAATGGTTCAAAACATAGACAGTAAGAAGAGTCAATCTGCTTGTACCTAAGTCGACATTGTGCCTTTTCTATTTAATTCCGATGCAATTTCAGTGTTTCATCGTCAATAAGAAGGTCAGAGGGATACAATAAACCGGAAGTGAAGCATCGGAATCTATAACTAGTGTCACGGGAAAGGTTTAAAACATAGTCAGTAAGAACAGTCAGTCTTCTTGTACTTAAGTCGGCATTGTGCCTTTTTTTTTAAATTCCGATGCAATTTCTGTGTTTCATCGTCACTACTAAGGTCCAAGGGATACGGTAAACCTGGAGTGTAGCATCGGAATCTATAACTAGTGTCACAGGAATGGTTCAAAACATAGACAGTAAGATGAGTCAGTCTTCGTGTACTTAACATCTACATCTACAACTACATTGATACTCCGCAAGCCACCCAACGGTGTGTGGCGGCATTGTGCCTTTTGTATTTAATTCCGATGCAATTTCTGTGTTTCATCGTCAATAAGAAGGTCCAAGGGATACAGTAATCCTGAAGTGATGCATCGGAATCTATAACTAGTGTCACAGGAATGGTTCAAAACATAGTCAGTATGAAGAGTCAGTCTTCTTGTACTTAAGGCTTCATTGTGCCTTTTCTGTTTAAATCCGATGCAATTTCTGTGTTTCATAGTCAATAAGAAGGTCAGAGGGGTACAGTAAACCTGAAGCGAAGCATCGGAATCTATAGCTAGTGTCACAGGAATGGTTCAAAACATAGTCAGTAAGAAGAGTCAGTCTTCTTGTCCCTAAGACGGCATTGTGTCTTTCGTATATAATTCCGATGCAATTTCTGTGTTTCATCGTCTATAAGAAGGTCCAAGGCTTACAGTAAACCTGGAGTGATGCATCAGAATCAATAACTAGTGTCACAGGAATGGTTCAAATCATAGACAGTAAGAAGAGTCAGTCTTCTTGTACTTAAGTCGGCATTGTGACTTTTGTATTTAATTCCGATGCAATTTCTGTGTTTCATCGTCGGTATGAAGG
Source organism: Schistocerca piceifrons (assembly GCF_021461385.2). NCBI lineage: Eukaryota > Metazoa > Arthropoda > Insecta > Orthoptera > Acrididae > Schistocerca > Schistocerca piceifrons. The sequence continues at coordinate 406,054 of NW_025728352.1, read as the reverse complement.
TCCAAGGAATACTGTAAACCTCAAGTGAAGCATCGGAATCTATAACTAGTGTCACAGGAATGGTTCAAAGCATAGTCAGTAGGAAGAGTCGGTCTTCATGTACTTAAGTCTGCATTGTGCCTTTTGTATTTAATTCCGATGCAATTTCTGTGTTTCATCGTCAATAAGAAGGTCCAAGGGATACTGTATACCTCAAGTGAAGCATCGGAATCTATAACTAGTGTCACAGGAATGTTTCTAAACATAGTCAGTAATAAGAGTCAGTATTCTTGTACTTAAGTCGGCATAGTGCCTTTTCTATTTAATTCAGTTGCGATTTCTGTGTTTCATCGACAATATTAAGGACCAAGGGATACAGTAAACATGGAGTTAAGCATCGGAATCTATAACTAGTGTCACAGGAATGGTTCAAACATAGACAGTAAGAAAACTCAGTCTTCTTGTACTTAAGTCGACATTGTGCCTTTTCTATTTATTTCCGATGCAATTTCTGTGTTTCATCGTCAATAAGAAGGTCAGAGAGATACAATAAACCTGAAGTGAAGCATCGGAAACTATAACTAGTGTCACAGGAATGGTTCAAATCATAGCCAGTAAGAAGAGTCAGTCTTCTTGTACTTAAGTAGGCATTGTGGCGTTACTATTTAATTCCGATGCAATTGCTGTGTTTCATCGTCAATAAGAAGGTCAGAGGGATACAGTAAACCTGAAGTGAAGCATCGGGATCTATAACTAGTGTCACAGGAATGGTTCAAATCATAGTCGGTAAGAAGAGTCAGTCTTCTTGTACTTATGTCGGCATTGTGCCTTTTGTATTTATTTCCGATGCAATTTCTGAGTTTCATCGTCAATAAGAAGGTAAAAGGGATACAGTAAACCTGAAGTGAAGCATCGGAATCTGTAACTAGTGTCACAGGAATGGTTCAAAACAGAGACAGTAAGAAAAGTCAGTCGTCTTGTACTTGAGTCGGCGTTGTGCCTTTTCTATTTAATTCCGATGCAATTTCTGTGTTTCATCGTCAATAAGAAGATCCAAGGGATACAGTAAACCTCAAGTGAAGCACCGGAATCTATAACAAGTGTCACAGGAATGGTTCAAAGCATCGTCAGTAGGAAGAGTCGGTCTTCATGTACTTAAGTCGGCATTGTGCATTTTGTATTAAATTCCGATGCAATTTCTGTGTTTCATCGTCAATAAGAAGATCCAAGGGATACAGTAAACCTCAAGTGAAGCATCGGAATCTATAACTAGTGTCACAGATATGGTTCAAAACATAGACAGTAGGATGAGTCAGTCTTTTTGTACTTAAGTCGGCATTGTGCCTTTTGTATTTAATTCCGATGTTATTTCTGTGTTTCATCGTCAATAAGAACGTCAGAGGGATACAGTAAACCTGAAGTGAAGCATCGGTATCCATAGCTAGTGTCACCGGAATGGTTCAAACATAGTCAGTAAGAAGAGTCAGTATTCTTGTACTTAAGTCGGCATTGTGCCTTTTGTATTCAATTGCGATGAATTTTCTGTGTTTCATCGTCAAAAAGAAGGTCCAAGGGATACAGTAAACCTGGAGTGAAGCATCGGAATCTATAACTAGTGTCACAGGAACGGTTCAAAACATAGACAGTAAGAAGAGTCAGTCTTCTTGTACTTAAGTCGGCATTGTGCCTTTTCTATTTAATTCCGATGCAATTTCTGTGTTTCATCGTCAATAAGAAGGTACAAGGCATACAGTAAATCTGGAGTGAAGCATCGGAATCTATAACTAGTGTCAATGGAATGGTTCAAAACATAGACAGTAAGAAGAGTCAGTCTTCTTGTTCTTAAATGGCATTGTGAATTTTGTATTTAATTCCGATGCAATTTCTGTGTTTCATCGTCAATAAGAAGGTCAGAGGGATACAGTAAACCTGAAGTGAAGCATCGGAATGTATAACTAGTGTCACAGGAATGGTTCACAACATAGTCAGTAGGAAGAGTCGGTCTTCATGTACTTATGTCGGCATTGTGCCTTTTGTATTTAATTCCGGTGCAATTTCTGTGTTTCATCGTCAGTAAGAAGGTCCAAGGGATACAGTAAACCTGAAGTGAAGCATCGGAATCTATAACTAGTGTCACAGGAATGGTTCAAACCATAGACATTAGAAGAGTCAGTCTTCTTGTACTTAAGTCGGCATTGTGGCTTTTGTATTTAATTCCGATGCAATTTCTGTGTTTCATCGTCAATAAGAAGGTCCAAGGAATACAGTAAACGTGAAGTGAAGCATCGGAATCTATAACTAGTGTCACAGGAATGGTTCAAAGCATAGACAGTAAGAAGAGTCAGTCTTCTTGTACTTAAGTCGGCATTGTGCCTTTTGTATTTAATTCCGATGCAATTTCTGTGTTTCATCGTCAATAAGAAGGTCAGGGGGATACAGTAAACCTGAAGTGAAGCATCGCAATCTATAACTAGTGTCACAGGAATGGTTCAAATCATAGTCAGTAAGAACAGTCAGTCTTCTTGAACTTAAGTCGGCATTGTGCCTTTTTTTATTTAATTCCGATGCAATTTCTGTGTTTCATCGTCAATAAGAAGGTCAGAGGGATACAGTAAACCTGAAGTGAAGCATCCGAATCTATAACTAGTGTCACAGGAATAGTTCAAAACTTAGTCAGTAAAAAGAGTCTGTCTTCTTGTACTTAAGTCGGCATTGTGCCTTTTGTATTTAAATCCGATGCAATTTCTGTGTTTCATCGACAATAAGAAGGTCAGAGGGATACAGTAAACCAGAAGTGAAGCATCGTAATCTATAACTAGTGTCACAGGAATGGTTCAAAACATAGTCAGTAAGAAGAGTCAGTCGTTTTGTACTTAAATCGGCTTTGTGCCTTTTGTGTTTAATTCCGATGCAATTTCTGTGTTTCATCGTCAACAAGAAGGTCCAAGGGATACAGTAAACCTAAAGTGAAGCATCGGAATCTATAACTAGTGCCACAGGAATGGTTGAAAACATAGACAGTAAGATGAGTCAGTCTTCTTGTACTTAAGTCGCCATTGTGCCTTTTGTGTTTAATTCCGATGCAATTTCTGTGTTTCATCGTCAATAAGAAGGTCCAAGGGATACAGAAAACCTCAAGTGAAGCATCGGAATCTATAACTAGTGTCACAGCAATGGTTCAAAACATAGTCAGTAACAAGAGTCAGTCTTCTTGTACTTAAGTTGGCATTGTGCCATTTCTATTTAATTCAGTTGCAATTTCTGTGTTTCATCGACAATAAGAAGGTCCAAGGGATACAGTAAACATGGAGTTAAGCATCGGAATCTATAACTAGTGTCACAGGAATGGTTCACAACATAGTCAGTAGGAAGAGTCGGTCTTCATGTACTTATGTCGGCATTGTGCCTTTTGTATTTAATTCCGATGCAATTTCTGTGTTTCATCGTCAATAAGAAGGTCCAAGGGATCCAGTAAACCTCAAGTGAAGCATCGGAATCTATAACTAGTGTCACAGGTATGGTTCAAACCATAGACAATAGAAGAGTCAGTCTTCTTGTTCTTAAGTCGGCATTGTGCCATTTGTATTTAATTCCGATGCAATTTCTGTGTTTCATCGTCAATAAGAAGGTCCAAGGAATACAGTAAACCTGAAGTGAAGCATCGGAATCTATAACTAGTGTCACAGGAATGGTTCAAAGCATAGACAGTAAGAAGAGTCAGTCTTCTTGTGCTTATGTCGGCATTGTGCCTTTTGTATTTAATTCCGATGCAATTTCTGTGTTTCATCGTCAATAAGAATGTCAAGGGATACAGCAAACCTGAAGTGAAGCATCGCAATCTATAACTAGTGTCACAGGAATGGTTATAAACATAGCCAGTAAGAAGAGTCATTCTTCTTGTACTTAAGTAGGCATTGTGGCGTTTCTATTTAATTCCGATGCAATTTCTGTGTTTCATCGTCAATACGAAGGTCAGAGGGATAGAGTAAACCTGAAGTGAAGCATCCGAAAATATAACTAGTGTCACAGGAATGGTTCAAATCATAGCCAGTAAGAAGAGTCAGTCTTCTTGTACTTAAGTCGGCATTGTGCCCTTTGTATTTAATTCCGTTGCAATTTTTGAGTTTCATCGTCAATAAGAAGGTCAGAGGGGTACAGTAAACCTGAAGTGAAGCATCAGAATCTATACCTAGTGTCACAGGAATGGTTCAAATCATAGCCAGTAAGAAGAGTCAGTCTTCTTGTACTTAAGTAGGCATTGTGGCGTTTCTATTTAATTCCGATGCAATTTCTGTGTTTCATCGTCAATAAGAAGGTCTGAGGCATACAGTAAACCTGAAGTGAAGCATCGGAATCTGTAACTAGTGTCACAGGAATGGTTCAAAGCATAGACAGTAAGAAGAGTCAGTCTTCTTGTGCTTAAGTCGGCATTGTGCCTTTTGTATTTAAATCCGATGCAATTTCTGTGTTTCATCGTCAATAAGAAGGTCAAGGGATACAGTAAACCTGAAGTTAAGCATCGCAATCTATAACTAGTGTCACAGGAATGGTTCAAAACATAGTCAGTAAGAACAGTCAGTCTTCTTGTCCCTAAGTTGGCATTGTGCCTTTTTTATTTAATTCCGATGCAATTTCTGTGTTTTATCGGCAGTATTGTCAGAGGGATAAGTAAACCTGAAGTGAAGCATCGGAATCTATAACTAGTGTCACAGGAATGGTTCAAAACATAGTCACTAATACGAGTCAGTCTTCTTGTTCTTAAATGGCATTGTGCCTTTTGTATTTAATTCCGATGCAATTTCTGTGTTTCATCGTCAATAAGAAGGTCAGAGGGATACAGTAAACCTACAGTGAAGCATCGGAATCTATAACTAGTGTCACAGGAATGGTTCACAACATAGTCAGTAGGAAGAGTCGGTCTTCATGTACTTATGTCGGCATTGTGCCTTTTGTATTTAATTCCGATGCAATTTCTGTGTTTCATCGTCAATAAGAAGGTCCAAGGGATCCAGTAAACCTGAAGTGAAGCATCGGAATCTATAACTAGTGTCACAGGAATGGTTCAAACCATAGACAATAGAAGAGTCAGTCTTCTTGTACTTAAGTCGGCATTGTGCCTTTTGTATTTAATTCCGATGCAATTTCTGTGTTTCATCGTCAATAAGAAAGTCAGAGGGTACAGTAAAACTGAAGTGAAGCATCGGAATCTATACCTAGTGTCACAGGAATGGTTCAAAGCATAGGCAGTAAGAAGAGTCAGTCTTCTTGTACTTAAGTCGGCATTGTGCCTTTTGTGTTTAATTCCGATGCAATTTCTGTGTCTCATCGTCAATAAGAAGGTCCAAGGGATACAGTAAACCTGAAGTGAAGCATCGGAATCTATAGCTAGTGTCACAGGAATGGTTCAAAACATAGACAGTAAGATGAGTCAGTTTTCTTGTACTTAAGTCGGCATTGTGCCTTTTGTATTTAATTCCGATGCAATTTCTGTGTTTCATCGTCAATAAGAAGGTCAGAGGGATACAGTAAACCTGAAATGAAGCATCGCAATCTATAACTAGTGTCACAGGAATGGTTCAAATCATAGTCAGTAAATAGAGTCAATCTTCTTGTACTTCAGTCGGCATTGTGCCTTTTGTATTTAATTCCGATGCAATTTCTGTGTTTCATCGTCAATAAGAAGGTCAGAGGGATACAGTAAACCTGAAGTGAAGCATCGGAATCTATAACTAATGTCACAGGAATGGTTCAAAACATAGTCAGTATGAAGAGTCACTCTTTATGTACCTAAGCCTCCCTTGTGCCTTTTGTGTTTAATTCCGATGCAATTTCTATGATTCATAGTCAATAAGAAGGTCCAAGGGATACAGTAAACCTCAAGTGAAGCATCGGAATCTCTAACTAGTTTCACAGGAATGGTTCAAAACCTAGACAGTAGGAAGAGTCAGTCTTCTTGTACTTAAGTCGGCATTGTCCCTTTTGTATTTAATTCCGATGCCATTTCTCTGTTTCATCGTCAATAAGAAAGTCAGAGGGATACAGTAAACCTGAAGTGAAGCATCGGAATCTATAGCTATTGTCACAGGAATGGTTCATAACATAGTCAGTAAGAAGAGTCAGTCTTCTTGTACTTAAGTCGCCATTGTGCCTTTTGTGTTTAATTCCGATGCAATTTCTGTGTTTCATCGTCAATAAGAAGGTCCAAGGGATACAGTAAACCTCAAGTGAAGCATCGGAATCTATAACTAGTGTCACAGCAATGGTTCAAAACATAATCAGTAACAAGAGTCAGTCTTCTTGTACTTAAGTTGGCATTGTACCATTTCTATTTAATTCAGTTGCAATTTCTGTGTTTCATCGACAATAAGAAGGTCCAAGGGATACAGTAAACATGGAGTTAAGCATCGCAATCTATAACTAGTGTCACAGGAATGGTTCACAACATAGTCAGTAGGAAGAGTCGGTCTTCATGTACTTATGTCGGCATTGTGCCTTTTGTATTTAATTCCGATGCAATTTCTGTGTTTCATCGTCAATAAGAAGGTCCAAGGGAACCAGTAAACCTGAAGTGAAGCATCGGAATCTATAACTAGTGTCACAGGTATGGTTCAAACCATAGACAATAGAAGAGTCAGTCTTCTTGTTCTTAAGTCGGCATTGTGCCTTTTGTATTTAATTCCGATGCAATTTCTGTGTTTCATCGTCAATAAGAAGGTCCAAGGTATACAGTAAACCTGAAGTGAAGCATCGGAATCTATAACTAGTGTCACAGGAATGGTTCAAAGCATAGACAGTAAGAAGAGTCAGTCTTCTTGTGCTTATGTCGGCATTGTGCCTTTTGTATTTAATTCCGATGCAATTTCTGTCTTTCATCGTCAATAAGAATGTCAAGGGATACAGCAAACCTGAAGTGAAGCATCGCAATCTATAACTAGTGTCACAGGAATGGTTCAAAACATAGTCAGTAAGAAGAGTCAGTCTTCTTGTACTTAAGTCGGCATTGTGCCTTTCGTATTTAATTCCGATGCAATTTCTGTGTTTCATCGTCAATATGAAGGTCAGAGGGATACAGTAAAACTGAAGGCAAGCATCGGAATCTATAACTAGTGTCACAGGAATGGTTATAAACATAGCCAGTAAGAAGAGTCATTCTTCTTGTACTTAAGTAGGCATTGTGGCGTTTCTATTTAATTCCGATGCAATTTCTGTGTTTCATCGTCAATACGAAGGTCAGAGGGATAGAGTAAACCTGAAGTGAAGCATCGGGATCTATAACTAGTGTCACAGGAATGGTTCAAAGCTTAGTCAGTAAGAAGAGTCAGTTTCTTGTACTTAAGTCGGCATTGTGCCTTTTGTATTTAATTCCGATGCAATTTCTGTGTTTCATCGTCAATAAGAAGGTCCTAGGGATACAGTAAACCTGAAGTGAAGCATCGGATTCTATAACTAGTGTCACAGGAATGGTTCAAAACATAGACAGTAAGAAAAGTCAGTCGTCTTGTACTTAAGTCGGCATTGTGCTTTTTCTATTTAATTCGGATGCAAATTCTGTGTTTCATCGTCAATGAGAAGGTCAGAGGGATACAGTAAACCTGAAGTCAAGCATCCGAAAATATAACTAGTGTCACAGGAATGGTTCAAAACATAGTCAGTAAAAAGAGTCAGTCTTCTTGTACTTAAGTCGGCATTGTGCCCTTTGTATTTAATTCCGTTGCAATTTTTGAGTTTCATCGTCAATAAGAAGGTCAGAGGGGTACAGTAAACCTGAAGTGAAGCATCAGAATCTATACCTAGTGTCACAGGAATGGTTCAAATCATAGCCAGTAAGAAGAGTCAGTCTTCTTGTACTTAAGTAGGCATTGTGGCGTTTCTATTTAATTCCGATGCAATTTCTGTGTTTCATCGTCAATAAGAAGGTCTGAGGCATACAGTAAACCTGAAGTGAAGCATCGGAATCTGTAACTAGTGTCACAGGAATGGTTCAAAGCATAGACAGTAAGAAGAGTCAGTCTTCTTGTGCTTAAGTCGGCATTGTGCCTTTTGTATTTAAATCCGATGCAATTTCTGTGTTTCATCGTCAATAAGAAGGTCAAGGGATACAGTAAACCTGAAGTTAAGCATCGCAATCTATAACTAGTGTCACAGGAATGGTTCAAAACATAGTCAGTAAGAACAGTCAGTCTTCTTGTCCCTAAGTTAGCATTGTGCCTTTTTTATTTAATTCCGATGCAATTTCTGTGTTTTATCGGCAGTATTGTCAGAGGGATAAGTAAACCTGAAGTGAAGCATCGGAATCTATAACTAGTGTCACAGGAATGGTTCAAAACATAGTCACTAATACGAGTCAGTCTTCTTGTTCTTAAATGGCATTGTGCCTTTTGTATTTAATTCCGATGCAATTTCTGTGTTTCATCGTCAATAAGAAGGTCAGAGGGATACAGTAAACCTGAAGTGAAGCATCGTAATCTATAACTAGTGTCACAGGAATGGTTCAAAACATAGTCAGTAAGAAGAGTCAGTCGTTTTGTACTTAAATCGGCTTTGTGCCTTTTGTGTTTAATTCCGATGCAATTTCTGTGTTTCATCGTCAACAAGAAGGTCCAAGGGATACAGTAAACCTAAAGTGAAGCATCGGAATCTATAACTAGTGTCACAGGAATGGTTCAAAACATAGACAGTAAGATGAGTCAGTCTTCTTGTACTTAAGTCGCCATTGTGCCTTTTGTGTTTAATTCCGATGCAATTTCTGTGTTTCATCGTCAATAAGAAGATCCAAGGGATACAGTAAACCTCAAGTGAAGCATCGGAATCTATAACTAGTGTCACAGCAATGGTTCAAAACATAGTCAGTAACAAGAGTCAGTCTTCTTGTACTTAAGTTGGCATTGTGCCATTTCTATTTAATTCAGTTGCAATTTCTGTGTTTCATCGACAATAAGAAGGTCCAAGGGATACAGTAAACATGGAGTTAAGCATCGGAATCTATACCTAGTGTCACAGGAATGGTTCACAACATAGTCAGTAGGAAGAGTCGGTCTTCATGTACTTATGTCGGCATTGTGCCTTTTGTATTTAATTCCGATGCAATTTCTGTGTTTCATCGTCAATAAGAAGGTCCAAGGGATCCAGTAAACCTGAAGTGAAGCATCGGAATCTATAACTAGTGTCACAGGTATGGTTCAAACCATAGACAATAGAAGAGTCAGTCTTCTTGTTCTTAAGTCGGCATTGTGCCTTTTGTATTTAATTCCGATGCAATTTCTGTGTTTCATCGTCAATAAGAAGGTCCAAGGAATACAGTAAACCTGAAGTGAAGCATCGGAATCTATAACTAGTGTCACAGGAATGGTTCAAAGCATAGACAGTAAGAAGAGTCAGTCTTCTTGTGCTTATGTCGGCATTGTGCCTTTTGTATTTAATTCCGATGCAATTTCTGTGTTTCATCGTCAATAAGAATGTCAAGGGATACAGCAAACCTGAAGTGAAGCATCGCAATCTATAACTAGTGTCATAGGAATGGTTCAAAACATAGTCAGTAAGAAGAGTCAGTCTTCTTGTACTTAAGTCGGCATTGTGCCTTTCGTATTTAATTCCGATGCAATTTCTGTGTTTCATCGTCAATATGAAGGTCAGAGGGATACAGTAAAACTGAAGTCAAGCATCGGAATCTATAACTAGTGTCACAGGAATGGTTATAAACATAGCCAGTAAGAAGAGTCATTCTTCTTGTACTTAAGTAGGCATTGTGGCGTTTCTATTTAATTCCGATGCAATTTCTGTGTTTCATCGTCAATACGAAGGTCAGAGGTATAGAGTAAACCTGAAGTGAAGCATCGGGATCTATAACTAGTGTCACAGGAATGGTTCAAAGCTTAGTCAGTAAGAAGAGTCAGTTTCTTGTACTTAAGTCGGCATTGTGCCTTTTGTATTTAATTCCGATGCAATTTCTGTGTTTCATCGTCAATGAGAAGGTCCTAGGGATACAGTAAACCTGAAGTGAAGCATCGGATTCTATAACTAGTGTCACAGGAATGGTTCAAAACATAGACAGTAAGAAAAGTCAGTCGTCTTGTACTTAAGTCGGCATTGTGCTTTTTCTATTTAATTCGGATGCAAATTCTGTGTTTCATCGTCAATGAGAAGGTCAGAGGGATACAGTAAACCTGAAGTCAAGCATCCGAAAATATAACTAGTGTCACAGGAATGGTTCAAAACACAGTCAGTAAAAAGAGTCAGTCTTCTTGTACTTAAGTCGGCATTGTGCCCTTTGTATTTAATTCCGTTGCAATTTTTGTGTTTCATCGTCAATAAGAAGGTCAGAGGGGTACAGTAAACCTGAAGTGAAGCATCAGAATCTATACCTAGTGTCACAGGAATGGTTCAATACATAGCCAGTAAGAAGAGTCAGTCTTCTTGTACTTAAGTAGGCATTGTGGCGTTTCTATTTAATTCCGATGCAATTTCTGTGTTTCATCGTCAATAAGAAGGTCTGAGGCATACAGTAAACCTGAAGTGAAGCATCGGAATCTGTAACTAGTGTCACAGGAATGGTTCAAAGCATAGACAGTAAGAAGAGTCAGTCTTCTTGTGCTTAAGTCGGCATTGTGCCTTTTGTATTTAAATCCGATGCAATTTCTGTGTTTCATCGTCAATAAGAAGGTCAAGGGATACAGTAAACCTGAAGTTAAGCATCGCAATCTATAACTAGTGTCACAGGAATGGTTCAAAACATAGTCAGTAAGAACAGTCAGTCTTCTTGTCCCTAAGTTGGCATTGTGCCTTTTTTATTTAATTCCGATGCAATTTCTGTGTTTTATCGGCAGTATTGTCAGAGGGATAAGTAAACCTGAAGTGAAGCATCGGAATCTATAACTAGTGTCACAGGAATGGTTCACAACATAGTCAGTAGGAAGAGTCGGTCTTCATGTACTTATGTCGGCATTGTGCCTTTTGTATTTAATTCCGATGCAATTTCTGTGTTTCATCGTCAATAAGAAGGTCCAAGGGATCCAGTAAACCTGAAGTGAAGCATCGGAATCTATAACTAGTGTCACAGGAATGGTTCAAACCATAGACAATAGAAGAGTCAGTCTTCTTGTACTTAAGTCGGCATTGTGCCTTTTGTATTTAATTCCGATGCAATTTCTGTGTTTCATCGTCAATAAGAAGGTCAGAGGGGTACAGTAAAACTGAAGTGAAGCATCGGAATCTATACCTAGTGTCACAAGAATGGTTCAAAGCATAGGCAGTAAGAAGAGTCAGTCTTCTTGTACTTAAGTCGGCATTGTGCCTTTTGTGTTTAATTCCGATGCAATTTCTGTGTTTCATCGTCAATAAGAAGGTCCAAGGGATACAGTAAACCTGAAGTGAAGCATCGGAATCTATAGCTAGTGTCACAGGAATGGTTCAAAACATAGACAGTAAGATGAGTCAGTTTTCTTGTACTTAAGTCGGCATTGTGCCCTTTGTATTTAATTCCGATGCAATTTCTGTGTTTCATCGTCAATAAGAAGGTCAGAGGGATACAGTAAACCTGAAATGAAGCATCGCAATCTATAACTAGTGTCACAGGAATGGTTCAAACATAGTCAGTAAGAAGAGTCTGTCTTCTTGTACTTAAGTCGGCATTGTGCCTTTTGTATTTAATTCCGATGCAATTTCTGTGTTTCATCGTCAATAAGAAGGTCCAAGGGATACAGTAAACCTCAAGTGAACCATCGGAATCTATAACTAGTGTCACAGGAATGGTTCAAAACATAGACAGTAGGATGAGTCAGTCTTCTTGTACTTAAGTCGGCAATGTGCCTTTTGTATATAATTCCGATGCAATTTCTGTGTTTCATCGTCAATAAGAAGGTCAGAGGGATACAGTAAACCTGAAATGAAGCATCGCAATCTATAACTAGTGTCACAGGAATGGTTCAAACATAGTCAGTAAGAAGAGTCTGTCTTCTTGTACTTAAGTCAGCATTGTGCCTTTTGTATTTAATTCCGATGCAATTTCTGTGTTTCATCGTCAATAAGAAGGTCCAAGGGATACAGAAAAACTGAAGTCAAGCATCGGAATCTATAACTAGTGTCACAGGAATGGTTCAAATCATAGTCAGTAAGAAGAGTCAGTCTTCTTTTTCTTAAGTCGGCATTGTGCCTTTCGTATTTAATTCCGATGCAATTTCTGTGTTTCATCGTCAATATGAAGGTCAGAGGGATACAGTAAAACTGAAGTCAAGCATCGGAATCTATAACTAGTGTCACAGGAATGGTTCAAATCATAGTCAGTAAATAGAGTCAATCTTCTTGTACTTCAGTCGGCATTGTGCCTTTTGTATTTAATTCCGATGCAATTTCTGTGTTTCATCCTCAATAAGAAGGTCAGAGGGATACAGTAAACCTGAAGTGAAGCATCGGAATCTATAACTAATGTCACAGGAATGGTTCAAAACATAGTCAGTATGAAGAGTCACTCTTTATGTACCTAAGCCTCCCTTGTGCCTTTTGTGTTTAATTCCGATGCAATTTCTATGATTCATAGTCAATAAGAAGGTCCAAGGGATACAGTAAACCTCAAGTGAAGCATCGGAATCTCTAACTAGTTTCACAGGAATGGTTCAAAACCTAGACAGTAGGAAGAGTCAGTCTTCTTGTACTTAAGTCGGCATTGTCCCTTTTGTATTTAATTCCGATGCCATTTCTCTGTTTCATCGTCAATAAGAAAGTCAGAGGGATACAGTAAACCTGAAGTGAAGCATCGGAATCTATAGGTATTGTCACAGGAATGGTTCATAACATAGTCAGTAAGAAGAGTCAGTCTTCTTGTACTTAAGTCGGCATTGTCCCTTTTGTATTTAATTCCGATGCAATTTCTGCGTTTCATCGCCAATAAGAAGGTCCAAGGGATACAGAAAAACTGAAGTCAGGCATCAGAATCTATAACTAGTGTCACAGGAATGGTTCAAAACATAGCCAGTATGAAGAGTCAGTCTTCTTGTACCTAAGTAGGAATTGTGGCGTTTCTATTTAATTCCGAGCTGTTTCTGTGTTTCATCGTCAATAAGAAGGTCAGAGTGATACAGTAAACCTCAAGTGAAGCATCAGAATCTATAACTAGTGTCACAGGAATGGTTCAAAACGTAGACAGTAAGATGAGTCAGTTTTCTTGTACATAAGTCGGCATTGTGCCTTTTGTATTTAATTCCGATGCAATTTCTGTGTTTCATCGTCAATAAGAAGGTCCAAGGGATACAGTAAACCTCAAGTGAAGCATCGGAATCTATAACTAGTGTCACAGGAATGGTTCAAAGCATAGTCAGTAGGAAGAGTCGGTCTTCATGTACTTAAGTCGGCATTGTGCCTTTTGTATTAAAATCCAACGCAATTTCTGTGTTTCATCGTCAATAAGAAGGTCCAAGGGATACAGTAAATCTCAAGTGAAGCATCGGAATCTATAACTAGTGTCACAGGAATGGTTCAAAACATAGACAGTAGGAAGAGTCAGTCTTCTTGTACTTAAGTCGGCAATGTGCCTTTTGTATTTAATTCCGATGCCATTTCTTAGTTTCATGGTCAATAAGAAAGTCAGAGGGATACAGTAAACCTGAAGTGAAGCATCAGAATCTATAGCTAGTGTCACCGAAATGGTTCAAAACATAGTCAATAAGAAGAGTCAGTCATCTTGTCCTTAAGTCGGCATTGCGCCTTTTGTATTTAATTCCGATGAATATTCTGTGTTTCATCGTCAATAAGAAGGTGCAAGGGATACAGAAAAACTGAAGTCAAGCATCGGGATCTATAACTAGTGTCACAGGAATGGTTCAAAACATAGCCAGTAAGAAGAGTCGGTCTTCTTGTACGTAAGTCGGCATTGTGCATTTTGTATTTAATTCCGATGCAATTTCTGTGCTTCATCGTCAATAAGAAGGTCAGAGGGATACATTAAACCTGAAATGAAGCATCGCAATCTATAACTAGTGTCACAGGAATGGTTCAAACATAGTCAGTAAGAAGAGTCAGTCTTCTTGTACCTAAGTCGGCATTGTGCCTTTTGTATTTAATTCCGATGCAATTTCTGTGTTTCATCGTCAATAAGAAGGTCCAAGGCATACAGAAAAACTGAAGTCAAGCATCGGAATCTATAACTAGTGTCACAGGAATGGATCAAAACATAGCCAGTAAGAAGAGTCAGTCTTCTTGTACCTAAGTAGGAATTTTGGCGTTTCTATATAATGCCGATGCAGTTTCTGTGTTTCATCGTCAATAAGAAGGTCAGAGGGATACAGTAAACCTGAAGTGAAGCATCGGGATCTATAACTAGTGTCACAGGAATGTTTCAAAACGTAGTCAGTAAGAAGAGTCAGTCTTCTTGTACTTAAGTCGTCATTGTGCATTTTGTATTTAATTCCGATGCAATTTCTGTTTTTCATCGTCAATAAGAAGGTCCAAGGGATACAGTAAACCCAAAGTGAAGCATCGGAATCTATGACTAGTGTCACAGGAATGGTTCATAACATAGACAGTACGAAAAGTCAGTCGTCTTGTACTTAAATCGGCATTGTGCCTTTTGTATTTAATTCTAATGCAATTTCTGTGTTTCATCGTCAATAATAAGGTCAGAGGGATACAGTAAACCTGAAGTGAAGCATCGGAATCTATAACTAATGTCATAGGAATGGTTCAAAACATAGTCAGTATGAAGAGTCAGTCTTTATGTACCTAAGTCTCCCTTGTGCTTTTGGTGTTTAATTCCGAAGCAATTTCTATGATTCATAGTCAATAAGAAAGTCCAGGGGATACAGTAAACCTCAAGTGAAGCATCGGAATCTATAACTAGTTTCACCGAATGGTTCAAATCCTAGACAGTAGGAAGAGTCAGTCTTCTTGTACTTAAGTTCGCATTGTGCCTTTTGTATTAAATTCCGATGCCATTTCTCTGTTTCATCGTCAATAAGAAAGTCAGAGGGATACAGTAAACCTGAAGTGAAGCATCGGAATCTATAGCTAGTGTCACAGGAATGGTTCAAAACATAGTCAGTAAGAAGAGTCAGTCTTCTTGTCCTTAAGTCGGCATTGTGCCTTTTGTATTTAATTCCGATGCAATTTCTGTGTTTCATCGCCAATAAGAAGGTCCAAGGGATACAGTAAACCTGAAGTGAAGCATCAGATTCTATAACTAGTGTCACAGGAATGGTTCAAAACATAGACAGTAAGAAAAGTCAGTCGTTTTGTACTTAAGTCTGCATTGTGCCTTTTGTATTTAATTACGATGCAATTTCTGTCTTTCATCGTCAAAAAGAAGGTCCAAGGGATACAGTAAACCTGAAGTGATGCATCGGAAACAATAGCTAGTGTCACAGGAATGGTTCAAAATATAGTCAGTAAGAAGAGTCAGTCTTCTTGTCCGTAAGTCGGCATTGTGCCTGTTGTATTTAATTCCGATGCAATTTTTGTGTTTTATCGCCAATAAGAAGGTCCAAGGTATACAGTAAATCTGAAGTGAAGCATCGGATTCTGTAACTAGTGTCAAAGGAATGGTTCAAAACATAGACAGTAAGAAAAGTCAGTCGTCTTGTACTTAAGTCGTCATTGTGCCTTTTGTATTTAATTCCGATGCAATTTCTGTGTTTCATCGTCAATAAGATGGTCCAAGGGATACAGAAAAACTGAAGTCAAGCATCAGAATCCATAACTAGTGTCACAGGAATGGTTCAAAACATAGCCAGTATGAAGAGTCAGTCTTCTTGTACCTAAGTAGGATTTGTGGCGTTTCTATTTAATTCCGATGCAGTTTCTGTGTTTCATCGTCAATAAGAAGGTCAGAGTGACACAGTAAATCTCAAGTGAAGCATCGGAATCTATAACTAGTGTCACAGGAATGGTTCAAAACATAGACAGTAGGAAGAGTCAGTCTTCTTGTACTTAAGTCGGCAATGTGCCTTTTGTATTTCATTCCGATGCCATTTCTGTGTTTCATCGTCAATAAGAAAGTCAGAGAGATACAGTAAACTTGAAGAGAAGCATCGAAATCTATAGCTAGTGTCACCGGAATGGTTTAAAACATAGTCAATAAGAAGAGTCAGTCTTCTTGTCCTTAAGTCGGCATGTGCCTTTTGTATTTAATTCCGATGAATATTCTGTGTTTCATCGTCAATAAGGAGGTCCAAGGGATACCGTAAACCTGGAGTGAAGCATCGGAATCTATAACTAGTGTAACAAGAATAGTTCAAAACATAGACAGTAAGAAGAGTCAGTCTTCCTGTACTTAAGTCGGCATAGTGCCTTTTGTATTAATTACGATGCAATTTCCTTGTTTCATCGTCAAAAAGAAGGTCCAAGGGATACAGTAAACCTGAAGTGAAGCATCGGAATCTATAACTAGTGTCACAGGAATGGTTCAAAACATAGCCAGTAAGAAGAGTCAGTCTTCTTGTACTTAAATAAGCATTGTGGCGTTTCTATTTAATTCCGATGCAATTTCTGTGTTTTATCGACAATAAGAAGGTCAGAGGGATACAGTAAACCTGAAGTGAAGCATCTGGATCTATAACTAGTGTCACAGGAATGGTTCAAATCATTGTCAGTAAGAAGAGTC
Organism: Schistocerca piceifrons; assembly: GCF_021461385.2. Lineage (NCBI taxonomy): Eukaryota > Metazoa > Arthropoda > Insecta > Orthoptera > Acrididae > Schistocerca > Schistocerca piceifrons. The sequence goes on along the minus strand of NW_025728352.1, from coordinate 389,490 downwards.
AGTCTTCCTCTACTTATTGTACTTAAGTCGTCATTGTGCCCTTTGTATTTAATTCCGATGCAATTTCTGAGTTTCATCGTCAATAAGAAGGTGCAAGGGATACAGTAAACCTGAAGTGAAGCATCGGAATCTATAACTGGTGTCACAGGAATGGCTCAAAACATAGACAGTAAGAAAAGTCAGTCTTCTTGTACTTAAGTCGGCATTGTGCCTTTTCTATTTAATTCCGATGCAATTTTTGTGATTCATCGTCAATATGAAGGTCCAAGCGATACAGTAAACCTCAAGTGAAGCATCGGAATCTATAACTAGTGTCACAGGAATGGTTCAAAGCATAGTCAGTAGGAAGGGTCGGTCTTCATGTACTTAAGTCGGCATTGTGCCTTTTGCATTAAATTCCGATGCAATTTCTGTGTTTCATCGACAAAAAGAAGGTCCAAAGGATACAGTAAACCTCAAGTGAAGCATCGGAATCTATAACTAGTGTCACAGGAATGGTTCAAAACTTAGACAGTAGGAAGAGTCAGTCTTCTTGTACTTAAGTCGGCATTGTGCCTTTTGCATTTAATTCCGATGCAATTTCTGTGTTTCATCGTCAATAAGAAAGTTCAAGGGATACAGTAAAACTGGAGTGAAGCATCGGAATCTATAACTAGTGACAATGGAATCGTTCAAAACATAGACAGTAAGAAGGGTCAGTCTTCTTGTACTTAATTCGGCATTGTGCTTTTTGTATTTAATTCCGATGCAATTTCTGTGTTTCATCGTCAATAAGAATGTCCAAGGAATACAGTAAACCTGAAGTGAAGCATCGGAATCTATAACTAGTGTCACAGGAATGGTTAAAACATAGTCAGTACGAAGAGTCGGTCTTCATGTACTTATGTCGGCATTGTGCCCTTTGTATTTAATTCGGATGCAATTTCTGTGTTTCATCGTCAATAAGAAGGTCCAAGGGATCCAGTAAACATGAAGTGAAGCATCGGAATCTATAACTAGTGTCACAGGAATGGTTCAAACCATAGACATTAGGAAGAGTCGGTCTTCTTGTACTTAAGTCGGCATTGTGCCTTTTGTATTTAATTCCGATGCAACTTCTGTGTTTCATCGTCAATAAGAAGGTCCAAGGAATACAGTAAACCTGAAGTGAAGCACCGGGATCTATAACTAATGTCCCAGGAATGGTTCAAAACATAGACAGTAAGAAGAGTCAGTCTTCTTGTACTTAAGTCGGCATTGTGCCTTTTGTATTCAATTCCGATGCAATTTCTGTGTTTCATCGTCAACAAGAAGGTCAGAGGGACACAGTAAACCTGAAGTGAAGCATCGCAATCTATAACTAGTGTCACAGGAATGGTTCAAAGCATAGTCAGTAAGAAGAGTCAGTCTTATTGTACTTAAGTCGTCATTGTGCCTTTCGTATTTAATTCCGATTCAATTTCTGTGTTTCATCGTCAATAAGAAGGTCAGAGTGATACAGTAAACATGAAGTGAAGCATCGGAATCTATAACTAGAGTCACAGGAATGGTTCAAATCATAGACAGTAAGAGGGGTCAGTCTTCTTGTACTTAAGTCGACATTCTGCCTTTTGTATTTAATTCCGATGCATTTTCTGTGTTTCATCGTCAATAAGAAGGTCCAAGGGATACAGTAAACCTCAAGTGAAGCATCGGAATCTATAACTAGTGTCACAGGAATGGTTCAAAACCTAGACAGTAGGAAGAGTCAGTCTTTTTGTACTTAAGACGGCATTGTGCATTTTGTATTTAATTCCGATGCCATTTCTGTTTTTTCATCGTTAATAAGAAAGTCAGAGGGATACAGTAAAACTGACGTGAAGCATCGGAATCTATAGCTAGTGTCACAGGAATGGTTCAAAACGTAGTCAGTAAAAAGTGTCAGTCTTCTTGTGCTTAAGTCGGCATTGTGCCTTTTGTATTTAATTCCGATGCAATTTCTGTGTTTCATCGCCAATAAGAAGGTCCAAGGGATACAGTAAACCTGGAGTGAAGCATCGGAATCTATTACTAGGGTCAAAGGAATGGTTCAAATCATAGACAGTAAGAAGACTCAGTCTTCTTGTACTTAAGTCGGCATTGTGCCTTTTGTATTTAATTCCGATGCAATTTCTGTGTTTCATCGTCAATACGAAGGTCCAAGGGTTACAGTAAACCCCAAGTAAGGCATCGGAATCTATAACTAGTTTCACAGGAATTGTTCAAAACATAGTCAGTAGGAAGAGTCGGTTTCCATGTACTTAAGTCGGCATTGTGCCTTTTGTATGTAATTAAGATGCGATTTCTGTGTTTCATCGTTAATAAGAAGGTCCAAGGTATACAGTAAAGCAGGAGTGTAGCATCGGAATCTATAACTAGTGTCACAGGAATGGTTCAAATCATAGACAGTAAGAAGAGTCAGTCCTCGTGTACTAAAGTCGGCATTATGCCTTTTGTATTTAATTCCGATGCAATTTCTGTGTTTCATCGTCAATTACAATGTCCAAGGGATACAGTAAACCAGGAGTGAAGCATCGGAATCTATAACTAGTGCCAATGGAATGGTTCAAAACATAGACAGTAAGAAGAGTCAGTCTTCTTGTACTTAAGTCGGCATTGTGCCTTTTGTATTTAATTCCGATGCTATTTCTGTGTTTCATCGTCAATCAGAAAGTCAGAGGGATACAGTAAACCTGAAGTGAAGCATCGGAATCTATAGCTAGTGTCACAGGAATGGTTCAAAACATAGTCAGTAAGAGGAGTCAGTCCTCTTGTCCTTAAGTCGGCATTGTGCCTTTGTATTTAATTCCGATGCAATTTCTGTGTTTCATCGCCAATAAGAAGGACCAAGGGATACAGTAAACCTGAAGTGAAGAATCCGAATCTATAACTAGTGTCACAGGAATGGTTCAAAACATAGTCAGTAAGAAGAGTCAGTCTTCTTGTACTTATGTCGGCATTGTGCCTTTTCTATATAATTCCGATGCAATTTCTGTGTTTCATCGTCAATAACAAGGTCCAAGGGATACAGTAAACCAGGAGGGAAGCATTGGAATCTATAACTAGTGTCAATGGAATGGTTCAAAACATAGACAGTAAGAAGAGTGAGTTTTCTTGTACTTAAGTCAGCATTGTGCCTTTTGTATCTAATTGCGATGCAATTTCTGTGTTTCATCGTCAATAAGAAAGTCAGAGTGATACAGTAAACCTGAAGAGAAGCATCGGAATCTATAGCTAGTGTTACAGGAATGGTTCAAAACATAGTCAGTAAGAAGAGACAGTCTTATTGTCCTTAAGTCGGCATTGTGCCTTTTGTATTTTATTCCGATGCAATTTCTGTGTTTCATCGCCAATAAGAAGGTCCAAGGTAAACAGTAAATCTGGAGTGAAGCATCGGAATCTATAACTAGTGTCACAGGAATGGTTCAAAACATAGACGGTAAGAAGAGTCAGTCTTCTTGTACCTAAGTCGGCATTGTGCCTTTTGTATTTAATTCCGATGCAATTTCGGGGTTTCATCGTCACTTAGAAGGTCCAAGGGATACAGTAAACCTCAAGTGAAGCATCAGAATATATAACTAGTGTCACAGGAATGGTTCAAAGCATAGTCAGTAGGAAGGGTCGGTCTTCATGTACTTAAGTCGGCATTGTGCCTTTTGCATTAAATTCCGATGCAATTTCTGTGTTTCATCGACAAAAAGAAGGTCCAAAGGATACAGTAAACCTTAAGTGAAGCATCGGAATCTATAACTAGTGTCACAGGAATGGTTCAAAACTTAGACAGTAGGAAGAGTCAGTCTTCTTGTACTTAAGTCGGCATTGTGCCTTTTGCATTTAATTCCGATGCAATTTCTGTGTTTCATCGTCAATAAGAAAGTTCAAGGGATACAGTAAAACTGGAGTGAAGCATCGGAATCTATAACTAGTGACAATGGAATCGTTCAAAACATAGACAGTAAGAAGGGTCAGTCTTCTTGTACTTAATTCGGCATTGTGCTTTTTGTATTTAATTCCGATGCAATTTCTGTGTTTCATCGTCAATAAGAATGTCCAAGGAATACAGTAAACCTGAAGTGAAGCATCGGAATCTATAACTAGTGTCACAGGAATGGTTAAAACATAGTCAGTACGAAGAGTCGGTCTTCATGTACTTATGTCGGCATTGTGCCCTTTGTATTTAATTCGGATGCAATTTCTGTGTTTCATCGTCAATAAGAAGGTCCAAGGGATCCAGTAAACATGAAGTGAAGCATCGGAATCTATAACTAGTGTCACAGGAATGGTTCAAACCATAGACATTAGGAAGAGTCGGTCTTCTTGTACTTAAGTCGGCATTGTGCCTTTTGTATTTAATTCCGATGCAACTTCTGTGTTTCATCGTCAATAAGAAGGTCCAAGGAATACAGTAAACCTGAAGTGAAGCACCGGGATCTATAACTAATGTCCCAGGAATGGTTCAAAACATAGACAGTAAGAAGAGTCAGTCTTCTTGTACTTAAGTCGGCATTGTGCCTTTCGTATTTAATTCCGATTCAATTTCTGTGTTTCATCGTCAATAAGAAGGTCAGAGTGATACAGTAAACATGAAGTGAAGCATCGGAATCTATAACTAGAGTCACAGGAATGGTTCAAATCATAGACAGTAAGAGGGGTCAGTCTTCTTGTACTTAAGTCGACATTCTGCCTTTTGTATTTAATTCCGATGCATTTTCTGTGTTTCATCGTCAATAAAAAGGTCCAAGGTAAACAGTAAATCTGGAGTGAAGCATCGGAATCTATAACTAGTGTCACAGGAATGGTTCAAAACATAGACGGTAAGAAGAGTCAGTCTTCTTGTACCTAAGTCGGCATTGTGCCTTTTGTATTTAATTCCGATGCAATTTCGGGGTTTCATCGTCACTTAGAAGGTCCAAGGGATACAGTAAACCTCAAGTGAAGCATCAGAATATATAACTAGTGTCACAGGAATGGTTCAAAGCATAGTCAGTAGGAAGGGTCGGTCTTCATGTACTTAAGTCGGCATTGTGCCTTTTGCATTAAATTCCGATGCAATTTCTGTGTTTCATCGACAAAAAGAAGGTCCAAAGGATACAGTAAACCTCAAGTGAAGCATCGGAATCTATAACTAGTGTCACAGGAATGGTTCAAAACTTAGACAGTAGGAAGAGTCAGTCTTCTTGTACTTAAGTCGGCATTGTGCCTTTTGCATTTAATTCCGATGCAATTTCTGTGTTTCATCGTCAATAAGAAAGTTCAAGGGATACAGTAAAACTGGAGTGAAGCATCGGAATCTATAACTAGTGACAATGGAATCGTTCAAAACATAGACAGTAAGAAGGGTCAGTCTTCTTGTACTTAATTCGGCATTGTGCTTTTTGTATTTAATTCCGATGCAATTTCTGTGTTTCATCGTCAATAAGAATGTCCAAGGAATACAGTAAACCTGAAGTGAAGCATCGGAATCTATAACTAGTGTCACAGGAATGGTTAAAACATAGTCAGTACGAAGAGTCGGTCTTCATGTACTTATGTCGGCATTGTGCCCTTTGTATTTAATTCGGATGCAATTTCTGTGTTTCATCGTCAATAAGAAGGTCCAAGGGATCCAGTAAACATGAAGTGAAGCATCGGAATCTATAACTAGTGTCACAGGAATGGTTCAAACCATAGACATTAGGAAGAGTCGGTCTTCTTGTACTTAAGTCGGCATTGTGCCTTTTGTATTTAATTCCGATGCAACTTCTGTGTTTCATCGTCAATAAGAAGGTCCAAGGAATACAGTAAACCTGAAGTGAAGCACCGGGATCTATAACTAATGTCCCAGGAATGGTTCAAAACATAGACAGTAAGAAGAGTCAGTCTTCTTGTACTTAAGTCGGCATTGTGCCTTTTGTATTCAATTCCGATGCAATTTCTGTGTTTCATCGTCAACAAGAAGGTCAGAGGGACACAGTAAACCTGAAGTGAAGCATCGCAATCTATAACTAGTGTCACAGGAATGGTTCAAAGCATAGTCAGTAAGAAGAGTCAGTCTTATTGTACTTAAGTCGTCATTGTGCCTTTCGTATTTAATTCCGATTCAATTTCTGTGTTTCATCGTCAATAAGAAGGTCAGAGTGATACAGTAAACATGAAGTGAAGCATCGGAATCTATAACTAGAGTCACAGGAATGGTTCAAATCATAGACAGTAAGAGGGGTCAGTCTTCTTGTACTTAAGTCGACATTCTGCCTTTTGTATTTAATTCCGATGCATTTTCTGTGTTTCATCGTCAATAAAAAGGTCCAAGGGATACAGTAAACCTCAAGTGAAGCATCGGAATCTATAACTAGTGTCACAGGAATGGTTCAAAACCTAGACAGTAGGAAGAGTCAGTCTTTTTGTACTTAAGACGGCATTGTGCATTTTGTATTTAATTCCGATGCCATTTCTGTTTTTTCATCGTTAATAAGAAAGTCAGAGGGATACAGTAAAACTGACGTGAAGCATCGGAATCTATAGCTAGTGTCACAGGAATGGTTCAAAACGTAGTCAGTAAAAAGTGTCAGTCTTCTTGTGCTTAAGTCGGCATTGTGCCTTTTGTATTTAATTCCGATGCAATTTCTGTGTTTCATCGCCAATAAGAAGGTCCAAGGGATACAGTAAACCTGGAGTGAAGCATCGGAATCTATTACTAGGGTCAAAGGAATGGTTCAAATCATAGACAGTAAGAAGACTCAGTCTTCTTGTACTTAAGTCGGCATTGTGCTTTTTGTATTTAATTCCGATGCAATTTCTGTGTTTCATCGTCAATACGAAGGTCCAAGAGTTACAGTAAACCCCAAGTAAGGCATCGGAATCTATAACTAGTTTCACAGGAATTGTTCAAAACATAGTCAGTAGGAAGAGTCGGTTTCCATGTACTTAAGTCGGCATTGTGCCTTTTGTATGTAATTAAGATGCGATTTCTGTGTTTCATCGTTAATAAGAAGGTCCAAGGTATACAGTAAAGCAGGAGTGTAGCATCGGAATCTATAACTAGTGTCACAGGAATGGTTCAAATCATAGACAGTAAGAAGAGTCAGTCCTCGTGTACTAAAGTCGGCATTATGCCTTTTGTATTTAATTCCGATGCAATTTCTGTGTTTCATCGTCAATTACAATGTCCAAGGGATACAGTAAACCAGGAGTGAAGCATCGGAATCTATAACTAGTGCCAATGGAATGGTTCAAAACATAGACAGTAAGAAGAGTCAGTCTTCTTGTACTTAAGTCGGCATTGTGCCTTTTGTATTTAATTCCGATGCTATTTCTGTGTTTCATCGTCAATCAGAAAGTCAGAGGGATACAGTAAACCTGAAGTGAAGCATCGGAATCTATAGCTAGTGTCACAGGAATGGTTCAAAACATAGTCAGTAAGAGGAGTCAGTCCTCTTGTCCTTAAGTCGGCATTGTGCCTTTGTATTTAATTCCGATGCAATTTCTGTGTTTCATCGCCAATAAGAAGGACCAAGGGATACAGTAAACCTGAAGTGAAGAATCCGAATCTATAACTAGTGTCACAGGAATGGTTCAAAACATAGTCAGTAAGAAGAGTCAGTCTTCTTGTACTTATGTCGGCATTGTGCCTTTTCTATATAATTCCGATGCAATTTCTGTGTTTCATCGTCAATAACAAGGTCCAAGGGATACAGTAAACCAGGAGGGAAGCATTGGAATCTATAACTAGTGTCAATGGAATGGTTCAAAACATAGACAGTAAGAAGAGTGAGTTTTCTTGTACTTAAGTCAGCATTGTGCCTTTTGTATCTAATTGCGATGCAATTTCTGTGTTTCATCGTCAATAAGAAAGTCAGAGTGATACAGTAATCCTGAAGAGAAGCATCGGAATCTATAGCTAGTGTTACAGGAATGGTTCAAAACATAGTCAGTAAGAAGAGACAGTCTTATTGTCCTTAAGTCGGCATTGTGCCTTTTGTATTTTATTCCGATGCAATTTCTGTGTTTCATCGCCAATAAGAAGGTCCAAGGTAAACAGTAAATCTGGAGTGAAGCATCGGAATCTATAACTAGTGTCACAGGAATGGTTCAAAACATAGACGGTAAGAAGAGTCAGTCTTCTTGTACCTAAGTCGGCATTGTGCCTTTTGTATTTAATTCCGATGCAATTTCGGGGTTTCATCGTCACTTAGAAGGTCCAAGGGATACAGTAAACCTCAAGTGAAGCATCAGAATATATAACTAGTGTCACAGGAATGGTTCAAAACATAGTCAGTAGGAAGAGTCGGTCTTCATGTACTGAAGCCGGCATTGTGCCTTTTGTATAAAATTCCGATGCAATTTCTGTGTTTCATCGTCAAGAAGAAGGTCCAAGGGATACAGTAAACCTGACGTCAAGCATCGGAATCTATAACTAGTGTCACAGGATTGGTTTAAAACATAGACAGTAGGAAGAGTCAGTCTTCTTGTACATAAGTCGGCATTGTGCCTCTTGTATTTCATTCCGATGCAATTTCTGTGTTTCATCGTCAATACGAAGGTCCAAGGGTTACAGTAAACCTCAAGTAAGGCATCGGAATCTATAACTAGTGTCACAGGAATTGTTCAAAACATAGTCAGTAGGAAGAGTCGGTCTCCATGTACTTAAGTCGGCATTGTGCGTTTTGTATTTAATTCCGATGTGATTTCTCTGTTTCATCGTCACTAAGAAGGTCCAAGGGATAGAGTAAACCAGGAGTGTAGCATCGGAATCTATAACTAGTGTCACAGGAATGGTTCAAATCATAGACAGTAAGAAGAGTCAGTCGTCGTGTACTAAAATCGGCATTTTGCCTTTTGTATTTAATTCCGATGCAATTTCTGTGTTTCATCGTCAATAATAAGGTCCAAGGGATACAGTAAACATGAAGTGAAGCATCGGAATCTATAACTAGTGTCACAGGAATGGTTCAAAGCATAGTCAGTAAGAAGATTCAGCCTTCATGTACTTAAGTCGGCATTGTGCCTTTTGTAATTAATTCCGATGCAATTTCTGTGTTTCATCGTCAATTACAATGTCCAAGGGATACAGTAAAACAGGAGTGAAGCATCGGAATCTATAACTAGTGTCAATGGAATGGTTCAAAACATAGACAGTAAGAAGAGTCAGCCTTCTTGTACTTAAGTCGGCATTGTGCCTTTTGTATTTTATTCCGATGCTATTTCTGTGTTTCATCGTCAATCAGAACGTCAGAGGGATACAGTAAACCTGAAGTGAAGCATCGGAATCTGTAGCTAGTGTCACAGGAATGGTTCAAAACACAGTCAGTAAGAAGAGACAGTCTTCTTTTCCTTAAGTCGGCATTGTGCCTTTTGTATTTTATTCCGATGCAATTTCTGGGTTTCATCGTCAATAAGAAGGTCCAAGGGATACAGTAGACCTTAAATGAAGCATCAGAATCTATAACTAGTGTCACACGAATGGTTCAAAACATAGACAGTAGGAAGAGTCAATCTACTTGTACATGAGTGCGCATTGTGCCTTTTGTATTTAATTCCGATGCCATTTCTGTGTTTCATTGTCAATAAGAAAGTGAGAGGGATACAGTAAACCTGAAGTGAAGCATCGGAATCTATAGCTAGTGTCACAGGAATGGTTCAAACATAGTCAGTAATTAGAGACAGTCTTATTGTCCTTAAGTCGGCATTGTGGCTTTTGTATTTTATTCCGATATAATTTCTGTGTTTCATCGTCAATAAGAAGGTCGAAAGGATACAGGAAACCTGAAGTGAAGCATCGGAATCTATAACTAGTGTCATAGGAATGGTTCAAAACATAGTCAGTAAGAAAAGTCAGACTTCTTGTACTTAAGTCGGCATTGTTTCTTTTCTATATAATTCCGATGCAATTTCTGTGTTTCATCGTCAATAACAAGGTCCAAGGGATACAGTAAACCAGGAGTGAAGCATTGCAATCTATAACTAGTGTCAATGGAATGGTTCAAAACATAGACAGTAAGAAGAGCGAGTTTTCTTGTACTTAAGTCAGCATTGTGCCTTTTGTATTTAATTGCGATGCAATTTCTGTGTTTCATCGTCAATAAGAAATACAGAGGGATACAGTAAACCTGAAGTGAAGCATCGGAATCTATAGCTAGTGTCACAGGAATGGTTCAAAACATGGCCACTAGGAAGAGACAGCCTTATTGTCCTTAAGTCGGCAGTGTGCCTTTTGTATTTTATTCCGATGCAATTTCTGTGTTTCATCGTCAATAAGAAGGTCCAAGGGATACAGTAAACCTGGAGTGAACATCGGAATCTATAACTAGTGTCACAGGAATGGTTCAAAGCATAGACAGTAAGAAGAGTCTGTCTTCTTGTACTTAAGTCGGCATTGTGCCTTTAGTATTTAATTCCGATGCAATTTCTGGGTTTCATCGTCAATTAGAATGTCCATGGGATACAGTAAACCTCAAGTGAAGCATCAGAATCTATAACTAGTGTCACAGGAATGGTTCAAAACATAGTCAGTAGGAAGAGTCGGTCTTCATGTACTGAAGTCGGCATTGTGCCTTTTGTATTTAATTCCGATGCAATTTCTGTGTTTCATCGTCAATAAGAAGGTCCAAGGGATACAGTAAACCTGACGTCAAGCATCGGAATCTATAACTAGTGTCACAGGATCTGTTCAAAGCATAGACAGTAGGAAGAGTCAGTCTTCTTGTACATAAGTCGGCATTGTGCCTCTTGTATTTCATTACGATGCAATTTCTGTGTTTCATCGTCAATAAGAATGTCCAAGGTATACTGTAAACCTGAAGTGAAGCATCGGAATCTATAACTAGTGTCACAGGAATGGTTCAAACATAGTCAGTAAAAGAAGTCAGTCTTCTTGTACTTAAGTCGGCATTGTGCCTCTCGTATTTTATTCCGATGCAATTTCTGTGTATCATCGTCAATAAGAAGGTCCAAGGGATACAGAAAAACTGAAGTCAAGCATCGGAATCTATAACTAGTGTCACAGGAATGGTTCAAATCATTGCCAGTAAGAAGAGTCGGTCTTCTTGTACCTAAGCAGGAATTGTGACGTTTCTATTTAATTCCGATGCAGTTTCTGTGTTTCATCGTCAATAAGAAGGTCAGAGGGATATAGTAAACTTGAAGTGAAGCATCGGGATCTATAACTAGTGTCACAGGAATGGTTCAAAGCATAGTGAGTAGGAAGAGTCAGTCTTCTTGTACTTAAGTCGGAATTGTGCTTTTTGTATTTTATTCCGATGCAATTTCTGTTTTTCAACGTCAATAAGAAGCTCCAAGGGATACAGTAAACCTGAAGTGAAGCATCGGAATTTATAACTAGTGTCACAGGAATCGTTCAAAACCTAGACAGTAGGAAGAGTCAGTCTTCTTGTACTTAAGTTCGCATTGTGCCTTTTGTATTTCATTCCGATGCCATTTCTGTGTTTCATCGTCAATACGAAAGTCAGAGGGATACAGTAAACCTGAAGTGAAGCATCGGAATCTATAGCTAGTGTCACAGGAATGGTTCAAAACATAGTCAGTAAGAAGAGTCAGTCTTCTTGTCCTTAAGTCGGCATTGTGCCTTTTGTATTTAATTCCGATGCAATTTCTGTGTTTCATCGCGAATACGAAGGTCCAAGGGATACAGTAAACCTCAAGTGAAGCATCAGAATTTATAACTAGTGTCACAGGAATGGTTCAAAACATAGTCAGTAGGAGGAGTCGGTCTTCATGTACTGAAGTCGGCATTGTGCCTTTTGTATATAATTCCGTTGCAATTTCTGTGTTTCATCGTCAATAAGAAGGTCCAAGGGATACAGTAAACCTCAAGTGAAGCATCGGAATCTGTAACTAGTGTCACAGGAATGGTTCAAAACATAGTCAGTAGGAAGGGTCTGTCTTCATGTACTTAAGACGGCATTGTGCCTTTTGCATTAAATTCGGATGAAATTTCTGTGTTTCATCGTCAAAAGGAAGGTCCAAGGGATACAGTTAACCTCAGGTGAAGCATCGGAATCTATAACTAGTGTCACAGGAATGGTTCAAAACATAGACAGGAAGAAAAGTCAGTCGTCTTGTACTTAAGTCGGCATTGTGCCTTTTGTATTTAATTCCGATGCAATTTCTGTGTTTCATCGTCAAAAAGAAGGTCTTAGGGATACAGTAATCCTTAAGTGAAGCATCGGAATCTATAACTAGTGTCACAGGAATGGTTCAAAACATAGACAGTAAGAAGAGTCAGTCTTCTTGTACTTAAGTCGGCATTGTGCCTTTTGTATTTAATTCCGATGCAAATTCTGTGTTTCATCGTCAATAAGAAGGTCCAAGGGATACAGTAAACCTGAAGTGAAGCATCGGAATCTATAACTAGTGCCACAGGAATGGTTCAAATCATAGACAGTACGAAAAGTCAGTCGTCTTGTACTTAAGTCGGCATTGTGCCTTTTCTATTTAATTCCGATGCAGTTTCTGTGTTTCATCGTCAATAAGAAGGTCAGGGGGATACAGTAAACCTGAAGTGAAGCATCCGAATCCATAACTAGTGTCACAGGAATGGTTCAAAAATAGTCAGTAAATTGAGCCAGTCTTCTAGTACTTCAGTCGGCATTGTGCCTTTTGTATTTGATTCCGATTCTATTTCTGTGTTTCATCGTCAATAAGAAGGTCAGAGGGATACAGTAAACCTGAAGTGTAGCGTCGTAATCTATAACTAGTGTCACAGGAATGGTTCAAAACATAGTCAGTATGAAGAGTCAGTCTTTATGTACCTAAGTCTGCATTGTGCCTTTTGTGTTTAATTGCGATGCAATTTCTGTGTTTCATAGTCAATAAGAAGGTCCAAGGGATACAGTAAACCTCAAGTGAAGCATAGGAATGTATAACTAGTTTCACAGGAATGGTTCAAATCCTAGACAGTAGGAAGAGCCAGTCTTCGTGTACTTAAGTCGGCATTGTGACTTTTGTATTTAATTCCGACGCCATTTCTGTGTTTCATCGTCAATAAGAAAGTCAGAGGGATACAGTAAACCTGAAATGAAGCATCGGAATCTATAGCTAGTGTCACAGGAATGCTTCAAAACATAGTCAGTAAGAAGAGTCAGTCTTCTTGTCAATAAGTCGGCATTGTGCCTTTTCTATTTATTTCCGATGCAATTTCTGTGTTTCATCGCCAATAAGAAGGTCCAAGTTATACAGTAAACCTGAAGTGAAGCATCGGATTCTATAACTAGTGTCACAGGAATGGTTCAAAACATAGACAGTAAAAAAAGTCAGTCATCTTGTACTTTAGTCGGCATGGTGCCTTTTCTATTTAATTCCGATGCCATTTCTGTGTTTCATCGTCATTAAGAAGGTCCAAGGGATACAGAAAAACTGAAGTCGATCATCGGAATCTATTACTAGTGTAACAGGAATGATTCAAAACATAGCCAGTAAGAAGAGTCAGTCTTCTTGTACCTAAGTAGGAATTGTGGCGTTTCTATTTAATTCCGATGCAGTATCTGTGTTTCATCGTCAATAAGAAGGTCAGATGGATACAGTAAACTTGAAGTGAAGCATCGGGATCTATAACTAGTGTCACAGGAATGGTTCAAAATATAGTCAGTAAGAAGAGTCAGACTACTTGTACTTATGACGGCATTGTGCGTTTTGTATTTAATTCCGATGCAATTTCTGTTTTTCATCGTCAATAAAAAGGTCCAAGGGATACAGTAAACCTGAAGTGAAGCATCGGAATCTATAACTAGTGTCACAGGAATGGTTCAAAACATAGACAGTACGAAAAGTCAGACGTCATGTACTTAAGTCGACATTGTGCCTTTTCTATTTAATTCAGATGCAATTTCTGTGTTTCATCGTCAATAAGAAGGTCAGGGGGATACAGTAAACCTGAAGTGAAGCATCCGAATCCATAACTAGTGTCACAGGAATGGTTCAATACATAGTCAGTAAATAGAGTCTGTCTTCTTGTACTTCAGTCGGCATTGTGCATTTTGTATTTATTTCCGATGCAATTTCTGTGTTTCATCGTCAATAAGAAGGTCCAAGGCATCCAGTAAACCTCAAGTGAAGCATCGAAATCTATAACTAGTGTCACAGGAATGGTTCAAAACCTAGACAGTAGGAAGAGTCAGTCTTCTTGTACTTAAGTTGGTATTGTGCATTTTGTATTTAATTCCGATGCCATTTCTGTGTTTCATCGTCAATAAGAAAGTCGGAGGAATACAGTAAACCTGAGGTGAAGCATCGGAATCTATAGCTAGTGTCACAGGAATGGTTCAAACATAGTCAGTAAGAAGAGTTAGTCTTCTTGTACTTAAGTCGGCATTGTGCCTTTTGCATTAAATTCCGATGCAATTTCTGTGTTTCATCGACAAAAAGAAGGTCCAAATGATACAGTAAACCTCAAGTGAAGCATTGGAATCCATAACTAGTGTCACAGGAATGGTTCAAAACTTAGACAGTAGGAAGAGTCAGTCTTCTTGTACTTAAGTCGGCATTGTGCCTTTTGCATTAAATTCCGATGCAATTTCTGTGTTTCATCGTCAATAAGAAAGTTCAAGGGATGCAGTAAAACTGGAGTGAAGCATCGGAATCTATAACTAGTGTCACAGGAATGGTTAAAACATAGTCAGTACGAAGAGTCGGTCTTCATGTACTTGTGTCGGCATTGTGTCTTTTGTATTTAATTCCGATGCAATTTCTGTGTTTCATCGTCAATAAGAAGGTCCAAGGGATCCACTAAACATGAAGTGAAGCATCGGAATCTATAACTAGTGTCACAGGAATGGTTCAAACCATAGACATTAGGAAGAGTCGGTCTTCTTGTACTTAAGTCGGCATTGTGCCTTTTGTATTTAATTCCGATGCAATTTCTGTGTTTCATCGTCAATAAGAAGGTCCAAGGAATACAGTGAACCTGAAGTGAAGCATCGGAATCTATAACTAGTGTCCCAGGAATGGTTCAAAACATAGACAGTAAGAAGAGTCAGTCTTCTTGTACTTAAGTCGGCATTGTGCCTTTTGTATTTAATTCCGATGCAATTTCTGTGTTTCATCGTCAACAAGAAGGTCAGAGGGACACAGTAAACCTGAAATGAAGCATCGCAATCTATAACTAGTGTCACAGGAATGGTTCAAAGCATAGTCAGTAAGAAGAGTCAGTCTTATTGTACTTAAGTCGTCATTGTGCATTTCGTATTTAATTCCGATTCAATTTCTGTGTTTCATCGTCAATAAGAAGGTCAGAGTGATACAGTAAACATGAAGTGAAGCATCGGAATCTATAACTAGAGTCACAGGAATGGTTCAAATCATAGACAGTAAGAGGGGTCAGTCTTCTTGTACTTAAGTCGACATTCTGCCTTTTGTATTTAATTCCGATGCAATTTCTGTGTTTCATCGTCAATAAGAAGGTCCAAGGGATACAGTAGACCTTAAATGAAGCATCAGAATCTATAACTAGTGTCACAGGAATGGTTCAAAACATAGTCAGTAGGAAGAGTCGGTCTTCATGTACTGAAGTCGGCATTGTGCCTTTTGTATATAATTCCGATGCAATTTCTGTGTTTCATCGACAATAAGAAAGTCCAAGGGATACAGTAAACCTGAAGTGAAGCATCGGAATCTATAGCTAGTGTCACAGGAATGGTTCAAAACATAGTCAGTAAGAGGAGTCAGTCCTCTTGTCCTTAAGTCGGCATTGTGCCTTTGTATTTAATTCCGATGCAATTTCTGTATTTCATCGCCAATAAGAAGGACCAAGGGATACAGTAAACCTGAAGTGAAGAATCGGAATCTATAACTAGTGTCACAGGAATGGTTCAAAACATAGTCAGTAAGAAGAGTCAGTCTTCTTGTACTTAAGTCGGTATTGTGTCTTTTCTATATAATTCCGATGCAATTTCTGTGTTTCATCGTCAATAAGAAAGTCAGAGTGATACAGTAAACCTGAAGAGAAGCATCGGAATCTATAGCTAGTGTCACAGGAATTGTTCAAATCATAGTCAGTAAGAAGAGACAGTCTTATTGTCCTTAAGTCGGCATTGTGCCTTTTGTATTTTATTCCGATGCAATTTCATTGTTTCATCGTCAATAAGAAGGTCCAAGGGATACAGTAAACCTGGAGTGAAGCATCGGAATCTATAACTAGAGTCACAGGATTGGTTTAAAACATAGACAGTAGGAAGAGTCAGTCTTCTTGTACATAAGTCGGCATTGTGCCTCTTGTATTTCATTCCGATGCAATTTCTGTGTTTCATCGTCAATACGAAGGTCCAAGGGTTACAGTAAACCTCAAATAAGGCATCGGAATCTATAACTAGTGTCACAGGAATTGTTCAATCATAGTCAGTAGGAAGAGTCGGTCTCCATGTACTTAAGTCGGCATTGTGCCTTTTGTATTTAATTCCGATGCGATTTCTGTGTTTCATCGTCAATAAGAAGGTCCAAGGGGTAGAGTAAACCAGGAGTGTAGCATCGGAATCTATAACTAGTGTCACAGGAATGGTTCAAATCATAGACAGTAAGAAGAGTCAGTCCTCGTGTACTAAAGTCGGCATTTTGCCTTTTGTATTTAATTCCGATGCAATTTCTGTGTTTCATCGTCAATAATAAGGTCCAAGGGATACAGTAAACATGAAGTGAAGCATCGGAATCTATAACTAGTGTCACAGGAATGGTTCAAAACATAGTCAGTAAGAAGAGTCAGCCTTCATGTACTTAAGTCGGCATTGTGCCTTTTGTAATTAATTCCGATGCAATTTCTGTGTTTCATCGTCAATTACAATGTCCAAGGGATACAGTAAACCAGGAGTGAAGCATCGGAATCTATAGCTAGTGTCACAGGAATGGTTCAAAGCACAGTCAGTAAGAAGAGACAGTCTTCTTTTCCTTAAGTCGGCATTGTGCCTTTTGTATTTTATTCCGATGCAATTTCTGTGTTTCACCGTCAATAAGAAGGTCCAAGGGAAACAGTAAACCTGGAGTGAAGCATCGGAATCTATAACTAGTGACACAGGAATGTTTCAAAGCATAGACAGTAAGAAGAGTCTGTCTTCTTGTACTTAAGTCGGCATTGTGCCTTTTGTATTTAATTCCGATGCAATTTCTGGGTTTCATCGTCAATAAGAAGGTCCAAGGGATACAGTAGACCTTAAATGAAGCATCAGAATCTATAACTAGTGTCACAGGAATGGTTCAAAACATAGACAGTAGGAAGAGTCAGTCTTCTTGTACATGAGTGCGCATTGTGCCTTTTGTATTAAATTCCGATGCCATTTCTGTGTTTCATCGTCAATAAGAAAGTCAGAGGGATACAGTAAACCTGAAGTGAAGCATCGGAATCTATAGCTAGTGTCACAGGAATGGTTCAAAACATAGTCAGTAAGAAGAGACAGTCTTATTGTCCTTAAGTCGGCATTGTGCCTTTTGTATTTTATTCCGATGCAATTTCTGTATTTCATCGTCAATAAGAAGGTCGAAGGGATACAGTAAACCTGAAGTGAAGCATCGGAATCTATAACTAGTGTCATAGGAATGGTTCAAAACATAGTCAGTAAGAAAAGTCAGTCTTCTTGTACTTAAGTCGGCATTGTGCCTTTTCTATATAATTCCGATGCAATTTCTGTGTTTCATTGTCAATAACAAGGTCCAAGGGATACAGTAAACCAGGAGTGAAGCATTGCAATCTATAACTAGTGTCAATGGAATGGTTCAAAACATAGACAGTAAGAAGAGTGAGTTTTCTTGTACTTAACTCAGCATTGTGCCTTTTGTATTTAATTGCGATGCAATTTCTGTGTTTCATCGTCAATAAGAAAGACAGAGGGATACAGTAAACCTGAAGGGAAGCATCGGAATCTATAGCTAGTGTCACAGGAATGGTTCAAAACATAGTCACTAAGAAGAGACAGTCTTATTGTCCTTAAGTCGGCATTGTGCCTTTTGTATTTTACTCCGATGCAATTTCTGTGTTTCATCGTCAATAACAAGGTCAAAGGGATACAGTAAACCTGGAGTGAAGCATCGGAATCTATAACAAGTGTCACAGGAATGGTTCAAAGCATAGACAGTAAGAAGAGTCTGTCTTCTTGTACTTAAGTCGGCATTGTGCCTTTTGTATTTAATTCCGATGCAATTTCTGGGTTTCATCGTCAATTAGAAGGTCCATGGGATACAGTAAACCTAAAGTGAAGCATCAGAATCTATAACTAGTGTCACAGGAATGGTTCAAAACATAGTCAGTAGGAAGAGTCGGTCTTCATGTTCTGAAGTCGGCATTGTGGCTTTTGTATATAATTCCGATGCAATTTCTGTGTTTCATCGTCAATAAGGAAGTCAGAGGGATACAGTAAAGCTGAAGTGAAGCATCGGAATCTATAGCTAGTGTCACAGGATTGGTTCAAAACATAGACAGTAGGAAGAGTCAGTCTTCTTGTACATAAGTCGGCATTGTGCCTCTTGTATTTCATTCCGATGCAATTTCTGTGTTTCATCGTCAATACGAATGTCCAAGGTATACAGTAAACCTGAAGTGAAGCATCGGAATCTATAACTAGTGTCACATGAATGGTTCAAACATAGTCAGTAAACGAAGTCAGTCTTCTTGTACTTAAGTCGGCATTGTGCCTCTCGTATTTTATTCCGATGCAATCTCTGTGTTTCATCGTCAATAAGGAGGTCAGAGGGATGTAGTAAACTTGAAGTGAAGCATCGGGATCTATAACTAGTGTCACAGGAATGGTTTAAAGCATAGTGAGTAGAGAGAGTCAGTCTTCTTGTACTTAAGTCGGAATTGTGCCTTTTGTATTTTATTCCGATGCAATTTCTGTTTTTCAACGTCAATAAGAAGCTCCAAGGGATACAGTAAACCTGAAGTGAAGCATCGGAATCTATAACTAGTGTCACAGGAATAGTTCAAATCCTAGACAGTAGGAAGAGTCAGTCTTCTTGTACTTAAGTTCGCATTGTGCCTTTTGTATTTTATTCCGATGCAATTTCTGTGTTTCATCGTCAATAAGAAAGACAGAGGGATACAGTAAACCTGAAGCGAAGCATCGGAATCTATAGCTAGTGTCACAGGAATGGTTCAAAACATAGTCAGTAAGAAGAGTCAGTCTTCTTGTCCTTAAGTCGGCATTGTGCCTTTTGTATTTAATTCCGATGCAATTTCTGTGTTTCATCGCGAATACGAAGGTCCAAGGGATACAGTAAACCTGGAGTGAAGCATCGGAATCTATAACTAGGGTCAAAGGAATGGTGCAAAACATAGACAGTAAGAAGAGTCAGTCTTCTTGTACTTAAGTCGGCATTGTGCCTTTTCTATATAATTCCGATGCAATTTCTGTGTTTCATCGTCAATATCAAGGTTCAAGGGATACAGTAAACCAGGAGTGAAGCATCGGAAACGATAACTAGTGTCAATGGAATGGTTCAAAACATAGACAGTAAGAAGAAACTGTCTTCTTGTACTTAAGTCGGCATTGTGCCTTTTGTATTTAATTCCGATGCAATTTCTGTGTTTCATCGTCAATTAGAAAGTCAGAGGGATACAGTAAAGCTGAAGTGAAGCATCAGAATCTATAGCTAGTGTCACAGGAATGGTTCAAAACATAGTCAGTAAGAAGAGACAGTCTTCTTGTCCTTAAGTCGGCATTCTGCCTTTTGTATTTTATTCCGATGCAATTTCTGTGTTTCATCGTCAATAAGAAGGTCCAAGGGATACAGTAAACCTGAAGTGAAGCATCGGAATCTATACTAGTGTCACAGGAATGGTTCAAAACATAGTCAGTAAGGAGAGTCAGTCTTCTTGTACTTAAGTCGGCATTGTGCCTTTTCTATATAATTCCGATGCAATTTCTGTGTCTCATCGTCAATAACAAGGTTCAAGGGATACAGTAAACCAGGAGTGAAGCATTGGAATCTATAACTAGTGTCAATGGAATGGTTCAAAACATAGACAGTAAGAAGAGTGAGTTTTCTTGTACTTAAGTCAGCATTGTGCCTTTTGTATTTAATTGCGATGCAATTTCTGTGTTTCATCGTCAATAATAAGGTCCAATGGATATAGTAAACCTGACGTCAAGCATCGGAATCTATAACTAGTGTCACAGGATTGGTTCAAAACATAGCCAGTAAGAAGAGTCAGTCTTCTTGTACCTAAGTGGGAATTGTGGCGTTTCTATTTAATTCCGATGCAGTTTCTGTGTTTCATCGTCAATAGGAAGGTCAGAGGAATACAGTAAACTTGAAGTGAAGCATCGAGATCTATGACTAGTGTCACAGGAATGGTTCAAAACATAGTCAGTAGGAAGAGTCAGTCTTCTTGTACTTAAGTCGGCATTGTGCCTTCTGTATTTTATTCCGATGCAATTTCTGTGTTTCATCGTCAATACGAAGGTCAGAGGGATACAGTAAATCTGAAGTGAAGCATCGGAATCTATAACTAGTCTCGCAGGAATGGTTCAAAACATAGTCAGTATGAAGAGTCAGTCTTTATGTACCTAAGTCTGCATTGTGCCTTTTGTGTTTAATTCCGATGCAATTTCTGTGTTTCATCGTCAGTAAGAAGGTCCAAGGAATACAGTAAACCTCAAGTGAAGCATCGGAATCTATAACTAGTGTCACAGGAATCGTTCAAAACCTAGACAGTAGGAAGAGTCAGTCTTCTTGTACTTAAGTCGGCATTGTGCTTTTGTATTTCGTTCCGATGCCATTTCTGTGTTTCATCGTCAATAAGAAAGTCAGAGGGATACAGTAAACCTGAAGTGAAGGATCGGAATCTATAGCTAGTGTCACAGGAATGGTTCAAAGCATAGTCAGTAAGAAGAGTCAGTCTTCTTGTCCTTAAGTCGGCATTTTGCCTTTTGTATTTAATTCCGATGCAATTTCTGTGTTTCATCGCCAATCTGAAGGTCCAAGGGATACAGTAAACCGGGAGTGAAGCATCGGAATCTATAACTAGTGTCAAAGGAATGGTTCAAAACATAGACAGTAAGAAGAGTCAGTCTTCCTGTACTTAAGTCTTCATTGTGCCTTTTGTATTTAATTCCGATGCAATTTCTGTGTTTCATCGTCAATACGAAGGTCCAAGGAATACAGTAAACCTCAAGTAAGGCATCGGAATCTGTAACTAGTGTCACAGGAATGGTTCAAAACATAGTCAGTAGGAAGAGTCGGTCTTCATGTACTTACGTCGGCATTGTGCCTTTTGTATTTAATTCCGATGCGATTTCTGTGTTTCATCGTCAATAAGAAGGTCCAAGGGATACAGTAAACATCTAGTGAAGCATCGGAATCTATAACTAGTGTCACAGGAATGGTTCAAACCATAGTCAGTAAGGAGAGTCACTCTTCTTGTACTTAAGTCGGCATTGTGCCTTTTCTATATAATTCCGATGCAATTTCTGTGTTTCATCGTCAATAACAAGGTCCAAGGGATGCAGTAAACCAGGAGTGAAGCATCGGAATCTATAACTAGTGTCACAGGGACGGTTCAAAGCATAGACTGTAGGAAGAGTCAGTCTTCTTGTACTTAAGTCGGCATTGTGCCTTTTCTATTTAATTCCGCTGCAATTTCTTTTTTCATCGTCAATAAGACGGTCAGAGGGATACAGTAAACCTGAAGTAAAGCATCGGAATCTATAACAAGTGTCACTGGCATGGTTCAAAACATAGACAGTTGGAAGGGTCAGTCTTCTTGTACTTAAGTCGGCATAGTGTCTTTTGTATTTAATTCCGATGCAATTTCTGTGTTTCATTGTCAATCAGAAGGTCCAAGGGATACAGTAAACCTGAAGAGAAGCATCGGAATCTACAACTAGTGTCACAGGAATGGATCAAAACATAGGCACTAACAAGAGTCTGTCTTCTTGTCCTTAAGTCGGCATTTTGCCTTTTGTATTTAATTCCGATGCAATTTCTGTGTTTCATCGCCAATCTGAAGGTCCAAGGGATACAGTAAACCGGGAGTGAAGCATCGGAATCTATAACTAGTGTCAAAGGAATGGTTCAAAACATAGACAGTAAGAAGAGTCAGTCTTCTTGTACTTAAGTCTTCATTGTGGCTTTTGTATTTAATTCCGATGCAATTTCTGTGTTTCATCGTCAATACGAAGGTCCAAGGAATACAGTAAACCTCAAGTAAGGCATCGGAATCTGTAACTAGTGTCACAGGAATGGTTCAAAACATAGTCAGTAGGAAGAGTCGGTCTTCATGTACTTACGTCGGCATTGTGCCTTTTGTATTTAATTCCGATGCGATTTCTGTGTTTCATCGTCAATAAGAAGCTCCAAGGGATACAGTAAACATCTAGTGAAGCATCGGAATCTATAACTAGTGTCACAGGAATGGTTCAAAACATAGTCAGTAAGGAGAGTCACTCTTCTTGTACTTAAGTCGGCATTGTGCCTTTTCTATATAATTCCGATGCAATTTCTGTGTTTCATCGTCAATAACAAGGTCCAAGGGATGCAGTAAACCAGGAGTGAAGCATCGGAATCTATAACTAGTGTCACAGGGACGGTTCAAAGCATAGACTGTAGGAAGAGTCAGTCTTCTTGTACTTAAGTCGGCATTGTGCCTTTTCTATTTAATTCCGCTGCAATTTCTGTTTTTCATCGTCAATAAGACGGTCAGAGGGATACAGTAAACCTGAAGTAAGGCATCGGAATCTATAACAAGTGTCACTGGCATGGTTCAAAACATAGACAGTTGGAAGGGTCAGTCTTCTTGTACTTAAGTCGGCATAGTGTCTTTTGTATTTAATTCCGATGCAATTTCTGTGTTTCATTGTCAATCAGAAGGTCCAAGGGATACAGTAAACCTGAAGAGAAGCATCGGAATCTACAACTATTGTCACAGGAATGGATCAAAACATAGGCACTAACAAGAGTCAGTCTTCTTGTACTTAAGTTGGCATTGTGGCTTTCGTATTTAATTCCGATGCCATTTCTGTATTTCACCGGCTATAAAAAGGTCAGAGGGATACAGTAAACCTGAATTGAGGCATCGGAATCTATAACTAGTGTCACAGGAATGGTTCAAAACATAGACAGTAGGAAGAGTCAGTCTTCTAGTACTTAAGTCGGCATTGTGCTTTTGTATTTAATTCCGATGCAATTTCTGTGTTTCATCGTCAATAAGAAGGTCAGAAGGATACAGTAAACCTGAAGTGAAGCATCGGAATCCAAAACCAGTGTCACAGGATTGGTTCAAATCATGGACAGTAGGAAGGGTCAGTCTTCTTGTACCTAAGTCGGCATTGTGCCTTTTGTATTCAATTTCGAAGCAATTTCTGTGTTTCATCGTCAATAGGAAGGTCCAAGGGATACAGGAAACCTGGAGTGAAGCATCGGAATCTATAACTAGTGTCACAGGAATGGTGCAAAACATAGACAGTAAGAAGAGTTAGTCTTCGTGTACTTAAGTCGGCATTTTGCCTTTTGTGTTTAATTCCGATGAAATTTCTGTGTTTTATCGTCAATAAGAAGGTCCATGGGATACAGTAAACCTGAAGTGAAGCATCGGAATCTAGAACTAGTGTCAGAGGAATGGTTCAAATCATAGTCAGTAAGAAGAGTCAGTCTTCTTGTACTTAAATCGGCATTGTGCCTTTTGTATTTAATTCCGATGCAATTTCTGTGTTTCATCGTCAATAAGGTCAGAGGGATACAGTAAACCTGAAGTGACGCATCGGCATCTATAACTAGTGTCACAGGAATGGTTCAAAACATAGGTAGTAAGATGGGTCAGTCTTCTTGTACTTAAGTCGGCATTGTGCCTTTTGTATTTATTTCCGATGCAATTTCTGTGTTTCATCGTCAATAAGAAGGTCCAAGGGATACAGTAAACCTGAAGTGAAGCATCGGAATCTATAACTAGTGTCACAGGAATGGTTCAAATCATGATCAGTAAGAAGAGTCTGTCTTCTTGTCCTTAAGCCGGCATTGTGCCTCTTGTATTTAATTCCGATGGAATTTCTGTTTTTCATCGTCAATAAGAAGGTCAGACGGATACAGTAAACCTGAAGTGAAGCATCGAAATCGAAAACTAGTGTCGCAGGAATGGTTCAAAGCATAGACAGTAGGAAGAGTCAGTCTTCTTGTACTTAAGTCGGCATTGTGCCTTTTGTATTTAATTCCGATGCAATTTCTATGTTTCATCGTCAATTGGAAGGTCAGAGGGATACAGTAAACCTGGAGTGTAGCATCGGAATCTATAACTAGTGTCACAGGCATGGTTCAAAACATAGACAGTAAGAAGAGTCAGCCTTGGTGTACTTAAGTCGGCATTTTGCCTTTTGTATTTAATTCGGATCCAATTTCTGTGTTTCATCGTCAATAAGAAGATCCATGGGATGCACTATACCTGAGGTGAAGCATCGGCATCTATAACTAGTGTCACACGAACGGTTCAAAACATAGTCAGTAAGAAGAGTTAGTCTTCTTGTACTTAAGTCGGCATTGTTCCTTTTCTATTTAATTCCGATGCAATTTCTGTGTTTCATCGTCAATATGAAGGTCAGAGGTATACAGTAAACCTGAAGTGAAACATCGGAATCTATAGCTAGTGTCACAGGAATGGTTCAAAACATAGTCAGTAAGAAGAGTCAGTCTTCTTGTCCTTAAGTCGGCATTGTGCCTATTGTTTTTAATTCCATTGCAATTCCTGTGTTTCATCGTCAATAAGAAGGTCCAAGGGATACAGTAAACCTGGAGTGAAGCATCGGAATCTATAACTAGTGTCACAGGAACGGTTAAAAACATAGACAGTAAGAAGAGACATTCTTCTTGTACTCAAATCTGCATTGCGCCATTTGTATTTAATTCTGATGCAATTTCTGTGTTTCATCGTCAATAGGAAGGCCCAAGGGATACATTAAACCTGGAGTGAAGCATCGGAATCTAAAACTAGTGTCACAGGAATTGTTCAAACATAGACGGTAAGAAGAGTCAGTCTTCTTGTACTTAAGTCGACATTGTGCCTTTTCCATTTAATTCCGATGCAATTTCTGTGTTTCATCGTCAATAAGAAGGTCAGGGGTATACAGTAAACCTGAAGTGAAACATAGGAATCTATAGCTAGTGTCACAGGAATGGTTCAAAACAAAGTCAGTAAGAAGAGTCAGTCTTCTTGTCCTTAAGTCGGCATTGTGATTTTTTTAAATTAATTCCGATGCAATTTCTGTGTTTCATCGTCAATTGGAAGGTCAGAGGGATTCAGTAATCCTGGAGTGTAGCATCGGAATCTATAACTAGTGTCACAGGAATGGTTCAAAACATAGAGAGTAAGAAGAGTCAGCCTTCGTGTACTTAAGTCGGCATTTTGCCTTTTGTATTTAATTCCGATGCAATTTCTGTGTTTCATCGGCAATAAGAAGGTCAGAAGGATACAGTAAACCTGAAGTGAAGCATCGGAATCCAAAACCAGTGTCACAGGATTGGTTCAAATCATGGACAGTAGGAAGGGTCAGTCTTCTTGTACCTAAGTCGGCATTGTGCCTTTTGTATTTAATTTCGAAGCAATTTCTGTGTTTCATCGTCAATAGGAAGGTCCAAGGGATACAGGAAACCTGGAGTGTAGCATCGGAATCTATAACTAGTGTCACAGGAATGGTGCAAAACATAGACAGTAAGAAGAGTTAGTCTTCGTGTACTTAAGTCGGCATTTTGCCTTTTGTTTTTAATTCCGCTGAAATTTCTGTGTTTTATCGTCAATAAGAAGGTCCATGGGATACAGTAAACCCGAAGCGAAGCATCGGAATCTAGAACTAGTGTCAGAGGAATGGTTCAAATCATAGTCAGTAAGAAGAGTCAGTCTTCTTGTACTTAAATCGGCATTGTGCCTTTTGTATTTAATTCCGATGCAATTTCTGTGTTTCATCGTCAATAAGAAGGTCAGAGGGATACAGTAAACCTGAAGAGACGCATCGGCATCTATAACTAGTGTCACAGGAATGGTTCAAAACATAGACTGTAAGATGGGTCAGTCTTCTTGTACTTAAGTCGGCATTGTGCCTTTTGTATTTAATTCCGATGCAATTTCTGTGTTTCATCGTCAATAAGAAGGTCCAAGGGATACAGTAAACCTGAAGTGTAGCATCGGAATCTATAACTAGTGTCACAGGAATGGTTCAAATCATGATCAGTAAGAAGAGTCTGTCTTCTTGTCCTTAAGCCGGCATTGTGCCTCTTGTATTTAATTCCGATGGAATTTCTGTTTTTCATCGTCAATAAGAAGGTCAGACGGATACAGTAAACCTGAAGTGAAGCATCGAAATCGAAAACTAGTGTCGCAGGAATGGTTCAAAACATAGACAGTGGGAAGGGTCCGTCTTCTTGTACTTAAGTCGGCATTGTGCCTTTTGTATCTATTTCTGATGCAATTTCTGTGTTTCATCGTCAATAAGAAGGTCCAAGGTATACAGTAATCCTGAAGTGAAGCATCGGAATCTATAACTAGTGTCACAGGATTGGTTCAAAACATAGTCAGTAAGAAGAGTCAGTCTTCTTGTACTTAAGTCGGCATTGTGCCTTTTGTATTTAATTCCGATGCAATTTCTGTGTTTCATTGTCAATAACAAGGTCCATGGGAAACAGTAAGCCTGGAGTGAAGCATCGGAATCTATAACTAGTGTCACAGGAATGGTTCAAAACATAGACAGTAAGAAGAGTCAGTCTTCCTGTACTTAAGTCGACATTGAGCCTTTTCTATTTAATTCCGATGCAATTTCTGTGTTTCATCGTCAATAAGAAGGTCAGAGGGATACAATAAACCTGAAGTGTAGCATCGGAATCTATAACTAGTGTCACAGGAATGGTTCATAACATAGTCAGTAAGAACAGCCAGTCTTCTTGTCTTTAAGGCGGCATTGTGCCTTTTGAATTTAATTCCGATGCAATTTCTGTGTTTCATCGTCAATAAGAAGGTCCAAGGGAGACAGTAAACCTAGAGTGTAGCATCGGAAACTATAACTAGTGTCACAAGAATGGTTCAAAGCCTAGTCAGTAACAAGAGTCAGTCTTCTTGTACTTAAGTCTTCATTGTGCCTTTTCTATTTAATTCCGATGCAATTTCTGTGTTTCATCGTCATTAAGAAGGTCAGAGGGATACAGCAAACCTGAAGTGAAGCATCGGAATCCAAAACTAGTGTCACAGGAATGGTTCAAAGCATAGACAGTAGGAAGAGTCAGTCTTCTTGTACTTAAGTCGGCATTGTGCCTTTTGCATTTAATACCGATGCAATTTATGTGTTTCATCGTCAATTAGAAGATCCAAGGTATACGGTAAACCTCAAGTGAAGCATCAGAATCTATAACTAGTGTCACAGGAATGGTTCAAAGCATAGTCAGTAAGAAGAGTCAGTCTTCTTGTACTTAGGTCGGCATTGTGCCTTTTCTATTTAATTCCGATTCAATTTCTGTGTTTCATCGTCAATAAGAAGGTCCAAGGGATACAGTAAACCTGGAGTGAAGCATCGGAATCTAAAACTAGTGTCACAGGAATTGTTCAAAACATAGACAGTAAGAAGAGTCAGTCTTCTTGTACTTAAGTCGACATTGTGCCTTTTGTATTTAATTCCGATGCAATTTCTATGTTTCATCGTCAATTGGAAGGTCAGAGGGATACAGTAAACCTGGAGTGTAGCATCGGAATCTATAACTAGTGTCACAGGCATGGTTCAAAACATAGACAGTAAGAAGAGTCAGCCTTGGTGTACTTAAGTCGGCATTTTGCCTTTTGTATTTAATTCGGATCCAATTTCTGTGTTTCATCGTCAATAAGAAGATCCATGGGATGCACTATACCTGAGGTGAAGCATCGGCATCTATAACTAGTGTCACAGGAACGGTTCAAAAAATAGTCAGTAAGAAGAGTTAGTCTTCTTGTACTTAAGTCGGCATTGTTCCTTTTCTATTTAATTCCGATGCTATTTCTGTGTTTCATCGTCAATAAGAAGGTCAGAGGTATACAGTAAACCTGAAGTGAAACATCGGAATCTATAGCTAGTGTCACAGGAATGGTTCAAAACATAGTCAGTAAGAAGAGTCAGTCTTCTTGTCCTTAAGTCGGCATTGTGCCTATTGTATTAAATTCCATTGCAATTCCTGTGTTTCATCGTCAATAAGAAGGTCCAAGGGATACTGTAAACCTGGAGTGAAGCATCGGAATCTATAACTACTGTCACAGGAATGGTTAAAAACATAGACAGTAAGAAGAGACATTCTTCTTGTACTCAAATCTGCATTGTGCCATTTGTATTTAATTCTGATGCAATTTCTGTGTTTCATCGTCAATAGGAAGGCCCAAGGGATACAGTAAACCTGGAGTGAAGCATCGGAATCTAAAACTAGTGTCACAGGAATTGTTCAAAACATAGACAGTAAGAAGAGTCAGTCTTCTTGTACTTAAGTCGACATTGTGCCTTTTCCATTTAATTCCGATGCAATTTCTGTGTTTCATCGTCAATAAGAAGGTCAGAGGTATACAGTAAACCTGAAGTGAAACATAGGAATCTATAGCTAGTGTCACAGGAATGGTTCAAAACAAAGTCAGTAAGAAGAGTCAGTCTTCTTGTCCATAAGTCGGCATTGTGATTTTTTTTTAATTAATTCCGATGCAATTTCTGTGTTTCATCGTCAATTGGAAGGTCAGAGGGATTCAGTAAACCTGGAGTGTAGCATCGGAATCTATAACTAGTGTCACAGGAATGGTTCAAAACATAGAGAGTAAGAAGAGTCAGCCTTCTTGTACTTAAGTCGGCATTGTGCCTTTTGTATTTAATTCCGATGCAATTTCTGTGTTTCATCGTCAATAAGAAGGTCAGAGGGATACAGTAAGCCTGAAGTGAAACAGCGGAATCTATAGCTAGTGTCACAGGAATGGTTCAAAACATAGTCAGTAAGAAGAGTCAGTCTTGTTGTCCTTAAGTCAGCATTGTGCCTTTTGTATTTAATCCCGATGCAATTTCTGTGTTTCATCGTCAATAAGCAGGTCCAAGGGATGCAGTAAACCTGAAGTGAAGCATCGGAATCTATAACTAGTGTCACAGGAATGGTTCAAAGCATAGACAGTAAGAAGAGACAGTCTTCTTGTACTCAATTCTGCATTGTGTCATTTGTATTTAATTCCGATGCAATTTCTGTGTTTCATCGTCAATAAAAAGGCCCAAGGGATACAATAAACCTGAAGTGATGCCTCGGAATTTATAACTAGTGTCACAGGAATGGTTCAAAGCATGGTAAGAAGAGTCAGTCTTCTTGTACTTAAGTCGGCATTGTGCCTTTTGTATTTAATTCCGATTCAATTTCTGTGTTTCATCGTCAATAAGAAGGACCAAGGGATACAGTAATCCTGAAGTGAAGCATCGGAATCTATAACTAGTGTCACAGGAATGGTTCAAGGCATAGAGAGTAGGAAGAGTCACTCTTCTAGTACCTAAGTCGGCATTGTGCCTTTTCAATTTAATTCCGATGCAATTTCAGTGTTTCATCGTAAATAAGAAGGTCAGAGGGATACAGTAAACCTGAAGTGAAGCATCGGAATCTATAACTAGTGTCACA
The DNA here is from genome assembly GCF_021461385.2 of Schistocerca piceifrons. NCBI lineage: Eukaryota > Metazoa > Arthropoda > Insecta > Orthoptera > Acrididae > Schistocerca > Schistocerca piceifrons. The sequence goes on along the minus strand of NW_025728352.1, from coordinate 359,952 downwards.
GGAATGGTTCAAAACATAGGGAGTAAGAAGAGTCAGTCTTCTTGTACTTAAGTCGGCAATGTGTCTTTTGCATTTAATTCCGATGCAATTTCTGTGTTTCATCGTCAATAAGGAAGCCCAAGGGATACAGTAAACCTGAAGTGAGGCATCGGAATCTACAACTAGTGTCTCAGGAATGGTCCAAAACATAGACAGTAAGAAGAGTCAGTCTTCTTGTACTTAATTCGGCATTGTGCCTTTTCTATATAATTCCGATGCAATTTCTGTGTTTCATCGTCAATAAGAAGGTCAGAGGGATACAGTAAACCTGAAGTGAAGCATCGGAATCTATAACTAGTGTCACAGGAATGGTTCAAAACATAGTCAGTAAGAAGTGTCAGTGTTCTTGTACTTAAGTTTGCATTGTGCCTTTCGTATTTAATTCCGATGCAATATCTCTGTTTCACCGCAATAAGAAGGTCAGAGGGATACAGTAAACCTGAAGTGAAGCATCGGAATCTATAACTATTGTCACAGGAATTGTTCAAAAATAGACAGTAAGAAAAGTCAGTCTTCTTGTACTTAAGTCGGCATTTTGCCTTTTGTATTTAATTCCGATGCAATTTCTGTGTTTCATCGTCAATAAGAAGGTCCAGGGAATACAGTAAACCTGAAGTGAAGCATCGGAATCTATAACTAGTGTCACAGGAATGGTTCAATACATAGTCAGTAAGTAGAGTCAGTCTTCTTGTACTTAAGTCGGCATTGTGCCCTTCCTATTTAATTCCAATGCAATTTCTGTGTTTCATCGTCAATAAGAAGGTCCATGGGATACAGTAAACCTGGGGTGTAGCATCGGAATCTATAACTAGTGTCACAGGAATGGTTCAAATCATAGACTGTAAGAAGAGGCAGTCTTCGTGTACTTATGTCGGCATTTTGCCTTTTGTGCTTAATTCCGATGCAATTTCTGTGTTTCATCGTCAATAAGAAGGTCCAGGAGATATAGTAAACCTGAAGTGAAGCATCGGAATCTATAACTAGTGTCACAGGAATGGTTCAAAACATAGTCAGTAAGAAAAGTCAGCCTTCCTGTACTTAAGTTGGCATTGTGTCCTTTCTTTTTAATTCCGATGCATTTTCTGTGTTTTATCGTCAATAACTAGGTCCAAAGGATACAATACACCTGGAGTGAAGCATCGGAATCTATAACTAGTGTCAATGGAATGGTTCAAAACATAGACAGTAAGAAGAGTCAGTCTTCTAGTACATAAGTCGGCATTCTTCCTTTTGTATTTAATTCCGATGCAATTTCAGTGTTTCATCGACAATAAGAAGGTCAGAGGGATACAGTAAACCTGAAGTGAAGCATCGGAATCTATAGCTAGTGTCACAGGAATGGTTCAAAACATAGTCAGTAAGAAGAGTCAGTCTTCTTATAGTTAAGTCGGCATTGTGCCTTTTGTATTGAATTCCGATGCTATTTCTGTGATTCATCGTCAATAAGAAGGCCCAAGGGATATAGTAAACCTGGAGTGAAGCATCGGAATCTAAAACTAGTATCACAGGAATTGTTCAAATCATAGACAGTAAGAAGAGTCAGTCTTCTTGTACTTAAGTCGGCATTGTGCCTTTTGTATTTAAATCCGAATATATTTCTGTGTTTCATCGTCAATAAGAAGGACCAAGGGATACAGTAAACCTGGAGTGAAGCATCGGAGTCTATAACTAGTGTCACAGTGATGGTTCAAAACATAGACAATAATAAGAGTCAGTCTTCTTGTACTTAAGTCAGCATTGTGCCTTTTGTATTTAATTCCGATTCAATTTCTGTGCTTCATCGTCAATAAGAAGGTCAGAGGGATACAGTAATCCTGAAGTGAAGCATCGGAATCTATAACTAGTGTCACAGGAATGGTTCAAATCATAGTCAGTAAGAATAGAAAGTCTTCTTGTACTAAAGTCATCATTGTGCATATTCTATATGATTCTGATGCAATTTCTGTGTTTCATCGTCAATAAGAAGGACCAAGGGATACAGTAAACCTGGAGTGAAGCATCGGAATCTGTAACTAGTGTCACAGGAATGGTTCAAATCATAGACAGTAAGAAGAGTCAGACTTCTTTTACTTAAGTCGGCATTGTGCCTTTTGTATTAAATTCCGATGCAATTTCTGTGTTTCGTCGTCAATAAGAAGGTCCACGGGATACAGTAAACCTGGAGTGAAGCATCTGAGTCTATAAGTAGTGTCACAGGACTGGTTCAATAATAGACAGTTAGAAGAGTCAGTCCTCTTGAACATAATTCGGCATTGTGCCTTTTGTATTTAATTCCGATGCAATTTCTGTGTTTCATCTTCAATAAGAAAGTCAGAGGGATACAGTAAACCTGAAGTGAAGCATCGGAATCCATAACAAGTGTCACAAGAATGGTTCAAAACATAGTCAGTAAGAATAGTCAGTCTTCTTGTACTTAAGACGGCATTGTGCCTCTTGTATTTAATTCCGATGCAATTTCTGTGTTTCATCGTCAATAAGAAGGTCCAGGGGATACAGTAAACCTGGAGTGATGCATCGGACTCTATAACTAGTGTCACAGGGACGGTTGAAAACATAGACAGTAAGATGAGTCAGTATTCTTGTACTTAACTCGGCGTTGTGCTTTTTGTATTTATTTCCGATGCAATTTCTGTGTTTCATCGTCACTAAGAAGGTCAGAGGTATACAGTAATTCTGAAGTTAAGCATCGGAATCTATAACTAGTGTCACAGGAATGGTTCAAAGCATAGTCAGTAAGAAGAGTCAGTCTTCTTGTAGTTAAGTCGGCATTGTGCCTTTTGTATTGAATTCCGATGCAATTTCTGTGTTTCATCGTCAATACGAAGGTCAAACCTATACAGTAAACCTGAAGTGAAGCATCGGAATCTATAACTAGTGTCACAGGAATGGTTCTAAACATGGAGAGTAAGAAGAGTCAGTCTTCTTGTACTTAAGACGGCAATGTGTCTTTTGTATTTAATTCCGATTCATTTCTGTGTTTCATCGTCAATAAGGAAGTCCAAGGGATACAGTACACCTGAAGTGAGGCATCGGAAACTACAACTAGTGTCTCAGGAATGGTTCAAAACAAAGACAGTAAGAGGAGTCAGTCTTCTTGTACTTAATTCGGCATTGTGCCTTTTCTATATAATTCCGATGCACTTTCTGTGTTTCATCGTCAATAAGAAGGTCAGAGGGATACAGTAAACCTGAAGTGAAGCATCGGAATCTATAACTAGTGTCACAGGAATGGTTCAAAGAATAGTCAGTAAGAAGTGTCAGTCTTCTTGTACTTAAGTTTGCATTGTGCCTTTCGTATTTAATTCCGATGCAATATCTGTGTTTCGCCGCAATAAGAAGGTCAGAGGGATACAGTAAACCTGAAGTGAAGCATCGGAATCTATAACTAGTGTCACAGGAATGGTTCAAAAATAGACAGAAAGAAGAGTCTGTCTTCTTGTACTTAAGTCGGCATTGTGCCTTTTGTAATTAATTTCGATGCAATTTCTGTGTTACATCGTCAATAAGAAGGTCAGAGGGATACAGTAAACCTGAAGTGAAGCATCGGAATCTATAACTAGTGTCACAGGAATGGTACAAAACATAGTCAGTCAGAAGAGTCAGTCTTCTTGTCCTTAAGTCGTCATTGTGCCTTTTGTATTTAATTCCGATGCAATTTCTGTGTTTCATCGGCAATAAGGTCAGAGGGATACAGTAAACCTTAAGTGAAGCATCGGAATCTATAAGTAGTGTCACAGGAATGGTTCAAAACATAGACGGTAGGAAGAGTCAGTCCTCTTGTACTTAAGTCGGCACTGTGCCTTTTGTATTTAATTCCGATGCAATTTCTGTGTTTCATCGTCAATAAGAAGGTCCAAGGTATACAGTAAACCTGAAGTGAAGCATCGGAATCTACAACTAGTGTCACAGGAATGGTTCAAATCATAGTCAGTAAGAAGAGTCAGTCATCTTGTACTTAAGTCGTCATTGTGCCTTTTCTATTTAATTCCGATGCAATTTCTGTGTTTCATCGTCAATAAGAAGGTCAGAGGGATACAATAGACCTGAAGTGAATCATCGGAATCTATAACTAGTGTCACAGGAATGGTTCAAAACATAGTCAGTATGAACAGTCAGACTTCTTGTCCTTAAGTCGGCATTGTGCTCTTGTACTTAATTCCGATGCAATTTCTGTGTTTCAATGTCAATAAGAAGGTACAAGGGATACAGTAAACCTGGAGTGAAGCATCGGAATCTATAACTAGTGTCACAGTAATGGTTCAAAACATAGACAGTAAGAAGAGTCAGACGTCTTGTACTTAAGTCGGCATTGTGTCTTTTGTAATTAATTCCGATGCAATTTCTGTGATTCATCGTCAATAAGAAGGCCCAAGGGATACAGTAAACCTGAAGTGAAGCATCGGACTCTATTAATAGTGTCACAGAAAAGGTTCAAATCATAGATAGTAGAAGAGTCAGTCTTCTTGTACTTAAGTCGGCATTATGCCTTTTGTATTTAATTCCGATGCAATTTCTGTGTTTCATCGTCAATACGAAGGTCCAAGGGAAACAGTAAACCTGAAGTGAAGCATCGGATTCTATAACTAGTGTCACAGGAATGGTTCAAACATAGTCAGAAAGAACAGTCCGTCTTCTTGTCCTTAAGTCCGCATAGTGCCTTTTGTATTTAATTCCGACACAATTTCTGTGTTTCATCGTCAATAAGAAGGTCCAAGGGATAGAGTAAACCTGGAGTGTAGTATGGGAATCTATAACTAGTGTCACAGGAATGGATCAAATCATAGACAGTCAGAAGGGTCAGTCTTCGTGTACTCAAGTCGCCATTTCGCCTTTTGTATTTAATTCCGATGCAATTTCTGTGTTTCATCTTCAATAAGAAGGTCCAAGGGATACAGTAAACCTGGAGTGAAGCATCGGAATCTATAACTAGTGTCAATGGAATGGTTCAAAGCATAGACAGTAAGAAGAGTCAGTCTTCTTGTACGTAAGTCGGCATTGTGCCTTTTGTATTTAATTCCGACGCAGTTTCTGTGTTTCATCGTCAATAAGAAGGTCTGAGGGATACAGTATACCTGATGTGAAGCATCGGAATCTATAGCTAGTGTCACAGGAATGGTTCAAGTCATAGTCAGTAAGAAGAGTCAGTCTTCTTGTCCTTAAGTCGGCATTGTGCCTTTTGTATTTAATTCTGATGCAATTCCTGTGTTTCATCGTCAATAAGAGGGTCCAAGGGATACAGTGAACCTGAAGTGAAGCATCGGAATCTACAACTAGTGACACAGGAATGGTTCAAAACATAGACAGTAAGAAGAGTCAGCCTTCTTGTACTTAAGTCGGCATTGTGCTTTTTCTATTTAATTCCGATGCAATTGCCGTGTTTCATCGTCAATAAGAAGGTCAGAGGGATACAGTAAACCTGAAGTGAAGCATCGGAATCTATAACTAGTGTCACAGGAATGGTTCAAAACATAGTCAGTAAGAAGAGTCAGTCTTCTTGTACTTAAGTTGGCATTGTGCCTTTGGAATTTAATTCCGATACAATTTCTGTGTTTCACAGGCAATAAGAAGGTCAAAGGGATACAGGAAACCTGAAGTGAAGCATCGGAATCTATAACTAGTGTCAAAGGAATGGTTCAAACACAGACAGTAAGAAGAGTCACTTTTCTTGGCCTTAAGTCGGCATTGTGCCTCTTGTATTTAACTCTGATGCTATTTCTGTGTTTCATCGTCAATAAGAAGGTCCAAGGGATACTGTAAACCTGGAGTGAAGCATCGGAATCTATAACTAGTGTCACAGTAATGGTTCAAAACATAGACAGTAAGAAGAGTCAGACGTCTTGTACTTAAGTCGGCATTGTGCCTTTTGTATTTACTTCCGATGCAATTTCTGTGTTTCATCGTCAACAAGAAGGTCCAAGGGATACAGTAAACCTGAAGTGAAGCATCGGAATCCATAACTAGCGTCACTGGAATGGTTCAAAATAAAGACAGTAAGAAGAGTCAGTCTTCTTGTAGTGAAGTCGCCATTGTGCCTTTTGTAATTAATTCCGATGCAATTTCTGTGATTCATCGTCAATAAGAAGGCCCAAGGGATACAGTAAACCTGAAGTGAAGCATCGGACTCTATAAATAGTGTCTCAGAAAAGGTTCAAATCATAGACCGTAGAAGAGTCAGTCTTCTTGTACTTAAGTCGGCATTTACGCATTTTGTATTTAATTCCGATGCAATTTCTGTGTTTCATCGTCAATAAGAAGGTCCAAGGGAAACAGTAAACCTGAAGTGAAGCATCGGAATCTATAACTAGTGTCACAGAAAGAACAGTCCGTCTTCTTGTCCTTAAGCCGGCATTGTGCCTTTTGAATTTAATTCCGACACAATTTCTGTGTTTCATCGTCAATAAGAAGGTCCAAGGGATAGAGTAAACCTGGAGTGTACCATGGGAATCTATAACTAGTGTCACAGGAATGGATCAAATCATAGTCAGTAAGAGGAGTCAGTCTTCGTGTACTCAAGTCGGCATTTCGCCTTTTGTATTTAATTCCGATGCAATTTCTGTGTTTCATCGTCAATAAGAAGGTCCAAGGGATACAGTAAACCTGAAGTGAAGCATTGGAATCTATAACTAGTGTCACAGGAATGGTTCAAAACATAGTCAGTAAGAAGAGTCAGTCTTCTTGTACTTAAGTCTTCGTTCTGCCTTTTCTATTTAATTCCGATGCAATTTCTGTGTTTCATCTTCAATAAGAAGGTCCAAGGGATACAGTAAACCTGGAACGAAGCATCGGAATCTATAACTAGTGTCAATGGAATGGTTCAAAGCATAGACAGTAAGAAGAGTCAGTCTTCTTGTACGTAAGTCGGCATTGTGCACTTGTATTTAATTCCGATGCAATTTCTGTGTTTCATCGTCAATAAGAAGGTCTGAGGGATACAGTATACCTGATGTGAAGCATCGGAATCTATAGCTAGTGTCACAGGAATGGTTCAAGTCATAGTCAGTAAGAAGAGTCAGTCTTCTTGTCCTTAAGTCGGCATTGTGCCTTTTGTATTTAATTCTGATGCAATTCCTGTGTTTCATCGTCAATAAGAGGGTCCAAGGGATACAGTGAACCTGAAGTGAAGCATCGGAATCTACAACTAGTGTCACAGGAATGGTTCAAAACATAGTCAGTAAGAAGAGTCAGTCTTCTTGTACTTAAGTTGGCATTGTGCCTTTCGAATTTAATTCCGATACAATTTCTGTGTTTCACCGGCAATAAGAAGGTCAAAGGGATACAGGAAACCTGAAGTGAAGCATCGGAATCTATAACTAGTGTCACAGGAATGGTTCAAAACATAGTCAGTAAGAAGAGTCAGTCTTCTTGTACTTAAGTTGGCATTGTGCCTTTCGAATTTAATTCCGATACAATTTCTGTGTTTCACCGGCAATAAGAAGGTCAAAGGGATACAGGAAACCTGAAGTGAAGCATCGGAATCTATAACTAGTGTCACAGGAATGGTTCAAAACATAGGGAGTAAGAAGAGTCAGTCTTCTTGTCCTTAAGTCGGCATTGTACCTTTTGTATTTAATTCTGATGCAATTCCTGTGTTTCATCGTCAATAACAGGGTCCAAGGGATACAGTGAACCTGAAGTGATGCATCGGAATCTACAACTAGTGTCACAGGAATGGTACAAAACATAGACAGTAAGAAGAGTCTGCCTTCTTGTACTTAAGTCGGCATTGTGCTTTTTCTCTTTAATTCCGATGCCATTGCCGTAATTAATCGTCAATAAGAAGGTGAGAGGGATACAGTAAACCTGAAGTGAAGCATCGGAATCTATAACTAGTGTCACAGGAATGGTTCAAAGCATAGTCAGTAAGAAGCGTCAGTCTTCTTGTATTTAAGTTGGCATTGTGCCTTTCGAATTTAATTCCGATACAATTTCTGTGTTTCACCGGGATTAAGAAGGTCAAAGGGATACAGGAAACCTGAAGTGAAGCATCGGAATCTATAACTAGTGTCACAGGAATGGTTCAAACATAGACAGTAAGAAGAGTCAGTTTTCTTGGCCTTAAGTCGGCATTGTGCCTCTTGTATTTAACTCCGATGTTATTTCTGTGTTTCATCGTCAATAAGAAGGTCCAAGGGATACTGTAAACCTGGAGTGAAGCATCGCAATCTATAACTACTGTCACAGTAATGGTTCAAAACATAGACAGTAAGAAGAGTCAGACGTCTTGTTCTTAGGTCGGCATTGTGCCTTTTGTAATTAATTCCGATGCAATTTCTGTGTTTCATCGTCAATAAGAAGGTCCAAGGGATACAGTAAACCTGAAGTGAAGCATCGGAATCTATAACTAGTGTCACTGGAATGGTTCAAAATATAGACAGTAAGAAGAGCCAGTCTTCTTGTACTTAAGTCGGCACTGTGCCTTTTGTAATTCATTCCGATGCAATTTCTGTGATTCATCGTTAATAAGAAGGCTCAAGGGAACCAGTAAACCTGAAGTGAAGCATCGGGCTCTATAACTAGTGTCACAGAAATGGTTCAAAGCATAGACAGTAGAAGAGTCAGTCTTCTTGTACTTAAGTCGGGATTGTGCCTTTTGTATTTAATTCCGATGCAATTTCTGTGTTTCATCGTCAATAAGAAGGTCCAAGGAAACAGTAAACCTGAAGTAAAGCATCGGAATCTATAACTAGTGTCACAGGAATGGTTCAAAACATAGTCAGTAAGAAGAGTCAGACGTCTTGTACTTAAGTCGGCATTGTGCCGTTTGTATTTAATTCCGATGCAATTTCTGTTGTTCATCGTCAATAATAAGGTCCAAGGGATACAGTAAAGCTGAAGTGAAGCATCGGAATCTATAACTAGTGTCACTGGAATGGTTCAAAATATAGACAGTAAGAAGAGTAGGTCTTCTTGTGCTTAAGTCGGCATTGTGCCTTTTGTAATTAATTCCGATGCAATTTCTGTGATTCATCGACAATAAGAAGGCCCAAGGGATCCAGTAAACCTGAAGTGAAGCATCGGACTCTATAACTAGTGTCTCAGAAATGGTTCAAAACATAGACAGTAGGAAGAATCAGTCTTCTTCTTCTTAAGTCGGCATTGTGCCTTTTGTATTTAATTCCGATGCAATGTCTGTGTTTCATCGTCAATAAGAAGGTCCACGGTATACAGTAAACCAGAAGTGAAGCATCGGAATCTATGACTAGTGTCACAGGAATGGTTCAAAACATCGTTAGAAGAGTCAGTCTTCTTGTCCTTAAGCCGGCATTGTGACTTTTGTATTTAATTCCGATGCAATTTCTGTGTTTCATCGTCAATAAGCATGTCCAGGGGGTACAGTAAACCTGAAGGGAGGCATCGGAATCTATTACTAGAGTCACTGGAATGGTTCAAAGCAAAGTCAGTAAGAAGAGTCAGTCTTCTTGTCCTTATGTCGGCATTGTGCCTTTTGTATTTAATTCCGCTGCAATTTCTGTGTTTCATCGTCAATAAGAAGATCCAAGGGATACGGTAAACCTGGAGTGTAGCATCGGAATCTATAAATAGTGTCACAGGAATGGTTTAAAACATAGTCAGTAAGAAGAGTCAGTCTTCGTGTACTTAAGTCGGCATTTTGCATTTTGTATTTAATTCCGTTGCAATTTCTGTGTTTCATCGTCAATAAGAAGGTCCAAGTGATACAGAAAACCTGAAGTGAATCATCGGAATCTATAACTAGTGTCACAGGAATGGTTCAAATCATAGTCACTAGGAAGAGTCAGACTTCTTGTACTTAAGTCGGCATTGTGCCATTTGTATTTAATTCCGATGCAATTTCTGTGTTTCATCGTCAATAAGAAGGTCCAAGGGATACAGTAGACCTGAAGTGAAGCATCGGAATCTATAACTAGTGTCACAGCAATGGTTCAAAACATAGTCAGTCAGTAAAGTCAGTAGTCTTGTGCTTAAGTCGGCATTGTACATTTTCTATTTAATTCCGATGCAATTTCAGTGTTTTATCGTCAATTAGAAGGTCCGAGGGATACAGTAAACCTGAAGTGAAGCATCCGAATCTATAACTAGTGTCACAGGAATGGTTCTAAACATAGTCAGTAAAAGAGTCAGTCTTCTTGTACTTAAGTCGGCATTGTGCCTTTTGTATTTAATTCCGATACAATTTCTGTGTTTCATCGTCAATAAGAAGGTCAGAGGGATACTGTAAACCTGAAATGAGCATCTGAATCTATAACTAGTGTCACAGGAATGGTTCAAAACAGTCAGTAAGAAGAGTCAGTCTTTTTGTACTTAAGTCGGCATTGTGCCTTTGTATTTAATTCCGATGCAATTTCTGTGTTTCATCGTCAATAAGGCGGTCCAAGGGATACAGTAAACCTGAAGTGAAGGATCGGAATCTATAACTAGTGTCACAGAAATGGTTCAAAACATAGACAGAAGGAAGAGTCAGTCTTCTTGTACTTAAGTCGGCATTGTGCCTTTTGTATTTAATTCCGATGCAATTTCTGTACGTCATCGTCAATAAGGAGGTCCAAGGGATACAGTAAACCTGAAGTGAAGCATCACAAACTATAACTAGTGTCACAGGAATGGTACAAAACAAAGTTAGTAAGAAGAGTCAGTCTTCTTGTCCTTATGTCGGCAATGTGCCTTTTGTATTTAATTCCGATGCAATTTCAGTGTTTCATCGTCAATAACAAGGTCCAAGGGATACAGTAAACCTGGAGTGTAGCATCGGAAACTATAACTAGTGTCACAGCAATGGTTCAAAACATAGAGAGTAAGAAGAGTCCGTCTTCGTGTACTTAAGTCGTCATTTTGCCTTTTGTATTTAATTCCGATGCAATTTCTGTGTTTCATCGTCAATAAGACGGTCCAAGGGATACAGTTAACCTGAAGTGAATCATCGGAATCTATTACTTGTGTCACAGGAATGGTTCAAAACATAGTCAGTAAGAAGAGTCAGTCATCTTGTACTTATGTCGGCATTGTGCCTTTTCTACTTAATTCCAATGCAATTTCTGTGTTTCATCGTCGTTAACAAGGGCAAAGGGATGCAGTAAACCTGGAGTGAGCATCGGAATCTATTACTAGTGTCAATGAAATGGTTCAAATCATAGACAGTAAGAAGAGTCAGTCTTCTTGTACTTCAGTCGGCATAGTGCCTTTTGTATTTAATTCCGATGCAATTTCTGTGTTTCATCGTCATTAAGAAGGTCCAAGGGATACAGTAAACCTGAAGTGAATCATCGGAATCTATAACTAGTGTCACAGGAAGTGTTCAAAACATCGTTTGTAGGAAGAGACGGTCTTCTTGTACATAAGTCGGCATTGTGATTTTTGTATTTAATTCCGATGCAATTTCTGTGTTTCATCGTCAATAAGAAGGTCCAAGGGATACAGAAAACCTGAAGTGAAGCATCAAAATCTATAACTAGTGTCACAGGAATGGTTCAAAACATAGACAGTAAGACAAGTCAGTCGCCTAGTACTTAAGTCGACATTGTGCATTTTCTATTTAATTCCGATGAAAATTCTGTGTTTCATCGTCAATAAGAAGGTCAGAGGGATACAGTAAACCTGAACTGAGCATCGGAATCTATAACTAGTGTGATAGGAATGGTTCAAAACTTAGTCAGTAAGAAGAGTCAGTCTCTTTGTACTTAAGTCGGCATTGTGCCTTTAGTGTTTACCTCCAATGCAATTTCTATGTTTCATCGTCAATAAGAAGGTCCAAGTGATACAGTAAACCTGAAGTGACGCATCGGAATCTATAACTAGTGTCACAGGAATGGTTTAAAACATAGACAGTAATAAGAGTCAGTCTTCTTGTACTTAACTCGGCATTGTGCCTTTTGTATTTAATTCCGATACAATTTCTGTGTTTCATCGTCAATAAGAAGATCAGAGGGCTACAGTAAACCTGAAGTGAAGCATAGGAATCTATAACTAGTGTCACAGGAATGGTTTAAAACATTGAAAGTAGGAAGAGTCAGTCTTCTTGTACTTAAGTCGGCAATGTGCCTTTTGTATTTAATTCCGATGCAATTTCTGTGTTTCATCGTCAATAAGAAGGTCAGAGGGATACAGTAAACCTGAAGTGAAGCATCGCAATCTATAACTAGTGTCACAGGAATGGTTCAAAACATAGTTAGTAAGAAGAGTCAGTCTTCTTGTACTTAAGTCGGAATTGTGGCTTTTGTATTTAATTCCGATGCAATTTCTGTGTTTCATCGTCAATAAGAAGTTCAGAGGGATACAGTAAACCTGAAGTGAAGCATCGGTATCTATAACTAGTGTGACAGGAATGGTTCAAACATAGACAGTAAGAAGGGTCAGTCTTCTTGTACTTAAGTCGGCATTGTGCCTTTTGTATTTAATTCCGATGCAATTTCTGTGTTTCATCGTCAATAAGAAGGTCCAAGGGATACAGTAAAACTGAAGTCATGCATCGGAATCTATAACTAGTGTCACAGGAATGGTTCAAACATAGACAGTAAGAAGAGTCAGTCTTCTTGTACTTAAGTAGGCATTGTGGCGTTTCTATTTAATTCCGATTCAATTTCTGTGTTTCCTCGTCAATAAGAAGGTCAGAGGGATACAGTAAACCTCAAGTGAAGCATCGGAATCTATAACTAGTGTCACAGGAATGGTTCAAAACATAGTCAGTAGGAATAGTCAGTCTTCTTGTACTTAAGTCGGCATTGTGCCTTTTCTATTTAGTTCCGATGCAATTTCTGTGTTTCATCGTCAATAACAAGGTCCAAGGGATACAGTAAACCTGGAGTGAAGCATCGGTATCTATAACTAGTGTGACAGGAATGGTTCAAACATAGACAGTAAGAAGGGTCAGTCTTCTTGTACTTAAGTCGGCATTGTGCCTTTTGTATTTAATTCTGATGTAATTTCTGTGTTTCATCGTCAATAAGAAGGTCAGAGGGATACAGTAAACCTGAAGTGAAGCATCAGAAACTATAACTAGTGTCACAGGAATGGTTCAAAACATAGACAGTAGGAAGAGTCAGTCTTCTTGCACTTAAGTCGGCATTGTGCCTTTTGTATTTAATTCCGATGCAATTTCTGTATTTCATCGTCGATAAGAAGGTCAGAGGGATACTGTAAAACTGAAGTGAAGCATCGGAATCCTAAACTAGTGTCACAGGAATGGTTCAAAACATAGACAGTAGGAAGAATCTGTCTTCTTGTTCTTAAGTCGGCATTGTGCCTTTTGTATTTAATTCCGATACAATTTCTGTGTTTCATCGTCAATAAGAAGGTCAGAGGGATACTGTAAACCTGAAATGAGCATCGGAAACTATAACTAGTGTCACAGGAATGGTTCAAAACAGTCAGTAAGAAGAGTCAGTCTTTTTGTACTTAAGTCGGCATTGTGCCTTTGTATTTAATTCCGATGCAATTTCTGTGTTTCATGGTCAATAAGGCGGTCCAAGGGATACAGTAAACCTGAAGTGAAGGATCGGAATCTATAACTAGTGTCACAGAAATGGTTCAAAACATAGACAGAAGGAAGAGTCAGTCTTCTTGTACTTAAGTCGGCATTGTGCCTTTTGTATTTAATTCCGATGCAATTTCTGTACGTCATCGTCAATAAGGAGGTCCAAGGGATACAGTAAACCTGAAGTGAAGCATCACAAACTATAACTAGTGTCACAGGAATGGTACAAAACAAAGTTAGTAAGAAGAGTCAGTCTTCTTGTCCTTATGTCGGCATTGTGCCTTTTGTATTTAATTCCGATGCAATTTCTGTGTTTCATCGTCAATAACAAGGTCCAAGGGATACAGTAAACCTGGAGTGTAGCATCGGAAACTATAACTAGTGTCACAGCAATGGTTCAAAACATAGAGAGTAAGAAGAGTCAGTCTTCGTGTACTTAAGTCGTCATTTTGCCTTTTGTATTTAATTCCGATGCAATTTCTGTGTTTCATCGTCAATAAGACGGTCCAAGGGATACAGTTAACCTGAAGTGAATCATCGGAATCTATTACTTGTGTCACAGGAATGGTTCAAAACATAGTCAGTAAGAAGAGTCAGTCATCTTGTACTTATGTCGGCATTGTGCGTTTTCTACTTAATTCCAATGCAATTTCTGTGTTTCATCGTCGATAACAAGGGCAAAGGGATGCAGTAAACCTGGAGTGAGCATCGGAATCTATTACAAGTGTCAATGAAATGGTTCAAATCATAGACAGTAAGAAGAGTCAGTCTTCTTGTACTTCAGTCGGCATAGTGCCTTTTGTATTTAATTCCGATGCAATTTCTGTGTTTCATCGTCATTAAGAAGGTCCAAGGGATACAGTAAACCTGAAGTGAATCATCGGAATCTATAACTAGTGTCACAGGAAGTGTTCAAAACATCGTCTGTAGGAAGAGACGGTCTTCTTGTACATAAGTCGGCATTGTGATTTTTGTATTTAATTCCGATGCAATTTCTGTGTTTCATCGTCAATAAGAAGGTCCAAGGGATACAGAAAACCTGAAGTGAAGCATCAAAATCTATAACTAGTGTCACAGGAATGGTTCAAAACATAGACAGTAAGACAAGTCAGTCGCCTAGTACTTAAGTCGACATTGTGCATTTTCTATTTAATTCCGATGCAAATTCTGTGTTTCATCGTCAATAAGAAGGTCAGAGGGATACAGTAAACCTGAACTGAGCATCGGAATCTATAACTAGTGTGATAGGAATGGTTCAAAACTTAGTCAGTAAGAAGAGTCAGTCTTTTTGTACTTAAGTCGGCATTGTGCCTTTAGTGTTTACCTCCAATGCAATTTCTGTGTTTCATCGTCAATAAGAAGGTCCAAGGGATACAGTAAACCTGAAGTGACGCATCGGAATCTATAACTAGTGTCACAGGAATGGTTTAAACATAGACAGTAATAAGAGTCAGTCTTCTTGTACTTAACTCGGCATTGTGCCTTTTGTATTTAATTCCGATACAATTTCTGTGTTTCATCGTCAATAAGAAGATCAGAGGGCTACAGTAAACCTGAAGTGAAGCATAGGAATCTATAACTAGTGTCACAGGAATGGTTTAAAACATTGAAAGTAGGAAGAGTCAGTCTTCTTGTACTTAAGTCGGCAATGTGCCTTTTGTATTTAATTCCGATGCAATTTCTGTGTTTCATCGTCAATAAGAAGGTCAGAGGGATACAGTAAACCTGAAGTGAAGTATCGCAATCTATAACTAGTGTCACAGGAATGGTTCAAAACATTGTTAGTAAGAAGAGTCAGTCTTCTTGTACTTAAGTCGGAATTGTGGCTTTTGTATTTAATTCCGATGCAATTTCTGTGTTTCATCGTCAATAAGAAGTTCAGAGGGATACAGTAAACCTGAAGTGAAGCATCGGTATCTATAACTAGTGTGACAGGAATGGTTCAAACATAGACAGTAAGAAGGGTCAGTCTTCTTGTACTTAAGTCGGCATTGTGCCTTTTGTATTTAATTCCGATGCAATTTCTGTGTTTCATCGTCAATAAGAAGGTCCAAGGGATACAGTAAAACTGAAGTCATGCATCGGAATCGATAACTAGTGTCACAGGAATGGTTCAAACATAGACAGTAAGAAGAGTCAGTCTTCTTGTACTTAAGTAGGCATTGTGGCGTTTCTATTTAATTCCGATTCAATTTCTGTGTTTCCTCGTCAATAAGAAGGTCAGAGGGATACAGTAAACCTCAAGTGAAGCATCGGAATCTATAACTTGTGTCACAGGAATGGTTCAAAACATAGTCAGCAGGAATAGTCAGTCTTCTTGTACTTAAGTCGGCATTGTGCCTTTTCTATTTAGTTCCGATGCAATTTCTGAGTTTCATCGTCAATAACAAGGTCCAAGGGATACAGTAAACCTGGAGTGAAGCATCGGTATCTATAACTAGTGTGACAGGAATGGTTCAAACATAGACAGTAAGAAGGGTCAGTCTTCTTGTACTTAAGTCGGCATTGTGCCTTTTGTATTTAATTCTGATGTAATTTCTGTGTTTCATCGTCAATAAGAAGGTCAGAGGGATACAGTAAACCTGAAGTGAAGCATCAGAAACTATAACTAGTGTCACAGGAATGGTTCAAAACATAGACAGTAGGAAGAGTCAGTCTTCTTGCACTTAAGTCGGCATTGTGCCTTTTGTATTTAATTCCGATGCAATTTCTGTATTTCATCGTCGATAAGAAGGTCAGAGGGATACTGTAAAACTGAAGTGAAGCATCGGAATCCTAAACTAGTGTCACAGGAATGGTTCAAAACATAGACAGTAGGAAGAATCTGTCTTCTTGTTCTTAAGTCGGCATTGTGCCTTTTGTATTTAATTCCGATACAATTTCTGTGTTTCATCGTCAATAAGAAGGTCAGAGGGATACTGTAAACCTGAAATGAGCATCGGAAACTATAACTAGTGTCACAGGAATGGTTCAAAACAGTCAGTAAGAAGAGTCAGTCTTTTTGTACTTAAGTCGGCATTGTGACTTTGTATTTAATTCCGATGCAATTTCTGTGTTTCATCGTCAATAAGGCGGTCCAAGGGATACAGTAAACCTGAAGTGAAGGATCGGAATCTATAACTAGTGTCACAGAAATGGTTCAAAACATAGACAGAAGGAAGAGTCAGTCTTCTTGTACTTAAGTCGGCATTGTGCCTTTTGTATTTAATTCCGATGCAATTTCTGTACTTCATCGTCAATAAGGAGGTCCAAGGGATACAGTAAACCTGGAGTGTAGCATCGGAAACTATAACTAGTGTCACAGCAATGGTTCAAATCATAGACAGTAAGAAGAGTCAGTCTTCGTGTACTTAAGTCGTCATTTTGCCTTTTGTATTTAATTCCGATGCAATTTCTGTGTTTCATCGTCAATAAGACGGTCCAAGGGATACAGTTAACCTGAAGTGAATCATCGGAATCTATTACTTGTGTCACAGGAATGGTTCAAAACATAGTCAGTAAGAAGAGTCAGTCATCTTGTACTTATGTCGGCATTGTGCCTTTTCTACTTAATTCCAATGCAATTTCTGTGTTTCATCGTCGATAACAAGGGCAAAGGGATGCAGTAAACCTGGAGTGAGCATCGGAATCTATTACTAGTGTCAATGAAATGGTTAAAATCATAGACAGTAAGAAGAGTCAGTCTTCGTGTACTTAAGTCGTCATTTTGCCTTTTGTATTTAATTCCGATGCAATTTCTGTGTTTCATCGTTAATAAGAAGGTCCAAGGGATACAGTAAACCTGAAGTGAATCATCGGAATCTATAACTAGTGTCACAGGAAGTGTTCAAAGCATCGTCTGTAGGAAGAGACGGTCTTCTTGTACATAAGTCGGCATTGTGATTTTTGTATTTAATTCCGATGCAATTTCTGTGTTTCATCGTCAATAAGAAGGTCCAAGGGATACAGAAAACCTGAAGTGAAGCATCAAAATCTATAACTAGGGTCACAGGAATGGTTCAAAACATAGACAGTAAGACAAGTCAGTCGCCTAGTACTTAAGTCGACATTGTGCATTTTCTATTTAATTCCGATGCAATTTCTGTGTTTCATCGTCAATAAGAAGGTCATAGGGAAACAGTAAACCTGAACTGAGCATCGGAATCTATAACTAGTGTGATAGGAATGGTTCAAAACTTAGTCAGTAAGAAGAGTCAGTCTTTTTGTACTTAAGTCGGCATTGTGCCTTTAGTGTTTACCTCCAATGCAATTTCTGTGTTTCATCGTCAATAAGAAGGTCCAAGGGATACAGTAAACCTGAAGTGACGCATCGGAATCTATAACTAGTGTCGCAGGAATGGTTTAAAACATAGACAGTAATAAGAGTCAGTCTTCTTGTACTTAACTCGGCATTGTGCCTTTTGTATTTAATTTCGATACAATTTCTGTGTTTCATCGTCAATAAGAAGATCAGAGGGCTACAGTAAACCTGAAGTGAAGCATCGGAATCTATAACTAGTGTCACAGGAATGGTAAAAACATTGAAAGTAGGAAGAGTCAGTCTTCTTGTACTTAAGTCGGCATTGTGCCTTTTGTATTTAATTCCGATGCAATTTCTCTGTTTCATCGTCAATAAGAAGGTCCAAGGGGTACAGTAAAACTGAAGTCATGCATCGGAATCTATAACTAGTGTCACAGGAATGGTTCAAACATAGACAGTAAGAAGAGTCCGTCTTCTTGTACTTAAGTAGGCATTGTGGCGTTTCTATTTAATTCCGATTCAATTTCTGTGTTTCCTCGTCAATAAGAAGGTCAGAGGGATACAGTAAACCTCAAGTGAAGCATCGGAATCTATAACTAGTGTCACAGGAATGGTTCAAAACATAGTCAGTAGGAATAGTCAGTCTTCTTGTACTTAAGTCGGCATTGTGCCTTTTCTATTTAGTTCCGATGCAATTTCTGTGTTTCATCGTCAATAACAAGGTCCAAGGGATACAGTAAACCTGGAGTGAAGCATCGGTATCTATAACTAGTGTGACAGGAATGGTTCAAAGTATTGTCAGTAAAAAGAGTCAGTCTTCTTGTACCTAAGTCGGCATTGTGCCTTTTCTATTTAATTCAGATGCAATTTTTGTCCTTCATCGTCAATAAGAAGGTCCAAGGGATACAGTAAACCTGGCGTGAAGCATCGGAATCTAAAACTAGTGTCACAAGAATGGTTCAAAACATAGACAGTAAGAAGAGTCAGTCTTCTTGTATTTAAGTCGACGTTGGGCCTTTTCTATGTAATTCCGATGCAATTTCTGTGTTTCATCGTCAATAAGAGGGTCAGAGGGATACAATAAACCTGAAGTGATGCATCGGAATCTATAACTAGTGTCACAGGAATGGTTCAAAACATAGACAGTAAGAAGAGTCAGTCTTCGTGTTCTGAAGTCGGCATTTTGCCTTTTGTATTTAACTCCGATTCAATATCTGTGTTTCATCGTCAATAAGAAGGTCCAAGGCGTACAGTAAACCTGAAGTGAAGCATCGGAATCTATAACTAGTGTCACAGGAATGGTTCAAATCATAGACAGTAGGAAGAGTCAGTCTTCTTGTACTTAAGTCGTCATTGTGCCTTTTGTATTTAATTCCGATGCAATTTCTGTGTTTCATCGTCAATAAGCATGTCCAAGGGGTACAGTAAACCTGAAGGGAGGCATCGGAATCAATTACTAGAGTCACAGGAATGGTTCAAAACAAAGTCAGTAAGAAGAGTCAGTCTTCTTGTCCTTATGTCGGCATTGTGCCTTTTGTATTTAATTCCGCTGCAATTTCTGTGTTGCATCGTCAATACGAAGATCCAAGGGATACGGTAAACCTGGAGTGTAGCATCGGAATCTATAAATAGTGTCACAGGAGTGGTTTAAAACATAGTCAGTAAGAAGAGTCAGTCTTCGTGTACTTAAGTCGGCATTTTGCATTTTGTATTGAATTCCGATGCAATTTCTGTGTTTCATCGTCAATAAGAAGGTCCAAGGGATACAGTAAACCTGAAGTGAAGCATCGGAATTTATAACTAGTGTCACAGGAATGGTTCAAATCATAGTCAGTAGGATGAATCGGTCTTCATGTACTTAAGTCGCCATTATGCCTTTTGTATTTAATTCCGATGCAATATCTGTGTTTGATCGTCAATAGGTAGTTCCAAGGTATACAGCAAACCTCAAATGTAGCATCAGAATCTATAACTAGTGTTACAGGAATGGTTCAAAACATAGACAGTAGGAAGAGTCAGACTTCTTGTACTTAAGTCGGCATTGTGCCTTTTGTATTTAATTCCGATGCAATTTCTGTGTTTCATCGTCAATAAGAAGGTCCAAGGGATACAGTAGACCTGAAGTGAAGCATCGGAATCTATAACTAGTGTCACAGGAATGGTTCAAAACATAGACAGTAAGAGGAGTCAGTGTTCTTGTACTTAAGTCGGCATTGTGCCTTTTCTATTTAATTCCGATGCAATTTATGTGTTTCATCGTCATTAAGAAGGTCCAAGGGGTACAGTAAACCTGAAGTGAAGCATCAGAATCTATAACTAGTGTCACAGGAATGGTTCAAAACATAGTCACTAAGAAGAGTCAGTCTTCTTGTAATTTAGTCGGCATTGTGCATTTTGTATTTAATTTCGTTGCAATTTCTGTGTTTCATCGTCAATAAGATGGTCAGTGGGATACTGTAAACCTGAAATGAGCATCGGAATCAATAACTAGTGTCACAGGAATAGGTCAAAACAGTCAGTAAGAAGAGTCAGTCTTTTTGTACTTAAGTCGGCATTGTGCCTTTGTATTTAATTCCGATGCAATTTCTGTGTTTCATCGTCAATAAGGCGGTAAAAGGGATACAGTAAACCTAAAGTGAAGCATCGGAATCTATAACTAGTGTCACAGAAATGGTTCAAAACATAGACAGAAAGAAGAGTCAGTCTTCTTGTACTTAAGTCGGCATTGTGCCTTTTGTATTTAATTCCGATGCAATTTCTGTACTTCATCGTCAATAAGGAGGTCCAAGGGATACAGTAAACCTGAAGTGAAGCATCACAAACTATAACTAGTGTCACAGGAATGGTTCAAAACAAAGTTAGTAAGAAGAGTCAGTCTTCTTGTCCTTATGTCGGCATTGTGCCTTTTGTATTTAATTCCGATGCAATTTCTGTGTTTCATCGTCAATAACAAGGTCCAAGGGATACAGTAAACCTGGAGTGTTGCATCGGAATCTATAACTAGTGTCACAGCAATGGTTCAAAACATAGACAGTAAGAAGAGGCAGTCTTCGTGTACTTAAGTCGTCATTTTGCCTTTTGTATTTAATTCCGATGCAATTTCTGTGGTTCATCGTCAATAAGACGGTCCAAGGGATACAGTTAACCTAAAGTGAATCATCGGAATCTATTACTTGTGTCACAGGAATGGTTCAAAACATAGTCAGTAAGAAGAGTCAGTCATCTTGTACTTATGTCGGCATTGTGCCTTTTCTACTTAATTCCAATGCAATTTCTGTGTTTCATCGTCGATAACAAGGGCAAAGGGATACAGTAAACCTGGAGTGAGCATCGGAATCTATTACTAGTGTCAATGAAATGGTTCAAATCATAGACAGTAAGAAGAGTCAGTCTTCTTGTACTTCAGTCGGCATAGTGCCTTTTGTATTTTATTCCGATGCAATTTCTGTGTTTCATCGTCAATAAGAAGGTCCAAGGGATACAGTAAACCTGAAGTGAATCATCGGAATCTATAACTAGTGTCACAGGAAGGGTTCAAAACATCGTCTGTAGGAAGAGACGGTCTTCTTGTACATAAGTCGGCATTGTGCCTTTTGTATTTAATTCCGATGCGATTTCTGTGTTTCATCGTCAATAAGAAGGTCCAAGGGATACAGAAAACCTGAAGTGAAGCATCAAAATCTATAACGAGTGTCACAGGAATGGTTCAAAACATAGACAGTAAGACAAGTCAGTCGCCTAGTACTTAAGTCGACATTGTGCATTTTCTATTTAATTCCGATGCAATTTCTGTGTTTCATCGTCAATAAGAAGGTCAGAGGGATACAGTAAACCTGAAGTGAGCATCGGAATCTATAACTAGTGTCATTGGAATGGTTCAATACTTAGTCAGTAAGAAGAGTCAGTCTTCTTGTCCTTATGTCGGCATTGTGCCTTTTGTATTTAATTCCGCTGCAATTTCTGTGTTGCATCGTCAATACGAAGATCCAAGGGATACGGTAAACCTGGAGTGTAGCATCGGAATCTATAAATAGTGTCACAGGAGTGGTTTAAAACATAGTCAGTAAGAAGAGTCAGTCTTCGTGTACTTAAGTCGGCATTTTGCATTTTGTATTGAATTCCGATGCAATTTCTGTGTTTCATCGTCAATAAGAAGGTCCAAGGGATACAGTAAACCTGAAGTGAAGCATCGGAATTTATAACTAGTGTCACAGGAATGGTTCAAATCATAGTCAGTAGGATGAATCGGTCTTCATGTACTTAAGTCGCCATTATGCCTTTTGTATTTAATTCCGATGCAATATCTGTGTTTGATCGTCAATAGGTAGTTCCAAGGTATACAGCAAACCTCAAATGTAGCATCAGAATCTATAACTAGTGTTACAGGAATGGTTCAAAACATAGACAGTAGGAAGAGTCAGACTTCTTGTACTTAAGTCGGCATTGTGCCTTTTGTATTTAATTCCGATTCAATATCTGTGTTTCATCGTCAATAAGAAGGTCCAAGGCGTACAGTAAACCTGAAGTGAAGCATCGGAATCTATAACTAGTGTCACAGGAATGGTTCAAATCATAGACAGTAGGAAGAGTCAGTCTTCTTGTACTTAAGTCGTCATTGTGCCTTTTGTATTTAATTCCGATGCAATTTCTGTGTTTCATCGTCAATAAGCATGTCCAAGGGGTACAGTAAACCTGAAGGGAGGCATCGGAATCAATTACTAGAGTCACAGGAATGGTTCAAAACAAAGTCAGTAAGAAGAGTCAGTCTTCTTGTCCTTATGTCGGCATTGTGCCTTTTGTATTTAATTCCGCTGCAATTTCTGTGTTGCATCGTCAATACGAAGATCCAAGGGATACGGTAAACCTGGAGTGTAGCATCGGAATCTATAAATAGTGTCACAGGAGTGGTTTAAAACATAGTCAGTAAGAAGAGTCAGTCTTCGTGTACTTAAGTCGGCATTTTGCATTTTGTATTGAATTCCGATGCAATTTCTGTGTTTCATCGTCAATAAGAAGGTCCAAGGGATACAGTAAACCTGAAGTGAAGCATCGGAATTTATAACTAGTGTCACAGGAATGGTTCAAATCATAGTCAGTAGGATGAATCGGTCTTCATGTACTTAAGTCGCCATTATGCCTTTTGTATTTAATTCCGATGCAATATCTGTGTTTGATCGTCAATAGGTAGTTCCAAGGTATACAGCAAACCTCAAATGTAGCATCAGAATCTATAACTAGTGTTACAGGAATGGTTCAAAACATAGACAGTAGGAAGAGTCAGACTTCTTGTACTTAAGTCGGCATTGTGCCTTTTGTATTTAATTCCGATGCAATTTCTGTGTTTCATCGTCAATAAGAAGGTCCAAGGGATACAGTAGACCTGAAGTGAAGCATCGGAATCTATAACTAGTGTCACAGGAATGGTTCAAAACATAGACAGTAAGAGGAGTCAGTGTTCTTGTACTTAAGTCGGCATTGTGCCTTTTCTATTTAATTCCGATGCAATTTATGTGTTTCATCGTCATTAAGAAGGTCCAAGGGGTACAGTAAACCTGAAGTGAAGCATCAGAATCTATAACTAGTGTCACAGGAATGGTTCAAAACATAGTCACTAAGAAGAGTCAGTCTTCTTGTAATTTAGTCGGCATTGTGCATTTTGTATTTAATTTCGTTGCAATTTCTGTGTTTCATCGTCAATAAGATGGTCAGTGGGATACTGTAAACCTGAAATGAGCATCGGAATCAATAACTAGTGTCACAGGAATAGGTCAAAACAGTCAGTAAGAAGAGTCAGTCTTTTTGTACTTAAGTCGGCATTGTGCCTTTGTATTTAATTCCGATGCAATTTCTGTGTTTCATCGTCAATAAGGCGGTAAAAGGGATACAGTAAACCTAAAGTGAAGCATCGGAATCTATAACTAGTGTCACAGAAATGGTTCAAAACATAGACAGAAAGAAGAGTCAGTCTTCTTGTACTTAAGTCGGCATTGTGCCTTTTGTATTTAATTCCGATGCAATTTCTGTACTTCATCGTCAATAAGGAGGTCCAAGGGATACAGTAAACCTGAAGTGAAGCATCACAAACTATAACTAGTGTCACAGGAATGGTTCAAAACAAAGTTAGTAAGAAGAGTCAGTCTTCTTGTCCTTATGTCGGCATTGTGCCTTTTGTATTTAATTCCGATGCAATTTCTGTGTTTCATCGTCAATAACAAGGTCCAAGGGATACAGTAAACCTGGAGTGTTGCATCGGAATCTATAACTAGTGTCACAGCAATGGTTCAAAACATAGACAGTAAGAAGAGGCAGTCTTCGTGTACTTAAGTCGTCATTTTGCCTTTTGTATTTAATTCCGATGCAATTTCTGTGGTTCATCGTCAATAAGACGGTCCAAGGGATACAGTTAACCTAAAGTGAATCATCGGAATCTATTACTTGTGTCACAGGAATGGTTCAAAACATAGTCAGTAAGAAGAGTCAGTCATCTTGTACTTATGTCGGCATTGTGCCTTTTCTACTTAATTCCAATGCAATTTCTGTGTTTCATCGTCGATAACAAGGGCAAAGGGATACAGTAAACCTGGAGTGAGCATCGGAATCTATTACTAGTGTCAATGAAATGGTTCAAATCATAGACAGTAAGAAGAGTCAGTCTTCTTGTACTTCAGTCGGCATAGTGCCTTTTGTATTTTATTCCGATGCAATTTCTGTGTTTCATCGTCAATAAGAAGGTCCAAGGGATACAGTAAACCTGAAGTGAATCATCGGAATCTATAACTAGTGTCACAGGAAGGGTTCAAAACATCGTCTGTAGGAAGAGACGGTCTTCTTGTACATAAGTCGGCATTGTGCCTTTTGTATTTAATTCCGATGCGATTTCTGTGTTTCATCGTCAATAAGAAGGTCCAAGGGATACAGAAAACCTGAAGTGAAGCATCAAAATCTATAACGAGTGTCACAGGAATGGTTCAAAACATAGACAGTAAGACAAGTCAGTCGCCTAGTACTTAAGTCGACATTGTGCATTTTCTATTTAATTCCGATGCAATTTCTGTGTTTCATCGTCAATAAGAAGGTCAGAGGGATACAGTAAACCTGAAGTGAGCATCGGAATCTATAACTAGTGTCATTGGAATGGTTCAATACTTAGTCAGTAAGAAGAGTCAGTCTTTTTGTACTTAAGTCGGCATTGTGCCTTTAGTGTTTACCTCCAATGCAATTTCTGTGTTTCATCGTCAATAAGAAGGTCCAAGGGATACAGTAAACCTGAAGTGAAGCATCGGAATCTATAACTAGTGTCACAGGAATGGTTCAAAACATAGACAGTAATAAGAGTCAGTCTTCTTGTACTTAACTCGGCATTGTGCCTTTTGTATTTAATTCCGATACAATTTCTGTGTTTCATCGTCAATAAGAAGATCAGAGGGCTACAGTAAACCTGAAGTGAAGCATCGGAATCTATAACTAGTGTCACAGGAATGGTTCAAAACATTGAAAGTAGGAAGAGTCAGTCTTCTTGTACTTAAGTCGGCAATGTGCCTTTTGTATTTACTTCCGATGCAATTTCTGTGTTTCACCGTCAATAAGAAGGTCCAAGGGATACAGTAAACCTGAAGTGAAGCATCGGAATCTCTAACTAGTGTCACAGGAATGGTTCAAAACATAGACAGTAAGAAGAGTCAGTCTTCTTGTACTTAAGTCGGTATTGTGCCTTTTGTATTTAATTCCGATGCAATTTCTGTGTTTCATCGTCAATAAGAAGCTCCAAAGGATACAGTAAACCTGAAGTGAAGCATTGGAATCTATAACTAGTGTCACAGGAATCGCTCAAAAAATAGACAGTACGAGGAGTCAGTCTTCTTGTACTTAAGTCGGCATTGTGCTTTTCTATTTAATTCCGACGCAATTTATGTGTTTCATCGTCAATACGAAGGTCCAAGGGGTACAAGAAACCTGAAGTGAAGCATCAGAATCTATAACTAGTGTCACAGGAATGGTTCAAATCATAGTCAATAAGAAGAGTCAGTCTTCTTGTACTTTAGTCGGCATTGTGCCTTTTGTATTTAATTCCGTTGCAATTTCTGTGTTTCATCATCAATAAGAAGGTCCGAGGGATACAGTAAACCTGGAGTGAGGCATCAGAATCTATAACTAGTGTCACAGGAATGGTTTTAAACATAGACAGTAAGAAGAGTCAGTCTTCTTGTACTTAAGTCGGCATTGTGCCTTTTGTATTTAATTCCGATGCAATTTCGGTGTTTCATCGTGAATAAGAAGTCGATGGGATACAGTAGACCTGAATTGAAGCATCGGAATCTATAACTAGTGTCACAGGAATGGTTCAAAACATAGGCAGTAAGAAGAGTCAGTCTTCTTGTACTTAAGTCGGCATTGTGCCTTTTGTACTTAATTCCGATGCAATTTCTGTGTTTCATCGTAAATTAGAAGGTCAGAGGGGTACCGTAAACCTGAAGCGAAGCATCGGAATCTATAATTAGAGTCACAGGAATGGTTCAAAACATAGACAGTAAGAGGAGTCAGTTTTATTGACCTAAAGTCGGCATTGTGCCTTTTGTATTTAATTCCGATGCAATTTCTGTGTTTCTTCGTCAATACGAAGGTCCAAGGGATACAGTAAACCTGGAGTGAAGCATCGGAATCTATAACTAGTGTCACAAGAATGGTTCCAAACATAGTCAGTAAGAAGAGTCAGTCTTCTTGTAGTTAAGTCGGCATTGTGCCTTTTGTATTCAATTCCCATGCAATTTCTGCGTTTCATCGTCAATAAAAAGTTGAGAGGGATACACTAAACCTGAAGTGAAGCATCGGAATCTATAACTAGTGTCACAGGAATGGTTGAAGACTTAGTCAGTAAGAAGAGTCAGTCTTTTTGTACTTAAGTCGGATTTGTGAATTTTGTGTTTAATTCCGATGCAATTTCTGTGTTTCATCGTCTATAAGAAGGTCCAAGGGATACAGTAAAACTGAAGTGAAGCATCGGAATCTATAACTAGTGTCACAGGAATGGTTCAAGACTTAGTCAGTAAGAAGAGTCAGTCTTTTTGTACTTAAGTCGGAATTGTGAATTTTGTGTTTAATTCCGATGCAATTTCTGTGTTTCATCGTCAATTGGAAGTTCAGAGGGATACAGCAAACCTGAAGTGAAACATCGGAATCCAAAACTAGTGTCACAGGATGTTTCAAAACATAGACAGTAGGAAGAGTCAGTCTTCTTGTACTTAAGTCGGCATTGTGCCTTTTGTATTTAATACCGATGCAATTTCTGTGTTTCATCGTCAATAAGAAGGTCCCAGGGATACAGTAGGCCCGAAGTGAAGCATCGGAATCTATAACTAGTGTCACAGGAATGTTTCAAAACATTGACAGTCAGAAATGTCAGTCGTAATGTACTTAAGTCGGCATTGTGCATTTTCTATTTAATTCCGATGCAATTTCAGTGTTTCATCGTCAATAAGAAGGTCAGAGGGATACTGTAAACCTGAAGTGAGCATAGGAATGTATAACTAGTGTCACAGGAATGGTTCAAAACATTGTCAGTAAATAGAGACAGTCTTTTTGTACTTAAGTCGGCATTGTGCCTTTGTATTTAAATCCGATGCAATTTCTGTATTTAATCGTCAATAAGGCGGTCCAAGGGATACAGTAAACCTGAAGTGAATCATCGGAATCTATAACTAGTGTCACAGGAAGGGTTCAAAACATCGTCTGTAGGAAGAGACGGTCTTCTTGTACATAAGTCGGCATTGTGCCTTTTGTATTTAATTCCGATGCGATTTCTGTGTTTCATCGTCAATAAGAAGGTCCAAGAGATACAGAAAACCTGAAGTGAAGCATCAAAATCTATAACGAGTGTCACAGGAATGGTTCAAAACATAGACAGTAAGACAAGTCAGTCGCCTAGTACTTAAGTCGACATTGTGCATTTTCTATTTAATTCCGATGCAATTTCTGTGTTTCATCGTCAATAAGAAGGTCAGAGGGATACAGTAAACCTGAAGTGAGCATCGGAATCTATAACTAGTGTCATTGGAATGGTTCAATACTTAGTCAGTAAGAAGAGTCAGTCTTTTTGTACTTAAGTCGGCATTGTGCCTTTAGTGTTTACCTCCAATGCAATTTCTGTGTTTCATCGTCCATAAGAAGGTCCAAGGGATACAGTAAACCTGAAGTGAAGCATCGGAATCTATAACTAGTGTCACAGGAATGGTTCAAAACATAGACAGTAATAAGAGTCAGTCTTCTTGTACTTAACTCGGCATTGTGCCTTTTGTATTTAATTCCGATACAATTTCTGTGTTTCATCGTCAATAAGAAGATCAGAGGGCTACAGTAAACCTGAAGTGAAGCATCGGAATCTATAACTAGTGTCACAGGAATGGTTCAAAACATAGACATTAAGAGGAGTCAGTGTTCTTGTACTTAAGTCGGCATTGTGCCTTTTCTATTTAATTCCGATGCAATTTATGTGTTTCATCGTCATTAAGAAGGTCCAAGGGGTACAGTAAACCTGAAGTGAAGCATCAGAATCTATAACTAGTGTCACAGGAATGGTTCAAAACATAGTCACTAAGAAGAGTCAGTCTTCTTGTAATTTAGTCGGCATTGTGCATTTTGTATTTAATTTCGTTGCAATTTCTGTGTTTCATCGTCAATAAGATGGTCAGTGGGATACTGTAAACCTGAAA
Organism: Schistocerca piceifrons; assembly: GCF_021461385.2. Lineage (NCBI taxonomy): Eukaryota > Metazoa > Arthropoda > Insecta > Orthoptera > Acrididae > Schistocerca > Schistocerca piceifrons. Next base: position 331,520 of record NW_025728352.1, on the reverse strand, counting down.
TGAGCATCGGAATCAATAACTAGTGTCACAGGAATAGGTCAAAACAGTCAGTAAGAAGAGTCAGTCTTTTTGTACTTAAGTCGGCATTGTGCCTTTGTATTTAATTCCGATGCAATTTCTGTGTTTTATCGTCAATAAGGCGGTAAAAGGGATACAGTAAAACCGAAAGTGAAGCATCGGAATCTATAACTAGTGTCACAGAAATGGTTCAAAACATAGACAGAAAGAAGAGTCAGTCTTCTTGTACTTAAGTCGGCATTGTGCCTTTTGTATTTAATTCCGATGCAATTTCTGTACTTCATCGTCAATAAGGAGGTCCAAGGGATACAGTAAACCTGAAGTGAAGCATCACAAACTATAACTAGTGTCACAGGAATGGTTCAAAACAAAGTTAGTAAGAAGAGTCAGTCTTCTTGTCCTTATGTCGGCATTGTGCCTTTTGTATTTAATTCCGATGCAATTTCTGTGTTTCATCGTCAATAACAAGGTCCAAGGGGATACAGTAAACCTGGAGTGTTGCATCGGAATCTATAACTAGTGTCACAGCAATGGTTCAAAACATAGACAGTAAGAAGAGGCAGTCTTCGTGTACTTAAGTCGTCATTTTGCCTTTTGTATTTAATTCCGATGCAATTTCTGTGGTTCATCGTCAATAAGACGGTCCAAGGGATACAGTTAACCTAAAGTGAATCATCGGAATCTATTACTTGTGTCACAGGAATGGTTCAAAACATAGTCAGTAAGAAGAGTCAGTCATCTTGTACTTATGTCGGCATTGTGCCTTTTCTACTTAATTCCAATGCAATTTCTGTGTTTCATCGTCGATAACAAGGGCAAAGGGATACAGTAAACCTGGAGTGAGCATCGGAATCTATTACTAGTGTCAATGAAATGGTTCAAATCATAGACAGTAAGAAGAGTCAGTCTTCTTGTACTTCAGTCGGCATAGTGCCTTTTGTATTTTATTCCGATGCAATTTCTGTGTTTCATCGTCAATAAGAAGGTCCAAGGGATACAGTAAACCTGAAGTGAATCATCGGAATCTATAACTAGTGTCACAGGAAGGGTTCAAAACATCGTCTGTAGGAAGAGACGGTCTTCTTGTACATAAGTCGGCATTGTGCCTTTTGTATTTAATTCCGATGCGATTTCTGTGTTTCATCGTCAATAAGAAGGTCCAAGGGATACAGAAAACCTGAAGTGAAGCATCAAAATCTATAACGAGTGTCACAGGAATGGTTCAAAACATAGACAGTAAGACAAGTCAGTCGCCTAGTACTTAGGTCGACATTGTGCATTTTCTATTTAATTCCGATGCAATTTCTGTGTTTCATCGTCAATAAGAAGGTCAGAGGGATACAGTAAACCTGAAGTGAGCATCGGAATCTATAACTAGTGTCATTGGAATGGTTCAATACTTAGTCAGTAAGATGAGTCAGTCTTTTTGTACTTAAGTCGGCATTGTGCCTTTAGTGTTTACCTCCAATGCAATTTCTGTGTTTCATCGTCAATAAGAAGGTCCAAGGGATACAGTAAACCTGAAGTGAAGCATCGGAATCTATAACTAGTGTCACAGGAATGGTTCAAAACATAGACAGTAATAAGAGTCAGTCTTCTTGTACTTAACTCGGCATTGTGCCTTTGTATTTAATTCCGATACAATTTCTGTGTTTCATCGTCAATAAGAAGATCAGAGGGCTACAGTAAACCTGAAGTGAAGCATCGGAATCTATAACTAGTGTCACAGGAATGGTTCAAAACATTGAAAGTAGGAAGAGTCAGTCTTCTTGTACTTAAGTCGGCAATGTGCCTTTTGTATTTAATTCCGATGCAATTTCTGTGTTTCACCGTCATAAGAAGGTCCAAGGGATACAGTAAACCTGAAGTGAAGCATCGGAATCTCTAACTAGTGTCACAGGAATGGTTCAAAACATAGACAGTAAGAAGAGTCAGTCTTCTTGTACTTAAGTCGGTATTGTGCCTTTTGTATTTAATTCCGATGCAATTTCTGTGTTTCATCGTCAATAAGAAGCTCCAAAGGATACAGTAAACCTGAAGTGAAGCATTGGAATCTATAACTAGTGTCACAGGAATCGCTCAAAAATAGACAGTACGAGGAGTCAGTCTTCTTGTACTTAAGTCGGCATTGTGCTTTTCTATTTAATTCCGACGCAATTTATGTGTTTCATCGTCAATACGAAGGTCCAAGGGGTACAAGAAACCTGAAGTGAAGCATCAGAATCTATAACTAGTGTCACAGGAATGGTTCAAAACATAGTCAATAAGAAGAGTCAGTCTTCTTGTACTTTAGTCGGCATTGTGCCTTTTGTATTTAATTCCGTTGCAATTTCTGTGTTTCATCATCAATAAGAAGGTCCGAGGGATACAGTAAACCTGGAGTGAGGCACCAGAATCTATACTAGTGTCACAGGAATGGTTTTAAACATAGACAGTAAGAAGAGTCAGTCTTCTTGTACTTAAGTCGGCATTGTGCCTTTTGTATTTAATTCCGATGCAATTTCGGTGTTTCATCGTGAATAAGAAGTCGATGGGATACAGTAGACCTGAATTGAAGCATCGGAATCTATAACTAGTGTCACAGGAATGGTTCAAAACATAGGCAGTAAGAAGAGTCAGTCTTCTTGTACTTAAGTCGGCATTGTGCCTTTTGTACTTAATTCCGATGCAATTTCTGTGTTTCATCGTAAATTAGAAGGTCAGAGGGGGTACCGTAAACCTGAAGCGAAGCATCGGAATCTATAATTAGAGTCACAGGAATGGTTCAAAACATAGACAGTAAGAGGAGTCAGTTTTATTGACCTAAAGTCGGCATTGTGCCTTTTGTATTTAATTCCGATGCAATTTCTGTGTTTCTTCGTCAATACGAAGGTCCAAGGGATACAGTAAACCTGGAGTGAAGCATCGGAATCTATAACTAGTGTCACAAGAATGGTTCCAAACATAGTCAGTAAGAAGAGTCAGTCTTCTTGTAGTTAAGTCGGCATTGTGCCTTTTGTATTCAATTCCCATGCAATTTCTGCGTTTCATCGTCAATAAAAAGTTGAGAGGGATACACTAAACCTGAAGTGAAGCATCGGAATCTATAACTAGTGTCACAGGAATGGTTCAAAACATAGACAGTAGGAAGAGTCAGTCTTCTTGTACTTAAGTCGGCATTGTGCCTTTTGTATTTAATACCGATGCAATTTCTGTGTTTCATCGTCAATAAGAAGGTCCCAGGGATACAGTAGGCCCGAAGTGAAGCATCGGAATCTATAACTAGTGTCACAGGAATGTTTCAAAACATTGACAGTCAGAAATGTCAGTCGTAATGTACTTAAGTCGGCATTGTGCATTTTCTATTTAATTCCGATGCAATTTCAGTGTTTCATCGTCAATAAGAAGATCAGAGGGATACTGTAAACCTGAAGTGAGCATAGGAATGTATAACTAGTGTCACAGGAATGGTTCAAAACATTGTCAGTAAATAGAGACAGTCTTTTTGTACTTAAGTCGGCATTGTGCCTTTGTATTTAAATCCGATGCAATTTCTGTATTTAATCGTCAATAAGGCGGTCCAAGGGATACAGTAAACCTGAAGTGAATCATCGGAATCTATAACTAGTGTCACAGGAAGGGTTCAAAACATCGTCTGTAGGAAGAGACGGTCTTCTTGTACATAAGTCGGCTTTGTGCCTTTTGTATTTAATTCCGATGCGATTTCTGTGTTTCATCGTCAATAAGAAGGTCCAAGGGATACAGAAAACCTGAAGTGAAGCATCAAAATCTATAACGAGTGTCACAGGAATGGTTCAAAACATAGACAGTAAGACAAGTCAGTCGCCTAGTACTTAAGTCGACATTGTGCATTTTCTATTTAATTCCGATGCAATTTCTGTGTTTCATCGTCAATAAGAAGGTCAGAGGGATACAGTAAACCTGAAGTGAGCATCGGAATCTATAACTAGTGTCATTGGAATGGTTCAATACTTAGTCAGTAAGAAGAGTCAGTCTTTTTGTACTTAAGTCGGCATTGTGCCTTTAGTGTTTACCTCCAATGCAATTTCTGTGTTTCATCGTCAATAAGAAGGTCCAAGGGATACAGTAAACCTGAAGTGAAGCATCGGAATCTATAACTAGTGTCACAGGAATGGTTCAAAATATAGACAGTAATAAGAGTCAGTCTTCTTGTACTTAACTCGGCATTGTGCCTTTTGTATTTAATTCCGATACAATTTCTGTGTTTCATCGTCAATAAGAGGATCAGAGGGCTACAGTAAACCTGAAGTGAAGCATCGGAATCTATAACTAGTGTCACAGGAATGGTTCAAAACATTGAAAGTAGGAAGAGTCAGTCTTCTTGTACTTAAGTCGGCAATGTGCCTTTTGTATTTAATTCCGATGCAATTTCTGTGTTTCACCGTCAATAAGAAGGTCCAAGGGATACAGTAAACCTGAAGTGAAGCATCGGAATCTCTAACTAGTGTCACAGGAATGGTTCAAAACATAGACAGTAAGAAGAGTCAGTCTTCTTGTACTTAAGTCGGTATTGTGCCTTTTGTATTTAATTCCGATGCAATTTCTGTGTTTCATCGTCAATAAGAAGCTCCAAAGGATACAGTAAACCTGAAGTGAAGCATTGGAATCTATAACTAGTGTCACAGGAATCGCTCAAAACATAGACAGTACGAGGAGTCAGTCTTCTTGTACTTAAGTCGGCATTGTGCTTTTCTATTTAATTCCGACGCAATTTATGTGTTTCATCGTCAATACGAAGGTCCAAGGGGTACAAGAAACCTGAAGTGAAGCATCAGAATCTATAACTAGTGTCACAGGAATGGTTCAAAACATAGTCAATAAGAAGAGTCAGTCTTCTTGTACTTTAGTCGGCATTGTGCCTTTTGTATTTAATTCCGTTGCAATTTCTGTGTTTCATCATCAATAAGAAGGTCCGAGGGATACAGTAAACCTGGAGTGAGGCATCAGAATCTATAACTAGTGTCACAGGAATGGTTTTAAACATAGACAGTAAGAAGAGTCAGTCTTCTTGTACTTAAGTCGGCATTGTGCCTTTTGTATTTAATTCCGATGCAATTTCGGTGTTTCATCGTGAATAAGAAGTCGATGGGATACAGTAGACCTGAATTGAAGCATCGGAATCTATAACTAGTGTCACAGGAATGGTTCAAAACATAGGCAGTAAGAAGAGTCAGTCTTCTTGTACTTAAGTCGGCATTGTGCCTTTTGTACTTAATTCCGATGCAATTTCTGTGTTTCATCGTAAATTAGAAGGTCAGAGGGGTACCGTAAACCTGAAGCGAAGCATCGGAATCTATAATTAGAGTCACAAGAATGGTTCCAAACATAGTCAGTAAGAAGAGTCAGTCTTCTTGTAGTTAAGTCGGCATTGTGCCTTTTGTATTCAATTCCCATGCAATTTCTGCGTTTCATCGTCAATAAAAAGTTGAGAGGGATACACTAAACCTGAAGTGAAGCATCGGAATCTATAACTAGTGTCACAGGAATGGTTGAAGACTTAGTCAGTAAGAAGAGTCAGTCTTTTTGTACTTAAGTCGGATTTGTGAATTTTGTGTTTAATTCCGATGCAATTTCTGTGTTTCATCGTCTATAAGAAGGTCCAAGGGATACAGTAAAACTGAAGTGAAGCATCGGAATCTATAACTAGTGTCACAGGAATGGTTCAAGACTTAGTCAGTAAGAAGAGTCAGTCTTTTTGTACTTAAGTCGGAATTGTGAATTTTGTGTTTAATTCCGATGCAATTTCTGTGTTTCATCGTCAATTGGAAGTTCAGAGGGATACAGCAAACCTGAAGTGAAACATCGGAATCCAAAACTAGTGTCACAGGAATGTTTCAAAACATAGACAGTAGGAAGAGTCAGTCTTCTTGTACTTAAGTCGGCATTGTGCCTTTTGTATTTAATACCGATGCAATTTCTGTGTTTCATCGTCAATAAGAAGGTCCCAGGGATACAGTAGGCCCGAAGTGAAGCATCGGAATCTATAACTAGTGTCACAGGAATGTTTCAAAACATTGACAGTCAGAAATGTCAGTCGTAATGTACTTAAGTCGGCATTGTGCATTTTCTATTTAATTCCGATGCAATTTCAGTGTTTCATCGTCAATAAGAAGGTCAGAGGGATACTGTAAACCTGAAGTGAGCATAGGAATGTATAACTAGTGTCACAGGAATGGTTCAAAACATTGTCAGTAAATAGAGACAGTCTTTTTGTACTTAAGTCGGCATTGTGCCTTTGTATTTAAATCCGATGCAATTTCTGTATTTAATCGTCAATAAGGCGGTCCAAGGGATACAGTAAACCTGAAGTGAAGCATCGGAATCTATAACTAGTGTCACAGGAATGGTTCAAAACATAGACAGAAGGAAGAGTCAGTCTTCTTGTACTTAAGTCGGCATTGTGCCTTTTGTATTTAATTCCGATGCAATTCCTGTATTTCATCGTCAATGAGGAGGTCCAAGGGATACAGTAAACCTGAAGTGAAGCATCACAATTTATAACTAGTTTCACAGGAATGGTTCAAAACAAAGTCAGTAAGAAGAGTCAGTCTTCTTGTCCTTATGTCGGCATTGTGCCTTTTGTATTTAATTCCGATGCAATTTCTGTGTTTCATCGTCAATAACAAGGTCCAAGGGATACAGTAAACCTGGAGTGTAGCATCGGAATCTATAACTAGTGTCACAGGAATGGTTCAAAACATAGACAGTAAGAAGAGTCAGTCTTCGTGTACTTAAGTCTTCATTTTGCCTTTTGTATTTAATTCCGATGCAATTTCTGTGTTTCATCGTCAATAAGACGGTCCAAGGGATACAGTTAACCTGAAGTGAATCATCGGAATCTATAACTTGTGTCACAGGAATGGTTCAAAACATAGTCAGTAAGAAGAGTCAGTCTTCTTGTACTTAAGTCGGCATTGTGCCTTTTCTACTTAATTCCAATGCAATTTCTGTGTTTCATCGTCAATAACAAGGGCAAAGGGATACAGTAAACCTGGAGTGAGCATCAAAATCTATACCTAGTGTCAATGGAATGTTTCAAATCATAGACAGTAAGAAGAGTTAGTCTTCTTGTACTTCAGTCGGCATTGTGCCCTTTGTATTTAATTCCGATGCAATTTCAGTGTTTCATCGTCAATAAGAAGGTCCAAGGGATACAGTAAACCTGAAGTGAAGCATCGGAATCTATAACTAGTGTCACAGGAAGGGTTCAAAACATCGTCAATAGGAAGAGACAGTCTTCTTGTACATAAGTCGGCATTGTGCCTTTTGTATTTAATTCCGATGCAATTTCTGTGTTTCATCGTCAATAAGAAGGTCCAAGGGGTACAGAAAACCTGAAGTGAAGCATCAATATTTATAACTAGTGTCACAGGAATGGTTCAAAACATAGACAGTAAGAAAAGTTAGTCGCCTAGTACTTAAGTCGGTATTGTGCATTTTCGATTTAATTCCGATGCAATTTCTGTCTTTCATCGTCAATAAGAAGGTCGGAGGGATACAGTAAACCTGAAGTGAGCATCGGAATCTATAACTAGTGTCACAGGAATGGATCAAAACTTAGTCAGTAAGAAGAGTCAGTCTTTTTGTACTTAAGTCGGCATTGTGCCTTTTGTGTTTAATTCCGATGCAATTTCTGTGTTTCATTGTCAATAAGAAGGTCCGAGGGACACAGTAAACCTGAAGTGAAGCATCGGAATCTATAACTAGTGTCACAGGAATGGTTCAAAACATAGAGAGTAATAAGAGTCAGTCTTCTTGTACTTAACTCGGCATTGTGACTTTTGTATTTAATTCCGATACAATTTCTGTGCTTCATCGTCAATAAGAAGATCAGAGGGCTACAGTAAACCTGAAGTGAAGCATCGGAATCTATAACTAGTGTCACACGAATGGTTCAAAACATTGAAAGTAGGAAGAGTCAGTCTTCTCGTACTTAAGTCGGCAATGTGCCTTTTGTATTTAATTCCGATGCAATTTCTGTGTTTCATCGTCAATAAGAAGGTCCAAGGGATACAGTAAACCTGAAGTGAAGCATCGGAATCTATAACTAGTGTCACAGGAATGGTTCAAAGCATAGACAGTAAGAAGAGTCAGTCTTCTTGTACTTAAGTCGGTATTGTGCCTTTTGTATTTAATTCCGATGCAATTTCTATGTTTCATCGTCAATAAGAAGCCCCAAGGGATACAGTAAACCTGAAGTGAAGCATTGGAATCTATAACTAGTGTCACAGGAATGGTTCAAAACATAGACAGTACGAGGAGTCAGTCTTCTTGTACTTAAGTCGGCATTGTGCTTTTCTATTTAATTCCGACGCAATTTATGTGTTTCATCATCAATAAGAAGGTCCAAGGGGTACAAGAAACCTGAAGTGAAGCATTAGAATCTATAACTAGTGTCACAGGAATGGTTCAAAACATAGTCATTAAGAAGAGTCAGTCTTCTTATACTTTAGTCGGCATTGTGCCTTTTGTATTTAATTCCGTTGCAATTTCTGTGTTTCATCATCAATAAGAAGGTCAGAGGGATACAGTAAACCTGGAGTGAGGCATCAGAATCTATAACTAGCGTCACAGGAATGGTTTTAAACATAGACAGTAAGAAGAGTCAGTCTTCTTCTACTTAAGTCGGCATTGTGCCTATTGTATTTAATTCCGATGCAATTTCTGTGTTTCATCGTGAATAAGAAGGTCGATGGGATACAGTAGACCTGAATTGAAGCATCGGAATCTATAACTAGTGTCACAGGAATGGTTCAAAACTTATGCAGTAAGAAGAGTCAGTCTTCTTGAACTTAAGTCGGCATTATGCCTTTTGTACTTAATTCCGATGCTATTTCTGTGTTTCATCGTAAATAAGAAGGTCAGAGGGGTACCGTAAACCTGAAGCGAAGCATCGGAATCTATAACTAGAGTCACAGGAATGCTTCAAAACATAGGCAGTAAGAAGAGTCAGTCTTCTTGACCTAAAGTAGGCATTGTACATTTTGTATTTAATTCCGATTTCATTTCTGTGTTTCTTCGTCAATTCGAAGGTCCAAGATATACAGTAAACCTGGGGTGAAGCATCGGAATCTATTACTAGTGTCACAAGAATGGTTCAAAACATAGTCAGTAAGAAGAGTCAGTCTTCTTGTAGTTAAGTCGGCATTGTGCCTTTTGTATTCAATTCCCATGCAATTTCTGTGTATCATCGTCAATAAAAAGTTCAGAGGGATACAGTAAACCTGAAGTGAAGCTTCGGAATCTATAACTAGTGTCACAGGAATGGTTCAAGTCTTAGTCAGTAATAAGAGTCAGTCTTTTTGTACTTAAGGCTGAATTGTGAATTTTGTGTTTAATTCCGATGCTATTTCTGTGTTTCATCGTCTATAAGAAGGTCCAAGGGCTACAGTAAACCTGAAGTGAAGCATCGGAATCTATAACTAGTGTCACAGGAATTGTTCAAAGCATTGACAGTAGGAAGAGTCAGTCTTCTTGTACTTAAGTCGGCATTGTGCCTTTTGTATTTAATTCCGATGCAATATCTGTGTTTCATCGTCAATAAGAAGGTCCAAGGGATACAGTAAACTTGAAGTGAAGCATAGGAATGTATAACTAGTGTCACAGGAATGGTTTATAACATAGACAGTAAGAAGAGTCAGTCTTCTTGTACTTAAGTCGGCATTGTGCCTTTTGTATTTAATTCCGATGCAATTTCTGTGTTTCATTGTGAATAAGAAGGTCGATGGGATACAGTAGACCTGAATTTAAGCATCGGAAACTATAACTAGTGTCACAGGAATGGTTCAAAACATAGACAGTAAGAAGAGTCAGTCTTCTTGTACTTAAGTCGGCATTGTGCCTTTTGTATTTAATTCCGAGGCAATTTCTGTGTTTCATCCTCAATTAGAAGTTCCAAGGAATACAGTAAACATGAAGTGAAGCGTCGGAATGTATAACTAGTGACACAGGAATGGTTTATAACATAGACAGTAAGAAGAGTCAGTCTTCTTGTACTGAAGTCGGCATTGTGCCTTTTCTATTTAATTCCGATGCAATTTCCGTGTTTCATCGTCAATAACAATGTCCAAGGGATACAGTAAACCTGGAGTGAAGCATCGGAATCTATAACTAGTGTCAATGGAATGGTTCAAAACATAGACAGTAAGAAGAGTCAGTCTTCTTGTACTTAAGTCGGCATTGTGCCTTTTGTATTTAATTCCGATGCAATTTCTGTGTTTCATCGACAATAAGAAGGTCAGAGGGGTACCGTAAACCTGAAGTGAAGCATCGGAATCTATAACTAGAGTCACAGGAATGGTTCAAAACATAGACAGTAAGAAGGGTCAGTCTTCTTGAACTAAAGTCGGCATTGTGCCTTTTGTATTTCATTCCGTTGCAGTTTCTGTGTTTCTTCGTCAATAAGAAGGTCCAAGGGATAAGGTAAACCTGGAGTGAGGCATCGGAATCTATATCTAGTGTCACAAGAATGGCTCAAAACATAGTCAGTAAGAAGAGTCAGTCTTCTTGTAGTTATGTCGGCATTGTGCCTTTTGTATTTAATTCCGATGCAATTTCTGTGATTCATCGTCAACAAAAAGTTCAGAGGGATACAGTAAACCTGAAGTGAAGCATCGGAATCTATAACTAGTGTCACAGGATCGGTCAAAACGTAGACATTAGGTAGAGTCAGTCTTCTTGTACTTAAGTCGGCATTGTGCCTTTTGTATTTAATTCCGATGCAATTTCTGTGTTTCATCGTCAATAAGAAGGTCCAAGGGATACAGTAAACTTGAAGTGAAGCACAGGAATGTATAACTAGTGTCACAGGAATGGTTTATAACATAGACAGTAAGAAGAGTCCATCTTCTTGTACTTAAGTAGGCATTGTGGCGTTTCTATTTAATTCCGATTCAATTTCTGTGTTTCCTCGTCACTAAGAAGGTCAGAGGGATACAGTAAACCTCAAGTGAAGCATCGGAATCTATAACTAGTGTCACAGGAATGGTTCAAAACATAGTCAGTAGGAATAGTCAGTCTTCTTGTACTTAAGTCGGCATTGTGCCTTTTCTATTTAGTTCCGATGCAATTTCTGTGTTTCATCGTCAATAACAAGGTCCAAGGGATACAGTAAACCTGGAGTGAAGCATCGGTATCTATAACTAGTGTGACAGGAATGGTTCAAAGTATTGTCAGTAAAAAGAGTCAGTCTTCTTGTACCTAAGTCGGCATTGTGCCTTTTCTATTTAATTCAGATGCAATTTTTGTCCTTCATCGTCAATAAGAAGGTCCAAGGGATACAGTAAACCTGGCGTGAAGCATCGGAATCTAAAACTAGTGTCACAAGAATGGTTCAAAACATAGACAGTAAGAAGAGTCAGTCTTCTTGTATTTAAGTCGACGTTGGGCCTTTTCTATGTAATTCCGATGCAATTTCTGTGTTTCATCGTCAATAAGAGGGTCAGAGGGATACAATAAACCTGAAGTGATGCATCGGAATCTATAACTAGTGTCACAGGAATGGTTCAAAACATAGACAGTAAGAAGAGTCAGTCTTCGTGTTCTGAAGTCGGCATTTTGCCTTTTGTATTTAACTCCGATTCAATATCTGTGTTTCATCGTCAATAAGAAGGTCCAAGGCGTACAGTAAACCTGAAGTGAAGCATCGGAATCTATAACTAGTGTCACAGGAATGGTTCAAATCATAGACAGTAGGAAGAGTCAGTCTTCTTGTACTTAAGTCGTCATTGTGCCTTTTGTATTTAATTCCGATGCAATTTCTGTGTTTCATCGTCAATAAGCATGTCCAAGGGGTACAGTAAACCTGAAGGGAGGCATCGGAATCAATTACTAGAGTCACAGGAATGGTTCAAAACAAAGTCAGTAAGAAGAGTCAGTCTTCTTGTCCTTATGTCGGCATTGTGCCTTTTGTATTTAATTCCACTGCAATTTCTGTGTTGCATCGTCAGTACGAAGATCCAAGGGATACGGTAAACCTGGAGTGTAGCATCGGAATCTATAAATAGTGTCACAGGAGTGGTTTAAAACATAGTGAGTAAGAAGAGTCAGTCTTCGTGTACTTAAGTCGGCATTTTGCATTTTGTATTTAATTCCGATGCAATTTCTGTGTTTCATCGTCAATAAGAAGGTCCAAGGGATACAGTAAACCTGAAGTGAAGCATCGGAATTTATAACTAGTGTCACAGGAATGGTTCAAATCATAGTCAGTAGGATGAATCGGTCTTCATGTACTTAAGTCGCCATTATGCCTTTTGTATTTAATTCCGATGCGATATCTGTGTTTGATCGTCAATAGGTAGTTCCAAGGTATACAGCAAACCTCAAATGTAGCATCAGAATCTATAACTAGTGTTACAGGAATGGTTCAAAACATAGACAGTAGGAAGAGTCAGACTTCTTGTACTTAAGTCGGCATTGTGCCATTTATATTTAATTCCGATGCAATTTCTGTGTTTCATCGTCAATAAGACGGTCCAAGGGATACAGTACACCTGAAGTGAAGCATCGGAATCTATAACTAGTGTCACAGGAATGGTTCAAAACATAGACAGTAAGAGGAGTCAGTGTTCTTGTACTTAAGTCGGCATTGTGCCTTTTGTATTTAATTCCGATGCAATTTCTGTACTTCATCGTCAATAAGGAGGTCCAAGGGATACAGTAAACCTGAAGTGAAGCATCACAAACTATAACTAGTGTCACAGGAATGGTTCAAAACAAAGTTAGTAAGAAGAGTCAGTCTTCTTGTCCTTATGTCGGCATTGTGCCTTTTGTATTTCATTCCGATGCAATTTCTGTGTTTCATCGTCAATAACAAGGTCCAAGGGATACAGTAAACCTGGAGTGTTGCATCGGAATCTATAACTAGTGTCACAGCAATGGTTCAAAACATAGACAGTAAGAAGAGGCAGTCTTCGTGTACTTAAGTCGTCATTTTGCCTTTTGTATTTAATTCCGATGCAATTTCTGTGGTTCATCGTCAATAAGACGGTCCAAGGGATACAGTTAACCTAAAGTGAATCATCGGAATCTATTACTTGTGTCACAGGAATGGTTCAAAACATAGTCAGTAAGAAGAGTCAGTCATCTTGTATTTATGTCGGCATTGTGCCTTTTCTACTTAATTCCAATGCAATTTCTGTGTTTCATCGTCGATAACAAGGGCAAAGGGATACAGTAAACCTGGAGTGAGCATCGGAATCTATTACTAGTGTCAATGAAATGGTTCAAATCATAGACAGTAAGAAGAGTCAGTCTTCTTGTACTTCAGTCGGCATAGTGCATTTTGTATTTTATTCCGATGCAATTTCTGTGTTTCATCGTCAATAAGAAGGTCCAAGGGATACAGTAAACCTGAAGTGAATCATCGGAATCTATAACTAGTGTCACAGGAAGGGTTCAAAACATCGTCTGTAGGAAGAGACGGTCTTCTTGTACATAAGTCGGCATTATGCCTTTTGTATTTAATTCCGATGCAATTTCTGTGTTTCATCGTCAATAAGAAGGTCCAAGGGATACAGAAAACCTGAAGTGAAGCATCAAAATCTATAACGAGTGTCACAGGAATGGTTCAAAACATAGACAGTAAGACAAGTCAGTCGCCTAGTACTTAAGTCGACATTGTGCATTTTCTATTTAATTCCGATGCAATTTCTGTGTTTCATCGTCAATAAGAAGGTCAGAGGGATACAGTAAACCTGAAGTGAGCATCGGAATCTATAACTAGTGTCATTGGAATGGTTCAATACTTAGTCAGTAAGAAGAGTCAGTCTTTTTGTACTTAAGTCGGCATTGTGCCTTTAGTGTTTACCTCCAATGCAATTTCTGTGTTTCATCGTCAATAAGAAGGTCCAAGGGATACAGTAAACCTGAAGTGAAGCATCGGAATCTATAACTAGTGTCACAGGAATGGTTCAAAACATAGACAGTAATAAGAGTCAGCCTTCTTGTACTTAACTCGGCATTGTGCCTTTTGTATTTAATTCCGATACAATTTCTGTGTTTCATCGTCAATAAGAAGATCAGAGGGCTACAGTAAACCTGAAGTGAAGCATCGGAATCTATAACTAGTGTCACAGGAATGGTTCAAAACATTGAAAGTAGGAAGAGTCAGTCTTCTTGTACTTAAGTCGGCAATGTGCCTTTTGTATTTAATTCCGATGCAATTTCTGTGTTTCACCGTCAATAAGAAGGTCCAAGGGATACAGTAAACCTGAAGTGAAGCATCGGAATCTCTAACTAGTGTCACAGGAATGGTTCAAAACATAGACAGTAAGAAGAGTCAGTCTTCTTGTACTTAAGTCGGTATTGTGCCTTTTCTATTTAATTCCGATGCAATTTCTGTGTTTCATCGTCAATAAGAAGCTCCAAAGGATACAGTAAACCTGAAGTGAAGCATTGGAATCTATGACTAGTGTCACAGGAATCGCTCAAAACATAGACAGTACGAGGAGTCAGTCTTCTTGTACTTAAGTCGGCATTGTGCTTTTCTATTTAATTCCGACGCAATTTATGTGTTTCATCGTCAATACGAAGGTCCAAGGGGTACAAGAAACCTGAAGTGAAGCATCAGAATCTATAACTAGTGTCACAGGAATGGTTCAAAACATAGTCAATAAGAAGAGTCAGTCTTCTTGTACTTTAGTCGGCATTGTGCCTTTTGTATTTAATTCCGTTGCAATTTCTGTGTTTCATGATCAATAAGAAGGTCCGAGGGATACAGTAAACCTGGAGTGAGGCATCAGAATCTATAACTAGTGTCACAGGAATGGTTTTAAACATAGACAGTAAGAAGAGTCAGTCTTCTTGCACTTAAGTCGGCATTGTGCCTTTTGTATTTAATTCCGATGCAATTTCGGTGTTTCATCGTGAATAAGAAGTCGATGGGATACAGTAGACCTGAATTGAAGCATCGGAATCTATAACTAGTGTCGCAGGAATGGTTCAAAACATAGGCAGTAAGAAGAGTCAGTCTTCTTGTACTTAAGTCGGCATTGTGCCTTTTGTACTTAATTCCGATGCAATTTCTGTGTTTCATCGTAAATTAGAAGGTCAGAGGGGTACCGTAAACCTGAAGCGAAGCATCGGAATCTATAATTAGAGTCACAGGAATGGTTCAAAACATAGACAGTAAGAAGAGTCAGTTTTATTAACCTAAAGTCGGCATTGTGCCTTTTGTATTTAATTCCGATGCAATTTCTGTGTTTCTTCGTCAATACGAAGGTCCAAGGGATACAGTAAACCTGGAGTGAAGCATCGGAATCTATAACTAGTGTCACAAGAATGGTTCCAAACATAGTCAGTAAGAAGAGTCAGTCTTCTTGTAGTTAAGTCTGCATTGTGCCTTTTGTATTCAATTCCCATGCAATTTCTTCGTTTCATCGTCAATAAAATGTTGAGAGGGATACACTAAACCTGAAGTGAAGCATCGGAATCTATAACTAGTGTCACAGGAATGGTTGAAGACTTAGTCAGTAAGAAGAGTCAGTCTTTTTGTACTTAAGTCGGATTTGTGAATTTTGTGTTTAATTCCGATGCAATTTCTGTGTTTCATCGTCTATAAGAAGGTCCAAGGGATACAGTAAAACTGAAGTGAAGCATCGGAATCTATAACTAGTGTCACAGGAATGGTTCAAGACTTAGTCAGTAAGAAGAGTCAGTCTTTTTGTACTTAAGTCGGAATTGTGAATTTTGTGTTTAATTCCGATGCAATTTCTGTGTTTCATCGTCAATTGGAAGTTCAGAGGGATACAGCAAACCTGAAGTGAAACATCGGAATCCAAAACTAGTGTCACAGGAATGTTTCAAAACATAGACAGTAGGAAGAGTCAGTCTTCTTGTACTTAAGTCGGCATTGTGCCTTTTGTATTTAATACCGATGCAATTTCTGTGTTTCATCGTCAATAAGAAGGTCCCAGGGATACAGTAGGCCTGAAGTGAAGCATCGGAATCTATAACTAGTGTCACAGGAATGTTTCAAAACATTGACAGTCAGAAATGTCAGTCGTCATGTACTTAAGTCGGCATTGTGCATTTTCTATTTAATTCCGATGCAATTTCAGTGTTTCATCGTCAATAAGAAGGTCAGAGGGATACTGTAAACCTGAAGTGAGCATAGGAATGTATAACTAGTGTCACAGGAATGGTTCAAAACATTGTCAGTAAATAGAGACAGTCTTTTTGTACTTAAGTCGGCATTGTGCCTTTGTATTTAAATCCGATGCAATTTCTGTATTTAATCGTCAATAAGGCGGTCCAAGGGATACAGTAAACCTGAAGTGAAGCATCGGAATCTATAACTAGTGTCACAGGAATGGTTCAAAACATAGACAGTAAGAAGAGTCAGTCTTCGTGTACTTAAGTCTTCATTTTGCCTTTTGTATTTAATTCCGATGCAATTTCTGTGTTTCATCGTCAATAAGACGGTCCAAGGGATACAGTTAACCTGAAGTGAATCATCGGAATCTATAACTTGTGTCACAGGAATGGTTCAAAACATAGTCAGTAAGAAGAGTCAGTCTTCTTGTACTTAAGTCGGCATTGTGCCTTTTCTACTTAATTCCAATGCAATTTCTGTGTTTCATCGTCAATAACAAGGGCAAAGGGATACAGTAAACCTGGAGTGAGCATCAAAATCTATACCTAGTGTCAATGGAATGTTTCAAATCATAGACAGTAAGAAGAGTTAGTCTTCTTGTACTTCAGTCGCCATTGTGCCCTTTGTATTTAATTACGATGCAATTTCAGTGTTTCATCGTCAATAAGAAGGTCCAAGGGATACAGTAAACCTGAAGTGAAGCATCGGAATCTATAACTAGTGTCACAGGAAGGGTTCAAAACATCGTCAGTAGGAAGAGACAGTCTTCTTGTACATAAGTCGGCATTGTGCCTTTTGTATTTAATTCCGATGCAATTTCTGTGTTTCATCGTCAATAAGAAGGTCCAAGGGGTACAGAAAACCTGAAGTGAAGCATCAAAATTTATAACTAGTGTCACAGGAATGGTTCAAAACATAGACAGTAAGAAAAGTTAGTCGCCTAGTACTTAAGTCGGTATTGTGCATTTTCTATTTAATTCCGATGCAATTTCTGTCTTTCATCGTCAATAAGAAGGTCGGAGGGATACAGTAAACCTGAAGTGAGCATCGGAATCTATAACTAGTGTCACAGGAATGGATCAAAACTTAGTCAGTAAGAAGAGTCAGTCTTTTTGTACTTAAGTCGGCATTGTGCCTTTTGTGTTTAATTCCGATGCAATTTCTGTGTTTCATTGTCAATAAGAAGGTCCAAGGGACACAGTAAACCTGAAGTGAAGCATCGGAATCTATAACTAGTGTCACAGGAATGGTTCAAAACATAGACAGTAATAAGAGTCAGTCTTCTTGTACTTAACTCGGCATTGTGACTTTTGTATTTAATTCCGATACAATTTCTGTGCTTCATCGTCAATAAGAAGATCAGAGGGCTACAGTAAACCTGAAGTGAAGCATCGGAATCTATAACTAGTGTCACACGAATGGTTCAAAACATTGAAAGTAGGAAGAGTCAGTCTTCTCGTACTTAAGACGGCAATGTGCCTTTTGTATTTAATTCCGATGCAATTTCTGTGTTTCATCGTCAATAAGAAGGTCCAAGGGATACAGTAAACCTGAAGTGAAGCATCGGAATCTATAACTAGTGTCACAGGAATGGTTCAAAACATAGACAGTAAGAAGAGTCAGTCTTCTTGTACTTAAGTCGGTATTGTGCCTTTTGTATTTAATTCCGATGCAATTTCTATGTTTCATCGTCAATAAGAAGCCCCAAGGGATACAGTAAACCTGAAGTGAAGCATTGGAATCTATAACTAGTGTCACAGGAATGGTTCAAAACATAGACAGTACGAGGAGTCAGTCTTCTTGTACTTAAGTCGGCATTGTGCTTTTCTATTTAATTCCGACGCAATTTATGTGTTTCATCATCAATAAGAAGGTCCAAGGGGTACAAGAAACCTGAAGTGAAGCATTAGAATCTATAACTAGTGTCACAGGAATGGTTCAAAACATAGTCATTAAGAAGAGTCAGTCTTCTTGTACTTTAGTCGGCATTGTGCCTTTTGTATTTAATTCCGTTGCAATTTCTGTGTTTCATCATCAATAAGAAGGTCAGAGGGATACAGTAAACCTGGAGTGAGGCATCAGAATCTATAACTAGCGTCACAGGAATGGTTTTAAACATAGACAGTAAGAAGAGTCAGTCTTCTTGTACTTAAGTCGGCATTGTGCCTATTGTATTTAATTCCGATGCAATTTCTGTGTTTCATCGTGAATAAGAAGGTCGATGGGATACAGTAGACCTGAATTGAAGCATCGGAATCTATACCTAGTGTCACAGGAATGGTTCAAAACTTATGCAGTAAGAAGAGTCAGTCTTCTTGAACTTAAGTCGGCATTATGCCTTTTGTACTTAATTCCGATGCTATTTCTGTGTTTCATCGTAAATAAGAAGGTCAGAGGGGTACCGTAAACCTGAAGCGAAGCATCGGAATCTATAACTAGAGTCACAGGAATGCTTCAAAACATAGGCAGTAAGAAGAGTCAGTCTTCTTGACCTAAAGTAGGCATTGTACATTTTGTATTTAATTCCGATTTAATTTCTGTGTTTCTTCGTCAATTCGAAGGTCCAAGATATACAGTAAACCTGGGGTGAAGCATCGGAATCTATAACTAGTGTCACAAGAATGGTTCAAAACATAGTCAGTAAGAAGAGTCAGTTCTCTTGTAGTTAAGTCGGCATTGTGCCTTTTGTATTCAATTCCCATGCAATTTCTGTGTATCATCGTCAATAAAAAGTTCAGAGGGATACAGTAAACCTGAAGTGAAGCTTCGGAATCTATAACTAGTGTCACAGGAATGGTTCAAGTCCTAGTCAGTAAGAAGAGTCAGTCTTTTTGTACTTAAGGCTGAATTGTGAATTTTGTGTTTAATTCCGATGCAATTTGTGTGTTTCATCGTCTATAAGAAGGTCCAAGGGCTACAGTAAACCTGAAGTGAAGCATCGGAATCTATAACTAGTGTCACAGGAATTGTTCAAAGCATTGACAGTAGGAAGAGTCAGTCTTCTTGTACTTAAGTCGGCATTGTGCCTTTTGTATTTAATTCCGATGCAATTTCTGTGTTTCATCGTCAATAAGAAGGTCCAAGGGATACAGTAAACTTGAAGTGAAGCATAGGAATGTATAACTAGTGTCACAGGAATGGTTTATAACATAGACAGTAAGAAGAGTCAGTCTTCTTGTACTTAAGTCGGCATTGTGCCTTTTGTATTTAATTCCGATGCAATTTCTGTGTTTCATTGTGAATAAGAAGGTCGATGGGATACAGTAGACCTGAGTTGAAGCATCGGAAACTATAACTAGTGTCACAGGAATGGTTCAAAACATAGACAGTAAGAAGAGTCAGTCTTCTTGTACTTAAGTCGGCATTGTGCCTTTTGTATTTAATTCCGAGGTAATTTCTGTGTTTCATCCTCAATTAGAAGTTCCAAGGAATACAGTAAACATGAAGTGAAGCGTCGGAATGTATAACTAGTGACACAGGAATGGTTTATAACATAGACAGTAAGAAGAGTCAGTCTTCTTGTACTTAAGTCGGCATTGTACCTTTTCTATTTAATTCCGATGCAATTTCTGTGTTTCATCGTCAATAACAATGTCCAAGGGATACAGTAAACCTGGAGTGAAGCATCGGAATCTATAACTAGTGTCAATGGAATGGTTCAAAACATAGACAGTAAGAAGAGTCAGTCTTCTTGTACTTAAGTCGGCATTGTGCCTTTTGTATTTAATTCCGATGCAATTTCTGTGTTTCATCGACAATAAGAAGGTCAGAGGGGTACCGTAAACCTGAAGTGAAGCATCGGAATCTATAACTAGAGTCACAGGAATGGTTCAAAACATAGACAGTAAGATGGGTCAGTCTTCTTGAACTAAAGTCGGCATTGTGCCTTTTGTATTTCATTCCGTTGCAGTTTCTGTGTTTCTTCGTCAATAAGAAGGTCCAAGGGATAAGGTAAACCTGGAGTGAAGCATCGGAATCTATATCTAGTGTCACAAGAATGGCTCAAAACATAGTCAGTAAGAAGAGTCAGTCTTCTTGTAGTTAAGTCGGCATTGTGCCTTTTGTATTTAATTCCGATGCAATTTCTGTGATTCATCGTCAACAAAAAGTTCAGAGGGATACAGTAAACCTGAAGTGAAGCATCGGAATCTATAACTAGTGTCACAGGATTGGTCAAAACATAGACATTAGGAAGAGTCAGTCTTCTTGTACTTAAGTCAGCATTGTGCCTTTTGTATTTAATTCGGATGCAATTTCTTTGTTTCATCGTCTATAGGAAGGTCAGAGGGATACAGCAAACCTGAAGTAAAGCAACGGAATCTATAACTAGTGTCACAGGATTGGTTCAAAACAAAGACAGTAAGACGTGTCAGTCTTCTTGTACTTAAGTCGGCATTGTTCCTTTTTTATTTAATTCCGATGCCATATCTGTGTTTCATCGTCAATAAGAAAGACCAAGGGATACAGTAAACCTGAAGTGAAGCATCGGAATCTATCACTAGTGTCACAGGAATGGTTCAAACCATAGTCAGTAAGAGGCGTTAGTCTTCTCGTACTTAAGTCGGCATTGTGCCTTTTCAATTTAATTCTGATGCAATTTCTGTGTTTCATCGTCAATAAGAAGGTCCAAGGGTACAGTAAACCTGGAGTGAAGCACCGGAATCAATAACTAGTGTCACAGGAATAGTTCAAAACATAAACAGTAAGAAGAGTCAGTCTTCTTGTAATTAAGTCGGCATTGTTCCTTTTCTATTTAATTCCGATGCAATATCTGTGTTTCATCGTCAATAAGAAGGTCCAAGGGATACAGTAAACCAGACGTGAAGCATCGGAATCTTTAAGTAGTGTCACAGGAATGGTTCAAAACATAGCCAGCAAGAAGCGTCAGTCGTCTTGTACATAAGTCGGCATTGTTCTTTTCTATTTCATTCTGATGCAATTCCTGTGTTTCGTCGTCAATAACAAGGTCCAAGGGAAACAGTATACCTGGAGTGAAGCACCGAAATCTATAACTAGTGTCACAGTAATGGATCAAAGCATAGACTGTTAGAAGAGTCAGTCTTCTTGTACTGTAGTCGGCATTGTGCCTTTTGTATTTAATTCCGATGCAATCTGTGTTTTATCGTCAATAAGAAGGTCCAACGGATACAGCAAACCTGGAGTGAAGCATCGGAATCTATAACTAGTGTCACTGGAATGGTTCAAATCATAGACAGTAGGAAGATTCAGTCTTCTTGTACTTAAGTCGGTTATTGTGCCTTTTGTATTTAATTCCGATGCAATTTCTGTGTTTCATCGTCAATAAGAAGTTCCTAGGGACACAGTAAACCTGAAGTGAAGCATCGGAAAATATAACTAGTGTCACAGGAATGGATCAAAACATAGACTGTAAGAAGAGTCAGTCTTCTTGTACATAAGTCGGCATTGAGCCTATTGTATTTAATTCCGATTCAATTTCTGTGTTTCATCGTCAATAAGAAGGTCCAAGGGATACAGTAAACCTGAAGTGAAGCATCGGAATTATAAACAGGTCTCACAGGAAAGGATCAAAACATAGACAGTAATATGAGTCAGTTTTCATGTAGTTAGGTATTCATTGTGACTTTTGTATTTAATTCCGATGCAATTTCTGTGTTTCATCGTCAATAAGTAGGTCCAAGGGGTACAGTAAACCTGAGGTGAAGCATCGGAATCTAAAAGTCGTCTCACAGGAAAGGTTCAAAGCATAGACAGTAAGAAGTGTCGGCCTCATTGTACTTAAGTCGGCATTGTGCCCTTTGTGTTTGATTCCGATGCAATCTCTGTGTTTCATCGTGAATACGAATGTCCAAGGGGTACAGTAAACCTGAGGTGAAGTATCTAAATCTAAAACTGGTCTCACAGGAGAGATTCAAACATAGACAGTAAGAAGACTCAGTCTCCTTGTACTTAAGTCGCATTGTGCCTTTTGTATTTAATTCCGATGCAATTTCTGTGTTTCATCGTCAATAAGTAGGTCCAAGGGATACAGTAAACCTCAAGTGAAGCATCGGAATCTATCCCTAGTGTCACAGGAATGGTTCAAAATATAGACAGTAAGAAGAGTCAGTCTTCTTGTACTTATGTTGGCATTGTGCCTTTTGTATTTAATTCCGATGCAATTTCTGTGTTTCACCGTCATTAAGAAGGTCCAAGGGATACAGTAAACCCGGAGTGAAGCATCGGAATCTATAACTAGTGTCAATGGAATGGTTCAAAACATAGTCAGTAAGAAGAATCAGTCTTCTTGTACTTAAGTCGGCATTGTGCCTTTTGTATTTAATTCAGATGCAATTTCTTTGTTTCATCGTCTATAGGAAGGTCAGAGGGATACAGCAAACCTGAAGTGAAGCATCGGAATCTATAACTAGTGTCACAGGAATGGTTCAAAACAAAGACAGTAAGAAGTGTCAGTCTTCTTGTACTTAAGTCGTCATTGTTCCTTTTCTATTTCATTCCGATGCCATGTCTGTGTTTCATCGTCAATAAGAAGGTGCAAGGGTACAGTAAACCTGGAGTGAAGCACCGGAATCTATAACTGGTGTCACAGGAATGGTTCAAGAAGAGTCAGTCTTCTTGCACTTTAGTCGGCATTGCGCCTTTTGTATTCAATTCCGATGCAATTTCTGTGTTTCATAGTCAATAAGAAGGTCCAAGGGATACAGTAAACCTGTAGTGAAGCATCGGAATCTATAACTAGTGTCACAGGAATCTTTCAAAACATAGACAGTAAGAGGAGTCAGTGTTCTTGTACTTAAGTCGGCATTGTGCCTTTTCTATTTAATTCCGATGCAATTTATGTGTTTCATCGTCAATAAGAAGGGCCAAGGGGTACAGTAAACCTGAAGTGAAGCATCAGAAACTATAACTAGTGTCACAGGAATGGTTCAAAACATAGTCAGTAAGAAGAGTCAGTCTTCTTGTACTTTAGTCGGCATTGTGCCTTTTGTATTTAATTCCGTTGAAATTTCTGTGTTTCATCGTCAATAGGAAGGTCCGAGGGATACAGTAAACCTGAAGTGAAGCATCCGCATCTATAACTAGTGTCACAGGAATGGTTCCAAACACAGACAGTAGGAAGAGTAAGACTTCTTGTACTTAAGTCGGCATTGTGCCATTTGAATTTAATTCCGATGCAATTTCTGTGTTTCATCGTCAATAAGAAGGTCCCAGGGATACAGTACCCCTGAAGTCAAGCATCGGAATCTATAACTAGTGTCACAGGAATGGTTGAAAACATAGACAGTCAGAAATGTCAGTTGTCTTGTACTTAAGTCGGCATTGTGCATTTTCTATTTCCTTCCGATGCAATTTCAGAGTTTCATCGTCAATAAGAAGGTCAGAGGGATACTGTAAACCTGAAGTGAGCATCGGAATGTATAACTAGTGTCACAGGAATGGTTCAAAACATTGTCAGTAAATTGAGACAGTCTTTTTGTACTTAAGTCTTCATTGTGCCTTTGTATTTAATTCCGATACAATTTCTGTGTTTCATCGTCAATAAGGCGGTCCAAGGGATACAGTAAACCTGAAGTGAAGCATCGGAATCTATAACTAGTGTCACAGGAATGGTTCAAAACATAGACAGAAGGAAGAGTCAGTCTTCTTGTACTTAAGTCGGCATTGTGCCTTTTGTATTTAATTCCGATGCAATTCCTGTATTTCATCGTCAATAAGGAGGACCAAGGGATACAGTAAACCTGAAGTGAAGCATCACAATCTATATCTAGTGTCACAGGAATGGTTCAAAACAAAGTCCGTAAGAAGAGTCAGTCTTCTTGTCCTTATGTCGGCATTGTGCCTTTTGTATTTAATTCCGATGCAATTTCTGTGTTTCATCGTCAACAACAAGGTCCAAGGATACAGTAAACCTGGAGTGTAGCATCGGAATCTATAACTAGTGTCACAGGAATGGTTCAAAACATAGACAGTAAGTAGAGTCAGTCTTCGTGTACTTAAGTCGTCATTTTGCCTTTTGTATTTAATTCCGATGCAATTTCTGTGTTTCATCGTCAATAAGACGGTCCAAGGGATACAGTTAACCTGAAGTGAATCATCGGAATCTATAACTTGTGTCACAGGAATGGTTCAAAACATAGTCAGTAAGAAGAGTCAGTCTTCTTGTACTTAAGTCGGCATTGTGTCTTTTGTATTTAATTCCGATGCAATTTCTGTGTTTCATCGTCAATAAGAAGCTCCAAGGGATACAGTAAACCTGAAGTGAAGCATCGGAATCTATAACTAGTGTCACAGGAAGGGTTCAAAACATCGTCAGTTGGAAGAGACGGTCTTCTTGTACATAAGTCGGCATTGTGCCTTTTGTATTTAATTCCGATGCAATTTCTGTGTTTCATCGTCAATAAGAAGGTCCAAGGGATACAGAAAACCTGAAGTGAAGCATCAAAATCTATAACTAGTGTCACAGGAATATTTCAAAACAAAGACAGTAAGAAAAGTCAGTCGCCTAATACTTAAGTCGGTATTGTGCATTTTCTATTTAATTCCGATGCAATTTCTGTGTTTCATCGTCAATAAGAAGGTCAAAGGGATACAGTAAACCTGAAGTGAGCATCGGAATCTATAACTAGTGTCACAGGAATGGTTCAAAACTTAGTCAGTAAGAAGAGTCAGTCTTTTTGTACTTAAGTCGGCATTGTGCCTTTTGTGTTTAATTCCGATGCAATTTCTGTGTTTTATCGTCAATAAGAAGGTCCAAGGGACACAGTAAACCGGAAGCGAAGCATCGGAATCTACAACTAGTGTCACAGGAATGGTTCAAAGCATAGACAGTAATAAGAGTCAGTCTTCTTGTACTTAACTCGGCATCGTGCCTTTTGTATTTAATTCCGATACAATTTCTGTGTTTCATTGTCAATAAGAAGATCAGAGGGCTACAGTAAACCTGAAGTGAAGCATCGGAATCTATAACTAGTGTCACAGGAATGGTTCAAAACATTAAAAGTAGGAAGAGTCAGTCTTCTTGTACTTAAGTCGGCAATGTGCCTTTTGTATTTAATTCCGATGCAAATTCTGTGTTTCATCGTCAATAAGAAGGTCCAAGGGATACAGTAAACCTGAAGTGAAGCATCGGAATCTATAACTAGTGTCACAGGAATGGTTCAAAACATAGACAGTAAGAAGAGTCAGTCTTCTTGTACTTAAGTCGGTATTGTGCCATTTGTATTTAATTCCGATGCAATTTCTATGTTTCATCGTCAATAAGAAGCCCCAAGGGATACCGTAAACCTGAAGTGAAGCATTGGAATCTATAACTAGTGTCACAGGAATGGTTCAAAACATAGACAGTACAAGGAGTCAGTCTTCTTGTACTTAAGTCGGCATTGTGCTTATCTATTAAATTCCGACGCAATTTATGTGTTTCATCGTCAATAAGAAGGTCCAAGGGGTACAAGAAACCTGAAGTGAAGCATCAGAATCTATAACTAGTGTCACAGGAATGGTTCAAAACATAGTCAATAAGAAGAGTCAGTCTTCTTGTACTTAAGTCGGCATTGTGCCTATTGTATTTAATTCCGATGCAATTTCTGTGTTTCATCGTGAATAAGAAGGTCGATGGGATACAGTAGACCTGAATTGAAGCATCGGAATCTATAACTAGTGTCACAGGAATGGTTCAAAGCATATGCAGTAAGAAGAGTCAGTCTTCTTGTACTTAAGTCGGCATTGTGCCTTTTGTACTTAATTCCGATGCAATTTCTGTGTTTCATCGTAAGTAAGAAGGTCAGAGGGGTACCGTAAACCTGAAGCGAAGCATCGGAATCTATAACTAGAGTCACAGGAATGCTTCAAAGCATAGACAGTAAGAAGAGTCAGTCTTCTTGACCTAAAGTAGGCATTGCACCTTTTGTATTTAATTCCGATTTAATTTCTGTGTTTCTTCGTCAATTCGAAGGTCCAAGGGATACAGTAAACCTGGAGTGAAGCATCGGAATCTATAACTAGTGTCACAAGAATGGTTCAAAACATAGTCAGTAAGAAGAGTCAGTCTTCTTGTAGTTAGGTCGGCATTGTGCCTTTTGTATTCATTTCCCATGCAATTTCTGTGTTTCAACGTCAATAAAAAGATCAGAGGGATACAGTAAACCTGAAGTGAAGCTTCGGAATCTATAACTAGTGTCACAGGAATGGTTCAAGACTTAGTCAGTAAGAAGAGTCAGTCTTTTTGTACTTAAGTCGGAATTGTGAATTTTGTGTTTAATTCCGATGCAATTTCTGTGTTTCATCGTCTATAAGAAGGTCCAAGGGATACAGTAAACCTGAAGTGAAGCATCGGAATCTATAACTAGTGTCACAGGAATTGTTCAAAGCATTGACAGTAGGAAGAGTCAGTCTTCTTGTACTTAAGTCGGCATTGTGCCTTTTGTATTTAATTCCGATGCAATTTCTGAGTTTCATCGTCAATAAGAAGGTCCAAGGGATACAGTAAACCTGAAGTGAAGCATCGGAATGTATAACTAGTGTCACAGGAATGGTTCATAACATAGGCAGTAAGAAGAGTCAGTCTTCTTCTACTTAAGTCGGCATTGTGCCTTTTGCATTTAATTCCGATGCAATTTCTGTGTTTCATTGTGAATAAGAAGGTCGATGGGATACAGTAGACCTTAATTGAAGCATCGGAAACTATAACTAGTGTCACAGAAATGGTTCAAAACATAGACAGTAAGAAGAGTCAGTCTTCTTGTCCTTAAGTCGGCATTGTGCCTTTTGTATTTAATTCCGATGCAATTTCTGTGTTTCATCGTCAATTAGAAGGTCAGAGGGATACAGCAAACCTGAAGTGAAACATCGGAATCCAAAACTAGTGTCACAGGAATGGTTCAAAACATAGACAGTAGGAGGAGTCAGTCTTCTTGTACTTAAGTCGGCATTGTGCCTTTTGTATTTAATTCCGAGGCAATTTCTGTGTTTCATCGTCAATAAGGAAGTCCAAGGGATACAGTAAACCTGAAGTGAAGCATCACTATCTATAACTAGTGTCACAGGAATGGTTCAAAACAAAGTCAGTAACAAGAGTCAGTCTTCTTGTCCTTATGTCGGCATTGTGCCTTTTGTATTTAATTCCAATGCAATTTCTGTGTTTCATCGTCAATAACAAGGTCCAAGGATACAGTAAACCTGGAGTGTAGCATCGGAATCTATAACTAGTGTCACAGGAATGGTTCAAAACATAGACAGTAAGTAGAGTCAGTCTTCGTGTACTTATGTCGTCATTTTGCCTTTTGTACTTAATTCCGATGCAATTTCTGTGTTTCATCGTCAATAAGACGGTCCAAGGGAGACAGTTAACCTGAAGTGAATCATCGGAATCTATAACTTGTTTCACAGGAATGGTTCAAAACATAGTCAGTAAGAAAAGTCAGTCTTCTTGTACTTAAGTCTGCATTGTGCCTTTTCTACTTAATTCCAATGCAATTTCTGTGTTTCATCGTCAATAACAAGGGCAAAGGGATACAGTAAACCTGGAGTGAGCATCAAAATCTATAACTAGTGTCAATGGAATGGTTCAAATCATAGACAGTAAGAAGAGTCAGTCTTCTTGTACTTCAGTCGGCATTGTGCCTTTTGTATTTAATTCCGATGCAATTTCTGTGTTTCATCGTCAATAAGAAGGTCCAAGGGATACAGTAAACCTGAAGTGAAGCATCGGAATCTATAACTAGTGTCACAGGAAGGGTTCAAAACATCGTCGGTAGGAAGAGACGGTCTTCTTGTACATAAGTCGGCATTGTGCCTTTTGTATTTAATTCCGATGCAATTTCTGTGTTTCATCGTCAATAAGAAGGTCCAAGGTATACAGAAAACCTGAAGTGAAGCATCAAAACCTGTAACTAGTGTCACAGGAGTGGTTCAAAACATAGACAGTAAGAAAAGTCAGTCGCCTAGTACTTAAGTCGGTATTGTGCATTTTCTATTTAATTCCGATGCAATTTCTGTGTTTCATCGTCAATAAGAATGTCAGAGGGATACAGTAAACCTGAAGTGAGCATCGGAATCTATAACTAGTGTCACAGGAATGGTTCAAAACTTAGTCAGTAAGAAGAGTCAGTCTTTTTGTACTTAAGTCGGCATTGTGCCTTTTGTGTTTAATTCCGATGCAATTTCTGTGTTTCATCGTCAATAAGAAGGTCCAAGGGACACAGTAAACCTGAAGCGAAGCATCGGAATCTGTAACTAGTGTCACTGGAATGGTTCAAAACATAGACAGTAATAAGAGTCAGTCTTCTTGTACTTAACTCGGCATTGTGCCTTTTGTATAAAATTCCGATACAATTTCTGTGTTTCATCGTCAATAAGAAGATCAGAGGGCTACAGTAAACCTGAAGTGAAGCATCGGAATCTATAACTAGTGTCACAGGAATGGTTCAAAACATTGAAAGTAGGAAGAGTCAGTCTTCTTGTACTTGAGTCGGCAATGTGCATTTTGTATTTAATTCCGATGCAATTTCTGTGTTTCATCGTCAATAAGAAGGTCCAAGGGATACAGTAAACCTGAAGTGAAGCATCGGAATCTATAACTAGTGTCACAGGAATGGTTCAAAACACAGACAGTAAGAAGAGTCAGTCTTCTTGTACTTAAGTCGGTATTGTGCCTTTTGTATTTAATTACAATGCAATTTCTGTGTTTCATCGTCAGTAAGAAGCCCCAAGGGGTACAGTAAACCTGTAGTGAAGCATTGGAATCTATAACTAGTGTCACAGGAATGGTTCAAAACATAGACAGTACAAGGAGTCTGTCTTCTTGTACTTAAGTCGGCATTGTGCTTATCTATTTAATTCCGACGCAATTTATGTGTTTCATCGTCAATAAGAAGGTCCAAGGGGTACAAGAAACCTGAAGTGAAGCATCAGAATCTATAACTAGTGTCACAGGAATGGTTCAAAACGTAGTCAATAAGAAGAGTCAGTCTTCTTGTACTTAAGTCGGCATTGTGCCTATTGTATTTAATTCCGATGCAATTTCTGTGTTTCATCGTGAATAAGAAGGTCGATGGGATACAGTAGACCTGAATTGAAGCATCGGAATCTATAACTAGTGTCACAGGAATGGTTCAAAACATATGCAGTAAGAAGAGTCAGTCTTCTTGTAGTTAAGTCGGCATTGTGCCTTTTGTATTCAATTCCCATGCAATTTCTGTGTTTCATCGTCAATAAAAAGTTCAGAGGGTTACAGTAAACCTGAAGTGAAGCTTCGGAATCTATAACTAGTGTCACAGGAATGGATCAAGACTTAGTCAGTAAGAAGAGCCAGTCTTTTTGTACTTAAGCCGGAATTGTGAATTTTGTTTTTAATTCCGATGCAATTTATGTGTTTCATCGTCTATAAGAAGGTCCAAGGGATACAGTAAACCTGAAGTGAAGCGTCGATATCTATAACTAGTGTCACAGGAATTGTTCAAAACATTGACAGTAGGAAGAGTCAGTCTTCTTGTACTTAAGTCGGCATTGTGTCTTTTGTATTTAATTCCGATGCAATTTCTGTGTTTCATTGTGAATAAGAAGGTCGATGGGATACAGTAGCCCTGAATTGAAGCATCGGAAACTATAACTAGTGTCACAGGAATGGTTCAAAACATATACAGTAAGAAGAGTCAGTCTTCTTGTCCTTAAGTCGGCATTGTGCCTTTTGTATTTAATTCCGATGCAATTTCTGTGCTTCATCGTCAATTAGAAGGTCAGAGGGATACAGCAAACCTGAAGTGAAACATCGGAATCCAAAACTAGTGTCACAGGAATGGTTCAAATCATAGACAGTAGGAAGAGTCAGTCTTCTTGTACTTAAGTCGGCATTGTGCCTTTTGTATTTAATTCCGAGGCAATTTCTGTGTTTCATCCTCAATTAGAAGTTCCAAGGTATACAGTAAACATGAAGTGATGCGTCGGAATGTATAACTAGTGTCACAGGAATGGTTCAAACATAGTCAGTAAGAAGAGTCAGTCTTCTTGTACTTAAGTCGGCATTGTACCTTTTCTATTTAATTCCGATGCAATTTCTGTGTTTCATCGTCAATAACAATGTCCAAGGGATACAGTAAACCTGGAGTGAAGCATCGGAATCTATAACTAGTGTCAATGGAATGGTTCAAAACATACACAGTAAGAAGAGTCAGTCTTCTTGTACTTAAGTCGACATTGTGCCTTTTGTATTTAATTCCGATGCAATTTCTGTGTTTCATCGACAATAAGAAGGTCAGAGGGGTACCGTAAACCTGAAGTGAAGCATCGGAATCTATAACTAGAGTCACAGGAATGGTTCAAAACATAGACAGTAAGAAGGGTCAGTCTTCTTGAACTAAAGTCGGCATTGTGCCTTTTGTATTTCATTCCGTTGCAATTTCTGTGTTTCTTCGTCAATAAGAAGGTCCAAGGGATAAGGTAAACCTGGAGTGAAGCATCGGAATCTATAACTAGTGTCACAAGAATGGCTCAAAACATAGTCAGTAAGAAGATTCAGTCTTCTTGTAGTTAAGTCGGCATTGTGTCTTTTGTATTTAATTCCGATGCAATTTCTGTGATTCATGGTCAATAAAAAGTTCAGAGGGATACGGTAAACCTGAAGTGAAGCATCGGAATCTATAACTAGTGTCACAGGAATGGTCAAAACATAGACAGTAGGAAGAGTCAGTCTTCTTGTACTTAAGTCGGCATTGTGCCTTTTTTATTTAATTCGGATGCATTTCTTTGTTTCATCGTCTATAGGAAGGTCAGAGGGATACAGCAAACCTGAAGTGAAGCATCGGAATCTATAACTAGTGTCACAGGAATGGTTCAAAACAAAGACAATAAGAAGTGTCAGTCTTCTTGTACTTAAGTCGGCATTGTTCCTTTTCTATTTATTTCCGATGCCATATCTGTGTTTCATCGTCAATAAGAAGGTCCAAGGGATACAGTAAACCAGACGTGAATCATCGGAATCTTTAAGTAGTGTCACAGGAATGGTTCAAAATATAGTCAGTAAGAAGCGTCAGTCGTCTTGTACTTAAGTCGGCATTGTTCTTTTCTATTTCAGTCTGATGCAATTCCTGTGTTTCATCGTCCATAAGAAGGTCCAAGGGAAACAGTATACCTGGAGTGAAGCATCGGAATCTATCACTAGTGTGACAGGAATGGTTCAAACCATAGTCAGTAAGAGGCGTTAGTCTTCTCGTACTTAAGTCGGCATTGTGCCTTTTCTAATTAATTCTGATGCAATTTCTGTGTTTCATCGTCAATGAGAAGGTCCAAGGGTACAGTAAACCTGGAGTGAAGCACCGGAATCTATAATTAGTGTCACAGGAGTGGTTCAAAACATAGACTGTAAGAAGAGTCAGTCTTCTTGTACTTTAGTCGGCATTGCGCCTTTTGAATTCATTTCCGATGCAATTTGTGTTTTCATAGTCAATAAGAAGGTCCAAGGGCTACAGTAAACCTGTAGTGAAGCATCGGAATCTATAACTAGTGTCACAGGAATGGTTCAAAACATAAAATGTAAGAAGAGTCAGTCTTCTTGTAATTAAGTCGGCATTGTTCCTTTTATATTTAATTCCGATGCAATATCTGTGTTTCATCGTCAATAAGAAGGTCCAAGGGATACAGTAAACCAGACGTGAATCATCGGAATCTTTAAGTAGTGTCACAGGAATGGTTCAAAATATAGTCAGTAAGAAGCGTCAGTCGTCTTGTACTTAAGTCGGCATTGTTCTTTTCTATTTCAGTCTGATGCAATTCCTGTGTTTCATCGTCCATAAGAAGGTCCAAGGGAAACAGTATACCTGGAGTGAAGCACCGGAATCTATAACTAGTGTCAGAGTAATGGTTCAAAGCATACACTGTTAGAAGAGACAGTCTTCTTGTACTGTAGTCGGCATTGTGGCTTTTGTATTTAATTCCGATGCAATTTCTGCGTTTTATCGTCAATAAGAAGGTCCAACGGATACAGTAAACCTGGAGTGAAGCATCGGAATCTATTACTAGTGTCACAGGAATGGTTCAAATCATAGACAGTTGGAAGATTCAGTCTTCTTGTACTTAAGTCGGCATTGTGCCTTTTGTATTTAATTCCGATGCAATTTCTGTGTTTCATCGTCAATAAGAAGTTCCTAGGGACACAGTAAACATGAAGTGAAGCATCAGAAAATATAGCTAGTGTCACAGGAATGGTTCCAAGCATAGACTGTAAGAAGAGTCAGTCTTCTTGTACATAAGTCGGCATTGAGCCTTTTGTATTTAATTCCGATGCAATTTCTGTGTTTCATCGTCAATAAGTAGGTCCAAGGGATACAGTTAACCTCAAGTGAAGCATCGGAATCTATCCCTAGTGTCACAGGAATGGTTCAAAATATAGACGGTAAGAAGAGTCAGTCTTCTTGTACTTATGTCGGCATTGTGCCTTTTGTATTTAATTCCGATGCAATTTCTGTGTTTCATCGTCATTAAGAAGGTCCAAGGGATACAGTAAACCTGGAGTGAAGCATCGGAATCTATAACTAGTGTCAATGGAATGGTTCAAAACATAGACAGTAAGAAGAGTAAGTCTTCTTGTACTTAAGTCGGCATTGTGCCTTTTGTATTTAATTCCGATGCAATTTCTGTGTTTCATCGAAAGTAAGAAGGTCAGTGGGGTACCGTAAACCTGAAGTGAAGCATCGGAATCTATAACTAGAGTCACAGGAATGGTTCAAAACATAGATAGTAAGAAGGGTCAGTCTTCTTGAACTAAAGTCGGCATTGTGCCTTTTGTATTTAATTCCCATGCAATTTCTGTGTTTCTTCGTCAATAAGAAGGTCCAAGGGATAAGGTAAACCTGGAGTGAAGCATCGGAATCTATAATTAGTGTCACAAGAATGGTTCAAAACATAGTCAGTAAGAAGAGTCAGTCTTCTTGTACTTAAGTCGGCATTGTGCCTTTTGTATTTAATTCGGATGCAATTTCTTTGTTTCATCGTCTATAGGAAGGTCAGAGGGATACAGCAAACCTGAAGTGAAGCATCGGAATCTATAACTAGTGTCACAGGAATGGTTCAAAACAAAGACAGTAAGAAGTGTCAGTCTTCTTGTACTTAAGTCGGCATTGTTCCTTTTCTATTTAATTCCGATGCCATGTCTGTGTTTCATCGTCAATAAGAGGGTCCAAGGGATACAGTAAACCTGAAGTGAAGCATCGGAATCTAACACTAGTGTCACAGGAATGGTTCAAACCATAGTCAGTAAGAGGCGTTAGTCTTCTCGTACTTAAGTCGGCATTGTGCCTTTTCTATTTAATTCAGATGCAATTTCTGTGTTTCATCGTCAATAACAAGGTGCAAGGGTACAGTAAACCTTGAGTGAAGCACCGGAATCTATAACTAGTGTCACAGGAATGGTTCAAGAAGAGTCAGTCTTCTTGTACTTTTGTGGGCATTGCGCCTTTTGTATTCAATTCCGATGCAATTTCTGTGTTTCATAGTCAATAAGAAGGTCCAAGGGATACAGTAAACCTGTAGTGAAGCATCGGAATCTATAACTAGTGTCACAGGAATGGTTCAAAACATAAACAGTAAGAAGAGTCAGTCTTCTTGTACTTAAGTCGGCATTGTGCATTTTGTATTTAATTCGGATGCAATTTCTTTGTTTCATCGTCTATAGGAAGGTCCAAGGGGAACAGTATACCTGGAGTGAAGCACCGGAATC
Organism: Schistocerca piceifrons; assembly: GCF_021461385.2. Classification (NCBI taxonomy): domain Eukaryota; kingdom Metazoa; phylum Arthropoda; class Insecta; order Orthoptera; family Acrididae; genus Schistocerca; species Schistocerca piceifrons. Next base: position 297,702 of record NW_025728352.1, on the reverse strand, counting down.
TATAACTAGTGTCACAGTAATGGTTCAAAGCATAGACTGTTAGAAGAGTCAGTCTTCTTGTACTGTAGTCGGCATTGTGCGTTTTGTATTTAATTCCGATGCAATTTCTGTGTTTTATCGTCAATAAGAAGGTCCAACGGATACAGTAAACCTGGAGTGAAGCATCGGAATCTCTAACTAGTGTCACTGGAATGGTTCAAAACATAGACAGTAAGAAGAGTCAGTCGTCTTGTACTTAATTCTGCATTGTGCCTTTTGTATTTATTTCCGATGCAATTTCTGTGTTTCATCGTCAATAAGAGGGTCCAAGGGATACAGTAAACCTGAAGTGAAGCATCGGAATTTATAACTAGTGTCACAGGAATGGTTCAAAACATAGTCAGTAAGAAGAGTCAGTCTTCTTGTACTTAAGTCTGCATTGTGCCTTTTCTACTTAATTCTAATGCAATTTCTGTGTTTCATCGTCAATAACAAGGGCAAAGGGATACAGTAAACCTGGAGTGAGCATCAAAATCTATAACTAGTGTCAATGGAATGGTTCAAATCATAGACAGTAAGAAGAGTCAGTCTTCTTGTACTTCAGTCGGCATTGTGCCTTTTGTATTTAATTCCGATGCAATTTCTGTGTTTCATCGTCAATAAGAAGGTCCAAGGGATACAGTAAACCTGAAGTAAAGCATCGGAATCTATAACTAGTGTCACAGGAAGGGTTCAAAACATCGTCGGTAGGAAGAGACGGTCTTCTTGTACATAAGTCGGCATTGTGCCTTTTGTATTAAATTCCGATGCAATTTCTGTGTTTCATCGTCAATAAGAAGGTCAGAGGGATACAGTAAACCTGAAGTGAGCATCGGAATCTATAACTAGTGTCACAGGAATGGTTCAAAACTTAGTCAGTAAGAAGAGTCAGTCTTTTTGTACTTAAGTCGGCATTGTGCCTTTTGTGTTTAATTCCGATGCAATTTCTGTGTTTCATCGTCAATAAGAAGGTCCAAGGGACACAGTAAACCTGAAGCGAAGCATCGGAATCTATAACTAGTGTCACTGGAATGGTTCAAAACATAGACAGTAATAAGAGTCAGTCTTCTTGTACTTAACTCGGCATTGTGCCTTTTGTATTTAATTCCGATACAATTTCTGTGTTTCATCGTCAATAAGAAGATCAGATGGCTACAGTAAACCTGAAGTGAAGCATCGGAATCTATAACTAGTGTCACAGGAATGGTTCAAAACATTGAAAGTAGGAAGAGTCAGACTTCTTGTACTTAAGTCGGCAATGTGCATTTTGTTTTTAATTCCGATGCAATTTCTGTGTTTCATCGTCAATAAGAAGGTCCAACGGATACAGTAAACCTGAAGTGAAGCATGGAAATCTATAACTAGTGTCACAGGAATGGTTCAAAACATAGACAGTAAGAAGAGTCAGTCTTCTTGTACTTAAGTCGGTATTGAGAGTTTTATATTTAATTCCGATGCAATTTCTATGTTTCATCGTCAATAAGAAGCCCCAAGGGATACAGTAAACCTGAAGTGAAGCATTGGAATCTATAACTAGTGTCACAGGAATGGTTCAAAACATAGACAGTAAGAAGAGTCAGTCTTCTTGTAGTTAAGTCGGCATTGTGCCTTTTGTATTTAATTCCCATGCAATTTCTGTGTTTCATCGTCAATAAAAAGTTCAGAGGGATACAGTAAACCTGAAGCTTAGCTTCGGAATCTATAACTAGTGTCACAGGAATGGATCAAGACTTAGTCAGTAAGAAGAGTCAGTCTTTTTGTACTTAAGTCAGAATTGTGAATTTTGTTTTTAATTGCGATGCAATTTCTGTGTTTCATCGTCTATAAGAAGGTCCAAGGGATACAGTAAACCTGAAGTGAAGCATCGGAATCTATAACTAGTGTCACAGGAATTGTTCAAAGCATTGACAGTAGGAAGAGTCAGTCTTCTTGTACTTAAGTCGGCATTGTGCCTTTTGTATTTAATTCCGATGCAATTTCTGTGTTTCATCGTCAATAAGAAGGTCCAAGGGATACAGTAAACATGAAGTGAAGCATCGGAATGTATAACTAGTGTCACAGGAATGGTTCATAACATAGACAGTAAGAAGAGTCAGTCTTCTTGTTCTTAAGTCGGCATTGTGAGTTTTGTATTTAATTCCGATGCAATTTCTGTGTTTCATTGTGAATAAGAAGGTCGATGGGATACAGTAGACCTGAATTGAAGCATCGGAAACTATAACTAGTGTCACAGGAATGGTTCAAAACATAGACAGTAAGAAGAGTCAGTCTCCTTGTCCTTAAGTCGGCATTGTGCCTTTTGTATTTAATTCCGATGCAATTTCTGTGTTTCATCGTCAATAAGAAAGACAGAGGGATACAGTAAACCTGAAGTGAAGCATCGGAATCTATAGATAGTGTCACAGGAATGGTTCAAAACATAGTCACTAAGAAGAGACAGTCTTATTGTCCTTAAGTCGGCATTGTGCCTTTTGTATTTTACTCCGATGCAATTTCTGTGTTTCATCGTCAATAACAAGGTCCAAGGGATACAGTAAACATGAAGTGAAGCGTCGGAATGTATAACTAGTGTCACAGGAATGGTTCAAACATAGTCAGTAAGAAGAGTCAGTCTTCTTGTACTTAAGTTGGCATTGTACCTTTCCTATTTAATTCCGATGCAATTTCTGTGTTTCATCGTCAATAACAATGTCCAAGGGATACAGTAAACCTGGAGTGAAGCATCGGAATCTATAACTAGTGTCAATGGAATGGTTCAAAACATACACAGTAAGAATAGTCAGTCTTCTTGTACTTAAGTCGGCATTGTGCCTTTTGTATTTAATTCCGATGCAATTTCTGTGTTTCATCGACAATAAGAACGTCAGAGGGGTATCGTAAACCTGAAGTGAAGCATCGGAATCTATAACTAGAGTCACAGGAATGGTTCAAAACATAGACAGTAAGAAGGGTCAGTCTTCTTGAACTAAAGTCGGCATTGTGCCTTTTGTATTTCATTCCGTTGCAATTTCTGTGTTTCATCGTCAATAACAATGTCCCAGGGATACAGTAAACCTGGAGTGAAGCATCGGAATCTATAACTAGTGTCACAGGAATGGTCAAAACATAGACAGTAGGAAGAGTCAGTCTTCTTGTACTTAAGTCGGCATTGTGCCTTTTGTATTTAATTCGGATGCATTTCTTTGTTTCATCGTCTATAGGAAGGTCAGAGGGATACAGCAAACCTGAAGTGAAGCATCGGAATCTATAACTAGTGTCACAGGAATGGTTCAAAACAAAGACAGTAAGAAGTGTCAGTCTTCTTGTACTTAAGTCGGCATTGTTCCTTTTCTATTTAATTCCGATGCCATATCTGTGTTTCATCGTCAATAAGAAGGACCAAGGGATACAGTAAACCTGAAGTGAAGCATCGGAATCTATCACTAGTGTGACAGGAATGGTTCAAACCATAGTCAGTAAGAGGCGTTAGTCTTCTCGTACTGAAGTCGGCATTGTGCCTTTTCTATTTAATTCTGATGCAATATCTGTGTTTCATCGTCAATAAGAAGGTCCAAGGGTACAGTAAACCTGGAGTGAAGCACCGGAATCTATAATTAGTGTCACAGGAATGGTTCAAAACATAGACTGTAAGAAGAGTCAGTCTTCTTGTACTTTAGTCGGCATTGCGCCTTTTGTATTCATTTCCGATGCAATTTCTGTGTTTCATAGTCAATAAGAAGGTCCAAGGGATACAGTAAACCTGTAGTGAAGCATCGGAATCTATAACTAGTGTCACAGGAATGGTTCAAAACATAAACAGTAAGAAGAGTCAGTCTTCTTGTAATTAAGTTGGCATTGTTCCTTTTCTATTTAATTCCGATGCAATATCTGTGTTTCATCGTCAATAAGAAGGTCCAAGGGATACAGTAAACCAGACGTGAAGCATCGGAATCTTTAAGTAGTGTCACAGGAATGGTTCAAACATAGTCAGTAAGAAGCGTCAGTCGTCTTGTAGTTAAGTCTGCATTGTTCTTTTCTATTTCATTCTGATGCAATTCCTGTGTTTCATCGTCAATATGAAGGTCCAAGGGAAACAGTATACCTGGAGTGAAGCACCGAAATCTATAACTAGTGTCACAGTAATGGTTCAAAGCATACACTGTTAGAAGAGTCAGTCTTCTTGTACTGTAGTCGGCATTGTGCCTTTTGTATTTAATTCCGATGCAATTTCTGCGTTTTATCGTCAATAAGAAGGTCCAACGGATACAGTAAACCTGGAGTGAAGCATCGGAATCTATTACTAGTGTCATTGGAATGGTTCAAATCATAGACAGTAGGAAGATTCAGTCTTCTTGTACTTAAGTCGGCATTGAGCCTTTTGTATTTAATTCCGATGCAATTTCTGTGTTTCATCGTCAATAAGAAGGTCCAAGGGATACAGTAAACCTGAAGTGAAGCATCGGAATTATAAACAGGTCTCACAGGAAAGGCTCAAAACATAGACAGTAAGATGAGTCAGTTTTCTTGTACTTAGGTATTCATTGTGACTTTTGTATTTAATTCCGATGCAATTTCTGTGTTTCATCGTCAATAAGTAGGTCCAAGGGGTACAGTAAACCTGAGGTGAAGCATCGGAATCTAAAAGTCGTCTCACAGGAAAGGTTCAAAGCATAGACAGTAAGAAGTGTCAGCCTTATTGTACTTAAGTCGGCATTGTGCCTTTTGTGTTTGATTCCGATGCAATCTCTGTGTTTCATCGTGAATACGAAGGTCCAAGGGGTACAGTAAACCTGAGGTGAAGTATCGGAATCTAAAACTGGTCTCACAGGAGAGATTCAAATATAGACAGTAAGAAGACTCAGTCTCCTTGTACTTAAGTCGCATTGTGCCTTTTGTATTTAGTTCCGATGCAATTTCTGTGTTTGATCGTCAATAAGTAGGTCCAAGGGATACAGTTAACCTCTAGTGAAGCATCGGAATCTATCCCTAGTGTCACAGGAATGGTTCAAAATATAAACAGTAAGAAGAGTCAGTCTTCTTGTACTTATGTCGGCATTGTGCCTTTTGTATTTAATTCCGATGCAATTTCTGTGTTTCATCGTCATTAAGAAGGTCCAAGGGATACAGTAAACCTGGAGTGAAGCATCGGAATCTATAACTAGTGTCAATGGAATGGTTCAAATCATAGACAGTAAGAAGAGTCAGTCTTCTTGTAATTAAGTCGGCATTGTGCCTTTTGTATTTAATTCGGATGCAATTTCTTTGTTTCATCGTCTATAGGAAGGTCCAAGGGAAACTGTATGCCTGGAGTGAAGCACCGGAATCTATAACTAGTGTCACAGTAATGGTTCAAAGCATAGACTGTTAGAAGAGTCAGTCTTCTTGTACTGTAGTCGGCATTGTGCGTTTTGTATTTAATTCCGATGCAATTTCTGCGTTTTATCGTCAATAAGAAGGTCCAACGGATACAGTAAACCTGGAGTGAAGCATCGGAATCTCTAACTAGTGTCACTGGAATGGTTCAAAGCATAGACAGTAAGAAGAGTCAGTCGTCTTGTACTTAATTCTGCATTGTGCCTTTTGTATTTATTTCCGATGCAATTTCTGTGTTTCATCGTCAATAAAAAGGTCCAAGGGATACAGTAAACCTGAAGTGAAGCATCGGAATTTATAACTAGTGTCACAGGAATGGTTCAAAACATAGTCAGTAAGAAGAGTAAGTCTTCTTGTACTTAAGTCATCATTGTGCATTTTCTATTTAATTCTGATGCAATTTCTGTGTTTCATCGCCAATAAGAAGATCAGAGGGATACAGTAAACCGGAAGTGAAGCATCGCAATCTATAACTAGTGTCAATGGAATGGTTCAAAACATAGATAGTGGGAATAGTCAGTCTTCTTGTACTTAAGTCGGCATTGTGCCTTTTGTATTTAATACCGATGCATTTTCTGTGTTTCAACGTCAATAAGAAGGTCCAAGGGATACAGTAAACCTGAAGTGAAGCATCGGAATCTATAACTAGTGTCACTGGAATGGTTCAAATCATAGACAGTAGGAAGATTCAGTCTTCTTGTACTTAAGTCGGCAGTGTTCCGTTTCTATTTAATTCCGATGCCATGGCTGTGTTTCATCGTCAATAACAAGGTCCAAGGGATACAGTAAACCTGAAGTGAAGCATCGGAATCTATCACTAGTGTCACAGGAATGGTTCAAATCATAGTCAGTAACAGGCGTTAGTCTTCTCGTACTTAAGTCGGCATTGTGCCTTTTCTATTTAATTCTGATGCAATTTCTGTGTTTCATCGTCAATAAGAAGGTGCAAGGGTACAGTAAACCTGGAGTGAAGCACCGGAATTTATAACTAGTGTCACAGGAATGGTTCAAGAAGAGTCAGTCTTCTTGTACTTTAGTCGGCATTGCGCCTTTTGTATTCAATTCCGATGCAATTTCTGTGTTTCATAGTCAATAAGAAGGTCCAAGGGATACAGTAAACCTGTAGTGAAGCATCGGAATCTATAACTAGTGTCACAGGAATGGTTCAAAACATAAACAGTAAGAAGAGTCAGACTTCTTGTACTTAAGTCGGCTTTGTGCCTATTGTATTTAATTCGGATGCAATTTCTTTGTTTCATCGTCTATAGGAAGGTCCAAGGGAAACAGTATACCTGGAGTGAAGCACCGGAATCTATAACTAGTGTCACAGTAATGGTTCAAAGCATAGACTGTTAGAAAAGTCAGTCTTCTTGTAGTGTAGTCGGCATTGTGCGTTTTGTATTTAATTCCGATGCAATTTCTGCGTTTTATCGTCAATAAGAAGGTCCAACGGATACAGTAAACTTGGAGTGAAGCATCGGAATCTCTAACTAGTGTCACTGGAATGGTTCAAAACATAGAAAGTAAGAAGAGTCAGTCTTCTTGTTCTTAAGTCATCATTGTGCATTTTCTATTTAATTCTGATGCAATTTCTGTGTTTCATCGTCAATAAGAAGATCAGAGGGATACAGTAAACCTGAAGTGAAGCATCGCAATCTATAACTAGTGTCAATGGAATGGTTCAAAACATAGATAGTAGGAGTAGTCAGTCTTCTTGTACTTAAGTAGGCATTGTGCCTTTTGTATTTAATACCGATGCATTTTCTGTGTTTCAACGTCAATAAGAAGGTCCAAGGGATACAGTAAACCTGAAGTGAAGCATCGGAATCTATAACTAGTGTCACTGGAATGGTTCAAATCATAGACAGTAGGAAGATTCAGTCTTCTTGTACTTAAGTCGGCATTGAGCCTTTTGTATTTAATTCCGATGCAATTTCTGTGTTTCATCGTCAATAAGAAGGTCCAAGGGATACAGTAAACCTGAAGTGAAGCATCGGAATTAAAAACAGGTCTCACAGGAAAGGATCAAAACATAGACAGTAAGATGAGTCAGTTTTCTTGTATTTAGGTATTCATTGTGACTTTTGTATTTAATTCCGATGCAATTTCTGTGTTTCATCGTCAATAAGTAGGTCCAAGGGGTACAGTAAACCTGAGGTGAAGCATCGGAATCTAAAAGTCGTCTCACAGGTAAGGTTCAAAACATAGACAGTAAGAAGTGTCAGCCTTATTGTACTTAAGTCGGCATTGTACCTTTTGTGTTTGATTCCGATGCGATCTCTGTGTTTCATCGTGAATACGAAGGTCCAAGGGGTACAGTAAACCTGAGGTGAAGTATCGGAATCTAAAACTGGTCTCACAGGAGAGATTCAAACATAGACAGTAGGAAGAGTCAGTCTTCTGTACTTAAGTCGGCATTGTGCCTTTTGTATTTAATTCCGATGCAATTTCTGTGTTTCATCGTCAATAAGTAGGTCCAAGGGATACAGTAAACCTCAAGTGAAGCATCGGAATCTATCCCTAGTGTCACAGGAATGGTTCAATTTATAGACAGTGAGAAGAGTCAGTCTTCTTGTACCTATGTCGGCATTGTGCCTTTTGTATTAAATTCCGATGCAATTTCTGTGTTTCATCGTCAATAAGAAGGTCCAAGGGATACAGTAAACTTGGAGTGACGCATCGGAATCTATAACTAGTGTCACCGGAATGGTTCAAATCATAGACAGTAGGAAGAGTAAGTCTTCTTGTACTTAAGTCGGCATTGTGCCTTTTGTATTTAATTCCGATGCAATTTCTGTGTTTCATCGTCAATGAGAAGGTCGAAGGGATACAGTACAAATGAAGTGAAGCATCGGAAACTATAACTAGTGTCACAGGAATGGTTCAAAACATAGACAGTAAGAAGAGTCAGTCTTCTTCTACTTAAGTCTGCATTGTGTCATTTGTATTTAAATCCGATGGTATTTCTGTGTTTCATCGTCAATACGAAGGTCCTAGGGACACAGTAAACCTGAAGTGAAGCATCGGAATCTATAACTAGTGTCACAGGAATGGTTCAAAGCATAGACGGTAAGAAGACTCAGTGTTCTTGTACTTAAGTCGGCATTGTGCCTTTTGTATTTAATTCCGACGCAATATCTGTGTTTCATCGTCAATAAGAAGGTCAGAGGAATACAGTAAACCTGGAGTGAAGCATCGGAATCTATAACTAGTGTCACTGGAATGGTTCAAATCATAGACAGTAGGAAGATTCAGTCTTCTTGTACTTAAGTCGGCATTGTGCCTTTTGTATTTAATTCCGATGCAATTTCTGTGTTTCATCGTCAATACGAAGTTCCTAGGGACACAGTAAACCTGACGTGAAGCATCGGAAAATATAACTAGTGTCACAGGAATGGTTCAAAACATAGACTGTAAGAAGAGTCAGCCTTCTTGTACATACGTCGGCATTGAGCCTTTTGTATTTAATTCCGATGCAATTTCTGTGTTACATCGTCAATAAGAAGGTCCAAGGGATACAGTAAACCTGAAGTGAAGCATCGGAATTATAAACAGGTCTCACAGGAAAGGATCAAAACATAGACAGTAAGATGAGTCAGTTTTCTTGTATTTAGGTATTCATTGTGACTTTTGTATTTAATTCCGCTGCAATTTCTGTGTTTCATCGTCAATAAGTAGGTCCAAGGGGTACAGTAAACCTGAGGTGAAGCATCGGAATCTAAAAGTCGTCTCACAGGAAAGGTTCAAAACATAGACAGTAAGAAGTGTCAGCCTTATTGTACTTAAGTCGGCATTGTGCCTTTTGTGTTTGATTCCGATGCAATCTCTGTGTTTCATCGACAATAAGAAGGTCAGAGGGGTACCGTGAACCTGAAGTGAAGCATCGGAATCTATTACTAGAGTCACAGGAATGGTTCAAAACATAGACACTAAGAAGGGCCAGTCTTCTTGAACTAAAGTCGGCATTGTTCCTTTTGTATTTAATTCCGATGCAATTTCTGTGTTTCTTCGTCAATAATAAGGTCCAAGGGATAAGGTAAACCTGGAGTGAAGCATCGGAATCTATAATTAGTGTCTCAAGAATGGTTCAAAACATAGTCAGTAAGAAAAGTCAGTCTTCTTGTAGTTATGTCGGCATTGTGCCTTTTGTATTTAATTCCAATGCAATTTCTGTGATTCATCGTCAATAAAAAGTTCAGAGGGATACAGTAAACCTGAAGTGAAGCATCGGAATCTATAACTAGTGTCACAGGAATGGTCAAAACATAGACAGTAGGAAGAGTCAGTCTTCTTGTACTTAAGTCGGCATTGTTCCTTTTCTATTTAATTCCGATGCCATGGCTGTGTTTCATCGTCAATAAGAAGGTCCAAGGGATACAGTAAACCTGAAGTGAAGCATCGGAATCTATCACTAGTGTCACAGGAATGGTTCAAACCATAGTCAGTAAGAGGCGTTAGTCTTCTCGTACTTAAGTCGGCATTGTGCCTTTTCTATTTAATTCTGATGCAATTTCTGTGTTTCATCGTCAATAAGAAGGTGCAAGGGTACAGTAAACCTGGAGTGAAGCACCGGAATCTATAACTAGTGTCACAGGAATGGTTCAAGAAGAGTCAGTCTTCTTGTACTTTAGTCGGCATTGCGCCTTTTGTATTGAATTCCGATGCAATTTCTGTGTTTCATAGTCAATAAGAAGGTAAAAGGGATACAGTAAACCTGTAGTGAAGCATCGGAATCTATAACTAGTGTCACAGGAATGGTTCAAAACATAAAGGGTAAGAAGAGTCAGTCTTCTTGTACTTAAGTCGGCATTGTGCCTTTTGTATTTAATTCGGATGCAATTTCTTTGTTTCATCGTCTATAGGAAGGTCTAAGGGAAACAGTATACCTGGAGTGAAGCACCGGAATCTATAACTAGTGTCACAGTAATGGTTCAAAGCATAGACTGTTAGAAGAGTCAGTCTTCTTGTACTGTAGTCGGCATTGTGCGTTTTGTATTTAATTCCGATGCAATTTCTGCGTTTTATCGTCAATAAGAAGGTCCAACGGATACAGTAAACCTCGAGTGAAGCATCGGAATCTCTAACTAGTGTCACTGGAATGGTTCAAAACATAGACAGTAAGAAGAGTCTGTCGTCTTGTACTTAATTCTGCATTGTGCCTTTTGTATTTATTTCTGATGCAATTTCTGTGTTTCATCGTCAATAAGAAGGTCCAAGGGAAACAGTAAACCTGAAGTGAAGCATCGGAATTTATAACTAGTGTCACAGGAATGGTTCAAAACATAGTCAGTAAGAAGAGTCAGTCTTCTTGTACTTAAGTCATCATTGTGCATTTTCGTTTTAATTCTGATGCAATTTCTGTGTTTCATCGTCAATAAGAAGATCAGAGGTATACAGTAAACCTGAAGTGAAGCATCGCAATCTATAACTAGTGTCAATGGAATGGTTCAAGACATAGATAGTAGGAATAGTCAGTCTTCTTGTACTTAAGTCGGCATTGTGCCTTTTGTATTTAATACCGATGCATTTTCTGTGTTTCAACGTCAATAAGAAGGTCCAAGGGATACAGTAAACCTGAAGTGAAGCAATGGAAACTATAACCAGTGTCACAGGAATGGTTCAAAACATAGACTGTAAGAAGAGTCAGTCTTCTTGTACATAAGTCGGCATTGAGCCTTTTGTATTTAATTCCGATGCAATTTCTGTGTTTCATCGTCAATAAGAAGGTCCAAGGGATACAGTAAACCTGAAGTGAAGCATCGGAATTAAAAACAGGTCTCACAGGAAAGGATCAAAACATAGACAGTAAGATGAGTCAGTTTTCTTGTATTTAGGTATTCATTGTGACTTTTGTATTTAATTCCGATGCATTTTCGGTGTTTCATCGTCAATAAGTAGGTCCAAGGGGTACAGTAAACCTGAGGTGAAGCATCGGAATCTAAAAGTCGTCTCACAGGAAAGGTTCAAAACATAGACAGTAAGAGGTGTCAGCCTTATTGTACTTAAGTCGTCATTGTGCCTTTTGTGTTTGATTCCGATGCGATGTCTGTGTTTCATCGTGAATACGAAGGTCCAAGGGGTACAGTAAACCTGAGGTGAAGTATCGGAATCTAAAACTGGTCTCACAGGAGAGATTCAAACATAGACAGTAAGAAGAGTCAGTCTTCTTGTACTTAAGTCGGCATTGTGCCTTTTGTATTTATTTCCGATGCAATTTCTGTGTTTCATCGTCAATAAGTAGGTCCAAGGGATACAGTAAACCTCAAGTGAAGCATCGGAATCTATCCCTAGTGACACAGGAATGGTTCAAAATTTAGACAGTAAGAAGAGTCAGTCTTCTTGTACTTATGTCGGCATTGTGCGTTTTGTATTTAATTCCGATGCAATTTCTGTGTTTCATCGTCAATAAGAAGGTCCAAGGGATACAGTAAACCTGGAGTGAAGCATCGGAATCTATAACTAGTGTCACAGGAATGGTTCAAATCATATACAGTAGGAAGAGTAAGTCTTCTTGTACTTAAGTCGGCATTGTGCCTTTGTATTTAATTCCGATGCAATTTCTGTGTTTCATCGTCAATGAGAAGGTCGAAGGGATACACTACAAATGAAGTGAAGCATCGGAAACTATAACTAGTGTCACAGGAATGGTTCAAAACATAGACAGTAAGAAGAGTCAGTCTTATTGTACTTATGTCTGCATTGTGTCATTTGTATTTAAATCCGATGGTATTTCTGTGTTTCATCGTCAATAAGAAGGTCCTAGGGACACAGTAAACCTGAAGTGAAGCATCGGAATCTATAACTAGTGTCACAGGAATGGTTCAAAGCATAGACGGTAAGAAGAGTCAGTGTTCTTGTACTTAAGTCGGCATTGTGCCTTTTGTATTTAATTCCGACGCAATATCTGTGTTTCATCGTCAATGAGAAGGTCAGAGGGATACAGTAAACCTGGAGTGAAGCATCGGAATCTATGACTAGTGTCACTGGAATGGTTCAAATCATAGACAGTAGGAAGATTTAGTCTTCTTGTACTTAAGTCGGCATTGTGCCTTTTGTATTTAATTCCGATGCAATTTCTGTGTTTCATCGTCAATAAGAAGTTCCTAGGGACACAGTAAACCTGAAGTGAAGCATCGGAAAATATAACTAGTGTCACAGGAATGGTTCAAAACATAGACTGTAAGAAGAGTCAGTCTTCTTGTACTTAAGTCGGCATTGAGCCTTTTGTATTAAATTCCGATGCAATTTCTGTGTTTCATCGTCAATAAGAAGGTCCAAGGGATACAGTAAACCTGAAGCGAAGCATCGGATTTATAAACAGGTCTCACAGGAAAGGATCAAAACATAGACAGTAAGATGAGTCAGTTTTCTTGTATTTTGGTATTCATTGTGACTTTTGTATTTAATTCCGACGCAATTTCTGTGTTTCATCGTCAATAAGTAGGTCCAAGGGGTACAGTAAACCTGAGGTGAAGCATCGGAATCTAAAAGTCGTCTCACAGGAAAGGTTCAAAACATAGACAGTAAGAAGTGTCAACCTTATTGTACTTAAGTCGGCATTGTGCCTTTTGTGTTTGATTCCGATGCAATCTCTGTGTTTCATCGTGAATACGAAGGTCCAAGGGGTACAGTAAACCTGAGGTGAAGTATCGGAATCTAAAACTGGTCTCACAGGAGAGATTCAAACATAGACAGTAAGAAGACTCAGTCTCCTTGTACTTAAGTCGCATTGTGCCTTTTGTATTTAATTCCGATGCAATTTCTGTGTTTCATCGTCAATAAGTAGGTCCAAGGGATACAGTAAACCTCAAGTGAAGCATCGGAATCCATCCCTAGTGTCACAGGAATGGTTCAAAATACAGACAGTAAGAAGAGTCAGTCTTCTTGTACTTATGTCGGCATTGTGCCTTTTGTATTTAATTCCGATGCAATTTCTGTGTTTCATCGTCAGTAAGAAGGTCCAAGGGATACAGTAAACCTGGAGTGAAGCATCGGAATCTATGACTAGTGTCAATGGAATGGTTCAAAACATAGACAGTAAGAAGAGTCAGTCTTCTTTTACTTAAGTCGGCATTGTGCCTTTTGTATTTGATTCCGATGCAATTTCTGTGTTTCATCGACAATAAGAAGGTCAGAGGGGTACCGTAAACCTGAAGTGAAGCATCGGAATCTATAACTAGAGTCACAGGAATGGTTCAAAGCATAGACAGTAAGAAGGGTCAGTCTTCTTGAACTAAAGTCGGCATTGTGCCTTTTGTATTTAATTCCGATGCAATTTCTGTGTTTCTTCGTCAATAAGAAGATCCAAGGGATAAGGTAAACCTGGAGTGAAGCATCGGAATCTATAATTAGTGTCTCAAGAATGGTTCAAAACATAGTCAGTAAGAAGAGTCAGTCTTCTTGTAGTTATGTCGGCATTGTGCCTTTTGTATTTAATTCCGATGCAATTTCTGTGATTCATCGTCAATAAAAAGTTCAGAGGGATACAGTAAACCTGAAGTGAAGCATCGGAATCTATAACTAGTGTCACAGGAATGGTCAAAACATAGACAGTACGAAGAGTCAGTCTTCTTGTACTTAAGTCGGCATTGTGCCTTTTGAATTTAATTCGGATGCAATTTCTTTGTTTCATCGTCTATAGGAAGGTCAGAGGGATACAGCAAACTGAAGTGAAGCATCGGAATCTATAACTAGTGTCACAGGAATGGTTCAAAACAAAGACAGTAAGAAGTGTCAGTCTTCTTGTACTTAAGTCGGCATTGTTCCTTTTCTATTTAATTCCGATGCCATATCTGTGTTTCATCGTCAATAAGAAGGTCCAAGGGATACAGTAAACCTGAAGTGAAGCATCGGAATCTATCACTAGTGTCACAGGAATGGTTCAAACCATAGTCAGTAAGAGGCGTTAGTCTTCTCGTACTTAAGTCGGCAATGTGCCTTTTCTATTTAATTCTGATGCAATTTCTGTGTTTCATCGTCAATTAGGAGGTCCAAGGGTACAGTAAACCTGGAGTGAAGCACCGGAATCTATAACTAGTGTCACAGGAATGGTTCAAGAAGAGTCAGTCTTCTTGTACTTTAGTCGGCATTGCGCCTTTTGTATTCCATTCCGATGCAATTTCTGTGTTTCATAGTCAATAAGAAGGTCCAAGGGATACAGTAAACCTGTAGTGAAGCATCGGAATCTATAACTAGTGTCGTAGGAATGGTTCAAAACATAAACAGTAAGAAGAGTCAGTCTTCTTGGAATTAAGTCGGCATTGTTCCTTTTATATTTAATTCCCATGCAATATCTGTGTTTCATCGTCAATAAGAAGGTCCAAGGGATACAGTAAACCAGAAGTGAAGCATCGGAATCTTTAGGTAGTGTCACAGGAATGGTTCAAAACATAGTCAGTAAGAAGCGTCAGTCGTCTTGTACTTACGTCGGCATTGTTCCTTTTCTATTACATTCTGATGCAATTCCTGTGTTTCATCGTCAATAAGAAGGTCCAAGGGAAACAGTATACCTGGAGTGAAGCACCGGAAGCTATATTTAGTGTCACAGTAATGGTTCAAAGCATAGACTGTTAGAAGAGTCAGTCTTCTTGTACTGTAGTCGGCATTGTGCCTTTTGTACTTAATTCCGATGCAATTTCTGCGTTTTATCGTCAATAAGAAGGTCCAAGGGATACAGTAAACCTGGAGTGAAGCATCGGAATCTATAACTAGTGTCACTGGAATGGTTCAAAACATAGACAGTAAGATGAGTCAGTCGTCTTGTACTTAATTCTGCATTGTGCCTTTTGTATTTATTTCCGATGCAATTTCTGTGTTTCATCGTCAATAAGAAGGTCCAAGGGATACAGTAAACCTGAAGTGAAGCATCGGAATTTATAACTAGTGTCACAGGAACGGTTCATAACATAGTCAGTAAGAAGAGTCAGTCTTCTTGTACTTAAGTCATCATTGTGCATTTTCTATTTAATTCTGATGCAATTCCTGTCTTTCATCGTCAATAAGAAGATCAGAGGGATACAGTAAACCTGAAGTGAAGCATCGCAATCTATAACTAGTGTCACGGGAATGGTTCAAAACATAGATAGTAGTAATAGTCAGTCTTCTTGTACTTAAGTCGGCATTGTGCCTTTTGTATTTAATACCGATGCATTTTCTGTGTTTCAACGTCAATAAGAAGGTCCAAAGGATACAGTAAACCTGAAGTGAAGCATCGGAATCTATAACTAGTGTCACTGGAATGGTTCAAATCATAGACAGTAGGAAGATTCAGTCTTCTTGTACTTAAGTCGGCATTGTGCCTTTTGTATTTAATTCCGATGCAATTTCTGTGTTTCATCGTCAATAAGAAGTTCCTAGGGTCACAGTAAACCTGAAGTGAAGCATCGGAAACTATAACTAGTGTCACAGGAATGGTTCAAAACATAGACTGTAAGAAGAGTCAGTCTTCTTGTACATAAGTCGGCATTGAGCCTTTTGTATTTAATTCCGATGCAATTTCTGTGTTTCATCGTCAATAAGAAGGTCCAAGGGATACAGTAAACCTGATGTGAAGCATCGGAATTAAAAACGGGTCTCACAGGAAAGGATCAAAACATAGACAGTAAGATGAGTCAGTTTTCTTGTATTTAGGTATTCATTGTGACTTTTGTATTTAATTCCGATGCAATTTCTGAGTTTCATCGTCAATAAGTAGGTCCAAGGGGTACAGTAAACCTGAGGTGAAGCATCGGAATCTAAAAGTCGTCTCACAGGAAAGGTTCAAAACATAGACAGTAAGAAGTGTCAGCCTTATTGTACTTATGTCGGCATTGTGCCTTTTGTGTTTGATTCCGATGCGATCTCTGTGTTTCATCGTGAATACGAAGGTCCAAGGGGTACAGTAAACCTGAGGTGAAGTATCGGAATCTAAAACTGGTCTCACAGGAGAGATTCAAACATAGACAGTAAGAAGAGTCAGTCTTCTTGTACTTAAGTCGGCATTGTGCCTTTTGTATTTAGTTCCGATGCAATTTCTGTGTTTCATCGTCAATAAGAAGGTCCAAGGGATACAGTAAACCTTGAGTGAAGCATCGGAATCTATAACTAGTGTCACAGGAATGGTTCAAATCATAGACAGTAGGAAGAGTAAGTCTTATTGTACTTAAGTCGGCATAGTGCCTTTTGTATTTAATTCCGATGCAATTTCTGTGTTTCATCTCCAATGAAAAGGTCGAAGGGATACAGTACACCTGAAGTGAAGCATCGGAAATTATAACTAGTGTCACAGGAATGGTTCAAAACATAGACAGTAAGAAGAGTCAGTCTTCTTGTACTTAAGTCTGCATTGTGTCATTTGTATTTAAATCCGATGGTATTTCTGTGTTTCAACGTCAATAAGAAGGTCCTATGGACACAGTAAACCTGAAGTGAAGCATCGGAATCTATAACTAGTGTCACAGGAATGGTTCAAAACATAGACGGTAAGGAGAGTCAGTGTTCTTGTACTTAAGTCGGCATTGTGCCTTTTGTATTTTATTCCGACGCAATATCTGTGTTTCATCGTCAATAAGAAGGTCAGAGGGATACAGTAAATCTGGAGTGAAGCATCGGAATCTATAACTAGTGACACTGGAATGGTTCAAATCATAGACAGTAGGAAGATTCAGTTTTCTTGTACTTAAGTCGGCATTGTGCCCTTTGTATTGAATTCCGATGCAATTTCTGTGTTTCATAGTCAATAAGAAGGTCCAAGGGATACAGTATACCTCTAGTGAAGCATCGGAATCTATAACTAGTGTCACAGGAATGGTTCAAAACATAAAGAGTAAGAAGAGTCAGTCTTCTTGTACTTAAGTCGGCATTGTGCCTTTTGTATTTAATTCGGATGCAATTTCTTTGTTTCATCGTCTATAGGAAGGTCCAAGGGAAACAGTATTCCTGGAGTGAAGCACCGGAATCTATAACTAGTGTCACAGTAATGGTTCAAAGCATAGACTGTTAGAAGAGTCAGTCTTCTTGTACTGTAGTCGGCATTGTGCGTTTTGTATTTAATTCCGATGCAATTTCTGCGTTTTATCGTCAATAAGAAGGTCCAACGGATACAGTAAACCTGAAGTGAAGCATCGGAATTTATAACTAGTGTCACAGGAATGGTTCAAAACATAGTCAGTAAGAAGAGTCAGTCTTCTTGTACTTAAGTCATCATTGTGCATTTTCTATTTAATTCTGATGCAATTCCTGTGTTTCATCGTCAATAAGAAGATCAGAGGGATACAGTAAACCTGAAGTGAAGCATCGCAATCTATAACTAGTGTCACGGGAATGGTTCAAAACATAGATAGTAGTAATAGTCAGTCTTCTTGTACTTAAGTCGGCATTGTGCCTTTTGTATTTAATACCGATGCATTTTCTGTGTTTCAACGTCAATAAGAAGGTCCAAAGGATACAGTAAACCTGAAGTGAAGCATCGGAATCTATAACTAGTGTCACTGGAATGGTTCAAATAATAGACAGTAGGAAGATTCAGTCTTCTTGTACTTAAGTCGGCATTGTGCCTTTTGTATTTAATTCCGATGCAATTTCTGTGTTTCATCGTCAATAAGAAGTTCCTAGGGTCACAGTAAACCTGAAGTGAAGCATCGGAAACTATAACTAGTGTCACAGGAATGGTTCAAAACATAGACTGTAAGAAGAGTCAGTCTTCTTGTACATAAGTCGGCATTGAGCCTTTTGTATTTAATTCCGATGCAATTTCTGTGTTTCATCGTCAATAAGAAGGTCCAAGGGATACTGTAAACCTGAAGTGAAGCATCGGAATTAAAAACGGGTCTCACAGGAAAGGATCAAAACATAGACAGTAAGATGAGTCAGTTTTCTTGTATTTAGGTATTCATTGTGACTTTTGTATTTAATTCCGATGCAATTTCTGTGTTTCATCGTCAATAAGTAGGTCCAAGGGGTACAGTAAACCTGAGGTGAAGCATCGGAATCTAAAAGTCGTCTCACAGGAAAGGTTCAAAACATAGACAGTAAGAAGTGTCAGCCTTATTGTACTTATGTCGGCATTGTGCCTTTTGTGTTTGATTCCGATGCGATCTCTGTGTTTCATCGTGAATACGAAGGTCCAAGGGGTACAGTAAACCTGAGGTGAAGCATCGGAATCTAAAACTGGTCTCACAGGAGAGATTCAAACATAGACAGTAAGAAGAGTCAGTCTTCTTGTACTTAAGTCGGCATTGTGCCTTTTGTATTTAGTTCCGATGCAATTTCTGTGTTTCATCGTCAATAAGAAGGTCCAAGGGATACAGTAAACCTTGAGTGAAGCATCGGAATCTATAACTAGTGTCACAGGAATGGTTCAAATCATAGACAGTAGGAAGAGTAAGTCTTATTGTACTTAAGTCGGCGTAGTGCCTTTTGTATTTAATTCCGATGCAATTTCTGTGTTTCATCGTCAATGAGAAGGTCGAAGGGATACAGTACACCTGAAGTGAAGCATCGGAAAATATAACTAGTGTCACAGGAATGGTTCAAAACATAGACAGTAAGAAGAGTCAGTCTTCTTGTACTTAACTCTGCATTGTGTCATTTGTATTTAAATCCGATGGTATTTCTGTGTTTCAACGTCAATAAGAAGGTCCTATGGACACAGTAAACCTGAAGTGAAGCATCGGAATCTATAACTAGTGTCACAGGAATGGTTCAAAACATAGACGGTAAGGAGAGTCTGTGTTCTTGTACTTAAGTCGGCATTGTGCCTTTTGTATTTAATTCCGACGCAATATCTGTGTTTCATCGTCAATAAGAAGGTCAGAGGGATACAGTAAATCTGGAGTGAAGCATCGGAATCTATAACTAGTGACACTGGAATGGTTCAAATCATAGACAGTAGGAAGATTCAGTTTTCTTGTACTTAAGTCGGCATTGTGCCCTTTGTATTGAATTCCGATGCAATTTCTGTGTTTCATAGTCAATAAGAAGGTCCAAGGGATACAGTAAACCTGTAGTGAAGCATCGGAATCTATAACTAGTGTCACAGGAATGGTTCAAAACATAAAGAGTAAGAAGAGTCAGTCTTCTTGTACTTAAGTCGGCATTGTGCCTTTTGTATTTAATTCGGATGCAATTTCTTTGTTTCATCGTCTACAGGAAGGTCAGAGGGATACAGGAAACCTGAAGTGAAGCATCGGAATCTATAACTAGTGTCACAGGAATGGTTCAAAACAAAGACAGTAAGAAGTGTCAGTCTTCTTGTACTTAAGTCGGCATTGTTCCTTTTCTATTTAATTCCGATGCCATGGCTGTGTTTCATCGTCAATAAGAAGGTCCAAGGGATACAGTAAACCTGAAGTGAAGCATCGGAATCTATCACTAGTGTCACAGGATTGGTTCAAACCATAGTCAGTAAGAGGCGTTAGTCTTCTCGTACTTAAGTCGGCATTGTGCCTTTTCTATTTAATTCTGATGCAATTTCTGTGTTTCATCGTCAATAAGAAGGTGCAAGGGTACAGTAAACCTGGAGTGAAGCACCGGACTCTATAACTAGTGTCACAGGAATGGTTCAAGAAGAGTCAGTCTTCTTGTACTTTAGTCGGCATTGCGCCTTTTGTATTCAATTCCGATGCAATTTCTGTGTTTCATAGTCAATAAGAAGGTCCATGGGATACAGTAAACCTGTAGTGAAGCATCGGAATCTATAACTAGTGTCACAGGAATGGTTCAAAACATAAACAGTAAGAAGAGTCAGTCTTCTTGTACTTAAGTCGGCATTGTGCCTTTTGTGTTCGATTCCGATGCAATCTCTGTGTTTCATCGTGAATACGAAGGTCCAAGGGGTACAGTAAACCTGAGGTGAACTATCGGAATCTAAAACTGGTCTCACAGGAGAGATTCAAACATAGACAGTAAGAAGACTCAGTCTCCTTGTACTTAAGTCGCATTGTGGCTTTTGTATTTAATTCCGATGCAATTTCTGTGTTTCATCGTCAATAAGTAGGTCCAAGGTATACAGTAAACCTCAAGTGAAGCATCGGAATCCGTCCCTAGTGTCACAGGAATGGTTCAAAATATAGACAGTAAGAAGAGTCAGTCTTCTTGTACTTATGTCGGCATTGTGCCTTTTGTATTTAATTCCGATGCAATTTCTGTGTTTCATCGTCAATAAGAAGGTCCAAGGCATACAGTAAACCTGGAGTGAAGCATCGGAATCTATAACTAGTGTCAATGGAATGGTTCAAAACATAGACAGTAAGAAGAGTCAGTCTTCTTGTACTTAAGTCGGCATTGTGCCTTTTGTATTTAATTCCGATGCAATTTCTGTGTTTCATCGACAATAAGAAGGTCAGAGGGGTACCGTGAACCTGAAGTGAAGCATCGGAGTCTATAACTAGAGTCACAGGAATGGTTCAAAACATAGACACTAAGAAGGGTCAGTCTTCTTGAACTAAAGTCGGCATTGTTCCTTTTGTATTTAATTCCGATGCAATTTCTGTGTTTCTTCGTCAATAAGAAGGTCCAAGGGATAAGGTAAACCTGGAGTGAAGGATCGGAATCTATAATTAGTGTCTCATGAATGGTTCAAAACATAGTCAGTAAGAAAAGTCAGTCTTCTTGTAGTTATGTCGGCATTGTGCCTTTTGTATTTAATTCCGATGCAATTTCTGTGATTCATCGTCAATAAAAAGTTCAGAGGGATACAGTAAACCTGAAGTGAAGCATCGGAATCTATAACTAGTGTCACAGGAATGGTCAAAACATAGAAGGTAGGAAGAGTCAGTCTTCTTGTACTTAAGTCGGCATTGTGCCTTTTGTATTTAATTCGGATGCAATTTCTTTGTTTCATCGTCTATAGGAAGGTCAGAGGGATACAGCAAACCTGAAGTGAAGCATCGGAATCTGTAACTAGTGTCACAGGAATGGTTCAAAACAAAGACAGTAAGAAGTGTCAGTCTTCTTGTACTTAAGTCGGCATTGTTCCTTTTCTATTTAATTCCGATGCCATGGCTGTGTTTCATCGTCAATAAGAAGGTCCAAGGGATACGGTAAACCTGAAGTGAAGCATCGGAATCTATCACTAGTGTCACAGGAATGGTTCAAACCATAGTCAGTAAGAGGCGTTAGTCTTCTTGTACTGTAGTCGGCATTGCGCCTTTTGTATTCAATTCCGATGCAATTTCTCTGTTTCTTAGTCAATTAGAAGGTCCAAGGGATACAGTAAACCTGTAGTGAAGCATCGGAATCTATAACTAGTGTCACAGGAATGGTTCAAAACATAAACAGTAAGAAGAGTCAGTCTTCTTGTACTTAAGTCGGCATTGTGCCTTTTGTATTTAATTCGGATGCATTTTCTTTGTTTCTTCGTCTATAGGAAGGTCCATGGGAAACAGTATACCTGGAGTGAAGCACCGGAATCTATAACTAGTGTCACAGTAATGGTTCAAAGCATAGACTGTTAGAAGAGTCAGTCTTCTTGTACTGTAGTCGGCATTGTGCGTTTTGTATTTAATTCCGATACAATTTCTGCGTTTTATCGTCAATAAGAAGGTCCAACGGATACAGTAAACCTCGAGTGAAGCATCGGAATCTCTAACTAGTGTCACTGGAATGGTTCAAAACATAGACAGTAAGAAGAGTCTGTCGTCTTGTACTTAATTCTGCATTGTGCCTTTTGTATTTATTTCCGATGCAATTTCTGTGTTTCATCGTCAATAAGAAGGTCCAAGGGATACAGTAAACCTGAAGTGAAGCATCGGAATTTATAACTAGTGTCACAGGAATGGTTCAAAACATAGTCAGTAAGAAGAGTCAGTCTTCTTGTACTTAAGTCATCATTGTGCATTTTCGTTTTAATTCTGATGCAATTTCTGTGTTTCATCGTCAATAAGAAGATCAGAGGGATACAGTAAACCTGAAGTGAAGCATCGCAATCTATAACTAGTGTCAATGGAATGGTTCAAGACATAGATAGTAGGAATAGTCAGTCTTCTTGTACTTAAGTCGGCATTGTGCCTTTTGTATTTAATACCGATGCATTTTCTGTGTTTCAACGTCAATAAGAAGGTCCAAGGGATACAGTAAACCTGAAGTGAAGCATTGGAAACTATAACCAGTGTCACAGGAATGGTTCAAAACATAGACTGTAAGAAGAGTCAGTCTTCTTGTACATAAGTCGGCATTGAGCCTTTTGTATTTAATTCCGATGCAATTTCTGTGTTTCATCGTCAATAAGAAGGTCCAAGGGATACAGTAAACCTGAAGTGAAGCATCGGAATTAAAAACAGGTCTCACAGGAAAGGATCAAAACATAGACAGTAAGATGAGTCAGTTTTCTTGTATTTAGGTATTCATTGTGACTTTTGTATTTAATTCCGATGCATTTTCGGTGTTTCATCGTCAATAAGTAGGTCCAAGGGGTACAGTAAACCTGAGGTGAAGCATCGGAATCTAAAAGTCGTCTCACAGGAAAGGTTCAAAACATAGACAGTAAGAGGTGTCAGCCTTATTGTACTTAAGTCGTCATTGTGCCTTTTGTGTTTGATTCCGATGCGATCTCTGTGTTTCATCGTGAATACGAAGGTCCAAGGGGTACAGTAAACCTGAGGTGAAGTATCGGAATCTAAAACTGGTCTCACAGGAGAGATTCAAACATAGACAGTAAGAAGAGTCAGTCTTCTTGTACTTAAGTCGGCATTGTGCCTTTTGTATTTAGTTCCGATGCAATTTCTGTGTTTCATCGTCAATAAGTAGGTCCAAGGGATACAGTAAACCTCGAGTGAAGCATCGGAATCTATCCCTAGTGACACAGGAATGGTTCAAAATTTAGACAGTAAGAAGAGTCAGTCTTCTTGTACTTATGTCGGCATTGTGCCTTTTGTATTTAATTCCGATGCAATTTCTGTGTTTCATCGTCAATAAGAAGGTCCAAGGGATACAGTAAACCTGGAGTGAAGCATCGGAATCTATCACTAGTGTCACAGGAATGGTTCAAATCATAGACAGTAGGAAGAGTAAGTCTTCTTGTACTTAAGTCGGCATTGTGCCTTTTGTATTTAATTCCGATGCAATTTCTGTGTTTCATCGTCAATGAGAAGGTCGAAGGGATACACTACAAATGAAGTGAAGCATCGGAAACTATAACTAGTGTCACAGGAATGGTTCAAAACATAGACAGTAAGAAGAGTCAGTCTTCTTGTACTTAAGTCTGCATTGTGTCATTTGTATTTAAATCCGATAGTATTTCTGTGTTTCATCGTCAATAAGAAGGTCCTAGGGACACAGTAAACCTGAAGTGAAGCATCGGAATCTATAACTAGTGTCACAGGAATGGTTCAAAGCATAGACGGTAAGAAGAGTCAGTGTTCTTGTACTTAAGTCGGCATTGTGCCTTTTGTATTTAATTCCGACGCAATATCTGTGTTTCATCGTCAATGAGAAGGTCAGAGGGATATAGTAAACCTGGAGTGAAGCATCGGAATCTATGACTAGTGTCACTGGAATGGTTCAAATCATAGACAGTAGGAAGATTTAGTCTTCTTGTACTTAAGTCGGCATTGTGCCTTTTGTATTTAATTCCGATGCAATTTCTGTGTTTCATCGTCAATAAGAAGTTCCTAGGGACACAGTAAACCTGAAGTGAAGCATCGGAAAATATAACTAGTGTCACAGGAATGGTTCAAAACAAAGACAGTAAGAAGTGTCAGTCTTCTTATACTTAAGTCGGCATTGTTCCTTTTCTATTTAATTCCGATGCCATATCTGTGTTTCATCGTCAATAAGAAGGTCCAAGGGATACAGTAAACCTCAAGTGAAGCATCGGAATCCATCCCTAGTGTCACAGGAATGGTTCAAAGTATAGACAGTAAGAAGAGTCAGTCTTCTTGTACTTATGTCGGCATTGTGCCTTTTGTATTTAATTCCGATGCAATTTCTGTGTTTCATCGACAATAAGAAGGTCAGAGGGGTACCGTAAACCAGAAGTGAAGCATCGGAATCTATAACTAGAGTCACAGGAATGGTTCAAAGCATAGACAGTAAGAAGGGTCAGTCTTCTTGAACTAATGTCGGCATTGTGCCTTTTGTATTTAATTCCGATGCAATTTCTGTGTTTCTTCGTCAATAAGAAGGTCCAAGGGATAAGGTAAACCTGGAGTGAAGCATCGGAATCTATAATTAGTGTCTCAAGAATGGTTCAAAACATAGTCAGTAAGAAGAGTCAGTCTTCTTGTAGTTATGTCGGCATTGTGCCTTTTGTATTTAATTCCGATGCAATTTCTGTGATTCATCGTCAATAAAAAGTTCAGAGGGATACAGTAAACCTGAAGTGAAGCATCGGAATCTATAACTAGTGTCACAGGAATGGTCAAAACATAGACAGTACGAAGAGTCAGTCTTCTTGTACTTAAGTCGGCATTGTGCCTTTTGAATTTAATTCGGATGCAATTTCTTTGTTTCATCGTCTATAGGAAGGTCAGAGGGATACAGCAAACTGAAGTGAAGCATCGGAATCTATAACTAGTGTCACAGGAATGGTTCAAAACAAAGACAGTAAGAAGTGTCAGTCTTCTTATACTTAAGTCGGCATTGTTCCTTTTCTATTTAATTCCGATGCCATATCTGTGTTTCATAGTCAATAAGAAGGTCCAAGGGATACAGTAAACCTGTAGTGAAGCATCGGAATCTATAACTAGTGTCACAGGAATGGTTCAAAACATAGTCAGTAAGAAGAGTCAGTCTTCTTGTACTTAAGTCATCATTGTGCATTTTCTATTTAATTCTGATGCAATTCCTGTGTTTCATCGTCAATAAGAAGATCAGAGGGATACAGTAAAGCTGAAGTGAAGCATCGCAATCTATAACTAGTGTCACGGGAATGGTTCAAAACATAGATAGTAGTAATAGTCAGTCTTCTTGTACTTAAGTCGGCATTGTGCCTTTTGTATTTAATACCGATGCATTTTCTGTGTTTCAACGTCAATAAGAAGGTCCAAAGGATACAGTAAACCTGAAGTGAAGCATCGGAATCTATAACTAGTGTCACTGGAATGGTTCAAATCATAGACAGTAGGAAGATTCAGTCTTCTTGTACTTAAGTCGGCATTGTGCCTTTTGTATTTAATTCCGATGCAATTTCTGCGTTTCATCGTCAATAAGAAGTTCCTAGGGTCACAGTAAACCTGAAGTGAAGCATCGGAAACTATAACTAGTGTCACAGGAATGGTTCAAAACATAGACTGTAAAAAGAGTCAGTCTTCTTGTACATAAGTCGGCATTGAGCCTTTTGTATTTAATTCCGATGCAATTTCTGTGTTTCATCGTCAATAAGAAGGTCCAAGGGATACAGTAAACCTGAAGTGAAGCATCGGAATTAAAAACGGGTCTCACAGGAAAGGATCAAAACATAGACAGTAAGATGAGTCAGTTTTCTTGTATTTAGGTATTCATTGTGACTTTTGTATTTAATTCCGATGCAATTTCTGTGTTTCATCGTCAATAAGTAGGTCCAAGGGGTACAGTAAACCTGAGGTGAAGCATCGGAATCTAAAATTCGTCTCACAGGAAAGGTTCAAAACATAGACAGTAAGAAGTGTCAGCCTTATTGTACTTATGTCGGCATTGTGCCTTTTGTGTTTCATTCCGATGCGATCTCTGTGTTTCATCGTGAATACGAAGGTCCAAGGGGTACAGTAAACCTGAGGTGAAGTATCGGAATCTAAAACTGGTCCCACAGGAGAGATTCAAACATAGACAGTAAGAAGAGTCAGTCTTCTTGTACTTAAGTCGGCATTGTGCCTTTTGTATTTAGTTCCGATGCAATTTCTGTGTTTCATCGTCAATAAGAAGGTCCAAGGGATACAGTAAACCTTGAGTGAAGCATCGGAATGTATAACTAGTGTCACAGGAATGGTTCAAATCATAGACAGTAGGAAGAGTAAGTCTTATTGTACTTAAGTCGGCATAGTGCCTTTTGTATTTAATTCCGATGCAATTTCTGTGTTTCATCGTCAATGAGAAGGTCGAAGGGATACAGTACACCTGAAGTGAAGCATCGGAAATTATAACTAGTGTCACAGGAATGGTTCAAAACATAGACAGTAAGAAGAGTCAGTCTTCTTGTACTTAAGTCTGCATTGTGTCATTTGTATTTAAATCCGATGGTATTTCTGTGTTTCAACGTCAATAAGAAGGTCCTATGGACACAGTAAACCTGAAGTGAAGTATCGGAATCTATAACTAGTGTCACAGGAATGGTTCAAAACATAGACGGTAAGGAGAGTCAGTGTTCTTGTACTTAAGTCGGCATTGTGCCTTTTGTATTTAATTCCGACGCAATATCTGTGTTTCATCGTCAATAAGAAGGTCAGAGGGATACAGTAAATCTGGAGTGAAGCATCGGAACCTATAACTAGTGTGACAGGAATGGTTCAAAACATAGACAGTAAGAAAAGTCAGTCGTCTTGTACTTAAGTCGGCATTGTGCATTTTCTATTTAATTCCGATGCAATTTCTGTGTTTCATCGTGAATAAGAAGGTCAGCGGGATACAGTAAACCTGAAGTGAAGCATCCGAATCTATAACTAGTGTCACAGGAATGGTTCAAAACATAGTCAGTAAAAAGAGTCAGTCTTTTTATACATAAGTCGCCATTGTACCTTTTGTGTTTAATTCCGATGCAGTTTCTATGTTTCATCGTCAATAAGAAGGTCCAAGAGATACAGTAAACCAGAAGTGAAGCATCGGAATCCATAACTAGTGTCACAGGAATGGTTCAAAACATAGACAGTAAGAAGACTCAGTCTTCTTGTACTTAAGTCGGCATTGTGCATTTTGTATTTAAATCCGATGCAATTTCTGTGTTTCATCGTCAACAAGAAGGTCCAAGGGATACAGTAAACCTGAAGTGAACCATCGGAATTATAAACTGGTCTCACAGGAAAGGATCAAAACATAGACATTAAGATGAGTCAGACTTCTTGTATTTAGGTTTTCACTGTGACTTATGTATTTAATTCCGATGCAATCTCTGTGTTTCATCGTGAATACGAGGGTCCAAGGGGTACAGTAAACCTGAGGTGAAGTATCGGAGTCTAAAACTGGTCTCACTGGAGACATTCAAAACATAGACAGTAAGAAGAGTCAGTCTTCTTGTACCTAAGTCGCAATTGTGCCTTTTGTATTTAATTCCGATGCAATTTCTGTGTTTCATCGTCTATAAGAAGGTCCAAGCGACACAGTAAACCTGAAGTGAAGCATCGGAATCTATAACTAGTGTCACAGGAATGGTTCAATACATAGCCAGTAAGAAGAGTCAGTCTTCTTGTACTTAAGTAAGCATTGTGGCGTTTCTATTTAATTCCGTTGGAATTTCTGTGTTTCAACGTCAATAAGAAGGTCAGATGGATACAGTAAACCTAAAGTGAAGCATCGGGATCTATAACTAGAGTCAAGGGAATGGTTCAAACATAGTCAGTAAAAAGAGTCATTCTTCTTGTACTTAAGTCGGCATTGTACCTTTTGTATTTAATCCCGATGCAATTTCTGTATTTCATCGTCAATAAGAAGGTCCAAGGGATACAGTAAACCTAAAGTGAAGCATCGGAATCTATAAGTAGTGTCACAGGAATGGTTCAAAACATAGACAGTAAGAAGAGTCAGTCTTCTTGTACTTAAGTCGGTATTGTGCCTTTTGTATTTAATTCTGATGCAGTTTCTGTGTTTTATCGTCAATAAGAAGGTCAGAGGGATACAGTAAACCTGAAGTGAAGCATCGGAATCTATAACTAGTGTCTCAGGAATGGTTCAAAACGTAGACAGTAAGAAGAGTCAGTCTTCTTGTCCTTAAGTCGGCATTGTGCCTTTTGTATTTAGTTACGATGCAATTTCTGTGTTTCATCGTCAATAAGAAGGTTCAAGGGATACAGTAAGCCTGGAGTGAAGCATCGGAATCTATAACTAGTGTCACAGGAGTGGTTCAAAACATAGACAGTAAGGAGAGTCAGTCTTCTTGTACTTAAGTCGGCATTGTGCCTTTTGTATTTAATTCCGATGCAACTTCTCTGTTTCATCATCAATAAGAAGGTCCAAGGGAAGCAGTAAACCTGAAGTGAAGCATCGGAATCTAAAGGTCGTCTCACAGGAATGGTTCAAAACATAGTCTGTATGAAGTGTCAGCCTTATTGTGCTTAAGTCGGCATTGTGCCTTTTGTGTTTGATTCCGATGCAATCTCTGTGTTTCATCGTGAATACGAAGGTCCATGGGGTACAGTAAACCTGAGGTGAAGTATCGGAAACTAAAAGTGGTCCCACAGGAGAGATTCAAAACATAGACAGTAAGAAGAGTCAGTCTTCTTCTACTTATGTCGGAATTGTGCCTTTTGTATTTAATTCCGATGCAATTTCTGTGTTTCATCGTCAATAAGAAGGTCCAAGGGATACTGTAAACCTGAAGTGAAGCATCGGAATCTAAAACTGGTCTCACAGGAAAGTTCAAAACATAGACAGTAAGAAGAGTCAGTCTTCTTGCACTTAAGTCAGCATTGTGCCTTTCGTATTTAATTCCGATGCAAATTTCTGTGTTTCATCGTCAATAAGTAGGTCCAGGGGACACAGTAAACCTGAAGTGAAGCATCGGAATCTATAACTAGTGTCACAGGAACGGTTCAAAACATAGACAGTAAAAAGAGTCAGTCTTCTTGTACTTAAGTCGGCATTATGCCTTTTGTAATTAATTCCGATGCAATTTCTGTGTTTCATCGTCAATAAGAAGGTCAGAGGGACACAGTAACCCTGAAGTGAAGCATCATAATCTATAACTAGTGTCACAGGAATGGTTCAAAACATAGTCAGTAAAAAGAGTCAGTCTTCCTGTACCTAAGTCGGCATTGTGCCTTTTGTATTTAATTCCGATGCAATTTCTGTGTTTCATCGTCAATAAGAAGGCCAAGGGATACAGTAAACCTGAAGTGATGCATCGGAATCTATAACTAGTGTCACAGGAATGGTTCAAAGCATAGACAGTAGGAAGAGTCAGTCTTCTTGTACTTAAGTCGGCATTGTGCCTTTTGTATTTAATTCCGATGCAATTTCTGCGTTTCATCGTCAATAAGAAGGTCCAAGGTATACAGTAAACCTGAAGTGAAGCATCGGAATTATAAACTGGTCTCACAGCAAAGCATCAAAACATAGACAGTAAGATGAGTCAGTCTTCCTGTATTTAGGTCTTCATTGTGACTTCTGCATTTAATTCCGATGCAATTTCTGTGCTTCATCGTCAATAAGAAGGTCCAAGGGAAACAGTAAACCTGAAGTGAAGCAACGGAATGTAAAAGTCGTCTCACAGGAAAGGTTCAAAACATAGACAGTAAAAAGTGTCAGCCTTATTGTACTTAAGTCGGCATTGTGCCTTTTGTGTTTGATTCAGATGCAATCTCTGTGTTTCATCGTGAATACGAAGGTCCATGGGGTACAGTAAACCTGAGGAGTAGCATAGCAATCTACAACTAGTGTCACAGGAATGGCTCAAAACATAGTCAGTAAGAAGAGTCAGTCTTCTTGTACTTAAGTCGGCATTGTGCCTTTTCTATTTAATTCCGATGCAATTTCTGTGTTTCATCATGAATAAGAAGGTCAGAGGGATACAGTGAACCTGAAGTGAAGCATCCGAATCTATAACTAGTGTCACAGGAATGGTTCAAAACATAGTCAGTAAAAAGAGTCAGTCTTCTTGTACTTAAGTCGGCATTGTGCCTTTTGTATTTAATTCCGATGCAATTTCTGTGTTTCATCGTCAATAAGAAGGTCAGAGGGATACAGTAAATCTGAAGTGAAGCATCTGAATCTATAACTAGTGTCACAGGAATGGTTCTAATCATAGTCAGTAAGAAGAGTCAGTCTTTTTGTACTTAAGTCGGCATTGTGCCTTTTGTGTTTAATTCCGATGGAGTTTCTATGTTTCATCGTCAATAAGAAGGTCCAAGAGATACAGTAAACCAGAAGTGAAGCATCGGAATCCATAACTAGTGTCACAGGAATGGTTCAAAACATAGACAGTAAGAAGAGGCAGTCTTCTTGTACTTACGTCGGCATTGTGCCTTTTGTATTTAATTCCGATGCAATTTCTGTGTTTCATCGTTAATAAGAAGGTCCAAGGGATACAGTAAACCTGAAGTGAACCATCGGAATTATAAACTGGTCTCACAGGAAAGGAACAAAACATAGACAGTAAGATGAGTCAGTCTTCTTGTATTTAGGTTTTCACTGTGACTTATGTATTTAATTCCGATGCAATTTCTGTGTTTCATCGTCAATAAGAAGGTCCAAGGAAACAGTAAACCTGAATTGAAGCATCGGAATCTAAAAGTCGTCTCACAGGAAAGGTTCAAAGCATAGACAGTAAGACGTGTCAGCCTTATTGTACTTAAGTCGGCATTTTGCCTCTTGTGTTTGATTCCGATGCAATCTCTGTGTTTCATCATGAATACGAAGGTCCAAGGGGTACAGTAAACCTGAGGTGAAGTATCGGAGTCTAAAACTGGTCTCACTGGAGAGATTCAAAACATAGACAGTAAGAAGAGTCAGTCTTCTTGTACTTAAGTCGGCATTGTGCCTTTTGTATTTAATTCCGATGCAATTTCTGTGTTTCATCGTCAATAAGAAGGTCAGAGGGATACAGTAAACCTGAAGTGAAGCATCGGAATCTATAACTAGTGTCACAGGAATGGTTCTAATCATAGTCAACAAGAAAAGTCAGTCTTTTTGTACTTAAGTCGGTATTGTCCCTTTTGTGTTTAATTCCGATGCTATTTCTGTGTATCTTGGTCAATAAGAAGGTCCAAGCGATACAGTAACCCTGAAGTGATGCATCGGAATCTATAACTAGAGTCAAGGGAATGGGTCAAAACATAGTCAGTAAAAAGAGTCATTCTTCTTGTACTTAAGTCGGCATTGTACCTTTTGTATTTAATCCCGATGCAATTTCTGTGTTTCATCGTCAATAAGAAGGTCCAAGGGATACAGTAAACCTAAAGTGAAGCATCGGAATCTATAAGTAGTGTCACAGGAATGGCTCAAAACATAGACAGTAAGAAGAGTCAGTTTTCTTGTACTTAAGTCGGTATTGTGCCTTTTGTATTTAATTCTGATGCAGTTTCTGTGTTTCATCGTCAATACGATGGTCAGAGGGATAGAGTAAACCTGAAGTGAAGCATCGGAATCTATAACTAGTGTCACAGGAATAGTTCAGACCATAGTCAGTAAAAAGAGTCAGTCTTCTTGTACTTAAGTCCGCATTGTGCTTTTCCTATTTAATTCCGATGCTATTTCTGTGTTTCATCGTCAATAAGAAGGTCAGAGGGATACAGTAAACCTGAAGTGAAGCATCGGAATCTATAGCTAGTGTCACAGGAATGGTTCAAAACATAGTCAGTAAGAGAAGTCAGTCTCTTTGTCCATAAGTCGGCATTGTGCCTTTTGTATTTAGTTACGATGCAAATTCTGTGTTTCATCGTGAATAAGAAGGTTCAAGGGATATAGTAAACCTGGAGTGAATCATCGGAATCTATAACTAGTGTCACAGGAATGGTTCAAAACATAGACAGTAAGAAGAGTCAGTCTTCTTGTACTTAAGACAGCATTGTGCTTTTCGTATTTAATTCCGATGCAATTTCTGTGTCTCATCGTCAATAAGAAGGTCCAAGGGATACAGTTAACCTGAAGGGAAGCATTGGAATCTAATACTGGTCCCACAGGAAAGGTTCAAAACATACACAGTAAGAAGAGTCAGTCTTCTTTTACTTAAGTCTGCATTGTGTCATTCGTATTTAATTCCGATGCGATATCAGTGTTTCATCGTCAATAAGAAGGTGCAAGGGACACAGTAAACCTGAAGTGAAGCATCGGAATCTATAACTAGTGTCACAGGAACGGTTCAAAACATAGACAGTAAGAAGAGTCAGTCTTCTTGTACTCAAGTCGGCATTATGCCTTTTGCATTTAATTCCGATGCAATTTCTGTGTTTCATCCTCTTTAAGAAGGTCAGAGGGATACAGTAAACCTGAAGAGAAGCTTAGCAATCTACGGCTAGTGTCACAGGAACGGTTCAAACCATGGTCAGCAAGAAGAGTCAGTCTTCTTGTACTTAAGTTGGCTTTGTGCCTTTTGTATTTAATTCCGATGCAATTTCTGTGTTTCATCGTCAATAAGAAGGTTAGAGGGATACAGTAACCCTGAAGTGAAGCATCAGAATCTATAACTAGTGTCACAGGAATGGTTCAAAACATAGAAAGTAAGAAGGGTCAGTCTTCTTTTAATTAAGTCGGCATTGTGCCTTTTCTATTTAAGTCCGATGCAATTTCTGTGTTTCATCGTCAATAAGAAGGTCCAAGGAATACAGTAAAACTGAAGTCATGCATCGTAATCTATAACTAGTGTCACAGGAATGGTTCAAAACATAGACAGTAAGAAGAGTCAGTCTTCTTGTACTTAAGAAGGCATTGTGGCGTATCTATTTAATTCCGATGCAATTTCTGTGTTTCATCGTCAATAAGAAGGTCAGAGGGATACAGTAAACATGAAGTGAAGCATCGGGATCTATAAGTTGAGTCACAGGAATGGTTCATAACATAGTCAGTAAGAAGAGTCAGTCTTCTTGAACTTAAGTCGGCATTGTGCCTTTTGTATTTAATTCCGGTGCAATTTCTGTGTTTCATCGTCAATAAGAAGGTCCAAGGGATACAGTAATTCTGAAGTGAAGCATCGGAATCTAAAACTAGTGTCACAGGAATGGTTCAAAACATAGTCAGTAAAAAGAGTCAGTCTTCTTGTACTTAAGTCGGCATTGTGCATTTTGTATTTAATTCCGATGCAATATCTGTGTTTCATCGTCAATGAGAAGGTCAGAGGGATACAGTAAACCTGAAGTGAAGCATCGGAATCTAAAAGTCGTCTCACAGCAAAGGTTCAAAACATAGACAGTAAGAAGTGTCAGCCTTATTGTACTTAAGTCGGCATTGTGCCTTTTGTGTTTGATTCTGATGCAATCTCTGTGTTTCATCGTGAATACGAAGGTCCAAGGGGTACAGTAAACCTGAAGTGAAGCATAGCAATCTACAACTAGTGTCACAGGAATGGCTCAAAACATAGTCAGTAAGAAGAGTCAGTCTTCTTGTACTTAAGTCGGCATTGTGCCTTTTGTATTTAATTTCGACGCAATTTCTGTATTTCATCGTCAATAAGAAGGTAAGAGGTATACAGTAAACCTGAAGTGAAGCATAGCAATCTACAACTAGTGACACAGGAATTTCTCAAGTCTTAGACAGTAAGAAGAGTCAGTCTTCTTGTACTTAAGTCGGCATTGTGCCTTTTGTATTTAATTCCGATGCAATTTCTGTGTTTCATCGTCAATAAGAAGGTCAGAGGGATGCAGTAACCCTCGAGAGAAGCATCGGAATCTATAACTAGTGTCACAGGAATGATTCAAAACATAGACAGTGAGAAGGGTCAGTCTTCTTGTACTTAAGTTGGCATTGTGCCTTTCGTATTTAATTCCGATGCAATTTCTGTGTTTCATTGTCAATAAGAAGGTCCAATGGATACAGTTAACCTGAAGTGAAGCATTGGAATCTAATACTGGTCCCACAGGAAAGGCTCAAAACATAGACAGTAAGAAGAGTCAGTCTTCTTGTACTTAGGTCGGTATTGTGATTTTGAATTTAATTCCGATGCAATTTCGGTGTTTCACCGTCAATAAGAAGGTCCAAGGGATACAGTAAACCTGAAGTGAAGCATCGGAATCTATAACTAGTGTCACAGGAATGGTTCAAAACATAGACAGTAAGAAGAGTCACTCTTCTTGTACTTAAGTCGGCTTTGTGCCTTTTCTATTTAATTCCGATGCAATTTCAGTGTTTCATCGTCAATAAGAAGGTCCAAGGGATACAGTAAACCTGAAGCGAAGCATCGGAATCTATAACTAGTGTCACAGGAATGGTTCAAACCATAGACAGTAAGATGAGTCAGTCTTCTTGTACTTAAGTCGGCATTGTGCCTCTTCTATTTAATTCCGATGCAATTTCTGTGTTTCATCGTCAATAAGAAGATCAGAGGGATACAGTAAACCTGAAGTGAAGCATCGGAATCTATAACTAGTGTCACAGGAATGCCTCAAAACAGAGTCTGTAAGAAGAGTCAGTCTTTTTGTACTTAAGTCGGCATTGAGCCTTTTGTGTTTAATTCCGATGCAATTTCTGTGTTTCATCGTCAATAAGAAGAACAGAGGGATACAGTAAACCTGAAGTGAAGCATCGGAATCTATAACTAGTGTCACAGGAATGGTTCAAATCATTGACAGTAGGAAGAGTCAGTCTTCTTGTACTTAAGACGGCATTGTGCCTTTTGTATTAACTTCCGATGCAATTTCTGTGTTTCATCGTCAATAAGAAGGTCCAACGGATACAGTAAACCTGAAGTGAAGCATCGGAATCTATAACTAGTGTCACAGGAATGGTTCAAAACATAGCCAGTAAGAAGAGTCAGTCTTCTTGTACTTAAGTAGGCATTGTGCCTTTTATATTTAATTCCGATGCAATTTCTGTGTTTCATCGTCAATAAGAAGGTCCAAGGGATACAGTAGACCTGAATTGAAGCATAGGAATCTATAACTAGTGTCACAGGAATGGTTTAAAACATAGTCAGTAAGAAGAGTCAGTCTTCTTGTACGTAATTCGGCATTGTGCCTTTTGTATTTAATTCCGATGCAATTTCTGTGTTTCATCGTCAAGAAGAAGGTCACAGGGATACAGTAAACATGAAGTGAAGCATCGGAATCTATAACTAGAGTCACAGGATTGGTTCAAAACTTAGAAAGTAAGAGGAGTCAGTCTTCTTGTACTTAAGTCGGCATTGTGCCTCTTGTATTTAATTCCGATGCAATTTCTGTGTTTCATCGTCAATAAGAAGGTCAGAGGGATACAGTAAACCTGAAAAGAAGCATCGGAATCTATAACTAGTGTCACAGGAATGCTTCAAAACATAGGCAGTAAGAAGAGTCAGTCTTCTTGTACTTAAGTCGGTATTGTGATTTTGTATTTAATTCCGATGCAATTTCTTTGTTTAATCGTCAATAACAAGGTCCAAGGGATACAGTAAACCTGAAGTGAAGCATCGGAATCTATAACTAGTGTCACAGGAGTGGTTCAAAACATAGTCAGTAAGAAGAGTCAGTCTTCTTGTACTTAAGTCGGCATTGTGCCTTTTCTATATAATTCCGATGCAATTTCTGTGTTTCATCGTCAATAAGAAGGTCCAAGGGATACAGTAACCCTGGAGTGAAGCATCGGAATCTATAACTAGTGTCTCAGGAATGGTTTAGACATAGACAGTAAGAAGGGTCAGTCTTCTTGTACTTAAGTCGGCATTGTGCCTTTTGTATTTAATTCCGATGCAATTTCTGTGTTTCATCGTAGATAAGATGGTCCAAGGGATACAGTAGACCTGAATTGAAGCATCGGAATCTATAACTAGTGTCACAGGAATGGTTCAAAACACAGACAGTAAGAAGAGTCAGTCTTCTTGTACGTAAGTCGGCATTGTGCCTTTTGTATTTAATTCCGATGCAATTTCTGTGTTTCATCGTCAATAAGAAGGTCAGAGGGATACAGTAAACCAGAAGTGAAGCATCGGAATCTATAACTAGTGTCACAGGAGTGGGTCAAAGCATAGTCAGTAAAACGAGTCAGTCTTCTTGTACTTAAGTCGGCATTGTGCCTTTTGTATTTAATTCCGATGCAATTTCTGTGTTTCATTGTCAATAAGAAGGTCAGAGGGGTACAGTAAACCTGAAGAGAAGCATCGGAATCTATAACTAGTGTCAAAGGAATGTTTCAAAACATAGACAGTAGGAAGAGTCCCTCTTCGTGTACTTAAGTCGGCATTGTGCCTTTTGTATTTAATTCCGATGCAATTTCTGTGTTTCATCCTTAATAAGAAGATCAGAGGGATGCAGTAAACCTGAAGTAAAGCATCGGAATCTATTACATGTGTCACAGGAATGGTTCAAAACATTGACAGTAGGAAGAGTCAGTCTTCTTGTACTTAAGTCGGCATTGTGCTTATTGTATTTTATTCCGATGCAATTTCTGTGTTTCATCGTCAATAAGAAGGGCCAAGGGATACACTAAACCTGAAGTGAAACATCGGAATCTATAACTAGTGTCACAGGAATGCTTCAAAACATAGACAGTAAGAAGAGTCAGTCTTCTTGTACTTAAGTCGGTATTGTGATTTTGTATTTAATTCTGATGCAATTTCTGCGTTTCATCGTCAATAACAAGGTCCAAGGGATACAGTAAACCTGAAGTGAAGCATCGGAATCTAAAACTAGTGACACAGGAATGGTTCAAAACTTAGTCAGTAAGAAGAGTCAGTCTTCTTGTACTTAAGTCGGCATTGTGCCTTTTCTATATAATTCCGATGCAATTTCTGTGTTTCATCGTCAATAAGAAGGACCAAGGAATACAGTAACCCTGGAGTGAAGCATCGGAATCTATAACTAGTGTCTCAGGAATGGTTTTAACCATAGACAGTAAGAAGGGTCAGTCTTCTTGTACTTAAGTCGGCATTGTGCTTTTGGATTTAATTCCGATGCAATTTCTGGGTTTCATCGTCAATAAGAAGGTCCAACGGATACAGTAGACCTGAATTGAAGCATCGGAATCTATAACTAGTGTCACAGGAATGGTTCAAAACATAGACAGTAAGAAGAGTCAGTCTTCTTGTACGTAAGTCAGCATTGTGCCTTTTGTATTTAATTCCGATGCAATTTCTGTGTTTCATCGTCAATAAGAAGGTCAGACGGATACAGTAAACATGAAGTGAGGCATCGGAATCTACAACTACTGTCACAGGATTGGTTCAAAGCTTAGACAATAAGAGGAGTCAGTCTTCTTGTACTTAAGTCGGCATTGTGCCTTTTGTATTTAATTCCGATGCAATTTCTGTGTTTCATCGTCAATTAGAAGGTCAGAGGGATACAGTAAACCAGAAGTGAAGCATCGGAATCTGTAACTAGTGTCACAGGAGTGGTTCAAAACATAGTCAGTAGAACGAGTCAGTCTTCTTGTACTTATGTCGGCATTGTGCCTTTTGTATTTAATTCCGATGCAATTTCTGTGTTTCATCGTCAACAAGAAGGTCAGAGGGATACAGTAAACCTGAAGTGAAGCATCGGAATCTATTACTAGTGTCACAGGAATGGTTCAAAACATAGACAGTAGGAGGAGTCAGTCTTCTTGTACTTAAGTCGGCATTGTGCCTTTTGCATTTAATTCGGATGCAATTTCTGTGTTTCATCGTCAACAGGAAGGTCCAAGGAATACAGTTAACCTGAAGTGAAGCATCGGAATCTATAACTAGACTCACAGGAATGGTTCAAAAGATAGACAGTAAGAAAAGTCTTTCGTCTTGTACTTAATTCGGCATGGTGCCTTTTGTATTTAATTCCGATGCAATTTCTGTGTTTCATCGTCAATTAGAAGGTCAGAATGATACAGTAAACCAGAAGTGAAGCATCGGAATCTATAACTAGTGTCACAGGAGTGGTTCAAAACATAGTCAGTAAAACGAGTCAGTCTTCTTGTACTTAAGTCGACATTGTGCCTTTTGTATTTAATTCCGATGCAATTTCTGTGTTTCATCGTCAATAAGAAGGTCAGAGGGATACAGTAAACCTGAAAAGAAGCATCGGAATTTATAACTAGTGTCACAGGAATGGTTCAAAGCATAGACAGAAAGAAGAGTCAGTCTTCTTGTACTTAAGTCGGCATTGTGCTTTTCTATATAATTCCGATGCAATTTCTGTGTTTCATGGTCAATAAGAAGGTCCAAGGGATACAGTAACCCTGGAGTGAAGCATCGGAATCTATAACTAGTGTCTCAGGAATGGTTTTAAACATAGACAGTAAGAAGGGTCAGTCTGCTTGTACTTAAGTCGGCATTGTGCCTTTTGTATTTAATTCCGATGCGATTTCTGTGTTTCATCGTCAATAAGAAGGTCCAAGGGCGACAGTAGACCTGAATTGAAGCATCGGAATAGATAACTAGTGTCACAGGAATGGTTCAAACCATAGTCAGTAAGAAGAGTCAGTCTTCTTGTAGTTAAGTCGGCATTGTGCCTTTTTTATTTAATTCCAATGCAATTTCTGTGATTCATCGTCAATAAGAAGGTCAGAGGGATACAGTAAACCTTAAGTGAAGCATCGGAATCTATAACTAGTGTTTCACGAATGGTTCAAAACATAGAGTGTTGGAAGAGTCAGTCTTCTTGTACTTAAGTCGGCATTGTGCCTTTCGTATTTAATTCCGATGCAATTTCTGTGTTTCATCGTCAATAAGAAGGTTTAAGGGATACAGTGAACCTGAAGTGAAGCATCGGAATCCATAACTAGTGTCACATGAATGGTTCAAAACATAGTCAGTAAGAAGTGTCAGTCTTCTTGTACTTAAGTCAGCATTGTGCCTTTTGTATTTAATTCCGATGCAATTTCTGTGTTTCATCGTCAATAAGGAGGTCAGAGGGATACAGTAAACCTGAAGTGAAGCATCGGAATTTATAACTAGTGTCACAGGAATGGTTCAAAACATAGACAGTAGGAGGAGTCAGTCTTCTTGTACTTAAGTCGGCATTGTGCCTTTTGTATTTACATCGGATGCAATTTCTGTGTTTCATCGTCAACAGGAAGGTCCAAGGGATACAGTAAACCTGAAGTGAAGCATCGGAATCTATAACTAGAGTCACAGGAATGGTTCAAAAGATAGACAGTAAGAAAAGTTTGTCGTCTTGTACTTAAGTCGGCATGGTGAATTTTGTATTTAATTCCGATGCAATTTCTGTGTTTCATCGTCAATTAGAAGGTCAGAGGGATACAGTAAACCCGAAAAGAAGCATCGGAATCTATAACTAGTGTCACAGGAATGGTTCAAAACATAGACAGAAAGAAGAGTCAGTCTTCTTGTACTTAAGTCGGCATTGTGCCTTTTGTATTTAATTCCGATGCAATTTCTGTGATTCATCGTTAATAAGAAGATCAGAGGCATACAGTAAACCTGAAGTGAAGCATCAGAATCTATTACAAGTGTCACAGGAATGGTTCAAAACATTGACAGTAGGAAGAGTCAGTCTTCTTGTACATAAGTCGGCATTGTGCTTTTTGTATTTCATTCCGATGCAATTTCCGTGTTTCATCGTCAATAAGAAGGGCCAAGGGATACAGTAAAATTGAAGTGAAGCATCTTAATCTATAACTAGTGTCACAGGAATGCTTCAAAACATAGACAGTAAGAAGAGTCAGTCTTCTTGTACTTAAGTCGGTATTGTGATTTTGTATTTAATTCCGATGCAATTTCTGTGTTTAATCGTCAATAAGCAGGTCCAAGGGATATAGTAACCCTGGAGTGAAGCATCGGAATCTATAACTAGTGTCTCAGGAATGGTTTTAAACATAGACAGTAAGAAGGGTCAGTCTTCTTGTACTTAAGTCAGCATTGTGCCTTTTGTATTTAATTCCGATGCAATTTCTGTGTTTCATCGTCAATAACAAGGTTTAAGGGTTACAGTAAACATGAAGTGAAGCATCGGAATCCATAACTAGTGTCACAGGAATGGTTCAAACCATAGTCAGTAAGAGGGGTCAGTCTTCTTGTACTTAAGTCAGCATTGTGCCTTTTGTATTTAATTCCGATGCAATTTCTGTGTTTCATCGTCAATAAGAAGGTCACAGGGATACAGTAAACCTGAAGTGAAGCATCGGAATCTATAAATAGTGTCACAGGAATGGTTCAAAACATAGACAGTAGGAAGAGTCAGTCTTCTTGTACTTAAGTCGGCATTGTGCTTTTTGTATTTTATTCGGATGCAATTTCTGTGTTTCATCGTCAATAGGAAGGTCAGAGGGATACAGTAAACCGGAAGTGAAGCATCGGAATCTATAACTAGTGTCACAGGAATGGTTCAAAACATAAACAGTGAGAAAAGTCAGTCTTTTTGTACTTAAGTCGGCATTGTGCCTTTTCTATTTAATTCCGATGCAATATGTGTTTTTCACTGTCAATAAGAAGGTCCAATCGATACAGTAAACCTGAAGTGAAGCATCGGAATGTGTAACTAGTGTCACAGGAATGGTTCAAGGCATAGTCAGTAAGAAGAGTCAGTCTTCTTGTAGTTAAGTCGGCATTGTGGCATTTGTATTTAATTCCGATGCAATTTCTGTATTTCATCGTCAATAAGAAGGGCCAAGGGATACAGTAAACCTGAAGTGAAGCATCGGAATCTATACCATGTGTCACAGGAATGGTTCAAAGCATTCACAGTAGGAAGAGTCAGTCCACATGTACTTAAGTCGGCATTGTGCCTTTTGTATTTAATTCCGATGCAACTTCTGTGTTTCATCGTCAATAAGAAGGTCCGAGGGATACAGTAAACCTGAAGTGAAGCATCGGAATCTATAACTAGAGTCACAGGAATGGTTCAAAACATAGACAGTAAGAAGAGTCAGTCTTGTTGTACTTAAGTCGGCATTGTGCCTTTTGTATTTAATTCCGATGCAATTTCTGTGTTTCGTCGTTAAGAAGGTTTAAGGGATACAGAAAACCTGAATTGAAGCATCGGAATCCATAACTAGTGTCACAGGGGTGGTTCAAAGCATAGTCAGTAAGAAGAGTCAGTCCCCTTGTACTTAAGTCAGCATTGTGCCTTTTGTATGTAATTCCGATGCAATTTCTGTGTCTCATCGTCGATAAGAAGGTCAGAGTGATACAGTAAACCTAAAGTGAAGCATCGGAATCTATAACTAGTGTCCCAGGAATGGTTCAGAACATAGACAGTAAAGAAAGTCTGTCGTCTTGTACTTAAGTCTGCATTGTGCCTTATGTATTTAAGTCGGATGCTATTTCTGTGTTTCATCGTCAATAAGAAGGTCCAAGGGATACAGCAAACCTGGAGTGAAGCATCGGAATCTATAACTAGTGTCACAGGAGTGGTTCAAGGCATAGACAGTAAGAAGAGTCACTCTTCTTGTACTTGATTCTCCATTGTGCCTTTCGTATTTAATTCCGATGCAATTTCTGCGTTTTATCGTCAATTAGAAGGTCCAAGGGATACAGTAAACCTGGAGTGAAGCACCGGAATCTATAACTAGTGTCACAGGAATGGTTCAAAACATACACAGTAGGAAGAGTCAGTCTTCTTGTACTTTAGTCGGCATTGTGCCTTTTGTATTTAATTCTGATGCAATTTCTGTGTTTCATCATCAATAAGATGGTCCAAGGGATACAGTAAACCTGGAGTGAAGCATCGGAATCTATAACTAGAGTCACAGGAATGGTTCAAAAGATAGACAGTAAGAAATGTCTGTCGTCTTGTACTTAAGTCGGCATGGTGCCTTTTGTATTTAATTCCGATGCAATTTCTGTGTTTCATCGTCAATTAGAAGGTCAGAGGGATACAGTAAACCAGAAGTGAAGCATCGGAATCTATAACTAGTGTCACAGGAGTGGGTCAAAGCATGGTCAGTAAAACGAGTCAGTCTTCTTGTACTTAAGTCGGCATTGTGCCTTTTGTATTTAATTCCGATGCAATTTCTGTGTTTCATTGTCAATAAGAAGGTCAGAGGGATACAGTAAACCTGAAGAGAAGCATCGGAATCTATAACTAGTGTCAAAGGAATGTTTCAAAACATAGACAGTAGGAAGAGTCCCTCTTCTTTTACTTAAGTCGGCATTGTGCCTTTTGTAATTAATTCCGATGCAATTTCTGTGTTTCATCGTTAATAAGAAGATCAGAGGGATGCAGTAAACCTGAAGTAAAGCATCGGAATCTATTACATGTGTCACAGGAATGGTTCAAAACATTGACAGTAGGAAGAGTCAGTCTTCTTGTACTTAAGTCGGCATTGTGCTTATTGTATTTTATTCCGATGCAATTTCTGTGTTTCATCGTCAATAAGAAGGGCCAAGGGATACACTAAACCTGAAGTGAAACATCGG
Source organism: Schistocerca piceifrons (assembly GCF_021461385.2). Lineage (NCBI taxonomy): Eukaryota > Metazoa > Arthropoda > Insecta > Orthoptera > Acrididae > Schistocerca > Schistocerca piceifrons. The sequence continues at coordinate 255,323 of NW_025728352.1, read as the reverse complement.
AATCTATAACTAGTGTCACAGGAATGCTTCAAAAACATAGACAGTAAGAAGAGGTCAGTCTTCTTGTACTTAAGTCGGCATTGTGCCTTTTCTATATAATTCCGATGCAATTTCTGTGTTTCATCGTCAATAAGAAGGACCAAGGGATACAGTAACCCTGGAGTGAAGCATCGGAATCTATAACTAGTGTCTCAGGAATGGTTTTAACCATAGACAGTAAGAAGGGTCAGTCTTCTTGTACTTAAGTCGGCATTGTGCTTTTGGATTTAATTCCGATGCAATTTCTGGGTTTCATCATCAATAAGAAGGTCCAACGGATACAGTAGACCTGAATTGAAGCATCGGAATCTATAACTAGTGTCACAGGAATGGTTCAAAACATAGGACAGTAAGAAGAGTCAGTCTTCGAGTACGTAAGTCAGCATTGTGCCTTTTGTATTTAATTCCGATGCAATTTCTGTGTTTCATCGTCAATAAGAAGGTCAGAGGGATACAGTAAACATGAAGTGAGGCATCGGAATCTACAACTACTGTCACAGGATTGGTTCAAAGCTTAGACAGTAAGAGGAGTCAGTCTTCTTGTACTTAAGTCGGCATTGTGCCTTTTGTATTTAATTCCGATGCAATTTCTGTGTTTCATCGTCAATTAGAAGGTCAGAGGGATACAGTAAACCAGAAGTGAAGCATCGGAATCTGTAACTAGTGTCACAGGAGTGGTTCAAAACATAGTCAGTAAAACGAGTCAGTCTTCTTGTACTTAAGTCGGCATTGTGCCTTTTGTATTTAATTCCGATGCAATTTCTGTGTTTCATCGTCAACAAGAAGGTCAGAGGGATACAGTAAACTGAAGTGAAGCATCGGACTCTATAACTAGTGTCACAGGAATGGTTCAAAACATAGACAGTAGGAGGAGTCAGTCTTCTTGTACTTAAGTCGGCATTGTGCCTTTTGCATTTAATTCGGATGCAATTTCTGTGTTTCATCGTCAACAGGAAGGTCCAAGGAATACAGTTACCTGAAGTGAAGCATCGGAATCTATAACTAGACTCACAGGAATGGTTCAAAAGATAGACAGTAAGAAAAGTCTGTCGTCTTGTACTTAATTCGGCATGGTGCCTTTTGTATTTAATTCCGATGCAATTTCTGTGTTTCATCGTCAATTAGAAGGTCAGAATGATACAGTAAACCAGAAGTGAAGCATCGGAATCTATAACTAGTGTCACAGGAGTGGTTCAAAACATAGTCAGTAAAACGAGTCAGTCTTCTTGTACTTAAGTCGACATTGTGCCTTTTGTATTTAATTCCGATGCAATTTCTGTGTTTCATCGTCAATAAGAAGGTCAGAGGGATACAGTAAACCTGAAAAGAAGCATCGGAATTTATAACTAGTGTCACAGGAATGGTTCAAAGCATAGACAGAAAGAAGAGTCAGTCTTCTTGTACTTAAGTCGGCATTGTGCCTTTTGTAATTAATTCCGATGCAATTTCTGTGATTCATCGTTAATAAGAAGATCAGAGGCATACAGTAAACCTGAAGTGAAGCATCGGAATCTATTACAAGTGTCACAGGAATGGTTCAAACATTGACAGTAGCAAGAGTCAGTCTTCTTGTGCATAAGTCGGCATTGTGCTTTTTGTATTTCATTCCGATGCAATTTCCGTGTTTCATCGTCAATAAGAAGGGCCAAGGGATACAGTGAATTTGAAGTGAAGCATCTTAATCTATAACTAGTGTCACAGGAATGCTTAAAAACATAGACAGTAAGAAGAGTCAGTCTTCTTGTACTTAAGTCGGCATTGTGCCTTTTGTATTTAATTCCGATGCGATTTCTGTGTTTCATCGTCAATAAGAAGGTCCAAGGGCGACAGTAGACCTGAATTGAAGCATCGGAATAGATAACTAGTGTCACAGGAATGGTTCAAACCATAGTCAGTAAGAAGAGTCAGTCTTCTTGTAGTTAAGTCGGCATTGTGCCTTTATTATTTAATTCCAATGCAAATTTCTGTGATTCATCGTCAATAAGGAGGTCAGAGGGATACAGGTAAACCTTAAGTGAAGCATCGGAATCTATAACTAGTGTTTCACCAATGGTTCAAAACATAGAGTGTTGGAAGAGTCAGTCTTCTTGTACTTAAGTCGGCATTGTGCCTTTTGTATTTAATTCCGATGCAATTTCTGTGTTTCATCGTCAATAAGAAGGTTTAAGGGATACAGTGAACCTGAAGTGAAGCATCGGGAATCCATAACTAGTGTCACATGAATGGTTCAAAACATAGTCAGTAAGAAGTGTCAGTCTTCTTGTACTTAAGTCAGCATTGTGCCTTTTGTATTTAATTCCGATGGCAATTTCTGTGTTTCATCGTCAATAAGGAGGTCAGAGGGATACAGTAAACCTGAAGTGAAGCATCGGAATTTATAACTAGTGTCACAGGAATGGTTCAAAACATATACAGTAGGAGGAGTCAGTCTTCTTGTACTTAAGTCGGCATTGTGCCTTTTGTTTTTACATCGGATGCAATTTCTGTGTTTCATCGTCAACAGGAAGGTCCAAGGGATACAGTAAACCTGAAGTGAGGCATCGGAATCTATAACTAGAGTCACAGGAATGGTTCAAAAGATAGACAGTAAGAAAAGTTTGTCGTCTTGTACTTAAGTCGGCATGGTGAATTTTGTATTTAATTCCGATGCAATTTCTGTGTTTCATCGTCAATTAGAAGGTCAGAGGGATACAGTAACCCGAAAAGAAGCATCGGAATCTATAACTAGTGTCACAGGAATGGTTCAAAACATAGACAGAAAGAAGAGTCAGTCTTCTTGTACTTAAGTCGGCATTGTGCCTTTTGTATTTAATTCCGATGCAATTTCTGTGATTCATCGTTAATAAGAAGATCAGAGGCATACAGTAAACCTGAAGTGAAGCATCAGAATCTATTACAAGTGTCACAGAATGGTTCAAAACATTGACAGTAGGAAGAGTCAGTCTTCTTGTACATAAGTCGGCATTGTGCTTTTTGTATTTCATTCCGATGCAATTTCCGTGTTCATCGTCAATAAGAAGGGCCAAGGGATACAGTAAAATTGAAGTGAAGCATCTTAATCTATAACTAGTGTCACAGGAATGCTTCAAAACATAGACAGTAAGAAGAGTCAGTCTTCCTTGTACTTAAGTCGGTATTGTGATTTTGTATTTAATTCCGATGCAATTTCTGTGTTTAATCGTCAATAAGCAGGTCCAAGGGATATAGTAACCCTGGAGTGAAGCATCGGAATCTATAACTAGTGTCTCAGGAATGGTTTTAAACATAGACAGTAAGAAGGGTCAGTCTTCTTGTACTTAAGTCAGCATTGTGCCTTTTGTATTTAATTCCGATGCAATTTCTGTGTTTCATCGTCAATAACAAGGTTTAAGGGTTACAGTAAACATGAAGTGAAGCATCGGAATCCATAACTAGTGTCACAGGAATGGTTCAAACCATAGTCAGTAAGAAGGGTCAGTCTTCTTGTACTTAAGTCAGCATTGTGCCTTTTGTATTTAATTCCGATGCAATTTCTGTGTTTCATCGTCAATAAGAAGGTCACAGGGATACAGTAAACCTGAAGTGAAGCATCGGAACTATAAATAGTGTCACAGGAATGGTTCAAAAAGATAGACAGTAAGAAATGTCTGTCGTCTTGTACTTAAGTCGGCATGGTGCCTTTTGTATTTAATTCCGATGCAATTTCTGTGTTTTCATCGTCAATTAGAAGGTCAGAGGGATACAGTAAACCAGAAGTGAAGCATCGGAATCTATAACAAGTGTCACAGGAGTGGTTCAAAGCATAGTCAGTAAAACGAGTCAGTCTTCTTGTACTTAAGTCGGCATTGTGCCTTTTGTATTTAATTCCGATGCAATTTCTGTGTTTCATCGTCAATAAGAAGGTCAGAGGGATACAGTAAACCTGAAAGGAAGCATCGGAATCTATAACTAGTGTCACAGGAATGGTTCAAAACATAGACAGAAAGAAGAGTCAGTCTTCTTGTACTTAAGTCGACATTGTGCCTTTTGTATTTAATACTGATACAATTTCTGTGATTCATCGTTATAAGAAGATCAGAGGCATACAGTAAACCTGAAGTGCAGCATCGGAATCTATTACAAGTGTCACAGGAATGGTTCAAAAACTTTGACAGTAGAAAGAGTCAGTCTTCTTGTACATAAGTCGGCATTGTGCTTTTTGTATTTCATTCCGATGCAATTTCCGTGTTTCATCGTCAATAAGAAGGGCCAAGGGATACAGTAAAATTGAAGTGAAGCATCTTAACCTATAACTAGTGTCACAGGAATGCTTCAAATCATAGACAGTAAGATGAGTCAGTCCTTCTTGTACTTAAGTCGGTATTGTGATTTTGTATTTAATTCCGATGCAATTTCTGTGTTTCATCGTCAATAGAAGGTCCAAGGGATATAGTAACCCTGGAGTGAAGCATCGGAATCTATAACTAGTGTCTTAGGAATGGTTTTTAAACATAGACAGTAAGAAGGGTCAGTCTTCTTGTACTTAAGTCGGCATTGTGCCTTATGTATTTAATTCCGATGCAATTTCTGTGTTTCATCGAAAATAAGAGGGTCCAAGGGCGACAAGTCGACCTGAATTGAAGCATCGGAATCTATAACTAGTGTCACAGGAATGGTTCAAAAACATAGACAGTAAGAGGAGTCAGTCTTCTTGTACTTAAGTCGGCATTGTGCCTTTTGTATTTAATTCCGATGCAATTTCTGTGTTTCATCGTCAATTAGAAGGTCAGAGGGATACAGTAAACCAGAAGTGAAGCATCGGAATCTGTAACTAGTGTCACAGGAGTGGTTCAAAGCATAGTCAGTAAAACGAGTCAGTCCTCTTGTACTTAAGTCGGCATTGTGCCTTTTGTATTTAATTCCGATGCAATTTCTGTGTTTCATCGTCAACAAGAAGGTCAGAGGGATACAGTAAACCTGAAGTGAAGCATCGGAATCCTATAACTAGTGTCACAGGAATGGTTCAAAACATAGACAGTAGGAGGGGGTCAGTCTTCTTGTACTTAAGTCGGCATTGTGCCTTTTGCATTTAATTCGGATGCAATTTCTGTGTTTCATCGTCAACAGGAAGGTCCAAGGGATACAGTAAACCTGAAGTGAAGCATCGGAATCTATAACTAGACTCACAGGAATGGTTCAAAAGATAGACAGTAAGAAAAGTCTGTCGTCTTGTACTTAAGTCGGCATGGTGCCTTTTGTATTTAATTCCGATGCAATTCTGTGTTTCATCGTCAATTAGAAGGTCAGAATGATACAGTAAACCAGAAGTGAAGCATCGGAATCTATAACTAGTGTCACAGGAGTGGTTCAAAAACATAGTCAGTAAAACGAGTCAGTCTTCTTGTACTTAAGTCGACATTGTGCCTTTTGTATTTAATTCCGATGCAATTTCTGTGTTTCATCGTCAATAAGAAGGTCAGAGGGATACAGTCAACCTGAAAAGAAGCATCGGAATTTATAACTAGTGTCACAGGAATGGTTCAAAGCATAGACAGAAAGAAGAGTCAGTCTTCTTGTACTTAAGTCGGCATTGTGCCTTTTGTAATTAATTCCGATGCAATTTCTGTGATTCATCGTTAATAAGAAGATCAGAGGCATACAGTAAACCTGATGTGAAGCATCGGAATCTATTACAAGTGTCACAGGAATGGTTCAAAACATTGACAGTAGCAAGAGTCAGTCTTCTTGTGAATAAGTCCGCATTGTGCTTTTTGTATTTCATTCCGATGCAATTTCCGTGTTTCATCGTCAATAAGAAGGGCCAAGGGATACAGTGAAATTGAAGTGAAGCATCTTAATCTATAACTAGTGTCACAGGAATGCTTCAAAACATAGACAGTAAGAAGATTCAGTCTTCTTGTACTTAAGTCGGCATTGTGCTTTCCTATATAATTCCGATGCAATTTCTGTGTTTCATCGTCAATAAGAAGGTCCAAGGGATACAGTAACCCTGGAGTGAAGCATCGGAATCTGTAACTAGTGTCTCAGGAATGGTTTTAAACATAGACAGTAAGAAGGGTCAGTCTTCTTGTACTTAAGTCGGCATTGTGCCTTTTGTATTTAATTCCGATGCAATTTCTGTGTTTCATCGTCAATAAGAAGGTCCAAGGGATACAGTAAGCCTGGAGTGAAGCATCGGAATCTATAACTAGTGTCTCAGGAATGGTTTTAAACATAGACAGTAAGAAGGGTCAGTCTTCTTGTACTTAAGTCGGCATTGTGCCTTTTGTATTTAATTCCGATGCGATTTCTGTGTTTCATCGTCAATAAGAAGGTCCAAGGGCGACAGTAGACCTGAAATGAAGCATCGGAATCTATAACTAGTGTCACAGGAATGGTTCAAACCATAGTTAGTAAGAAGAGTCAGTCTTCTTGTAGTTAAGTCGGCATTGTGCCTTTTGTATTTAATTCCGATGCAATTTCTGTGTTTCATCGTCAATAAGAAGGTTTAAGGGATACAGTGAACCTGAAGTGAAGCATCGGAATCCATAACTAGTGTCACATGAATGGTTCAAAACATAGTCAGTAAGAAGGGTCAGTCTTCTTGTACTTAAGTCAGCATTGTGCCTTTTGTATTTAATTCCGATGCAATTTCTGTGTTTCATCGTCAATAAGGAGGTCAGAGGGATACGGTAAACCTGAAGTGAAGCATCGGAATTTATAACTAGTGTCACAGGAATGGTTCAATACATAGACAGTAGGAGGAGTCAGTCTTGTTGTACTTAAGTCGGCATTGTGCCTTTTGTATTTACATCGGATGCAATTTCTGTATTTCATCGTCAACAGGAAGGTCCAAGGGATACAGTATACCTGAAGTGAAGCATCGGAATCTATTACTAGAGTCACAGGAATGGTTCAAATGATAGACAGTAAGAAAAGTTTGTCGTCTTGTACTTAAGTCGGCATGGTGCCTTTTGTATTTAATTCCGATGCAATTTCTGTGTTTCATCGTCAATTAGAAGGTGAGAGGGATACAGTAAAACAGAAGTGAAGCATCGGAATCTATAACTAGTGTCACAGGAATGGTTCAAACCATAGTCAGTAATAAGGGTCAGTCTTCTTGTACATAAGTCAGCATTGTGCCTTTTGTATTTAATTCCGATGCAATTTCTGTGTTTCATCGTCAATAAGAAGGTCACAGGGATACAGTAAACCTGAAGTGAAGCATCGGAATCTATAACTAGTGTCACAGGAATGGTTCAAAACATAGACAGTAGGAAGAGTCAGTATTCTTGTACTTAAGTCGGCATTGTGCCTTTTGTATTTTATTCGGATGCAATTTCTGTGTTTCATCGTCAATAGGAAGGTCAGAGGGATACAGTAAACCGGAAGTGAAGCATCGGAATCTATAACTAGTGTCACAGGAATGGTTCAAAACATAAACAGTGAGAAAAGTCAGTCTTTTTGTACTTAAGTCGGCATTGTGCCTTTTCTATTTAATTCCGATGCAATATCTGTTTTTCATTGTCAATAAGAAGGTCCAAGCGATACAGTAAACCTGAAGTGAAGCATCGGAATGTGTAACTAGTGTCACAGGAATGGTTCAAGGCATAGTCAGTAAGAAGAGTCAGTCTTCTTGTAGTTAAGTCGGCATTGTGGCATTTGTATTTAATTCCGATGCAATTTCTGTGTTTCATCGTCAATAAGAAGGTCCAAGGGATACAGTAAACCTGAAGTGAAGCATCGGAATCTATAACATGTGTCACAGGAATGGTTCAAAGCATTCACAGTAGGAAGAGTCAGTCTACATGTACTTAAGTCGGCATTGTGCCTTTTGTATTTAATTCCGATGCAACTTCTGTGTTTCATCATCAATAAGAAGGTCAGAGGGATACAGTAAACCTGAAGTGAAGCATCGGAATCTATAACTAGAGTCACAGGAATGGTTCAAAACATAGACAGTAAGAAGAGTCAGTCTTCTTGTACTTAAGTCGGCATTGTGCCTTTTGTATTTAATTCCGATGCAATTTCTGTGTTTCATCGTCAATAAGAAGGTTTAAGGGATACAGAAAACCTGAAGTGAAGCATCGGAATCCATAACTAGTGTCACAGGGGTGGTTCAAAGCATAGTCAGTAAGAAGAGTCAGTCCTCTTGTACTTAAGTCAGCATTGTGCCTTTTGTATGTAATTCCGATGCAATTTCTGTGTCTCAACGTCGATAAGAAGGTCAGAGTGATACAGTAAACCTAAAGTGAAGCATCGGAATCTATAACTAGTGTCACAGGAATGGTTCAGAACATAGACAGTAAAGAAAGTCTGTCGTCTTGTACTTAAGTCGGCATTGTGCCTTTTGTATTTAATTCGGATGCTATTTCTGTGTTTCATCGTCAATAAGAAGGTCCAAGGGATACAGTAAACCTGGAGTGAAGCATCGGAATCTATAACTAGTGTCACAGGAGTGGTTCAAGGCATAGACAGTAAGAAGAGTCACTCTTCTTGTACTTGATTCTCCATTGTGCCTTTCGTATTTAATTCCGATGCAATTTCTGCGTTTTATCGTCAATAAGAAGGTCCAAGGGATACAGTAAACCTGGAGTGAAGCACCGGAATCTATAACTAGTGTCACAGGAATGGTTCAAAACATACACAGTAGGAAGAGTCAGTCTTCTTGTACTTTAGTCGGCATTGTGCCTTTTGTATTTAATTCCGATGCAATTTCTGTGTTTCATCGTCAATAATAAAGTTTAAGGGATACAGTAAACATGAAGTGAAGCATCGGAATCCATAACTAGTGTCACAGGAATGGTTCAAAACATAGTCAGTAAGAAGGGTCAGTCTTCTTGTACTTAAGTCAGCATTGTGCCTTTTGTATTAAATTCCGATGCAATTTCTGTGTTTCATCGTCAATAAGAAGGTCACAGGGATACAGTAAACCTGAAGTGAAGCATCGGAATCAATAACTAGTGTCACAGGAATGGTTCAAAACATAGACAGTAGGAAGAGTCAGTCTTTTTGTACTTAAGTCGGCATTGTGCCTTTTGTATTTAATTCGGATGCAATTTCTGTGTTTCGTCGTCAATAGGAAGGTCAGAGGGATACAGTAAACCGGAAGTGAAGCATCGGAATCTATAACTAGTGTCACAGGAATGGTTCAAAACATAAACAGTGAGAAAAGTCAGTCTTCTTGTACTTAAGTCGGCATTGTGCCTTTTCTATTTAATTCAGATGCAATATCTGTTTTTCATCGTCAATAAGAAGGTCCAAGCGATACAGTAAACCGGAAGTGAAGCATCGGAATCTGTAACTAGTGTCACAGGAATGGTTCAAGGCATAGTCAGTAATAAGAGTCAGTCTTCTTGTCGTTAAGTTGGCATTGTGGCATTTGTATTTAATTCCGATGCAAGTTCTGTGTTTCATCGTCAATAAGAAGGTGCAAGGAATACAGTAAACCTGAAGTGAAGCATCGGAATCTATAACATGTGTCACAGGAATGGTTCAAAGCATTCACAGTAGGAAGAGTCAGTCTACATGTACTTAAGTCGGCATTGTGCTTTTTGTATTTAATTCCGATGCAACTTCTGTGTTTCATCGTCAATAAGAAGGTCAGAGGGATACAGTAAACCTGAAGTGAAGCATCGGAATCTATAACTAGAGTCACAGGAATGGTTCAAAACATAGACCGTAAGAAGAGTCAGTATCTTGTACTTAAGTCGGCATTGTGCCCTTTTGTATTTAATTCCGATGCAATTTCTGTGTTTCATCGTCAATAAGAAGGTTTAAGGGATACAGTAAACCTGAAGTGAAGCATCGGAATCCATAACTAGTGTCACAGGAGTGGTTCAAAGCATAGTCAGTAAGAAGAGTCATTCTTCTTGTACATAAGTCAGCATTGTGCCTTTTGTATTTATTCCGATGCAATTTCTGTGTCTCATCGTCGATAAGAAGGTCAGAGGGATACAGTAAACCTGAAGTGAAGCATCGGAATCTATAACTAGTGTCACAGGAATGGTTCAAAACATACACAGTAGGAAGAGTCAGACTTCTTGTACTTAAGTCGGCATTGTGCCTTTTGTATTTAATTCGGATGCTATTTCTGTGTTTCATCGTCAATAAGAAGGTCCAAGGGATACAGTAAACCTGGAGTGAAGCATCGGAATCTATAACTAGTGTCACAGGAGTGGTTCAAAGCATAGACAGTAAGAAGAGTCAGTCTTCTTGTACTTAAGTCGGCATTGTGCCTTTTGTATTTAATTCCGATGCAATTTCTCTGTTTCATCGTCAATAAGAAGGTTTAAGGGATACAGAAAACCTGAAGTGAAGCATCGGAATCCATAACTAGTGTCACAGGAGTGGTTCAAAGCATAGTCAGTAAGAAGGGTCAGTCTTCTTGTACTTAAGTCAGCATTGTGCCTTTTGTATTTAATTCCGATGCAATTTCTGTGTTTCATCGTCAATAAGAAGGTCACAGGGATACAGTAAACCTGAAGTGAAGCATCGGAATCAATAACTAGTGTCACAGGAATGGTTCAAAACATAGACAGTAGGAAGAGTCAGTCTTCTTGTACTTAAGTCGGCATTGTGCCTTTTGTATTTAATTCGGATGCAATTTCTGTGTTTCGTCGTCAATAGGAAGGTCAGAGGGATACAGTAAACCGGAAGTGAAGCATCGGAATCTATAACTAGTGTCACAGGAATGGTTCAAAACATAAACAGTGAGAAAAGTCAGTATTCTTGTACTTAAGTCGGCATTGTGCCTTTTCTATTTAATTCCGATGCAATATCTGTTTTTCATAGTCAATAAGAAGGTCCAAGCGATACAGTAAACCAGAAGTGAAGCATCGGAATCTGTAACTAGTGTCACAGGAATGGTTCAAGGCATAGTCAGTAATAAGAGTCAGTCTTCTTGTCGTTAAGTTGGCATTGTGACATTTGTATTTAATTCCGATGCAAGTTCTGTGTTTCATCGTCAATAAGAAGGTCCAAGGGATACAGTAAACCTGAAGTGAAGCATCGGAATCTATAACATGTGTCACAGGAATTGTTCAAAGCATTCACAGTAGGAAGAGTCAGACTACATGTACTTAAGTCGGCATTGTGCTTTTTGTATTTAATTCCGATGCAACTTCTGTGTTTCATCGTCAATAAGAAGGTCAGAGGGATACAGTAAACCAGAAGTGAAGCATCGGAATCTATAACTAGAGGCACAGGAATGGTTCAAAACATAGACCGTAAGAAGAGTCAGTATCTTGTACTTAAGTCGGCATTGTGCCTTTTGTATTTAATTCCGATGCAATTTCTGTGTTTCATCGTCAATAAGAAGGTTTAAGGGATACAGTAAACCTGAAGTGAAGCATCGGAATCCATAACTAGTGTCACAGGAGTGGTTCAAAGCATAGTCAGTAAGAAGAGTCATTCTTCTTGTACATAAGTCAGCATTGTGCCTTTTGTATTTAATTCCGATGCAATTTCTGTGTCTCATCGTCGATAAGAAGGTCAGAGGGATACAGTAAACCTGAAGTGAAGCATCGGAATCTATAACTAGTGTCACAGGAATGGTTCAAAACATACACAGTAGGAAGAGTCAGTCTTCTTGTACTTAAGTCGGCATTGTGCCTTTTGTATTTAATTCGGATGCTATTTCTGTGTTTCATCGTCAATAAGAAGGTCCAAGGGATACAGTAAACCTGGAGTGAAGCATCGGAATCTATAACTAGTGTCACAGGAGTGGTTCAAAGCATAGACAGTAAGAAGAGTCAGTCTTCTTGTACTTGATTCTCCATTGTGCCTTTCGTATTTAATTCCGATGCAATTTCTGTATTTTATTGTCAATAAGAAGGTCCAAGGGATACAGTAAACCTGGAGTGAAGCACCGGAATCTATAACTAGTGTCACAGGAATGGTTCAAAACATAGACAGTAAGAAGAGTCAGTCTTCTTGTACTTAAGTCGGCATTTTGCCTTTTGTATTTAATTCCGATGAAATATCTGTGTTTCATCGTCAATAAGAAGGTCCAAAGGATACAGTAAACCAGGAGTGATGTATTGGAGTCTATAACTAGTGTCTCAGGAATGGTTCAAAACATAGACAGTAATAAGAGTCAGTCTTCTTGTACTTAATTCGGCATTGTGCCTTTTGTATTTAATTCCGATGCAATTTCTGTGTTTCATCGTCAATAAGAAGGTCAGAGGAATACAGTAAACCTGAAGTGAAGCATCGTAATCGATAACTAGAGTCAAAGGGGTTGTTCAAAACATAGTCAGTAAGAAGGGTCAGTCTTCTTGTACTTATGTCGGCATTGTGCCTTTTGTATTTATTTCCGATGCAATTTCTGTGTTTCATCGTCAATAAGAAGGTCAGAGGGATACACTAAACCTGGAGTGAAGCATCGGAATCTATAACTAGTGTCACAGGGACGGTTCAAAGCATAGACAGTAAGATGAGTCAGTATTCTTGAACTTAAACCGGCATTGTGCCTTTTCTATTTAATTCCAATGCAATTTCTGTGTTTCATCGTCACTACGAAGGTCAGCGGGATACAGTAATCCTGAAGTTAAGCATCGAAATCTATAACTAGTGTCACAGGAATGGTTCAAGGCATAGTCAGTAAGAAGAGTCAGTCTTCTCGTAGTTAAGTCGGCATTGTGCCTTTTGTATTTAATTCCGATGCAATTTCTGTGTTTCATCATCAACAAGAAGGTCCAAGGGATACAGTGAACCTGAAGTGAAGCATCGGAATCTATAACATGTGTCACAGGAATGGTTCAAAGCTTTCACAGTAGGAAGAGTCAGTCTACATGTACTTAAGTCGGCATTGGGACTTTAGTATTTAATTCCGATGCAATTTCTGTGTTTCATCGTCAATAGGAAGGTCAGAGGGATACAGTAACCCTGATGTGAAGCATCGGAATCTATAACTAGTGTCACAGGAATGGTTCAAAACATAGACAGTAAGAAAAGTCAGTCTTCTTGTACCTAAGTCGGCATTGTACCTTTTGTGTTTAATTCCGATCCAACTTCTGTGTTTCACCGTCAATAAGAAAGTCAGAGGGATACAGTAAACCTGAAGTGAAGCATCGGAATCTATAACTAGAGTCACAGGAATGGTTCAAAACATAGACAGTAAGAAGAGTCAGTCTTCTTGTGCTTAAGTCGGCATTGTGCCTTTTGTATTTCATTCCGATACAATTTCTGTGTTTCATCGTCAATAAGAAGGTTTAAGAGATACAGTAAACCTAAAGTGAAGCATCGGAATCTATAGCTAGTGTCACAAGAATGGTTCAAAAGCATAGTCAGTATGAAGAGTCAGTCTTCCTGTACTTAAGTCAGCATTGTGCCTTTTGTATTTAATTCCGATGCAATTTCTGTGTTTCATCGTCAATAAGAAGGTCCAAGGCATACAGTAATCCTGAAGTGAAGCATCGGAATCTATGACTAGTGTCACAGGAATGGTTCAAAACATAGTCTGTAGGATGAGTCAGTATTCTTGTACATATGTCGGTATTGTGCCTTTTGTATTTAATTCCGACGCAATTTCTGTGTTTCATCGTCAATAAGAAGGTCAGAGGCATACGGTAAACCTGGAGCGAAGCATTGGAGTCTATAACTAGTGTCACAGGAATGGTTCAAAACATAGACAGTAAGAAGAGTCAGTCTTCTTGTACTTAATTCGGCATTGTGCCTTTTGTATTTAATTCCGATGCAATTTCTGTAATTCATCGTCAATGAGAAGGTTTAATTGATACAGTAAACCTTGAAGTGAAGCATCGGAATCTATAGCTAGTGTCACAAGAATGGTTCAAATCATAGTCAGTATGAAGAGTCAGTCTTCTTGTACTTAAGTCATCACTGTGCATTTTCTATTTAATTCTGATGCAATTTCTGTGATTCATCGTCGATAACAAGGTCCAAGGGATACAGTAAACCTGGGGTGAAGCATCGGAATCTATAACTAGTGTCACAGGAATGGTTCAAAACATTGACAGTAAGAAGAGTCAGACTTCTTTTACTTAAGTCGGCATTGTGCCTTTTGTAATTAATTCCGATGCAATTTCTGTGTTACATCGTCAATAAGAAAGTCAAAGGGATGCATTAAACCTGGAGTGAAGCATCGGAATCTATAACTAGTGTCACAAGGCGGTGCAAAGCATAGACAGTAAGATGAGTCGGTGTTCTTGTACTTAAGTCGGCATTGTGCTTTTTGTATTTAATTCCGATGCAATTTCTGTGCTTCATCGTCACTTAGAAGGTCAGAGGGTTACAGTAATGCTGAAGTTAAGCATCGGAATCTATAACTAGAGTCACAGGAATGGTTCTAATCATAGACAGTAAGAAGAGTCAGTCTTCTTATATTTAATTCGGCATTGTGCCTTTTGTATTTAATTCCGATGCAATTTCTGTGTTTCATCGTCAATAAGAAGGTCCAAGGGATACAGTAAACCTGAAATGAACCATCGGAATCTATAACTAGTGTCACATGAATGGTTCAAAACATAGACAGTAGGAAAATTCAGTCTACATGTACTTAAGTCGGCATTGTGCCATTTGTATTTAATTCCGATGCTATTTCTGTGTCTCATCGTCAATAAGAAGGTTAGAGGGATACAGTAAACCTGAAGTGAAGCATCGGAATCTATAACTAGAGTCACAGGAGTGGTTCAAAACATAGACAGTAAGAAGAGTCAATCTTCTTGTACTTAAGTCGGCATTGTGCCTTCTGTATTTAATTCTGATGCATTTTCTGTGATTCATCGTCAATAAGAAGTTCCAAGGGATACAGTAAACCAGGAGTGAAGCATCGGAGTCTATAACTAGTGTCACAGAAATGGTTCAAAGCATAGACAGAAAGAAGAGTCAGTCTTCTTGTACTTAATTCGGCATTGTGCGTATTGTATTTAATTCCGATGCAATTCTGTGTTTCATCGTCAATAAGAATTCCAGAGGGATACAGTAAACCTGAAGTGAAGCATCGGAATCTATAACTAGTGTCACAGGAATCGTTCAAAACTTAGTCAGTAAGAAGTGTCAGTCTTCTAGTACTTATGTCGGCATTGTGCCTTTTGTATTTAATTCCGATGCAATTTCTGTGTTTCATCGTCAATAAGAAGGTCCAAGGAATACAGTAATCCTGAAGTTAAGCATCGGAATGTATGACTAGTGTCACAGGAATGGTTCAAAATATAGTCAGGAATAAGAGTCAGTCTTCTTGCACTTAAGTCGGTGTTATGCCTTTTGTATTTAATTCCGATGCAATTTCTGTGTTTCATCGTCAATAAGAAGGTCCAAGGGATACAGTAAACCTGAAGTGAAGCATCGGAATAAGAAACTAGTGTCACAGGAATGGTTCAAAACATAGACCGTAGGAACAGTCAGTCTTCTTTAACTTAAGTCGGCATTGTGCCTTTTGTATTTAATTCCGAAGCAATTTCTGTGTTTCATCGTCGATAAGAAGGTCAGAGGGATACAGTAAACCTGGAGTGAAGCATCGGAGTCTATAACTAGTGTCACAGGAATGGTTCAACACATAGACAGTAAGAAGAGTCAGTCTTCTTGTACTTAATTCGGCATTGTGCCTTTTGTATTTAATTCCAATGCAATCTCTGTGTTTCATCGTCAATAAGAAGGTCAGAGTTATACAGTAAACCTGACGCGAAGCATCGTAATCTATAACTAGTGTCACAGGAATAGTTCAAAATATAGTCAGTAAGAAGAGTCAGTCTTCTTGTACTTAACTCGGCATTGTGCCTTTTGTATTTGATTCCTATGCAATTTCTGTGTTTCATCGTCAATAAGAAGGTCCAAGGGATTCAGTAATTCTGGAGTGAAGCATCGGAATCTATAACTAGTGTCACAGGGACGGTTCAAAACATAGAAAGTAAGATGAGTCAGTATTCTTGTACTTAAGTCGGCATTGTGACTTTTGTATTTACTTCCGACGCAATTTCTGAGTTTCATCGTCAATAAGAATGTCCAAGGGATACAGTAGACTTGAATTGAAGCATCGGAATCTACAACTAGTGTCACAGGAATGGATCAAAACATAGACAGTAAGAAGAGACAGTCTTCTTGTACTTAAGTCAGCATGTGGCATTTGTATTTGATTCCGATGCAATTTCTGTGCTTCATCGTCAATAAGAAGGTCAGAGGGATACAGTAAACCTGAAGTGAAGCATCGGAATCTATAACTAGAGTCACAGGAATGGTTCACAACACAGACAGTTAAGAAGAGTCAGTCTTCTTGTACTTAAGGCGGCATTGAGCCTTTTGTATTTAATTCCGATGCAATTTCTGTGTTTCATCGTCACGAAGAAGGTCCAAGGGATACAGTAAACCTGGAGTGAAGCATCGGAGTCTATAACTAGTGTCACAGGAAAGGTTCAAACATAGACAGTAAGAAGAGTCAGTCTTCTTGTACGTAATTCGGCATTGTGCCTTTTGTATTTAATTCCGATGCAATTTCTGTGTTTCATCATCAATAAGAAGGTCAGAGGGATACTGTAAACCTGAAGTGCAGCATCGGAATCTATAACTAGTGTCACAGAAATGGTTCAAAACATAGTCAGTAAGAAGAGTCAGTCTTCTTGTACTTAAGTCGGCGTTGTGCCTTTTGTATTTAATTCCGATGCAATGTCTGTGTTTCAACGTCAATAAGCAGGTCCAAGGGATACAGCAAACCTGGAGTGAAGCATCGGAATGTATAACTAGTGTCACAGAGACGGTTCTAAACATAGACAGTAAGATGAGTCAGTATTCCTATACTTCAGTCGGCATTGTGCCTTTTGTATTTAATTCCGATGCAATTTCTGTAATTCATCGTCAATGAGAAGGTTTCAGGGATACAGTAAACCTGAAGTGAAGCATCGGAATCTATGACTAGTGTCACAGGAATGGTTCAAAACATAGTCAGTAAGAAGAGTCAGTATTCGTGTACTTATGTCGGTATTGTGCATTTTATATTTAATTCCGATGCAATTTCTGTGTTTCATCGTCATCAAGAAGGTGTGAGGGATACAGTAAACCTAAAGTGAAGCATCGGAGTCTATAACTAGTGTCACAGGAATGGTTCAAAACATAGACTGTAAGAAGAGTCAGTCTTCTTGTATTTAATTCGGCATTGTGCCTTTTGTATTTAATTCCGATGCAATTTCTGTGTTTCATCGTCAATAAGAAGGTCAGAGGGATACAGTAAACATGAAGTGAAGCATCGGAATCAATAACTAGTGTCACAGGAATGGTCCAAAATATAGTCAGTAAGAAGAGTCAGTCTTCTTGTACTTAAGTCGGCATTGTGCCTTTTGTATTTAATTCCGAAGCAATTTCTGTGTTTCATCGTTAATAAGAAGGTCCAAGGGATACAGTAATCCTGAAGTTAAGCATCGGAATCTATGACTAGTGCCACAGGTATTGTTCAAAGCATAGTCAGTAAGAAGAGTCAGTCTTCTTGTACTTAAGTCGGTATTGTGCCTTTTGTATTTAATTCCGATACAATTTCTGTGTTTCATAGTCAATAAGAAGGTCCAAGGGATACAGTAAACCTGAAGTGAAGCATCGGAACCTATAACTAGTGTCACAGGAATGGTTCAAAACTTAGACAGTGGGTAGAGTCAGTCTTCTTGTACTTAAGTCGGCATTGTGCCTGTTGTATTTAATTCCGATGCAATTTCTGTGTTTCATCGTCAATAAGAAGGTAAAAGGGACACAGTAAACCTGGAGTGAAGCATCGGAATCTATAACTAGTGTCACAGGAATGGTTCAAAGCATAGACAGTCGCAAGAGTCAGTCTTCTTGCACTTAAGTCGGCATTGTGCCTTTTGTATTTAATTCCGATGCAATTTCTGTGTTTCATCGACAATAAGAGGGTCCAAAGGATACAGTAAACTTGGAGTGACGCATCGGAGTCTATAACTAGTGTCACAGGAATGGTTCAAAGCATAAACAGAAAGAAGAATCAGTCTTCTTGTACTTAAGTCGGCATTCTGCCTCTTGTATTTAATTCCGATGCAATTTCTGTGTTTCATCGTCAATAAGAAGGTCCAAGGGATACAGTAAACCTGAAATGATCCATCGGAATCTATAACTAGTGTCACATGAATGGTTCAAAACATAGACAGTAGGAAAATTCAGTCTACATGTTCTTAAGTCGGCATTGTGCCATTTGTATTTAATTCCGATGCTATTTCTGTGTCTCATCGTCAATAAGAAGGTTAGAGGGATACAGTAAACCTGAAGTGAAGCATAGGAATCTATAACTAGAGTCACAGGAGTGGTTCAAAACATAGACAGTAAGAAGAGTCAATCTTCTTGTACTTAAGTCGGCATTGTGCCTTCTGTATTTAATTCTGATGCATTTTCTGTGATTCATCGTCAATAAGAAGTTCCAAGGGATACAGTAAACCAGGAGTGAAGCATCGGAGTCTATAACTAGTGTCACAGAAATGGTTCAAAGCATAGACAGAAAGAAGAGTCAGTCTTCTTGTACTTAATTCGGCATTGTGCGTATTGTATTTAATTCCGATGCAATTCTGTGTTTCATCGTCAATAATAATTCCAGAGGGATACAGTAAACCTGAAGTGAAGCATCGGAATCTATAACTAGTGTCACAGGAATCGTTCAAAACTTAGTCAGTAAGAAGTGTCAGTCTTCTAGTACTTATGTCGGCATTGTGCCTTTTGTATTTAATTCCGATGCAATTTCTGTGTTTCATCGTCAATAAGAAGGTCCAAGGAATACAGTAATCCTGAAGTTAAGCATCGGAATGTATGACTAGTGTCACAGGAATGGTTCAAAATATAGTCAGGAATAAGAGTCAGTCTTCTTGCACTTAAGTCGGTGTTATGCCTTTTGTATTTAATTCCGATGCAAATTCTGTGTTTCATCGTCAATAAGAAGGTCCAAGGGATACAGTAAACCTGAAGTGAAGCATCGGAATAAAAAACTAGTGTCACAGGAATGGTTCAAAACATAGACCGTAGGAAGAGTCAGTCTTCTTTAACTTAAGTCGGCATTGTGCCTTTTGTATTTAATTCCGAAGCAATTTCTGTGTTTCATCGTCGATAAGAAGGTCAGAGGGATACAGTAAACCTGGAGTGAAGCATCGGAGTCTATAACTAGTGTCACAGGAATGGTTCAACACATAGACAGTAAGAAGAGTCAGTCTTCTTGTACTTAATTCGGCATTGTGCCTTTTGTATTTAATTCCATTGCAATCTCTGTGTTTCATCGTCAATAAGAAGGTCAGAGTTATACAGTAAACCTGACGCGAAGCATCGTAATCTATAACTAGTGTCACAGGAATAGTTCAAAATATAGTCAGTAAGAAGAGTCAGTCTTCTTGTACTTAACTCGGCATTGTGCCTTTTGTATTTGATTCCTATGCAATTTCTGTGTTTCATCGTCAATAAGAAGGTCCAAGGGATTCAGTAATTCTGGAGTGAAGCATCGGAATCTATAACTAGTGTCACAGGGACGGTTCAAAACATAGAAAGTAAGATGAGTCAGTATTCTAGTACTTAAGTCGGCATTGTGACTTTTGTATTTACTTCCGACGCAATTTTTGAGTTTTATCGTCAATAAGAAGGTCCAAGGGATACAGTAGACTTGAATTGAAGCATCGGAATCTATAACTAGTGTCACAGGAATGGATCAAAACATAGACAGTAAGAAGAGACAGTCTTCTTGTACTTAAGTCAGCATGTGGCATTTGTATTTGATTCCGATGCAATTTCTGTGCTTCATCGTCAATAAGAAGGTCAGAGGGATACAGTAAACCTGAAGTGAAGCATCGGAATCTATAACTAGAGTCACAGGAATGGTTCACAACACAGACAGTAAGAAGAGTCAGTCTTCTTGTACTTAAGGCGGCATTGAGCCTTTTGTATTTAATTCCGATGCAATTTCTGTGTTTCATCGTCAAGAAGAAAGTCCAAGGGATACAGTAAACCTGGAGTGAAGCATCGGAGTCTATAACTAGTGTCACAGGAAAGGTTCAAACATAGACAGTAAGAAGAGTCAGTCTTCTAGTACGTAATTCGGCATTGTGCCTTTTGTATTTAATTCCGATGCAATTTCTGTGTTTCATCATCAATAAGAAGGTCAGAGGGATACTGTAAACCTGAAGTGCAGCATCGGAATCTATAACTAGTGTCACAGAAATGGTTCAAAACATAGTCAGTAAGAAGAGTCAGTCTTCTTGTACTTAAGTCGGCGTTGTGCCTTTTGTATTTAATTCCGATGCAATGTCTGTGTTTCAACGTCAATAAGCAGGTCCAAGGGATACAGCAAACCTGGAGTGAAGCATCGGAATGTATAACTAGTGTCACAGAGACGGTTCAAAACATAGACAGTAAGATGAGTCAGTATTCCTATACTTCAGTCGGCATTGTGCCTTTTGTATTTAATTCCGATGCAATTTCTGTAATTCATCGTCAATGAGAAGGTTTCAGGGATACAGTAAACCTGAAGTGAAGCATCGGAATCTATGACTAGTGTCACAGGAATGGTTCAAAACATAGTCAGTAAGAAGAGTCAGTATTCGTGTACTTATGTCGGTATTGTGCATTTTATATTTAATTCCGATGCAATTTCTGTGTTTCATCGTCATCAAGAAGGTGTGAGGGATACAGTAAACCTAAAGTGAAGCATCGGAGTCTATAACTAGTGTCACAGGAATGGTTCAAAACATAGACTGTAAGAAGAGTCAGTCTTCTTGTATTTAATTCGGCATTGTGCCTTTTGTATTTAATTCCGATGCAATTTCTGTGTTTCATCGTCAATAAGAAGGTCAGAGGGATACAGTAAACATGAAGTGAAGCATCGGAATCAATAACTAGTGTCACAGGAATGGTCCAAAATATAGTCAGTAAGAAGAGTCAGTCTTCTTGTACTTAAGTCGGCATTGTGCCTTTTGTATTTAATTCCGATGCAATTTCTGTGTTTCATCGTCAATAAGAAGGTCCAAGGGATACAGTAATCCTGAAGTTAAGCATCGGAATCTATGACTAGTGCCACAGGTATTGTTCAAAGCATAGTCAGTAAGAAGAGTCAGTCTTCTTGTACTTAAGTCGGTATTGTGCCTTTTGTATTTAATTCCGATACAATTTCTGTGTTTCATCGTCAATAAGAAGGTCCAAGGGATACAGTAAACCTGAAGTGAAGCATCGGAACCTATAACTAGTGTCACAGGAATGGTTCAAAACTTAGACAGTGGGTAGAGTCAGTCTTCTTGTACTTAAGTCGGCATTGTGCCTGTTGTATTTAATTCCGATGCAATTTCTGTGTTTCATCGTCAATAAGAAGGTCCAAGGGACACAGTAAACCTGGAGTGAAGCATCGGAATCTATAACTAGTGTCACAGGAATGGTTCAAAGCATAGACAGTCGGAAGAGTCAGTCTTCTTGCACTTAAGGCGGCATCGTGCCTTTTGTATTTAATTCCGATGCAATTTCTGTGTTTCATCGTCAATAAGAAGGTCAGAGGGATACAGTAAACCTGAAGTGAAGCATCGGAAACTATAACTAGTGTGACAGGAATGGTTCAACACATAGACAGTAAGATGAGTCAGTCTTCTTGTATTTAATTCGGCATTGTGCCTTTTGTATTTATTTCCGATGCAATATCTGTGTTTCATCGTCAACAGGAAGGTCAGAGGGATACAGTAAACCTGAAGCGAAGCATCGGAATCTATAACTAGTGTCTCAGGAATGGTTCAAATCATAGCCAGTAAGAAGAGTCAGTCTTCTTGTACTTATGTCGGCATTGTGCCTTTTGTATTTAATTCCGATGCAATTTCTATGTTTCATCGTCAATAAGAAGGTCCAAGGGATACAGTAAACCTGGAGTGAAGCATCGGAATCTATAACTAGTGTCACAGGGACGGTTGAAAACATAGAAAGTAAGATGAGTCAGTATTCTTGTACTCAAGTCGGCATTGTGCCTTTTGTATTTAATTCCGATGCAATTTCTGTGTTTCATCGTCAATAAGAAGGTATAAGGGATACAGTAAACCTGATGTGAAGCATCGGAATCTATAATTAGTGTCACAGGATTGGTTCAAAACATAGTCAGTAAGAAGAGTCAGTCTTCTTGTACTTAAGTCATCACATTGCATTTTCTATTTAATTCTGATGCCATTCCTGTGTTTCATCGTCGATAAGAAGGTCCAAGGTATACAGTAAACCTGGAGTGAAGCATCGGAATCTATAACTAGTGTCACAGGAATGGTTCAAACATTGACAGTAAGAAGAGTCAGACTTCTTTTACTAAGTCAGCATTGTGCTTTTTGTATTTAATTCCGATGCAATTTCTGTCTTTCATCGTCAGTAAGAAGGTCCAAGGGATACAGTAGACCTGGACTGAAGCATCGGAATCTATAACTAGTGTCACAGGAATGGTTAAAAGCATAGACAGTAAGAAGAGTCAGTCTTCTTGTACTTAAGTCGGCATTGTGCATTTTGTATTTAATTCCGATGCAATTTCTGTGTTTCATCGTCAATAAGAAGGTCAGAGGGATACAGTAAACCTGAAGTGAAGCATCGGAATCTATAACTAGAGTCACAGGAATGGTTCAAAACGTAAACAGTAAGAAGAGTCAGTCTACTTGTACTTAAATCGGCATTGTGCCGTTTGTATTTAATTCCGATGCAATTTCTGTGTTTGATCGTCAATAAGAAGGTCCAAGGGATTCAGTAAACCTGAAGTGAAGCATCGGAATCTATAATTAGTGTCACAGGATTGTTTCATCACATAGTCAGTAAGAAGAGTCAGTCTTCTTGTACTTAAGTCATCACCTTGCATTTTCTATTTAATTCTGATGCAATTTCTGTGTTTCATCGTCAATAATAAGGTCCAAGGGATACAGTAAACTTGGAGTGAAGCATCGGAGTCCATAACTAGAGTCACAGGAATGGTTCTAATCTTAGACAGAAAGAAGAGTCAGTCTTCTTGTACTTAAGTCGGCATTGTGCCTTTTGTATTTAATTCCGATGCAATTTCTGTGTTTCATCGTCAATAAGAAGGTCCACGGGACACAGTAAACCTGAAATGAACCATCGGAATCTATAACTAGTGTCACAGGAATGGTTGAAAACATAGACAGTACTAAAAGTCAGTCTACATGAACTTAAGTCGGCATTGTGCCATTTGTATTTAATTCCGATGCTATTTCTGTGTCTCATCGTCAATAAGAAGGTTAGAGGGATACAGTAAACCTGAAGTGAAGCATCGGAATCTATAACTAGAGTCACAGGAATGGTTCAAACATAGACAGTAAGAAGAGTCAGTCTTCTTGTACTTAAGTCGGCATTGTGCCTTTTGTATTTAATTCCGATGCAATTTCTGTGTTTCATCGTCAATAAGAAGGTCCAAGGGATACAGTAAACCAGGAGTGAAGCATTGGAGTCTATAACTAGTGTCACAGGAATGGTTCAAAGCATAGACAGAAAGAAGAGTCAGTTTTCTTGTACTTAATTCGGCATTGTGCCTTTTGTATTTAATTCCGATGCAATTCTGTGTTTTATCGTCAATAAAAAGGCCAGAGGGATACAGTAAACCTGAAGTGAAGCATCGGAAACTATAACTAGTGTCACAGGAATGGTTCAAAGCATAGACCGTAGGAAGAGTCAGTCTTCTTTTACTTAGGTCGGCATTGTGCCTTTTGTATTTAATTCTGAAGCAATTTCTGTGTTTCATCGTCAATAAGAAGGTCAGAGGGATACAGTAAACCTGGAGTGAAGCGTCGGAGTCTAAAACTTGTGTCACAGGAATGGTTCAACACATAGACAGTAAGAAGAGTCAGTCTTCTTGTACTTAATTCGGCATTGTGCCTTTTGTATTTAATTCCGATGCAATTTCTGTGTTTCATCGTCAATAAGAAGGTCAGAGGGATACAGTAAACCTGAAGCGAAGCATCGCAATCTATAACTAGTGTCACAGGAATAGTTCAAAGCATAGTCAGGAAGAAGAGTCAGTCTTCTTGTACTTAAGTCGGCATTGTGCCTTTTGTATTTAATTCCGATGCAATTTCTGTCTTTCATCGTCAATAAGAAGGTCCAAGGGATACAGCAATTCTGGAGTGAAGCATCGGAATCGATAACTAGTGTCACAAGGACGGTTCAAAACATAGAAAGTAAGATGAGTCAGTATTCTTGTACTTAAGTCGGCATTGTGCCTTTTGTATTTACTTCTGATGCAATTTCTGTGCTTCATCGTCAATAAGAGGCTCCAAGGGATACACTAAACCTGAAGTGAAGCATCGGAATCTATAACTAATGGCACAGGAATGGCTTAAAACATAGGCAGTTGGAAGAGTCAGACTTCTTGTACTTAAGTCGGCATTGTGCCTTTTGTATTTAATTCCGATGCAAAATCTGTGTTTCATCGTCAATAAGAAGGTCCAAGGGATACAGTAGACCTGAATTGAAGCATCGGAATCTATAACTAGTGTCACAGGAATGGTTCAAAGCATAGACAGTAAGAAGAGTCTGACTTCTTGTACTTAAGTCGGCATTGTGCCTTTTGTATATAGTTCCGATGCAATTTCTGTGTTTCATCGTCAATAAGAAGGTCCAAGGGATAAAGTAAACCAGGAGTGAAGCATCGGAGTCTATAACTAGTGTTACAGGAATGGTTCAAAGCATAGACAGAAAGAAGAGCCAATCTTCTTGTACTTAATTCGGCATTGTGCCTTTTGTATTTAATTCCGATGCAATTTCTGTGTTTCATCGTCAATAAGAAGGCCAGAGGGATACAATAAACCTGAAGTGAAGCATCGGAATCTAAAACTAGTGTCACAGGAATGGTTCAAAGCTTAGTCAGTAAGAAGTGTCAGTCTTTTGTACTTATGTCGGCATTGTGCCTTTTGTATTTAATTCCGATGCAATTACTGTGTTTCATCGTCAATAAGAAGGTCCAAGGGATGCAGTAATCCTGAAGTTAAGCATCGGAATCTATGACTAGTGGCACAGGAATGGTTCAAAATATAGTCAGGAATAAGAGTCAGTCTTCTTGTACTTATGTCGGTATTATGCCTTTTGTATTTAATTCCGATGCATTTTCTGTGTTTCATCGTCAATAAGAAGGTCACAGGGATACAGTAAACCTGGAGTGAAGCCTCGGAATCTATAACTAGTGTCACAGGAATGGTTCAAAACATAGACAGTAAGAAGAGTCAGTCTTATTGTACTTAATGCGGCATTGTGCCTTTTGTATTTAATTCCGATGCAAAATCTGTGTTTCATCGTCAATAAGAAGGTCCAAGGGATACAGTAGACCTGAAATGAAGCATCGGAATCTATAACTAATGTCACAGGAATGGTTCAAATCATAGACAGTTAGAAGAGTCAGTCTTCTTGTACTTAAGTCGGCATTGTGCCTTTTGTATTTAATTCCGATGCAATTTCTGTGTTTCATCGTCAATAAGAAGGTCAGAGGGATACAGTAAACATGAAGTGAAGCATCGGAATCAATAACTAGTGTCACAGGAATGGTTCAAAACATAGTCAGTAAGAAGAGTCAGTCTTCTTGTACTTAAGTCGGCATTGTGCCTTTTGTATTTAATTCCGATGCAATATCTGTGTTCCATCGTCGATAAGAAGGTCCAAGGGATACTGTAATCCTGAAGTTAAGCATCGGAATCTATGACTAGTGCCACAGGTATTGTTCAAAACATAGTCAGTAAGAAGAGTCAGTCTTCTTGTACTTAAGTCGGTATTGTGCCTTTTGTATTAAATTCCGATACAATTTCTGTGTTTCATCGTCAATAAGAAGGTCCAAGGGATACAGTAAACCAGAAGTGAAGCATCGGAATCTATAACTAGTGTCACAGGAATGGTTCATAACGTAGACAGTCGGAAGAGTCAGTACTCTTGTACTTAAGTCGGCATTGTGCCTATTGTGTTTAATTCCGATGCAATGTCTGTGTTTCATCGTCAATAAGAAGGTCCAAGGGACACAGTAAACCTGGAGTGAAGCATCGGAATCTATAACTAGTGTCACAGGAATAGTTCAAAACATAGACATTCGGAAGAGTCAGTCTTCTTGTACTTAAGTCATCACTGTGCATTTTCTATTTAATTCTGATGCAATATCTGTGTTTCATCGGCAATAAGAAGGTCTGAGGGATACAGTAATTCTGAACTTAAGCATCGGAATCTATGACTAGTGTCACAGGAATGGTTCAAAACATAGTCAGTAAGAAGAGTCAGTCTTCTTGTACTTAATTCGGCATTGCGCATTTTGTATTTAATTCCGATTCAATTTCTGTGTTTCATCGTCAATAAGAAGGTCCAAGGGATACAGTAAACCAGGAGTGACGCATCGGAGTCTATAACTAGTGTCACAGGAATGGTTCAAAGCATAGACAGAAAGAAGAGTCAGTCTTCTTGTACTTAAGTCGGCATTGTGCCTTTTGTATTTAATTCCGATGCAGTTTCTGTGTTTCATCGTCAACAAGAAGGTCCAAGGGATACAGTAAACCTGCAATGAACCATCGGAATCTATAACTAGTGTCACAGGAATGGTTCAAGACATAGACAGTAGGTAACGTCAGTCTACATGTACTTACGTCGGCATTGTGCCATTTGTATTTAATTCCGATGCAATTTCTGTGTTTCATCGTCAATAAGAAGGCCAGAGGGATACTGTAAACCTGAAGTGCAGCATCGGAATCTACAAGTAGTGTCACAGGAATGGTTCAAAACATAGACTGTAAGAAGTGTCAGTCTTCTTGTGCTTATGTCGGCATTGTGCCTTTTGTATTTGATTCCGATGCAATTTCTGTGTTACATCGTCTATAAGAGAGTCCAAGGGATACAATAATCCTGAAGTAAGCATCGGAACCTATGACTAGTGTCACAGGAATGGTTCAAAATATTGTCAGGAATAAGAGTCAGTCTTCTTGTACTTAAGTCGGTATTATGCCTTTTGTATTTAATTCCGATGCATTTTCTGTGTTTCATCGTCAATAAGAAGGTCACAGGGATACAGTAAACCTGAAGTGAAGCATCGGAATCTATAACTAGTGTCACAGGAATGGTTCAAAACATAGACCGTAGGAAGAGTCAGTCTTCTTTTACTTAAGTCGGCATTGTGCCTTTTGTATTTAATTCCTAAGCAATTTCTGTGTTTCACCGTCAATAGAAGGTCAGAGGGATACAGTAAACCTGGAGTGAAGCATCGGAGTCTATAACTAGTGTCACACTAATGGTTCAACACATAGACAGTAAGAAGAGTCAGTCTTCTTGTACTTAAGTATGTGTTGTGCCTTTTGTACTTAATTCCGATGCAATTTCTGTGTTTCATCGTCAATAAGAAGGTCAGAGGGATACAGTAAACCTGAAGTGAAGCATCGGAATCTACAACTAGTGTCGCAGGAATGGTTCAACACATAGACAGTAAGAAGAGTCAGTCATCTTGTACTTAATTCGGCATTGTGCCTTTGGTATTTAATTCCGATGCAATTTCTGTGTTTCATCGTCAATAAGAAGGTCACAGGGATACAGTAAACCTGAAGTGAAGCATCGGAATCTATAACTAGTGTTACAGGAATGGTTCAAAACATAGACCGTAGGAAGAGTCAGTCTTCTTTTACTTAAGCCGGCATTGCGCCTTTTGTATTTAATTCCTAAGCAATTTCTGTGTTTCATCGTCAACAAGAAGGTCAGAGGGATACAGTAAACCTGGAGTGAAGCATCCGAGTCTATAACTAGTGTCACAGGAATGGTTCAACGCATAGACAGTAAGAAGAGTCAGTCTTCTTGTACTTAATTCGGCATTGTGCCTTTTGTATTTAATTCCGATGCAATTTCTGTGTTTCATCGTCAATAAGAAGGTCAGAGGGATACAGTAATCCTGAAGCGAAGCTTCGCAATCTATAACTAGTGTCACAGGTAGAGTTCAAAACATAGTCTGTAAGAAGAGTCAGTCTTCTTGTACTTAATTCGGCATTGTGCCTTTTGTGCTAAATTCAGATGCAATTTCTGTGTTTCATCGTCAATAAGATGGTCCAAGGGATATAGTAATTCTGGAGTGAAGCATCGGAATCTATAACTAGTGTCACAGGGACGGTTCAAAACATAGAAAGTAAGATGAGCCAGTATTTTTGTACTTAAGTCGGCATTGTGCCTTTTGTATTTAATTCCGATGCAATTTCTGTGTTTCATCGTCAATAAGAAGGTCCAAGGGATACAGTAAACCAGAAGTGAAGCATCGGAATCTATAACTAGTGTCACAGGAATGGTTCAAAACGTAGACACTGGGAAGAGTCAGTCTTCTTGTACTTATGTCGGCATTGTGCCTATTGTATTTAATTCCGACGCAATTTCTGTGTTTCATCGTCAAAAATAAGGTCCAAGGGACACAGTAAACCTGGAGTGAACCATCGGAATCTATAACTAGTCTCACAGGAATGATTCAAAACATAGACAGTCGGAAGAGTCAGTCTTCTTGTACTTAAGTTGGCATTGTGCCTTTTGTATTTAATTCCGATGCAATTTTTGTGTTTCATCGTCAATAAGAAGGTCAGAGGGATACAGTAAACCTGAAGTGCAGCATCGGAGTCTATAACTAGTGTCACAGGAATGGTTCAAAGCATAGACAGAAAGAAGAGTCAGTCTTCTTGTACTTAAGTCGGCATTGTGCCTTTTGTATTTAATTCCGATGCAATTTCTGTGTTTCATCGTCAACAAGAAGGTCCAAGGGATACAGTAAACCTGAAATGAACCATCGGAATCTATAACTAGTGTCACAGGAATGGTTCAAAACATAGACAGTAGGTAAAGTCAGTCTACATGTACTTAAGACGGCATTGTGCCATTTGTTTTTAATTCCGATGCTATTTCTGTGTCTCATCGTCAATACGAAGGTTAGAGGGATACAGTAAACCTGAAGTGAAGCATCGGAATCTATAACTAGAGTCACAGGAATGGTTCAAAACATAGACAGTAAGAAGAGTCAGTCTTCTTGTACTTAAGTCGGCATTGTGCCTTTTGTATTTAATTCCGATGCAATTTCTGTGTTTCATCGTCAATATGAAGGTCTAAGGGATACAGTAAATCAGGAGTGAAGCATCGGAGTCCATAACTAGTGTCACAGGAATGGTTCAAAGCACAGACAGAAAGAAGAGTCAGTCTTCTTGTACTTAATTCGGCATTGTGCCTTTTGTATTTAATTCCGATGCAATTCTGTGTTTCATCGTTAATAAGAAGGCCGGAGGGATACAGTGAACCTGAAGTTAAGCATCGGAATCTATAACTAGTGTCACAGGAATGGTTCAAAACATAGACAGTAAGAAGTGTCAGTCTTCTTGTACTTATGTCGCCATTGTGCCTTTTGTATTTGATTCCGATGCATTTTCTGTGTTACATCGTCTATAAGAAAGTCCAAGGGATACAGTAATCCGGAAGTAAGCATCGGAATCTATGACTAGTGTCACAGGAATGGTTCAAAATATAGTCAGGAATAAGAGTCAGTCTCCTTGTACTTAAGTCGATATTATGCATTTTGTATTTAATTCCGTTGGAATTTCTGTGTTTCATCGTCAATAAGAAGGTCCAAGGGATACAGTAAACCTGAAGTGAAGCATCAGAATCTATGACTAGTGTCACAGGAGTGGTTCAAAATATAGACAGTAGGAACAGTCAGTCTTCTTGTACTTAAGTCGGCATTGTGCCTATTGTATTTAATTCCGATGCAATTTCTGTGTATCATCGTCAATGAGAAGGTCATAGGGATAAAGTAAACCTGGAGTGAAGCATCGGAATCTATAACTAGTGTCACAGGGATGGTTCAAAACATAGACAGTAAGAAGAGTCAGTCTTCTTGTACTTAATTCGTCATTGTGCATTTTGTATTTAATTCCGATTCAATTTCTGTGTTTCATCGTCAGTAAGAAGGTCCAAGGGATACAGTAAACCAGGAGTGACGCATCGGAGTCTATAACTGGTGTCACAGGAATGGTTCAAAGCATAGACAGAAAGAAGAGTCAGTCTTCTTGTACTTAAGTCGGCATTGTGCCTTTTGTATTTAATTCCGATGCAATTTCTGTGTTTCATCGTCAACAAGAAGGTCCAAGGGACACAGTAAACCTGAAATGAACCATCGGAATCCATAACTAGTGTCACAGGAATGGTTCAAAACATAGACAATAGGTAAAGTCAGTCCACATGTACTCAAGTCGGCATTGTGCCATTTGTTTTTAATTCCGATGCTATTTCTGTGTCTTATCGTCAATACGAAGGTTAGAGGGATACAGTAAACCTGAAGTGAAGCATCGGAATCTATAACTAGAGTCACAGGAATGGTTCAAAACATAGACAGTAAGAAGAGTCAGTCTTCTTGTACTTAAGTCGGCGTTGTGCCTTTTGTAT
Organism: Schistocerca piceifrons; assembly: GCF_021461385.2. Lineage (NCBI taxonomy): Eukaryota > Metazoa > Arthropoda > Insecta > Orthoptera > Acrididae > Schistocerca > Schistocerca piceifrons. The sequence goes on along the minus strand of NW_025728352.1, from coordinate 224,969 downwards.
TTAATTCCGATGCAATTTCTGTGTTTCATCGTCAATAAGAAGGTCCAAGGGATACAGTAAACCAGATGTGAAGCATCGGAGTTCATAACTAGTGTCACAGGAATACTTCAAAGCATAGACAGAAAGAAGAGTCAGTCTTCGTGTACTTAATTCGGCATTGTGCCTTTTGTATTTAATTCCGATGCAATTCTGTGTTTCATCGTCAATAAGAAGGCCAAAGGGATACAGTAAACCTGAAGTGAAGCATCGGAATCTATAACTAGTGTCACAGGAATGGTTCAAAACATAGACCGTAGGAAGAGTCAGTCTTCTTTTACTTAAGTCGGCATTGTGCCTTTTGTATTTAATTCCCAAGCAATTTCTGTGTTTCATCGTCAATAAGAAGGCCAGAGGGATACAGTAAACCTGGAGTGAAGCATCGTAATCGATAACTAGAGTCAAAGGGGTTGTTCAAAACATAGTCAGTAAGAAGGGTCAGTCTTCTTGTACTTAAGTCGGCATTGTGCCTTTTGTATTTAATTCCGATGCAATTTCTGTGTTTCATCGTCAATAAGAAGGTAGAAGGGATACAGTAAACCAGAAGTGAAGCATCGGATTCTATGACTAGTGTCACAGGGACGGTTCAAAGCATAGAAAGTAAGATGAGTAAGTATTCTTGTACTTAAGTCGGCATTGTGCCTTTTGTATTTACTTCCGATTCAATTTCAGTGTTTCATCGTCAATAAGAAGGTCCAAGGTATACAGTACACCTTAAGTGAAGCATCGGATTCTATAACTAGTGTCACAGGAATGGTTTAAAGCATATACAGTTGGAAGAGTCAGCCTTCTTGTACTTAATTCGGCATTGTGCCTTTTGTATTTTATTCCGATGCAAAATCTGTGTTTCATCGTCAATAAGATGGTCCAAGGGATACAGTAGACCAAAATTGAGGCATCGGAATCTATAACTACTGTCACAGGAATGGTTCAAAACATAGACAGTAAGAAGAGTCAGTCTTCTTGTACTTAAGTCGGCATTGTGCCTTTTGTATGTAATTCCGATGCAATTTCTGTGTTTCATCGTCAATAAGATGGTCAGAGGGATACAGTAAACCTGAAGTGAAGCATCGGAATCTATAACTAGTATCACAGGAATGGTTCAAAACATAGCCCGTAGGAAGAGTCAGTCTTCTTTTACTTAAGTCGGCATTGTGACTTTTGTATTTAATTCCCAAGCAATTTCTGTGTTTCATCGTCAATAAGAAGGCCAGAGGGATACAGTAAACCTGGAGTGAAGCATCGGAGTCTATAACTAGTGTCACAGGAATGGTTCAACACATAGACGGTAAGAAGAATCAGTCTTCTTGTACTTAATTCGGCATTGTGCCTTTTGTATTTAATTCCGATGCAATTTATGTGTTTCATCGTCAATAAGAAGGTCAGAGGGATACAATAAACCTGAAGCGAAGCATCGTAATCTATAACTAGTGTCACAGGAGTAGTTCAAAACATAGTCAGTAAGAAGAGTCAGTCTTCTTGTACTTAAGTCAGCATTGTGCCTTTTGTATTTAATTCCGATGCAATTTCTGTGTTACGTCGTCAATAAGAAGGTCCAGGGGATACAGTAATTCTGGAGTGAAGCATCGCAATCTATAACTAGTGTCACAGGGACGGTTCAAAACATAGAAAATAAGATGAGTCAGTATTCTTGTACTTAAGTCTGCATTGTGCCTTTTGTATTTACTTCCGATTCAATTTCTGTGTTTCATCGTCAATAAGAAGGTCCAAGGGATACAGTACACCTGAAGTGAAGCACCGGATTCTATAACTAGTGTTACAGGAATGGTTCAAAACATAGACAGTAAGAAGAGTCAGTCTTCTTGTACTTAATTCGGCATTGTGCCTTTTGTATTTAATTCCGATGTAATTTCTGTGTTTCATCGTCAATAAGAAGGTCCAAGGGATACAGTAAACATGAAATGAAGCATCGGAATCAATAACTAGTGTCACAGGAATGGTTCAAAACATAGTCAGTAAGAAGAGTCAGTCTTCTTGTACTGAAGTCGGCATTGTGCCTTTTGTATTTAATTCCGATGCAATTTCTGTGTTTCATCGTCAATAAGAAGGTGCAAGGGATACAGTATACCTGGAGTGAAGCATCGGAGTCTATAACTAGTGTCACAGGAAAGGTTCAAACATAGACAGTAAGAAGAGTCAGTCTTCTTGTACTTAATTCGGCATTGTGCCTTTTGTATTTAATTCCGATGCAATTTCTGTGTTTCATCGTCAATACGAAGGTCAGAGGGATACAGTAAACATGAAATGAAGCATCGGAATCAATAGCTAGTGTCACGGGAATGGTTCAAAACAAAGTCAGTAAGAAGAGTCAGTCCTCTTGTACTTAAGTCGGCATTGTGCCTTTTGTATTTAATTCCGATGCAATTTCTGTGTTTCATCGTCAATAAGAAGGTCCAAGGGATACAGTAATCCTGAAGTTAAGCATCGGAATGTATGACTAGTGCCACAGGTATTGTTCAAAACATAGTCAGTACGAAGAGTAAGTCTTCTTGTACTTAAGTCGGTATTGTGCCTTTTGTATTTAATTCCGATACAATTTCTGTGTTTCATCGTCAATAAGAAGGTCCAAGGGATACAGTAATTCTGGAGTGAAGCATCGGAATCTATAACTAGTGTCACAGGGACGGTTCAAAACATAGAAAGTAAGATGAGTCAGTATTCTTGTACTTAAGTCGGCATTGTGCCTTTTATATTTACTTCCGATTCAATTTCTGTGTTTCATCGTCAATAAGAACGTCCAAGGGATACAGTACACCTGAAGTGAAGCATCGGATTCTATAACTAGTGGCACAGGAATGGTTTATAACATAGACAGTTGGAAGAGTCAGCCTTCCTGTACTTAAGTCGGCATTGCGCCTTTTGTATGTAATTCCGATGCAAAATCTGTGTTTCATCGTCAATAAGAAGGTCCAAGGGATACAGTAGACCTAAATTGAAGAATCGGAATCTATAACTAGTGTCACAGGAATGATTCAAAACATAGACAGTAAGAAGAGTCAGTCTTCTTGTACTTAATTCGGCATTGTGCCTTTTGTATTTAATTCCGATGCAATTTCTGTGTTTCATCGTCAATAAGAAGGTCCAAGGGATACAGTAAACATGAAATGAAGCATCGGAATTAATAACTAGTGTCACAGGAATGGTTCAAAATATAGTCAGTAAGAAGAGTTAGTCTTCTTGTACTTAAGTCGGCATTGTGCCTTTTGTATTTAATTCCGATGCAATTTCTGTGCTTCATCGTCAATAAGAAGGTGCAAGGGATTAAGTAAACCTGGAGTGAAGCATCGGAGTCTATAACTAGTGTCACAGGAAAGGTTCAAACATAGACAGTAAGAAGAGTCAGTCTTCTTGTACTTAATTCGGCATTGTGCCTTTTGTATTTAATTCCGATGCAATTTCTGTGTTTCATCGTCAATAAGAAGGTCAGAGGGATACAGTAAACATGAAATGAAGCATCGGAATCAATAACTAGTGTCACAGGAATGGTTCAAAACATAGTCAGTAAGAAGAGTCAGTCTTCTAGTACTTAAGTCGGCATTGTGCCTTTTGTATTTAATTCCGATGCAATTTCTGTGTTTCATCGTCAATAAGAAGGTCAAAGGGATACAGTACACCTGAAGTGAAGCACCGGATTCTATAACTAGTGTTACAGGAATGGTTCAAAACATAGACAGTAAGAAGAGTCAGTCTTCTTGTACTTAATTCGGCATTGTGCCTTTTGTATTTAATTCCGATATAATATCTGTGTTTCATCGTCAATAAGAGGGTCCAAGGGATACAGTAAACATGAAATGAAGCATCGGAATCAATAACTAGTGTCACAGGAATGGTTCAAAACATAGTCAGTAAGAAGAGTCAGTCTTCTTGTACTGAAGTCGGCATTGTGCCTTTTGTATTTAATTCCGATGCAATTTCTGTGTTTCATCGTCAATAAGAAGGTGCAAGGGATACAGTAAACCTGGAGTGAAGCATCGGAGTCTATAACTAGTGTCACAGGAAAGGTTGAAACATAGACAGTAAGAAGAGTCAGTCTTCTTGTACTTAATTCGGCATTGTGCCTTTTGTATTTAATTCCGATGCAATTTCTGTGTTTCATCGTCAATAAGAAGGTCAGAGGGATACAGTAAACATGAAATGAAGCATCGGAATCAATAACTAGTGTCACAGGAATGGTTCAAATCATAGTCAGTAAGAAGAGTCAGTCTTCTTGTACTTAAGTCGGCATTGTGCCTTTTGTATTTAATTCCGATGCAATTTCTGTGTTTCATCGTCAATAAGAAGGTCCAAGGGATACAATAATCCTGAAGTTAAGCATCGGAATCTATGACTAGTGCCACAGGTATTGTTTAAAACATAGTCAGTAAGAAGAGTAAGTCTTCTTGTACTTAAGTCGGTATTGTGCCTTTTGTATTTAATTCCGATACAATTTCTGTGTCTCATCGTCAATAAGAAGGTCCAAGGGATACAGTAATTCTGGAGTCAATTATCGGAATCTATAACTAGTGTCACAGGGACGGTTCAAATCATAGAAAGTAAGATGAGTCAGTATTCTTGTACTTAAGTCGGCATTGTGCCTTTTGTATTTACTTCCGATTCAATTTCTGTGTTTCATCGTCAATAAGAAGGTCCAAGGGATACAGTATACCTGAAGTGAAGCATCAGATTCTATAACTAGTGGCACAGGAATAGTTTAAAACATAGACAGTTGGAAGAGTCAGCCTTCTTGTACTTAAGTCGGCATTGCGCCTTTTGTATTTAATTCCGATGCAAAATCTGTGTTTCATCGTCAATAAGAAGGTCCAAGGGATACAGTAGACCTAAATTGAAGAATCGGAATCTATAACTAGTGTCACAGGAATGGTTCAAAACATAGACAGTAAGAAGAGTCAGTCTTCTTGTACTTAATTCGGCATTGTGCCTTTTGTATTTACTTCCGATGCAATTTCTGTGTTTCATCGTCAATAAGAAGGTCCAAGGGATACAGTAAACATGAAATGAGGGATCGGAATTAATAACTAGTGTCACAGGAATGGTTCAAAACATAGTCAGTAAGAAGAGTCAGTCTTCTTGTACTTAAGTCGGCATTGTGCCTTTTGTATTTAATTCCGATGCAATTTCTGTGTTTCATCGTCAATAAGAAGGTCCAAGGGATACAGTAATCCTGAAGTAAAGCATCGGAATCTATGACTAGTGCCACAGGTATTGTTCAAAACATAGTCAGTAAGAAGAGTAAGTATTCTTGTACTTAAGTCGGTATTGTGCCTTTTGTATTTACTTCCGATGCAATTTCTGTGTTTCATCGTCAATAAGAAGGTCCAAGGGATACAGTAGACCTAAATTGAAGAATCGGAATCTATAACTAGTGTCACAGGAATGGTTCAAAACATAGACAGTAAGAAGAGTCAGTCTTCTTGTACTTAATTCGGCATTGTGCCTTTTGTATTTACTTCCGATGCAATTTCTGTGTTTCATCGTCAATAAGAAGGTCCAAGGGATACAGTAAACATGAAATGAAGCATCGGAATTAATAACTAGTGTCACAGGAATGGTTCAAAACATAGTCAGTAAGAAGAGTCAGTCTTCTTGTACTTAAGTCGGCATTGTGCCTTTTGTATTTAATTCCGATGCAATTTCTGTATTTCATCGTCAATAAGAAGGTGCAAGGGATTAAGTAAACCTGGAGTGAAGCATCGGAGTCTATAACTAGTGTCACAGGAAATTTTCAAACATAGACAGTAAGAAGAGTCAGTCTTCTTGTACTTAATTCGGCATTGTGCATTTTGTATTTAATTCCGATGCAATTTCTGTGTTTCATCGTCAATAAGAAGGTCCAAGGGATACAGTAAACATGAAATGAAGCATCGGAATCAATAACTAGTGTCACAGGAATGGTTCAAAACATAGTCAGTAAGAAGAGTCAGTCTTCTTGTACTGAAGTCGGCATTGTGCCTTTTGTATTTAATTCCGATGCAATTTCTGTGTTTCATCGTCAATAAGAAGGTGCAAGGGATACAGTAAACCTGGAGTGAAGCATCGGAGTCTATAACTAGTGTCACAGGAAAGGTTCAAACATAGACAGTAAGAAGAGTCAGTCTTCTTGTACTTAATTCGGCATTGTGCCTTTTGTATTTAATTCCGATGCAATTTCTGTGTTTCATCGTCAATAAGAAGGTCAGAGGGATACAGTAAACATGAAATGAAGCATCGGAATCAATAACTAGTGTAACAGGAATGGTTCAAATCATAGTCAGTAAGAAGAGTCAGTCTTCTTGTACTTAAGTCAGCATTGTGCCTTTTGTATTTAATTCCGATGCAATTTCTGTGTTTCATCGTCAATAAGAAGGTCCAAGGGATACAATAATCCTGAAGTTAAGCATCGGAATCTATGACTAGTGCCACAGGTATTGTTCAAAACATAGTCAGTAAGAAGAGTAAGTCTTCTTGTACTTAAGTCGGTATTGTGCCTTTTGTATTTAATTCCGATACAATTTCTGTGTCTCATCGTCAATAAGAAGGTCCAAGGGATACAGTAATTCTGGAGTCAATTATCGGAATCTATAACTAGTGTCACAGGGACGGTTCAAAACATAGAAAGTAAGATGAGTCAGTATTCTTGTACTTAAGTCGGCATTGTGCCTTTTGTATTTACTTCCGATTCAATTTCTGTGTTTCATCGTCAATAAGAAGGTCCATGGGATACAGTATACCTGAAGTGAAGCATCAGATTCTATAACTAGTGGCACAGGAATAGTTTAAAACATAGACAGTTGGAAGAGTCAGCCTTCTTGTACTTAAGTCGGCATTGCGCCTTTTGTATTTAATTCCGATGCAAAATCTGTGTTTCATCGTCAATAAGAAGGTCCAAGGGATACAGTAGACCTAAATTGAAGAATCGGAATCTATAACTAGTGTCACAGGAATGGTTCAAAACATAGACAGTAAGAAGAGTCAGTCTTCTTGTACTTAATTCGGCATTGTGCCTTTTGTATTTACTTCCGATGCAATTTCTGTGTTTCATCGTCAATAAGAAGGTCCAAGGGATACAGTAAACATGAAATGAAGGATCGGAATTAATAACTAGTGTCACAGGAATGGTTCAAAACATAGTCAGTAAGAAGAGTCAGTCTTCTTGTACTTAAGTCGGCATTGTGCCTTTTGTATTTAATTCCGATGCAATTTCTGTGTTTCATCGTCAATAAGAAGGTGCAAGGGATTAAGTAAACCTGGAGTGAAGCATCGGAGTCTATAACTAGTGTCACAGGAAAGGTTCAAACATAGACAGTAAGAAGAGTCAGTCTTCTTGTACTTAATTCGGCATTGTGCCTTTTGTATTTAATTCCGATGCAATTTCTGTGTTTCATCGTCAATAAGAAGGTCAGAGGGATACAGTAAACATGAAATGAAGCATCGGAATCAATAACTAGTGCCACAGGAATGGTTCAAAACATAGTCAGTAAGAAGAGTCAGTCTTCTTGTACTTAAGTCGGCATTGTGCCTTTTGTATTTAATTCCGATGCAATTTCTGTGTTTCATCGTCAATAAGAAGGTCCAAGGGATACAGTAATCCTGAAGTTAAGCATCGGAATCTATGACTAGTGCCACAGGTATTGTTCAAAACATAGTCAGTAAGAAGAGTAAGTATTCTTGTACTTAAGTCGGTATTGTGCCTTTTGTATTTACTTCCGATGCAATTTCTGTGTTTCATCGTCAATAAGAAGGTCCAAGGGATACAGTAGACCTAAATTGAAGAATCGGAATCTATAACTAGTATCACAGGAATGGTTCAAAACATAGACAGTAAGAAGAGTCAGTCTTCTTGTACTTAATTCGGCATTGTGCCTTTTGTATTTACTTCCGATGCAATTTCTGTGTTTCATCGTCAATAAGAAGGTCCAAGGGATACAGTAAACATGAAATGAAGCATCGGAATTAATAACTAGTGTCACAGGAATGGTTCAAAACATAGTCAGTAAGAAGAGTCAGTCTTCTTGTACTTAAGTCGGCATTGTGCCTTTTGTATTTAATTCCGATGCAATTTCTGTGTTTCATCGTCAATAAGAAGGTGCAAGGGATTAAGTAAACCTGGAGTGAAGCATCGGAGTCTATAACTAGTGTCACAGGAAAGGTTCAAACATAGACAGTAAGAAGAGTCAGTCTTCTTGTACTTAATTCGGCATTGTGCCTTTTGTATTTAATTCCGATGCAATTTCTGTGTTTCATCGTCAATAAGAAGGTCCAAGGGATACAGCAAACATGAAATGAAGCATCGGAATCAATAACTAGTGTCACAGGAATGGTTCAAAACATAGTCAGTAAGAAGAGTCAGTCTTCTTGTACTTAAGTCGGCATTGTGCCTTTTGTATTTAATTCCGATGCAATTTCTGTGTTTCATCGTCAATAAGAAGGTCCAAGGGATACAGTAATCCTGAAGTTAAGCATCGGAATCTATGACTAGTGCCACAGGTATTGTTCAAAACATAGTCAGTAAGAAGAGTAAGTCTTCTTGTACTTAAGTCGGTATTGTGCCTTTTGTATTTAATTCCGATACAATTTCTGTTTTTCATCGTCAATAAGAAGGTCAGAGGGATACAGTAAACCTGAAGTGAAGCATCGGAATCTATAACTAGTGTCACAGGAATGGTTCAAAACTTAGACGGTGGGAAGAGTCAGTCTTCTTGTATTTAAGTCGGCATTGTGCCTTTTGTATTTAATTCCGATGCAATTTCTGTGTTTCATCGTCAATAAGATGGTCAAAGGGATACAGTAAACCTGACGTGAAGCATCGGAATCTATAACTAGTGTCACAGGATCGGTACAAAACATTGACAGTAAGAAGAGTCAGTCTTCTTGTACTTAAGTCGGCGTTGTGCCTTTTGTATTTAATTCCGATGCAATGTCTGTGTTTCAACGTCAATAAGAAGGTCCAAGGGATACAGCAAACCTGGAGTGAAGCATCGGAATGTATAACTAGTGTCATAGAGACGGTTCAAAACATAGACAGTAAGATGAGTCAGTATTCCTGTACTTAAGTCGGCATTGTGCCTTTTCTATATAATTCCGATGCAATTTATGTGTTTCATCGTCAATAAGAAGGTCCAAGGGATACAGTAAACCTGAAGTGAAGCATCGGAAGCTAAAACTAGTGTCACAGGAATGGTTCAAAACATAGACCGTCAGAAGAGTCAGTCTTCTTGTACTTTAGTCGGCATTTTGCCTTTTGTATTTAATTCCGATGCAATATCTGTCTTTCATCGGCAATAAGAAGGTCTGAGGGATACAGTAATTCTGAAGTTAAGCATCGGAATCTATGACTAGTGTCACAGGAATGGCTCAAAACAGTAAGAAGAGTCAGTCTTCTTGTACTTAAGTCGGTATTGTGCCTTTTGTATTTAATGCCGATGCAATTTCTGTGTTTCATCGTCAATAAGAAAGTCACAGGGATACAGTAAACCTGAAGTGAAGCATCGGAATCTATAACTAGTGTCACAGGGACGGTTCAAAACATAGTAAGTAAGATGAGTCAGTATTCTTGTACTTAAGTCGGCATTGTGCCTTTTGTATTTACTTCCGATTCAATTTCTGTGTTTCATCGTCAATAAGAAGGTCCAAGGGATACAGTACACCTGAAGTGAAGCATCGGATTCTATAACTAGTGGCACAGGAATGGTTTAAAACATAGACAGTAGGAAGAGTCAGCCTTCTTGTACTTAAGTCGGCATTGCGCCTTTTGTATTTAATTCCGATGCAATTTCTGTGTTTCATCGTCAATAAGAAGGTTAGAGGGATACAGTAAACCTGAATCGAAGCATCGTAATCTATAACTAGTGTCACAGGAATAGTTCAAAATATAGTCAGTAAGAAGAGTCCGTCTTCTTGTACTTAAGTCGGCATTGTGCCTTTTGTATTTACTTCCGATGCAATTTCTGTGTTTCATCGTCATTTAGAAGGTCCAAGGGATACAGTAATTCTGGAGTGAAGCATCGGAATCTATAACTAATGTCACAGGGACGGTTCAAAACATAGAAAGTAAGATGAGTCAGTATTCTTGTACTTAAGTCGGCATTGTGCCTTTTGTATTTACTTCCGATGCAAATTCTGTGTTTCATCGTCAACAAGAAGGTCCAAGGGATACAGTAAACCTGAAGTGAAGCATCGGAATCTATAACTAGTGGCACAGGAATGGCTTGAAACATAGACAGTTGGAAGAGTCAGCCTTCTTATACTTAAGTCGGCATTGTGCCTTTTGTATTTAATTCCGATGCAAAATCTGTGTCTCATCGTAAATAAGAAGGTCCAAGGAATACAGTAGACCTGAATTGAAGCATCGGAATCTATAACTAGTGTCACAGGAATGCTTCAAAATATAGACAGTAGGAACAGTCAGTCTTCTATGTACTTAAGTCGGCATTGTGCCTATTGTATTTAATTCCGATGCAATTTCTGTGTTTCATCGTCAATAAGAAGGTCATAGGGAGACAGTAAACCTGGAGTGATGCATCGGAATCTATAACTAGTGTCACAGGGATGGTTCAAAACATAGACATTAAGAAGAGTTAGTCTTCTTGTACTTAATTCGGCATTGTGCCTTTTGTATTTAATTCCGGTGCAATTCTGTGTTTCATCGTCAATAAGAAGGTCCAAGGGATACAGTAAACCTGTAGTGAAGCATCGGAAGCTAAAACTAGTGTCACAGGAATGGTTCAAAACATAGCCTGTCAGAAGAGTCAGTCTTCTTGTACTTAAGTCGGCATTGTGCCTTTTGTATTTAATTCCGATGCAATTTCTGTGTTTCATCGTCAATAAGAAGGTCCAAGGGATACAGTAATCCTGAAGTTAAGCATCGGAATCTATGACTAGTGCCACAGGTATTGTTCAAAACATAGTCAGTAAGAAGAGTAAGTCTTCTTGTACTTAAGTCGGTATTGTGCCTTTTGTATTTAATTCCGATACAATTTCTGTGTTTCATCGTCAATAAGAAGGTCAGAGGGATACAGTAAACCTGAAGTGAAGCATCGGAATCTATAACTAGTGTCACAGGAATGGTTCAAAACATAGACGGTGGGAAGAGTCAGTCTTCTTGTACTTAAGTCGGCATTTAGCCTATTGTATTTTATTCCGATGCAATGTCTGTGCTTCATCGTCAATAAGAAGGTCCAAGGGACACAGTAAACCTGGAGTGAAGCATCGGAATCTATAACGAGTGTCACAGGAATGGTTCAAAACATAGACAGTCGGAAGAGTCAGTCTTCTTGTATTTAAGTCGGCATTGTGCCTTTTGTATTTAATTCCGATGCAATTTCTGTGTTTCATCGTTAATAAGATGGTCAAAGGGATAGAGTAAACCTGACGTGAAGCATCGGAATCTATAACTAGTGTCACAGGATCGGTTCAAAACATTGACAGTAAGATGAGTCAGTATTCCTGTACTTAAGTCGGCATTGTGCCTTTTCTATATAATTCCGATGCAATTTATGTGTTTCATCGTCAATAAGAAGGTCCAAGGGATACAGTAAACCTGAAGTGAAGCATCGGAAGCTAAAACTAGTGTCACAGGAATGGTTCAAAACATAGACCGTCAGAAGAGTCAGTCTTCTTGTACTTTAGTCGGCATTTTGCCTTTTGTATTTAATTCCGATGCAATATCTGTCTTTCATCGGCAATAAGAAGGTCGGAGGGATACAGTAATTCTGAAGTTAAGCATCCGAATCTATGACTAGTGTCACAGGAATGGCTCAAAACAGTAAGAAGAGTCAGTCTTCTTGTACTTAAGTCGGTATTGTGCCTTTTGTATTTAATGCCGATGCAATTTCTGTGTTTCATCGTCAATAAGAAAGTCACAGGGATACAGTAAACCTGAAGTGAAGCATCGGAATAAATAACTAGTGTCACAGGGACGGTTCAAAACATAGTAAGTAAGATGAGTCAGTATTCTTGTACTTAAGTCGGCATTGTGCCTTTTGTATTTACTTCCGATTCAATTTCTGTGTTTCATCGTCAATAAGAAGGTCCAAGGGATACAGTACACCTGAAGTGAAGCATCGGATTCTATAACTAGTGGCACAGGAATGGTTTAAAACATAGACAGTAGGAAGAGTCAGCCTTCTTGTACTTAAGTCGGCATTGCGCCTTTTGTATTTAATTCCGATGCAATTTCTGTGTTTCATCGTCAATAAGAAGGTTAGAGGGATACAGTAAACCTGAATCGAAGCATCGTAATCTATAACTAGTGTCACAGGAATAGTTCAAAACATAGTCAGTAAGAAGAGTCCGTCTTCTTGTACTTAAGTCAGCATTGTGCCTTTTGTATTTACTTCCGATGCAAATTCTGTGTTTCATCGTCAACAAGAAGGTCCAAGGGATACAGTAAACCTGAAGTGAAGCATCGGAATCTATAACTAGTGGCACAGGAATGGCCTGAAACATAGACAGTTGGAAGAGTCAGTCTTCTTATACTTAAGTCGGCATTGTGCCTTTTGTATTTAATTCCGATGCAAAATCTGTGTTTCATCGTAAATAAGAAGGTCCAAGGAATACAGTAGACCTGAATTGAAGCATCGGAATCTATAACTAGTGTCACAGGAATGCTTCAAAATATAGACAGTAGGAACAGTCAGTCTTCTTGTACTTAAGTCGGCATTGTGCCTATTGTATTTAATTCCGATGCAATTTCTGTGTTTTATCGTTAATAAGAAGGTCATAGGGAGACAGTAAACCTGGAGTGATGCATCGGAATCTATAACTAGTGTCACAGGGATGGTTCAAAACTTAGACATTAAGATAAGTTAGTCTTCTTGTACTTAATTCGGCATTGTGCCTTTTGTATTAAATTCCGGTGCAATTCTGTGTTTCATCGTCAATAAGAAGGTCCAAGTGATACAGTAAACCTGTAGTGAAGCATCGGAAGCTAAAACTAGTGTCACAGGAATGGTTCAAAACATAGCCTGTCAGAAGAGTCAGTCTTCTTGTACTTTAGTCGGCATTGTGCATTTTGTATTTAATTCCGATGAAATATCTGTCTTTCATCGGCAATAAGAAGGTCTGAGGGATACAGTAATTCTGAAGTTAAGCATCGGAATCTATGACTAGTGTCACAGGAATGGTTCAAAACATAGTAAGAAGAGTCAGTCTTCTTGTACTTAAGACGGTATTGTGCCTTTTTGTATTTAATACCGATGCAATTTCTGTGTTTCATAGTCTATAAGCAGGTCCAAGGGATACAGTAAACCTGAAGTGAAGCATCGGAATCTATGACTAGTGTCACAGGAGTGGTTCAAAACATAGACAGTAGGATCAGTCAGTCTTCTTGTACTTAAGTCGGCATTGTGCCTATTGTATTTAATTCCGATGCAATTTCTGTGTTTCATCGTCAATAAGAAGGTCATAGGGATACAGTAAACCTGGAGTGATGCATCGGAATCTATAACTAGTGTCACAGGGATGGTTCAAATCATAGACATTAAGAAGAGTCAGTCTTCTTGTACTTAATTCGGCATTGTGGCTTTTGAATTTAATTCCGGTGCAATTCTGGGTTTCATCGTCAATAAGAAGGCCAGAGGGATACAGTAAACCTGAAGTGAAGCATCGGAATCTATAACTAGTGTCACAGGAATGGTTAAAAACTTAGTCAGTAAGAAGTGTCAGTCTTCTTGTACTTAAGTCGGCATTGTGCCTTTTGTATTTACTTCCGATGCAATTTCTGTGTTTCATCGTCAATAAGAAGATCCAAGGGATACAGTAATTCTGGAGTGAAGCATCGGAATCTATAACTAATGTCACAGGGACGGTTCAAAACATGGAAAGTAAGATGAGTCAGTATTCTTGTACTTAAGTCGGCATTGTGCCTTTTGTATTTACTTCCGATGCAAATTCTGTGTTTCATCGTCAACAAGAAGGTCCAAGGGATACAGTAAACCTGAAGTGAAGCATCGGAATCTATAACTAGTGGCACAGGAATGGTTTGAAACATAGACAGTTGGAAGAGTCAGCCTTCTTATACTTAAGTCGGCATTGTGCCTTTTGTATTTAATTCCGATGCAAAATCTGTGTTTCATCGTAAATAAGAAGGTCCAATTAATACAGTAGACCTGAATTGAAGCATCGGAATCTATAACTAGTGTCACAGGAATAGTTCAAAACATAGTCAGTAAGAAGAGTCAGTCTTCTTGTACTTAAGTCGGCATTGTGCCTTGTGTATTTAATTCCGATGCAATTTCTGTGTTTCATCGTCAATAAGAAGGTCATAGGGATACAGTAAACCTGGAGTGATGCATCGGAATCTATACTAGTGTCACAGGGATGGTTCAAAACATAGACATTAAGAAGAGTCAGTCTTCTAGTACTGAATTCGGCATTGTGCCTTTTGTATTTAATTCCGGTGCAATTCTGTGTTTCATCGTCAATAAGAAGGTCCAAGGGATACAGTAAACCTGAAGTGAAGCATCGGAAGCTAAAACTAGTGTCACAGGAATGGTTCAAAACATAGCCTGTCAGAAGAGTCAGTCTTCTTGTACTTAAGTCGGCATTGTGCCTTGTGTATTTAATTCCGATGCAATTTCTGTGTTTCATCGTCAATAAGAAGGTCCAAGGGATACAGTAATTCTGGAGTGAAGCATCGGAATCTATAACTAGTGTCACAGGGACGGTTCAAAACATAGAAAGTAAGATGAGTCAGTATTCTTGTACTTAAGTCGGCATTGTGCCTTTTGTATTTACTTCCGATGCAATTTCTGTGTTTCATCGTCAACAATAAGGTCCAAGGGATTCAGTAAACCTGAAGTGAAGCATCGGAACCTATAACTAGTGGCACAGGAATGGTTTAAAACATAGACAGTAAGAAGAGTCAGTCTTTTTGTACTTAAGTCGGCATTGTGCATTTGTATTTAATTCCGATGCAATTTCTGTGTTTCATCGTCAATAAGAAGGTCAGAGGGATACAGTAAACCTGAAGTGAAGCATCGGAATCTATAACTAGAGTCACAGGAATGGTTCAAAACATAGACAGTAAGAAGGGTCAGTCTTCTTGTACTTAAGTCGGCATTGTGCCTTTTGTATTTAATTCCGAAGCAATTTCTGTGTTTCATCGTCAAGAAGAATGTCCAAGGGATACAGAAAACCTGGAGTGAAGCATCGGAGTCTATAACTAGTGACACAGTAAAGGTTCAAACATAGACAGTAAGAAGAGTCAGACTTCTTGTACTTAATTCGGCATTGTGCCTTTTGTGTTTAATTCCGATGCAATTTCTGTGTTTCATCTTCAATAAGAAGGTCAGAGGGACACAGTAAACATGAAGTGAAGCATCGGAATCAATAACTAGTGTCACAGGAATGGTTCAAAACATAGTCAGTAAGAAGAGTCAGTCTTCTTGTACTTAAGTCGGCATTGTGCCTTTTGTATTTAATTCCGATGCAAAATCTGTGTTTCATCGTAAATAAGAAGGTCCAAGGGATACAGTAGACCTGAAATGAAGCATCGGAATCTATAACTAGTGTCACAGGAATGGCTCAAAACATAGACAGTTGGAAGAGTCAGCCTTCTTGTACATAAGTCGGCATTGTGCCTTTTGTATTTAATTCCGATGCAAAATCTGTGTCTCATCGTAAATAAGAAGGTCCAAGGGATACAGTAGACCTGAATTGAAGCATGGGAATCTATAACTAGTGTCACAGGAATGGTTCAAAACATAGACAGTAAGATGAGTCAGTCTTCTTGTACTTAAGTCGGCATTGTGCCTTTTGTATTTAATTCCGAAGCAATTTCTGTGTTTCATCGTCAAGAAGAAGGTGCAAGGGATACAGGAAACCTGGAGTGAAGCATCGGAGTCAATAACTAGTGTCACAGGAAAGGTTCAAACATAGACAGTAAGAAGAGTCATCCTTCTTGTACTTAATTCGGCATTGTGCCTCTTGTATTTAATTCCGATGCAATTTCTGTGTTTCATCGTCAATATGAAGGTCAGAGGGATACAGTAAACCTACAGTGAAGCATCGGAATCTATAACTAGAGTCAGAGGAATAGTTGAAATCATAGACAGTAAGAAGAGTCAGTCTTCTTGTACTTAATTCGGCATTGTGCCTTTTGCATTTAATTCCGATGCAATTTCTGTGTCTCATCGTCAATAAGAAGGTCAGAGGGATTCAGTAAACATGAAGTGAAGCATCGGAATCAATAACTAGTGTCATAGGAATGGTTCAAACCATAGTCAGTAAGAAGAGTCAGTCTTCCTGTACTTAAGTCGGCATTGCGCCTTTTGTATTTAATTCCGATGCAATTTCTGTGTTTCATCGTCAATAAGAAGGTCCAAGGGATACAGTAATCCTGAAGTTAAGCATCGGAATCTATGACTAGTGCCACAGGTATTGTTCAAAACATAGTCAGTAAGGAGAGTCAGTCTTCTTGTACTTAAGTCGGCATTGTGCCTTTTGTACTTAATTCCGATGCAAAATCTGTGTTTCATCGTAAATAAGAAGGTCCAAGGGATACAGTAGACCTGAAATGAAGCTTCGGCATCTATAACTAGTGTCACAGGAATGGTTCAAAACACAGGCATTTGGAAGAGTCAGCCTTCTTGTACTTAAGTCGGCATTGTGCCTTTTGTATTTAATTCCGATGCAAAATCTGTGTTTCCTCGTAAATAAGAAGGTCCAAGGGATACAGTAGACCTGAATTGAAGCATCGGAATCTATAACTAGTGTCACAGGAATGGTTCAAAACATAGACAGTAAGAAGAGTCAGTCTTCTTGTACTTAAGTCGGCATTGTGCCTTTTGTATTTAATTCCGATGCAATTTCTGTGTTTCATCGTCAATAAGAAGGTCAGAGGGATACAGTAAACATGAAGTGAAGCATCGGAATCAATAACTAGTGTCACAGGAATGGTTCAAAACATAGTCAGTAAGAAGAGTCAGTCTTCTTGTACTTAAGTCGGCATTGTGCCTTTTGTATTTACTTCCGATGCAATTTCTGTGTTTCATCGTCAATAAGAAGGTCCAAGGGATACAGTAATAATGAAGTTAAGCATCGGAATCTATGACTAGTGCCACAGGTATTGTTCAAAACATAGTCAGTAAGAAGAGTCAGTCTTCTTGTACTTAAGTCGGTATTGTGCTTTTTGTATTTAATTCCGGTACAATTTCTGTGTTTCATCGTCAATAAGAAGGTCCAAGGGATACAGTAAACCTGAAGTGATGCATCGGAATCTATAACTAGTGTCACAGGAATGGTTCAAAACTTAGACAGTGGGAAGAGTCAGTCTTCTTGTACTTAAGTCGGCATTGTGCCTATTGTGTTTAATTCCGATGCAATTTCTGTGTTTCATCGTCAATACGAAGTTCAGAGACATGCAGTAAACCTGAAGTGAAGCATCGGAATCTATAACTAGTGTCATGGGAATGGTTCAACTCATAGACAGTAAGAAGTGTCAGTCTTCTTGTACTTAATTCGGCATTGTGCCTTTTGTATTTAATTCCAATGCAATTTCTGTGTTTCATCCTCAATAAGAAGGTCAGAGGGATACAGTAAACCAGAAGTGCAGCATCGGAATCTATAACTAGTGTCACAGAAATGGTTTGAAACATAGTCAGTGAGAAGAGTCAGTCTTCTTGAACTTAAGTCGGCGTTGTGCCTTTTGTATGTAATTCCGATGCAATGTCTGTGTTTCAACGTCAAGAAGAAGGTCCAAGGAATACAGCAAACCTGGAGTGAAGCATCGGAATGTATAACCAGTGTCACAGAGACGGTTCAAATCAGAGACAGTAAGATGAGTCAGTATTCCTGTACTTAAGTCGGCATTGTGCCTTTTCTTTTTAATTCCGATGCAATTTATGTGTTTCATCATCAATAAGAAGGTCCAAGGGATACAGTAAACCTGAAGTGAAGCATCGGAAGCTAAAACTAGTGTCACAGGAATGGTTCAAAACATAGACTGTCAGAAGAGTCAGTCTTCTTGTACTTTAGTCGGCATTGTGCCTTTTGTATTTCATTCCGATGCAACATCTGTGTTTCATCGGCAATCAGAAGGTCTGAGGGATACAGTAATTCTGAAGTTAAGCATCGGAATCTATGACTAGTGTCACAGGAATGGTTCAAAACATAGACAGTGGGAAGAGTCAATCTTCTTCTACTTAAGTCGGCATTGTGCCTTTTGTATTTATTTTCCGCTACAATTTGTGTGTTTCATCGTCAATAAGGTCAGAGGGATACAGTAAACCTAAAGTGAAGCATCGGAATCTATAACTAGTGTCACAGGAATGGTTCATAACATAGACAGTAAGAAGAGTCAGTGTTCTTGTACTTAAGTCGGCATTGTGCCTTTTGTATATAATTCCGATGCAATTTCTGTGTTTCATCGTCAATAAGAAGGTCAGGGGGATACAGTAAACCTGAAGTGAAGCATAGGAATCTATAGCTAGTGTCACAGGAATGGTTCAAAACAAAGACAGTAAGAAGAGCCAGTCTTCTTGTACTTGAGTCGGTATTGTGCCTTTTGTAATTAATTCCGATGCAATTTCTGTGTTTCATCGTCAATAAGGTCAGAGGGATACAGTAAACCTAAAGTGAAGCATCGGAATCTATAACTAGTGTCACAGGAATGGTTCAAACCATAGACTGTAAGAAGAGTCAGTGTTCTTGTACTGAAGTCGGCATTGTGCCTTTTGCATTTAATTAAGATTTAATATCTGTGTTTCATCGTCAATAATAAGGTCAGAGGGATACAGTAAACCTGATGTGAAGCATCGGAATCTATAACCAGTGTCACAGGTATGGTTCGAAACATAGACAGTAAGAAGTGCCCGTACTCTTGTACCTGAGTTGGCATTGTGCCTTTTGTATTTAATTCCGATGAATTTTCTGTGCTTGATCGTCAATAAGAAGGTCAGAGTGATACAGTAAACCTGAAGTGAAGCATCGGAATCTATAACTAGTGTCACAGAAATGGTTCAAAACATAGACAGCAAGAAGAGCCAGTCTTCCTGTACCTGAGTTGGCATTGTGCTTTCTGTATTTAATTCCGATGAATTTTCTGTGCTTGATCGTCAATAAGAAGGTCAGAGCGATACAGTAAACCTGAAATGAAGCATCGGAATCTATAACTAGTGTCAGAGGTATGATTCAAACCATAGACAGTAAGAAGAGTCAGTATTCTTGTACTGAAGTCGGCATTGTGCCTTTTGTATTCAATTAAGATGCAATTTCTGTCTTTCATCGTCAATAAGAAGGTGAGAGGACTACAGTAAACAAGACGTAAAGCATCATAATCTATAACTAGTGTCACAGGAACGGTTCAAAACATAGACAGTAAGAAGAGTCAGTCTTCTCGTAAAGTCGGCATTGTGCCTTTTGTATTTAATTCCGTCGCAATTTCTGTGCTTCATCGTCAATAAGATGGTCAGCTGGATACAGTGGACCTAAAGTTAAGCATCGGAATCTATAACTAGTGTCACAGGAATGGTTCAAATCGTAGACAGTAAGAAGAGTTTGTCTTCTTGGACTTGAGTCGGCATTGTGCCATTTGTATATAGTTCCGATCAATTTTCTGTGTTTGATCGTCAATAAGAAGGTCAGAGGGATACAGTAAACCTGAAGTGAACAATCGGAATCTATAACTAGTGTCACAGGAATGGCTGAAAACATAGACAGTAAGAAGAGTCAGTCTTCTTGTACTTAAGTCGGCATGGTGCCTTTTGTATATAATTCCGATGCAATTTCTGTGTTTCATCGTCAATAAGAAGGTCAGAGGGATACAGTAAACCTGAAGTGAAGCATCGGAATCTGTAGCTAGTGTCACAGGAATGGTTCAAAACATAGACAGTAAGAAGGGTAAGTCTTCTTGTACTTGTGTCGGCATTGTGCCTTTTGTATTTAATTCCGATGAATATTCTGTGCTTGATCGTCAATAAGAAGGTCAGAGGGATACAGTAAAAATGAAGTGAAGCATCGCAATCTATAACTAGTGTCAGAGGAATGGTTCAAACCATAGACAGTAAGAAGAATCAGTATTCTTGTACTGAAGTCGGCATTGTGCCTTTTGTATTTAATTAAGATGCAATTTGTGAGTTTCATCGTCAATAAGAAGGTCAGAGGGATACAGTAAACCTGAAGTGAAGCATAGGAATCTATAGCTAGTGTCACAGGATGGGTTTAAAACAAAGACAGTAAGAAGAGCCAGTCTTCTTGTACTTGAGTCGGTATTGTGCCTTTTGTAATTAATTCCGATGCAATTTCTGTGTTTCATCGTCAATAAGAAGGTCAGAGGGACACAGTAAACCTGAAGTGAAGCATCGGAATCTATAACTAGTGTCACAGGAATTCTTCAAAACATAGACAGTAAGAAGAGTCAGTTTTCTTGTACTTAAGTCGGCTTTGTGCCTTTTGTATTTACTTCCGATGCAATTTCTGTTTTTCATCGACAATAAGGAGGTGAGAGGGATACAGTAACCCTGAACTGAAGCATCGGAATCTATAACTAGTGTCACAGGAATGGTTCAAACATAGAGAGTAAGAAGAGTCAGTCTTTGTGTACTTAAGTCGGCATTGTGCCTTTCATATTTAATTCCGATGCAATTTCTGTGTTTCATCGTCAATAAGAAGATCAGAGGGATACAGTAAACCTGAAGTGAAGCATCGGAATCTATAACTAGTGTCACAGGAATGGTAGAAACATTGACAGTAAGAAGAGTCAGTCTTCTTGTACTTAAATCGGCATTGTGCCTTTTGTATTTAATTAAGATGCAATTTCTGTGTTTCATCGTCAATAAGGAGGTCAGAGGGATACAGAAAACCTGAAGTGAAGCATCGGAATCTAAAACTAGTGTCACAGCAATGGTTCAAAGCATAGACAGTAGGAAGAGTCAGTCTTCTTGTACTTAAGTCGGCATTGTGCATTTTGTATTTCATTCCGATGCAATTTCTGTGTTTTGTCGTCAATAAGAAGTTCAGAGGGATACAGTAAACCTGAAGTAAAGCATCGGAATCTATAACTAGTGTCACAGGATTGGTTCAAAACATAGACAGTAAGATGAGTCAGTTTTCTTGTACTTAAGTCGGCATTGGGCCTTTTAAATATAATTACGATGCAATGTCTATGTTTCTTCGTCAATAAGAAGGTCAGAGGGATACAGTATACCTGAAGGGAAGCATCGGAATCTATAACCAGTGTCATAGTAATGGTTCAAAACATAGATAGAAAGAAGAGCCAGTCTTCTTGTACTTGAGTCGCCATTGTGCCTTTTGTATTTAATTCGGTTGCCACTTCTGTGTTTCATCGTCAATAAGAGCGTCAGAGGGATACAGTAAACCTGAAGTGAAGCATCGGAATCTATAACTAGTGTCACAGGAATTTTTCAATACATAGACAGTAGGAAGAGTCAATCTTCTTGTACATAAGTCGGGATTGTGCCTTTTGTATTTATTTTCCGCTGCAATTTGTGTGTTTCATCGTCAATAGTAAGGTCAGGGGGATACAGTAAACCTGAAGTGCAGCATCGGAATCCATAAGTAGTGTCACAGGAATGGTTCAAAACATAGACAGTAAGAAGAGTCAGCTTTCTTGTACTTAAGTCGGCATTGTGCCTTATGTATTTAATTAAGATGCTATTTCTGTGTTTCATCGTCAATAAGAAGGTCAGAGGACTACAGTAAACCAGACGTAAAGCATCATAATCTATAACTAGTGTCACAGGAATGGTTCAAAACATAGACAGTAAGAAGAGTCAGTCTTCGTGTACTTAAGTCGGCATTGTGCCTTTTGTATAAAATGCCGATGCAAATTCTGTGTTTCATCGTCAGTAAGAAGGTCAGCTGGGTACAGTAAACCTAAAGTAAAGCATCGGAATCTATAACTAGTGTCACAGGAATGGTCCAAATCATAGACATTAAGAAGAGTCAGTCTTCTTGAACTTAAGTCGGCATTGTGCCTTTCGTATTTAATTCCGATGTAATTTCTGTGCTTCATCGTCAATAAGATGGTCAGCTGGTAATAGTAAACCTGAAGTGAAGCATCGGAATCTATAACTAGTGTCACAGGAATATTTCAAAACATAAACAGTAAGAAGAGCCAGTCTTCTTGTACTTGGGTCGGCATTGTGCCTTTTGTATTTAATTCCGATGAATTTTCTGTGTTTGATCGTCAATAAGAAGGTCAGAGGGATACAGTAAACCAGAAGTGAAGCATCGGAATCTATAACTAGTGTCACAGAAATGGTTCAA
The DNA here is from genome assembly GCF_021461385.2 of Schistocerca piceifrons. NCBI lineage: Eukaryota > Metazoa > Arthropoda > Insecta > Orthoptera > Acrididae > Schistocerca > Schistocerca piceifrons. The sequence goes on along the minus strand of NW_025728352.1, from coordinate 202,709 downwards.
AGCATAGACAGTAAGAAGAGCCAGTCTTCTTGTACCTGAGTTGGCATTGTGCCTTTTGTATTTAATTCCGATGAATTTTCTGTGCTTGATTGTCTATAAGAAGGTCACAGGGATACAGTAAACCTGAATTGAGCGCATCGGAATCTATAACTAGTGTCCAAGGAATGATTCAAACCATAGACAGTAAGAAGAGTCAGTATTCTTGTACTGAAGTCGGCATTGTGCCTTATGTATTTAATTCCGATGCAATTTCTGTGTTTCATCGTCAACAAGAAGGTCAGCTGGTAATAGTAAACCTGAAGTGAAACATCGGAATCTATAACTAGTGTCACAGGAATATTTCAAAGCATAAACAGTAAGTAGAGTCAGTCTTCTTGTTCATTAGTCGGCATTGTGCCTTTTGTATTTAATTCCGATGCAATTTATGTGCTTCATCGTCAATAAGAAGGTCAGTTGGATACAGTAAACCTGAAGTGAAGCATCTGAATCTATATGTAGTGTCACAGGAATGGTTCAAAACATAGACAGTAAGAAGAGGCAGTCTTCTTGTACTTGGGTCGGCATTGTGCCTTTTGTATTTAATTCCGATGAATGTTCTGTGTTTGATCGTCAATAAGAAGGTCAGAGGGATACAGTAAACCTGAAGTGAAGCATCGGAATCTATAACTAGTGTCACAGGAATGGTTCAAACCATAGACAGTAAGAAGAGTCAGTGTTCTTGTACTGTAGTCGGCATTGTGCCTTTTGTATTTAATTAAGATTTAATATCTGTGTTTCATCGTCAATAATAAGGTCAGAGGGATACAGTAAACCTGATGTGAAGCATCGGAATCTATAACTAGTGTCGCAGGAATGGTTCAAAACATAGACAGTAAGAAAAGTCAATCTTCTTGTACTTAAGTCGGCATTGTGCCGTCTGTATTTAATTAAGATGCAATTTCTGTGTTTCATCGTCAATAAGAAGGTGAAATGGATACAGTAAATCTGAAGTGAAGCATCGGAATCTATAACTAGTGTTACAGGAATGGTTCAAAACATAGACAGTAAGAAGGGTCAGTCTTCTTGTACTTAAGTCGGTATTGTGCCTTTTGTATTTAATTCCGATGCAATATCTGTATATCTTCGTCAACAAGAAGGTCAGAGTGATACAGTAAACCTGAAGTTAAGCATCGGAATCTATAACTAGTGTCACAGAAATGGTTCAAAACATAGACAGTAAGATGAGCCAGTCCTCTTGTACCTGAGTTGGCATTGTGCCTTTTGTATTTAATTCCGATGAATTTTGTGTGCTTGATCGTCAATAAGAAGGTCAGAGGGATACAGTAAACCTGAAGTGAAGCATCGGAATCTATAACTAGTGTCACAGGAATGGTCCAAATCATAGACATTAAGAAGAGTCAGTCTTCTTGAACTTAAGTCGGCAATGTGCCTTTTGTATTTAATTCCGATGTAATTTCCGTGCTTCATCGTCAATAAGATGGTCAGCTGGTAATAGTAAACCTGAAGTGAAGCATCGGAATCTATAACTAGTCTCACAGGAATATTTCAAAACATAAACAGTAAGTAGAGTCAGTCTTCTTGTTCATTAGTTGGCATTGTGCCTTTTGTATTTATTTTCCGCTGCAATTTATGTGTTTCATCGTCAATAAGAAGGTCAGAAGGATACAGTAAACCTGAAGTATAGCATCGGAATCCATAAGTAGTGTCACAGGAATGGTTCAAAACATAGACAGTAAGAAGAGTCAGCTTTCTTGTACTTAAGTCGGCATTGTGCCTTATGTATTTAATTAAGATGCAATTTCTGTGTTTCATCGTCAATAAGAAGGTCAGAGGACTACAGTAAACCAGACGTAAAGCATCATAATCTATAACTACTGTCACAGGAATGGTTCAAAACATAGACAGTAAGAAGTGTCAGTCTTCTTGTACTTAAGTCGGCATTGTGCCTTTTGTATAAAATGCCGATGCAATTTCTGTCTTTCATCGTCAAAAAGAAGGTCAGCTGGGTACAGTAAACCTAAAGTAAAGCATCGGAATCTATAACTAGTGTCACAGGAATGGTCCAAATCATAGACATTAAGAAGAGTCAGTCTTCTTGAACTTAAGTCGGCATTGTGCCTTTTGTATTTAATTCCGATGTAATTTCTGTGCTTCATCGTCAATAAGATGGTCAGCTGGTAATAGTAAACCTGAAGTGAAGCATCGGAATCTATAACTAGTGTCACAGGAATATTTCCAAACATAAACAGTAAGTAGAGTCAGTCTTCTTGTTCATTAGTTTGTATTGTGCCTTTTGTATTTAATTCCGATGCAATTTATGTGCTTCATCGTCAATAAGAAGGTCAGCTGGATACAGTAAACCTGAAGTGAAGCATCTGAATCGATATGTAGTGTCACAGGAATGGATCACAACATAGACAGTAAGAAGAGCCAGTCTTCTTGTACTTGGGTCGGCATTGTGCCTTTTGTATTTAATTCCGATGAATTTTCTGTGTTTGATCGTCAATAAGAAGGTCAGAGGGATACAGTAAACCAGAAGTGAAGCATCGGAATCTATAACTAGTGTCACAGAAATGGTTCAAAACATAGACAGTAAGAAGAGCCAGTCTTCTTGTACCTGAGTTGGCATTGTGCCTTTTGTATTTAATTCCGATGAGTTTTCTGTGCTTGATTGTCAATAAGAAGGTCACAGGGATACAGTAAACCTGAATTGAGCGCATCGGAATCTATAACTAGTGTCAAAGGAATGATTCAAACCATAGACAGAAAGAAGAGTCAGTATTCTTGTACTGAAGTCGGCATTGTGCCTTTTGTATTTAATTAAGATGCAATTTCTGTGTTTCATCGTCAATAAGAAGGTCAGAGGACTACAGTAAACCAGACGTAAAGCATCATAATCTATAACTAGTGTCACAGGAATGGTTCAAAACATAGCCAGTAAGAAGAGTCAGTCTTCTTGTACTTAAGTCGGCATTGTGCCTTTTGTATAAAATGCCGATGCAATTTCTGTGTTTCATCGTCAATAAGAAGGTCAGCTGGGTACAGTAAACCTAAAGTAAAGCATCGGAATCTATAACTAGTGTCACAGGAATGGTCCAAATCATAGACATTAGGGAGAGTCAGTCTTCTTGAACTTAAGTCGGCATTGTGCCTTTTGTATTTAATTCCGATGTAATTTCTGTGCTTCATCGTCAATAAGATGGTCAGCTGGATACAGTGAACCTATAGTTAAGCATCGCAATCTATAACTAGTGTCACAGGAATGGTTCAAAGCATAGACAGTAGGAAGAGACAGCTTTCTTGTACTTAAGTCGGCATTGTGCCTTATGTATTTTATTCCGATGCAATTTCTGTGTTTCATCGTCAACAAGAAGGTCAGCTGATAATAGTAAACCTGAAGTGAAACATCGGAATCTATAACTAGTGTCACAGGAATATTTCAAAACATAAACAGTAAGTAGAGTCAGTCTTCTTGTTCATTAGTCGGCATTGTGCCTTTTGTATTTAATTCCGATGCAATTTATGTGCTTCATCGTCAATAAGAAGGTCAGCTGGATACAGTAAACCTGAAGTGAAGCATCTGAATCTATATGTAGTGTCACAGGAATGGTTCAAAACATAGACAGTAAGAAGAGGCAGTCTTCTTGTACTTGGGTCGGCATTGTGCCTTTTGTATTTAATTCCGATGAATGTTCTGTGTTTGATTGTCAATAAGAAGGTCAGAGGGATACAGTAAACTTGAAGTGAAGCATCGGAATCTATAACTAGTGTCACAGGAATGGTTCAAACCATAGACAGTAAGAAGAGTCAGTGTTCTTGTACTGAAGTCGGCATTGTGCCTTTTGTTTTTAATTAAGATTTAATATCTGTGTTTCATCGTCAATAATAAGGTCAGAGGGATACAGTAAACCTGATGTGAAGCATCGGAATCTATAACTAGTGTCACAGGAATGGTTCAAAACATAGACAGTAAGAAGAGTCAATCTTCTTGTACTTAAGTCGGCATTGTGCCGTCTGTATTTAATTAAGATGCAATTTCTGTGTTTCATCGTCAATAAGAAGGTGAAATGGATACAGTAAACCTGAAGTGAAGCATCGGAATCTATAACTAGTGTCACAGGAATGGTTCAAAACATAGACAGTAAGAAGGGTCAGTCTTCTTGTACTTAAGTCGGTATTGAGCCTTTTGTATTTAATTCCGATGCAATATCTGTATATCTTCATCAATAAGAAGGTCAGAGTGATACAGTAAACCTGAAGTTAAGCATCGCAATCTATAATTAGTGTCACAGAAATGGTTCAAAACATAGACAGTAAGAAGAGCCAGTCCTCCTGTACCTGAGTTGGCATTGTGCCTTTTGTATTTAATTCCGATGAATTTTCTGTGCTTGATCGTCAATAAGAAGGTCAGAGGGATACAGTAAACCATAAGTGAATCATCGGAATCTATAACTAGTGTCACAGAAATGGTTGAAAACATAGACAGTAAGAAGAGCCATCTTCTTGTACCTGAGTTGGCATTGTGCCTTTTGTATTTAATTCCGTGAATTTTCTGTGCTTGATCATCAATAAGAAGGTCAGAGGGATACAGTAAACCTGAATTGAAGCATCGGAATCTATAACTAGTGTCAGAGGGATGATTCAAACCATAGACAGTAAGAAGAGTCAGTATTCTTGTACTGAAGTCGGCATTGTGCTTTTTGTATTTAATTAAGACGCAATTTCTGTGTTTCATCGTCAATAAGAAGGTCAGAGGACTGCAGTAAACCAGACGTAAAGCATCATAATCTATAACTAGTGTCACAGGAATGGTTCAAAACATAGACAGTAAGAAGAGTCAGTCTTCTTGTACTTAAGTCGGCATTGCGCATTTTGTATAAAATGCCGAGGCAATTTCTGTGTTTCATCGTCAATAAGAAGGTCAGCTGGGTACAGTAAACCTGAAGTAAAGCATCGGAATCTATAACTAGTGACACAGGAATGGTCCAAATCATAGACATTAAGAAGAGTCAGTCTTCTTGAACATAAGTCGGCATTGAGCCTTTTGTATTTAATTCCGATGCAGTTTCTGTGTTTCATCGTCAATAAGAAGGTCAGAGGGATACAGTAAGGCTGAAGTGAAGCATAGTAATCTATAGCTAGTGTCACAGGAATGGTTCAAAACAAATACAGTAAGAAGAGCCAGTCTTCTTGTACTTGAGTCGGCATTGTGCCTTTTGTAATTAATTCCGATGCAATTTCTGTGTTTCATCGTCATTAAGGAGATCAAAGGGATACAGTAAACCAGAAGTGAAGCATCGGAATCTATAACTAGTGTCACAGGAATGGTAGAAACATTGACAGTAAGAAGAGTCAGTTTTCTTGTACTTAAGTCGGCATTGTGCCTTCTGTATTTAATTAAGATGCAATTTCTGTGTTTCATTGTCAATAAGGAGGTCAGAGGGATACAGAAAACCTGAAGTGAAGCATCGGAATTTAAAACTAGTGTCACAGGAATGGTTCAAAACATAGACAGTAGGAAGAGTCAGTCTTCTTGTACTTAAGTCGGCATTGTGCCTTTTGTTTTTAATTAAGATGCAATTTCTGTGTTTCATCGTCAATAAGAATGTCAGAGTTATACAGTAAACCTGAAGTGAAGCATCGGAATCAATAACTAGTGTCACAGGAATGGTTCAACACATAGACAGTGAGAAGAGTCAGTCTTCTTGTACTGAAGTCGGCATTCTGACTTTTGTATATAATTCCGATGCAATTTCTGTGTTTCATCGACAATAAGAAGCTCAGAGGGATACAGTAAACCTGAAGTGAAGCATCGGAATCTGTAACTAGTATCACAGAAATGGTTCAAAACATAGACAGTAAGAAGGGTAAGTCTTCTTGTACTTAAGTCGGCATTGTGCCTTATGTATTTATTTCCGAAGCAATCTCTGTATATCTTAGTCAATAAGAAGGTCAGAGGGATACAGTAAGCCCGAAGTGAAGCATCGGAATCTATAACTAGTGTCACAGAGATGGTTCAAAACATAGACAGTAAGAAGAGCCAGTCTTCTTTTACTTGAGTTGGCATTGTGCCTTTTGTATTTAATTCCGATGAATTTTCTGTGCTTGATCGCCAATAAGAAGGTCAGAGGGATACAGTAAACCTGTAGTGAATCATCGGAATCTATAACTAGTGTCAGAGGAATGGTTCAAACCATAGACAGTAAGAAGAGTCAGTATTCTTGTACTGAAGTCGGCATTGTGCCTTTTGTATTTAATTAAGATGCAATTTCTGTGTTTCATCGTCAATAAAAAGGTCAGAGGACTGCAGTAAACCAGACGTAAAGCATCGTAATCTATAACTAGTGTTACAGGAATGGTTCAAAGCATAGACAGTAAGAAGAGTCAGTCTTCTTGTACTTAAGTCGCCATTGTGCCTTTGGTATAAAATGCCGATGCAATTTCTGTGTTTCATCGTCAATAAGAAGGTCAGCTGGGTACAGTAATCCTGAAGTAAAGCATCGGAATCTATAACTAGTGTCACAGGAATGGTCCAAAGCATAGACATTAAGAAGCGTCAGTCTTAATGAACTTAAGTCGGCTTTGTGCCTTTTGTATTTAATTCCGATGTAGTTTCTGTGTTTCATCGTCAATAAGAAGGTCAGAGGGATACAGTAAAACTGACGTGAAGCATCGGAATCTATAACTAGTGTCACAGGAATGATTCAAAACATAGACAGTAAGAAGAGTCAGTCTTCTTGTACTTAAGTCGGCATTGTGCCTTTTGTATTTAATTCCCATGCAATTTCTGTGCTTCATCGTCAATAAGATGGTCAGCTGGATACAGTGAAACTGAAGTTAAGCATCGTAATCTATAACTAGTGTCACAGGAATGGTTCAAATCATAGACAGAAAGGGGAGCCAGTCTTCTTGTACTTGAGTCGGCATTGTGCCTTTTGTATATAATTCCGATCAATTTTCTGTGTTTGATCGTCAATAAGAAGGTCAGAGGGATACAGTTAACCTGAAGTGAAGCATCGGAATATATAACTAGTGTCACAGGAATGGTTCAAAACATAGACAGTAAGAAGAGTCAGTCTTCTTGTACTTAAGTCGGCATTGTGCCTTTTGTATTTAATTCCGATTCAATTTCTGTGTTTCAACGTCAATAAGAAGGTCAGAGGGATACAGTAAACCTGAAGTGAAGCATAGGAATCTATAGCTAGTGTCACAGGAATGGTTCAAACAAAGACAGTAAGAAGAGCCAGTCTTCTTGTACTTGAGTCGGCATTGTGCCTTTTGTAATTAATTCCGATGCAATTTCTGTGTTTCATCGTCAATAAGGAGGTCAGAGGGATACAGTAAACCTGAAGTGAAGCATCGGAATCTATAACTAGTCTCACAGGAATGGTAGAAACATTGACAGTAAGAAGAGTCAGTCTTCTTGTACTTAAGTCGGCATTGTGCCTTTTGTATTTATTTAAGATGCAATTTCTGTGTTTCATCGTCAATAAGGAGGTCAGAGGGATACAGAAAACCTGAAGTGAAGCATCGGAATCTAAAACTAGTGTCACTGGAATGGTTCAAAACATAGACAGTAGGAAGAGTCAGTCTTCTTGTACTTAAGTCGGCATTGTGCCTCTTGTATTTAATTACGATGCAATATCTGTGTTTCATCGTCAATAAGCAGGTCAGAGGGATACAGTAAAACTGAAGTGAAGCATCGGAATCTATAACTAGTGTCACAGGAGTGGTTGAAAACGTAGACAGTAAGAAGAGTCACTCTTTTTCTTACTTAAGTCGGCATTGTGCCTTTTGTATTTAATTCCAATGCAATTTCTGTGAGAAGAGCCAGACTTCTTGTACTTGGGTCGTCATTGTGCCTTTTGTATTTAATTCGGATGCAACTTCTGTGTTTCATAGTCAATAAGAGCGTCAGAGGGATACAGTAAACCTGAAGTGAAGTACGGAATCTATAACTAGTGTCACAGGAATGGTTCAAAACATAGACAGTAAGATGAGTCAGTTTTCTTGTACTTAAGTCGGCTTTGTGCTTTTTGTATTTAATTCCGATGCAATTTCTGTGTTTCATCGTCAATAAGACAGTCAGAGGGATACAGTAAACCTGAAGTGAAGCATCGGAATCTATAACTAGTGTCATCGGAATGATTCAAAACATAGACAATAGATAGAGTCAGTCTTCTTGTACTTCAATCGGCATACTGCCTTTTGCATTTAATTCCGATGCACTTTCTGTGTTTCATCGTCAATGAGAAGGTCAGGGGGATACAGTAAACCTGAAGTGAAGCATTGGAATCTATATCTAGTGTCACAGGAATGGTTCAAAACATAGACAGTAAGAAGTGTCAGTTTACTTGTACTTATGTTGGCATTCTGCCTTTTGTATTTCATTCCGATGCAATTTCTATGATTCGTCGTCAATAAGAAGGTCACAGGGATACAGTAAACCTGAAGTGAAGCATCGGAATCAATAACTAGTGTCACAGGAATGGTTCAAAACATAAACAGTTAGACGAGTCAGTTTTCTTGTACTTATGTCGGTATTATGCCTTTCCAATTACATTCTGATGCAATTTCTGTGTTTCATCGTAAATAAGAAGGTCCAAGGGATACAGAAAACCTGGAGTGAAGCATCGGAATCTATAACTAGTGTCACAGGAATGGTTCAAAACATAGACAGTAAGATGAGTCAGTTTTCTTGTACTTAAGTCGGCTTTGTGACTTTTGTATTTAATTCCGATGCAATTTCTGTGTTTCATCGTCAATAAGAAGGTCAGAGGGATACAGTGAACCTGAAGTGAAGCATCGGAATCAATAACTAGTGTCACAGGAATGGTTCAAAACATAGACAGTGAGAAGAGTCAGTCTTCTTGTACTGAAGTCGGCATTGTGCCTTTTGTATTTAATTCCGATGAATTTTCTGTGCTTGATCGTCAATAAGCAGGTCAGAGGGATACAGTAAACCTGAAGTGAAGCATCGTAATCTATAATTAGTGTTACAGGAATGGTTCAAAACATAGACATTAAGGAGAGTCAGTCTTCTTGAACTTAATTCGGCTTTGTGCCTTTTGTATTTAATTCCGATGTAGTTTCCGTGTTTCATCGTCAATAAGAAGGTCAGAGGGATACAGTAAAACTGACGTGAAGCATCGGAATCTATAACTAGTGTCACAGGAATGGTTCAAACCATAGACAGTAAGGGGAGCCAGTCTTCTTGTACTTGAGTCGGCATTGTGCCTTTTGTAATTAATTCCGATGCAATTTCTGTGTTTCATCGTCAATAAGAAGGTCAGAGGGATACAGTAAACCTGAAGTGAAGCATCGGAAACTATAACTAGTGTCACAGGAATTCTTCAAAGCATAGACAGTAAGAAGAGTCAGTTTTCTTGTACTTAAGTCGGCTTTGTGCCTTTTGTATTTAATTCCGATGCAATTTCTGTGTTTCATCGACAATAAGAGGGTCAGAGGGATACAGTAAACCTGAAGTGAAGCATCGGAATCTATAACTAGTGTCACAGGAATGGTTCAAACATAGAGAGTAAGAAGAGTCAGTCTTTGTGTACTTAAGTCGGCATTGTGCATTTTATATTTAATTCCGATGCAATTTCTGTGTTTCATCGTCAATAAGATGATTAGAGGGATACAGTAAACCTGAAGTGAAGCATCGGAATCTATAACTAGTGTCACAGGAATGGAAGAAAGCATTGTACTTAAGTTGGCATTGTGCCTTTTGTATTTAATTAAGATGTAATTTCTGTGTTTCATCGTCAATAAGGAGGTCAGAGGCATACAGAAAACCTGAAGTGAAGCATCGGAATCAAAAACTAGTGTCACAGCAATGGTTCAAAACATAGACAGTAGGAGGAGTCAGTCGGCATTGTGCCTTTTGTAATTAATTCCGATGCAATTTCTGTGTTTCATCGTCAATAAAAAGGTCAGAGGGAGACAGTAAACCTGAAGTGAAGCATCGGAATCTATAACTAGTGTCACAGGAATGGTTCAAACATTGACAGTAGGAAGAGTCAATCTTCTTGTACTTAAGTCGGCATTGTGCCTTTTGTATTTATTTTCCGCTGCAATTTGTGTGTTTCATCGTCAATAAGAAGGTCAGAGGGATACAGTAAACCTGAAGTGCAGCATCGGAATCCATAACTAGTGTCACAGGAATGGTTCAAAACATAGACAGTAAGAAGAGCCAGTCTTCTTGTACTTGGGTCGGCATTGTGCCTTTTGTATTTAATTCCGGTGAATTTTCTGTGTTTGATCGTCAATAAGAAGGTCAGAGGGATACAGTAAACCTGAAGTGAAGCATCGGAATCTATAACTAGTGTCACAGGAATATTTCAAAACATAAACAGTAAGTGGAGTCAGTCTTCTTATTCATTAGTCGGCATTGTGAATTTTATATTTAATTCCGATGCAATTTATGTGCTTCTTCGTCAATAAGAAGGTCAGCTGGATACAGTAAACCTGAAGTGAAGCATCTGAATCTGTATCTAGTGTCACAGGAATGGTTCAAAACATAGACAGTAAGAAGAGCCAGTCTTCTTGTACTTGGGTCGGCATTGTGCCTTTTGTATTTAATTCCGATGAATTTTCTGTGTTTGATCGTCAATAAGAAGGTCAGAGGGATACAGTAAACCTGAAGTGAAGCATCGGAATCTATAATTAGTGTCACAGGAATGGTTCAAACCGTAGACAGTAAGAAGAGTCAGTGTTCTTGTACTGAAGTCGGCATTGTGGCTTTTGTATTTAAATAAGATTTAATATCTGTGTTTCATCGTCATTAATAAGGTCAGAGGGATACAGTAAACCTGATGTGAAGCATCGGAATCTATAACTAGTGTCACAGGAATGGTTCAAAACATAGACAGTAAGAAGAGTCAATCTTCTTGTACTTAAGTCGGCATTGTGCCGTCTGTATTTAGTTAAGATGCAATTTCTGTGTTTCATCGCCTATAAGAAAGTGAAATGGATACAGTAAACATGAAGTGAAGCATCGGAATCTATAACTAGTGTCACAGGAATGGTTCAAAACATAGACAGTAAGAAGTGTCAGTCCTCTTGTACTTAAGTCGGTATGGGCCTTTTGTATTTAATTCCGATGCAATATCTGTATATCTTCGTCAATACGAAGGTCAGAGGGAAACAGTAAACCTGAAGTTAAGCATCGGAATCTATAACTAGTGTCACAGAAATGGTTCAAAACATAGACAGTAAGAAGAGCCAGTCCTCTTGTACCTGAGTAGGCATTGTCCCATTTGTATTCAATTCCGATGAATTTTCTTTGCTTGATCGTCAATAAGAAGGTCAGAGGGATACAGTAAACCTGGAGTGAAGCATCGGAATCTATAACTAGTGTCACAGAAATGGTTCAAAACATAGACAGTAAGAAGAGCCAGTCTTCTTGTACCTGAGTTGGCATTGTGCCTTTTGTATTTAATTCCGATGAATTTTCTGTGCCTGATCGTCAATAAGAAGGTCAGAGGGATACAGTAAACCTGAAGTGAAGCAACGGAATCTATAACTAGTGTCAGAGGAATGATTCAAACCATAGACAGTAAGAAGAGTCAGTATACTTGTACTGAAGTCGGCATTGTGAATTTTGTATTTAATTAAGATGCAATTTCTGTGTTTCATCGTCAATAAGAAGGTCAGAGGACTACAGTAAACCAGACGTAAAGCATCATAATCTATAACTAGTGTCACAGGAATGGTTCAAATCATAGACAGTAAGAAGAGCCAGTCTTCTTGTACTTGAGTCGACATTGTGCCTTCTGTAATTAATTCCGATGCAATTTCTGTGTTTCATCGTCAATAAGGAGGTCAGAGGGATACAGTAAACCTGAACTGAAGCATCGGAATCTATAACTAGTGACACAGGAATGGTTCAAAACATAGACAGTAAGAAGAGTCAGTTTTCTTTTACTTAAGTCGGCTTTGGGCCTTTTGTATTTAATTCCGATGCAATTTCTGTGTTTCGTCGACAATAAGAAGGTCAGAGGGATACATTACACCTGAAGTGAAGCATCGGAATCCATAACTAGTGTCAGAGGAATGGTTCAAACATAGAGAGTAAGAAGAGTCAGTCTTTGTGTTCTTAAGTCGGCATTGTGCCTTTTATATTTAATTCTGATGCAATTTCTGTGTTTCATCGTCAAAAGAAGATCAGAGGGATACAGTAAACCTGAAGTGAAGCATAGGAATCTATAACTAGTGTCACAGGAATGGTTCAAAACATAGACAGTAAGAAGAGTCACCCTTTTTGTACTTAAGTCGGCTTTGTGCATTTTGTATTTAATTCCGATGCAATTTCTGTGTTTCATCGTCAATACGAAGGTCAGAGGGATACACTAAACCTGAAGTGAAGCATCGGAATCTATAACTAGTGTCACAGGAATGGTTCAAAACAATGACAGTAGGAAGGGTCAGTCTTCTTGTACTTAAGTCGGCATTGGGCCTTTTGAATATGATTACGATGCAATTTCTGTGTTTCTTCGTCAATAAGAAGGTCAGAGGGATACAGTAAACCTGAAGGGAAGCATCGGAATCTATAACTAGTGTCACAGAAATGGTTCAAAACATAGACAGTAAGAAGAGCCAGTCTTCTTGTACTTGGGTCGTCATTGTGGCTTTTGTATTTAATTCCGATGCAATATCAGTATATCTTAGTCAATAAGAAGGTCAGAGGGATACTGTAAGCCTGAAGTGAAGCATCGGAATCTTTAACTAGTGTCACAGGAATGGTTCAAAACATAGACAGTAAGAAGAGCCTGTCTTCTTGTACTTGGGTCGGCATTGTGCTTTTTGTATTTAATTCCGGTGAATTTTCTGTGTTTGGTCGTCAATAAGAAGGTCAGAGGGATACAGTAAACCTGAAGTGAAGCATCGGAATCTATAACTAGTGCCACAGGAATGGTTCAAACATTGACAGTAGGAAGAGTCAATCTTCTTGTACTTAAGTCGGCATTGTACCTTTTGTATTTATTTGCCGCTGCAATTTGTGTGTTTCATCGTCAATAAGAAGGTCAGAGGGATACAGTAAACCTGAAGTGCAGCATCGGAATCCATAACTAGTGTCACAGGAATGGTTCAAAACATAGACAGTAAGAAGAGCCAGTCTTCTTGTACTTGGGTCGGCATTGTGCCTTTTGTATTTAATTCCGGTGAATTTTCTGTGTTTGATCGTCAATAAGAAGGTCAGAGGGATACAGTAAACCTGAAGTGAAGCATCGGAATCTATAACTAGTGTCACAGGAATATTTCAAAACAAAAACAGTAAGTGGAGTCAGTCTTCTTATTCATTAGTCGGCATTGTGAATTTTGTATTTAATTCCGATGCAATTTATGTGCTTCTTCGTCAATAAGAAGGTCAGCTGGATACAGTAAACCTGAAGTGAAGCATCTGAATCTATATGTAGTGTCACAGGAATGGTTCAAAACATAGACAGTAAGAAGAGCCAGTCTTCTTGTACTTTAGTCGGCATTGTGCCTTTTGTATTTAATTCCGATGAATTTTCTGTGTTTGATCGTCAATACGAAGGTCAGAGGGATACAGTAAACCTGAAGTGAAGCATCGGAATCTATAATTAGTGTCACAGGAATGGTTCAAACCGTAGACAGTAAGAAGAGTCAGTGTTCTTGTACTGAAGTCGGCATTGTGGCTTTTGTATTTAAATAAGATTTAATATCTGTGTTTCATCGTCATTAATAAGGTCAGAGGGATACAGTAAACCTGATGTGAAGCATCGGAATCTATAACTAGTGTCACAGGAATGGTTCAAAACATAGACAGTAAGAAGAGTCAATCTTCTTGTACTTAAGTCGGCATTGTGCCGTCTGTATTTAGTTAAGATGCAATTTCTGTGTTTCATCGCCTATAAGAAAGTGAAATGGATACAGTAAACATGAAGTGAAGCATCGGAATCTATAACTAGTGTCACAGGAATGGTTCAAAACATAGACAGTAAGAAGTGTCAGTCTTCTTGTACTTAAGTCGGCATTGTGCCTTTCGTATTTAATTCCGATGCAATATCTGTATATCTTCGTCAATACGAAGGTCAGAGGGATACAGTAAACCTGAAGTTAAGCATCGGAATCTATAACTAGTGTCACAGAAATGGTTCAATACATAGACAGTAAGAAGAGCCAGTCTTGTACCTGAGTTGGCATTGTCCCTTTTGTATTCAATTCCAATGAATTTTCTTTGCTTGATCGTCAATAAGAAAGTCAGAGGGATACAGTAAACCTGGAGTGAAGCATCGGAATCTATAACTAGTGTCACAGAAATGGTTCAAAACATAGACAGTAAGAAGAGCCAGTCTTCTTGTACCTGAGTTGGCATTGTGCCTTTTGTATTTAATTCCGATGAATTTTCTGTGCCTGATCGTCAATAAGAAGGTCAGAGGGATACAGTAAACCTGAAGTGAAGCAACGGAATCTATAACTAGTGTCAGAGGAATGATTCAAACCATAGACAGTAAGAAGAGTCAGTATACTTGTACTGAAGTCGGCATTGTGAATTTTGTATTTAATTAAGATGCAATTTCTGTGTTTCATCGTCAATAAGAAGGTCAGAGGACTACAGTAAACCAGACGTAAAGCATCATAATCTATAATTAGTGTCACAGGAATGGATCAAATCATAGACAGTAAGAAGAGCCAGTCTTCTTGTACTTGAGTCGACATTGTGCCTTCTGTAATTAATTCCGATGCAATTTCTGAGTTTCATCGTCAATAAGGAGGTCAGAGGGATACAGTAAACCTGAACTGAAGCATCGGAATCTATAACTAGTGTCACAGGAATGGTTCAAAACATAGACAGTAAGAAGAGTCAGTTTTCTTGTACTTAAGTCGGCTTTTGGCCTTTTGTATTTAATTCCGATGCAATTTCTGTGTTTCGTCGACAATAAGAAGGTCAGAGGGATACATTACACCTTAAGTGAAGCATCGGAATCCATAACTAGTGTCACAGGAATGGTTCAAACATAGAGAGTAAGAAGAGTCAGTCTTTGTGTTCTTAAGTCGGCATTGTGCCTTTTATATTTAATTCTGATGCAATTTCTGTGTTTCATCGTCAAAAGAAGATCAGAGGGATACAGTAAACCTGAAGTGAAGCGTCGGAATCTATAACTAGTGTCACAGGAATGGTTCAAAACATAGACAGTAAGAAGAGTCACTCTTTTTGTACTTAAGTCGGCTTTGTGCATTTTGTATTTAATTCCGATGCAATTTCTGTGTTTCATCGTCAATACGAAGGTCAGAGGGATACACTAAACCTGAAGTGAAGCATCGGAATCTATAACTAGTGTTACAGGAATGGTTCAAAACAATGACAGTAGGAAGGGTCAGTCTTCTTGTACTTAAGTCGGCATTGGGCCTTTTGAATATGATTACGATGCATTTTCTGTGTTTCTTCGTCAATAAGAAGGTCAGAGGGATACAGTAAACCTGAAGGGAAGCATCGGAATCTATAACTAGTGTCACAGAAATGGTTCAAAACATAGACAGTAAGAAGAGCCAGTCTTCTTGTACTTGGGTCGTCATTGTGGCTTTTGTATTTAATTCCGATGCAATATCTGTATATCTTAGTCAATAAGAAGGTCAGAGTTATACTGTAAGCCTGAAGTGAAGCATCGGAATGTTTAACTAGTGTCACAGGAATGGTTCAAAACATAGACTGTGAGAAGAGTCTGTCTTCTTGTACTGAAGTCGGCATTCTGACTTTTGTACATAATTCCGATGCAATTTCTGTGTTTCATCGTCAATAAGAAGCTCAGAGGGATACAGTAAACTTGAAGTGAAGCATCGGAATCTGTAACTAGTGTCACAGGAATGGTCCAAAACATAGACATTAAGAAGAGTCAGTCTTCTTGAACTTAAGTCGGCATTGTGCCTTTTGTAATTAATTCCGATGTAGTTTCTGTGTTTCATCGTCAATAAGAAGGTCAGCTGGGTACAGTAAACCTGAAGTAAGGCATCGGAATCTATAACTAATGACACAGGAATGGTCCAAAACATAGACATTAAGAAGAGTCAGTCTTCTTGAACTTAAGTCGGCAATGTGCCTTTTGTAATTAATTCCGATGTAGTTTCTGTGTTTCATCGTCAATAAGAAGGTCAGAGGGATACAGTAAAACTGACGTGAAGCATCGGAATCTATAACTAGTGTCACAGGAATGGTTCAAAACATAGACAGTAAGAAGAGTCAGTCTTCTTGTACTTAAGTCGGCATTGTGCCTTTTGTATTTAATTACAATGCAATTTCTGTGCTTCATCGTCAATAAGATGGTCAGCTGGATACAGTGAAACTGAAGTTAAGCATCGGAATCTATAACTAGTGTCACAGGAATGGTTCAAATCATAGACAGTAAGAGGAGCCAGTCTTCTTGTACTTGAGTCGGCATTGTGCCTTTTGTATATAATTCCGATCAATTTTCTGTGTTTGATCGTCAATAAGAAGGTCAGAGGGATACAGTTATCCTGAAGTGAAGCATCGGAATCTATAACTACTGTCACAGGAATGGTTCAAAACATAGACAGTAAGAAGAGTCAGTCTTCTTGTACTTAAGTCGGCATTGTGCCTTTTGTATATAATTCCGATTGAATTTCTGTGTTTCATCGTCAATAAGAAGGTCAGAGGGATACAGTAAACCTGAAGTGAAGCATGGGAATCTATAGCTAGTGTCACAGGAATGGTTCAAAACAAAGGCAGTAAGAAGAGCCAGTCTTCTTGTACTTCAGTCGGCATTGTGCCTTTTGTAATTAATTCCGATGCAATTTCTGTGTTTCATCGTGAATAAGAAGGTCAGGGGGATACAGTAAACCTGAAGTGAAGCATCGGAATCTATAACTAGTGTCACAGGAATTCTTCAAAACATAAACAGTAAGAAGAGTCAGTTTTCTTGTACTTAAGTCGGCATTGTGCCTTTTGTATATAATTCCGATTGAATTTCTGTGTTTCATCGTCAATAAGAAGGTCAGAGGGATACAGTAAACCTGAAGGGAAGCATCGGAATCTATAACTAGTGTCACAGTAATGGTGCAAAACATAGACAGTAAGATGAGCCAGTCTTCTTGTACTTGGGTCGTCATTGTGCCTTTTGTATTTAATTCGGATGCAACTTCTGTGTTTCATCGTCAATAAGGGGGTCCAAGGGATACAGTAAACCTGAAGTGCAGCATCGGAATCCATAACTAATGTCACAGGAATGGTTCAAACATAGACAGTAAGAAGAGTCAGCTTTCTTGTACTTAAGTCGGCATTGTGCCTTTTGTATTTAATTAAGATGCAATTTCTGTGTTTCATCGTCAATAAGAAGGTGAAAGGGATACAGTAAACCTGAAGTGAAGCATCGGAAACTTTAACTAGTGTCACAGGAATGGTTCAAAGCATAGACAGTAAGAAGAGTCAGATTTCTTGTACTTATGTCGGCATTGTGCCTTTTGTATTTAATTCCAATGCAATTTCTGTGTTTCATCGTCAATAAGAAGGCCACAGGGATACAGTAAACTTGAAATGAAGCATCGGAATCTATAACTAGTGTCACAGGAACGGTTCAAAACATAAATAGTAAGAAAGGTCAGTTTTCTTGTACTTAGGTCGGCATTGTGCCTTTTGTATTTAATTCCAATGCAATTTCTGTGTTTCATCGTCAATAAGAACGTCAGAGGGATACAGTAAACATGACGTGAAGCATCGGAATCTATAACTAGTGTCACAGGAATGGTTCAAAACATAGACAGTAATAAGAGTCAGTCTTCTTGTACTTAAGTCGGCATTGTGCCTTTTGTATAAAATTCCGATGCAATTTCTGTGCTTCATCGTCAATAAGAAGGTCAGCTGGATGCAGTAAACCTGAAGTGAAGCATCGGAATCTATAACTAGTGTCACAGGAATGGTTCAAAACATAGACTGTAAGAAGGGCCAGTCTTCTTGTACTTGAGCTGGCATTGTGCCTTTTGTATTTAATTCCGATGATTTTTCTGTGTTTGATCGTCAATAAGACGTTCAGAGAGATACAGTAAACCTGAAGTGAAGCATCGGAATCTATTACTAGTGTCACAGGAATGGTTCAAACCATAGACAGTAAGAAGAGTCAGTGTTCTTGTACTTAAGTCGGCATTGTGCCTATTGTATTTAATTAAGATGCAATTTCTGTGTTTCATCATCAATAAGAAGGTGAAAGGGACACAGAAACCCTGAAGCGAAGCACCGGAATCTATAACTAGTGTCACAGGAATGATTCAAAACATAGACAGTAAGAAGAGTCAGTCCTCTTGTACTTAAGTCGGCATTGTGCCTTTTGTATATAATTCTGATGCAATTTCTGTGTTTCATAGTCAATAAGAAGCTCACAGAGATACAGTAAACCTGAAGTGAAGCATACGGAATCTATAACTATTGTCACAGGAATTTTTCAAAACATAGACAGTAAGAAGAGTCAGTCTTTTTGTACTTAAGTCGGCATTGTGCGTTTTGTATTTAATTCCGATTCAATTTCTGTGTTTCATCGTCAATACGAAGGTCAGAGGGATACAGTAAACCTGAAGTGAAGCATCGGAATCTATAACTAGTGTCACAGGAATGGTTCAAAGCATAGACAGTAAGAAGGGTCAGTCTCCTTGTACTTAAGCCGGCATTGTGCCTTTTGTATTAATCCGATGAAATATCTGTGTTTCTTCGTCAATAAGAAGGTCAGAGGGATACAGTAAACCTGAAGGGAAGCATCGGAATCTATAACTAGTGTCACAGAAATGGTTCAAAACATAGACAGTAAGAAGAGCCAGTCTTCTTGTACTTGGGTCGTCATTGTGGCTTTTGTATTTAATTCCGATGCAATATCTGTATATCTTAGTCAATAAGAAGGTCAGAGTTATACTGTAAGCCTGAAGTGAAGCATCGGAATGTTTAACTAGTGTCACAGGAATGGTTCAAAACATAGACTGTGAGAAGAGTCTGTCTTCTTGTACTGAAGTCGGCATTCTGACTTTTGTACATAATTCCGATGCAATTTCTGTGTTTCATCGTCAATAAGAAGCTCAGAGGGATACAGTAAACTTGAAGTGAAGCATCGGAATCTGTAACTAGTGTCACAGGAATGGTCCAAAACATAGACATTAAGAAGAGTCAGTCTTCTTGAACTTAAGTCGGCATTGTGCCTTTTGTAATTAATTCCGATGTAGTTTCTGTGTTTCATCGTCAATAAGAAGGTCAGCTGGGTACAGTAAACCTGAAGTAAGGCATCGGAATCTATAACTAATGACACAGGAATGGTCCAAAACATAGACATTAAGAAGAGTCAGTCTTCTTGAACTTAAGTCGGCAATGTGCCTTTTGTAATTAATTCCGATGTAGTTTCTGTGTTTCATCGTCAATAAGAAGGTCAGAGGGATACAGTAAAACTGACGTGAAGCATCGGAATCTATAACTAGTGTCACAGGAATGGTTCAAAACATAGACAGTAAGAAGAGTCAGTCTTCTTGTACTTAAGTCGGCATTGTGCCTTTTGTATTTAATTACAATGCAATTTCTGTGCTTCATCGTCAATAAGATGGTCAGCTGGATACAGTGAAACTGAAGTTAAGCATCGGAATCTATAACTAGTGTCACAGGAATGGTTCAAATCATAGACAGTAAGAGGAGCCAGTCTTCTTGTACTTGAGTCGGCATTGTGCCTTTTGTATATAATTCCGATCAATTTTCTGTGTTTGATCGTCAATAAGAAGGTCAGAGGGATACAGTTATCCTGAAGTGAAGCATCGGAATCTATAACTACTGTCACAGGAATGGTTCAAAACATAGACAGTAAGAAGAGTCAGTCTTCTTGTACTTAAGTCGGCATTGTGCCTTTTGTATATAATTCCGATTGAATTTCTGTGTTTCATCGTCAATAAGAAGGTCAGAGGGATACAGTAAACCTGAAGTGAAGCATGGGAATCTATAGCTAGTGTCACAGGAATGGTTCAAAACAAAGGCAGTAAGAAGAGCCAGTCTTCTTGTACTTCAGTCGGCATTGTGCCTTTTGTAATTAATTCCGATGCAATTTCTGTGTTTCATCGTGAATAAGAAGGTCAGGGGGATACAGTAAACCTGAAGTGAAGCATCGGAATCTATAACTAGTGTCACAGGAATTCTTCAAAACATAAACAGTAAGAAGAGTCAGTTTTCTTGTACTTAAGTCGGCATTGTGCCTTTTGTATATAATTCCGATTGAATTTCTGTGTTTCATCGTCAATAAGAAGGTCAGAGGGATACAGTAAACCTGAAGGGAAGCATCGGAATCTATAACTAGTGTCACAGTAATGGTGCAAAACATAGACAGTAAGATGAGCCAGTCTTCTTGTACTTGGGTCGTCATTGTGCCTTTTGTATTTAATTCGGATGCAACTTCTGTGTTTCATCGTCAATAAGGGGGTCCAAGGGATACAGTAAACCTGAAGTGCAGCATCGGAATCCATAACTAATGTCACAGGAATGGTTCAAACATAGACAGTAAGAAGAGTCAGCTTTCTTGTACTTAAGTCGGCATTGTGCCTTTTGTATTTAATTAAGATGCAATTTCTGTGTTTCATCGTCAATAAGAAGGTGAAAGGGATACAGTAAACCTGAAGTGAAGCATCGGAAACTTTAACTAGTGTCACAGGAATGGTTCAAAGCATAGACAGTAAGAAGAGTCAGATTTCTTGTACTTATGTCGGCATTGTGCCTTTTGTATTTAATTCCAATGCAATTTCTGTGTTTCATCGTCAATAAGAAGGCCACAGGGATACAGTAAACTTGAAATGAAGCATCGGAATCTATAACTAGTGTCACAGGAACGGTTCAAAACATAAATAGTAAGAAAGGTCAGTTTTCTTGTACTTAGGTCGGCATTGTGCCTTTTGTATTTAATTCCAATGCAATTTCTGTGTTTCATCGTCAATAAGAACGTCAGAGGGATACAGTAAACATGACGTGAAGCATCGGAATCTATAACTAGTGTCACAGGAATGGTTCAAAACATAGACAGTAATAAGAGTCAGTCTTCTTGTACTTAAGTCGGCATTGTGCCTTTTGTATAAAATTCCGATGCAATTTCTGTGCTTCATCGTCAATAAGAAGGTCAGCTGGATGCAGTAAACCTGAAGTGAAGCATCGGAATCTATAACTAGTGTCACAGGAATGGTTCAAAACATAGACTGTAAGAAGGGCCAGTCTTCTTGTACTTGAGCTGGCATTGTGCCTTTTGTATTTAATTCCGATGATTTTTCTGTGTTTGATCGTCAATAAGACGTTCAGAGAGATACAGTAAACCTGAAGTGAAGCATCGGAATCTATTACTAGTGTCACAGGAATGGTTCAAACCATAGACAGTAAGAAGAGTCAGTGTTCTTGTACTTAAGTCGGCATTGTGCCTATTGTATTTAATTAAGATGCAATTTCTGTGTTTCATCATCAATAAGAAGGTGAAAGGGACACAGAAACCCTGAAGCGAAGCACCGGAATCTATAACTAGTGTCACAGGAATGATTCAAAACATAGACAGTAAGAAGAGTCAGTCCTCTTGTACTTAAGTCGGCATTGTGCCTTTTGTATATAATTCTGATGCAATTTCTGTGTTTCATAGTCAATAAGAAGCTCACAGAGATACAGTAAACCTGAAGTGAAGCATACGGAATCTATAACTATTGTCACAGGAATTTTTCAAAACATAGACAGTAAGAAGAGTCAGTCTTTTTGTACTTAAGTCGGCATTGTGCGTTTTGTATTTAATTCCGATTCAATTTCTGTGTTTCATCGTCAATACGAAGGTCAGAGGGATACAGTAAACCTGAAGTGAAGCATCGGAATCTATAACTAGTGTCACAGGAATGGTTCAAAGCATAGACAGTAAGAAGGGTCAGTCTCCTTGTACTTAAGCCGGCATTGTGCCTTTTGTATTAATCCGATGAAATATCTGTGTTTCTTCGTCAATAAGAACGTCAGAGGGATACAGTAAACGTGAAGTGAAGCATCGGAATCTATAACTAGTGTCACAGATATGGTTCAAAAGCATAGACAGTAAGAAGAGCCAGTCTTCTTGTACTTGAGTCGGCATTCTGCATTTTGTATTTAATTCCGATGCAATTTCTGTGTTTCATCGTAAATAAGAACGTCAGAGGGATACAGTAAACCTGAAGTGAAGCATCGGAATCTATAACTAGTGTCATAGGAATGGTACAAACCATAGACAGTAAGATTAGTTAGTGTTCTTGTACTGAAGTCGGGATTGTGCCTTTTGTATTTAATTAAGATGCAATTTCTGTGTTTCATCGTCAATAAGAAGGTCAGAGGGATACAGTAACCCTGAAGTGAAGCGTCGAAATCTTTAAGTAGTGTCACAGGAATGGTTCAAAACATAGACAGTAAGAAGAGTCAGTCTTCTTGTACTTAAGTCAGCATTGTGCCTTTTGTATATAATTCCGATGCAATTTCTGTGCTTCATCGTCAATAAGAAGGTCAGCTGGATACAGTAAACCTGAAGTGAAGCATCGGAATCTATAACTAGTGTCACAGAAATGGTTCAAATCATAGACACTAAGAAGAGCCAGTCTTCTTGTACTTGAGTCGGCATTGTGCCTTTTGTATTTAATTCCGATGAATTTTCTGTGTTTGATCGTCAATGAGAAGGTCAGAGGGATACAGTAAACCTGAAGTGAAGCATCGGAATCTATTACTAGTGTCACAGGAATGGTTCAAACCATAGACAGTAAGAAGAGTCAGTGTTCGTGTACTTAAGTCGGCATTGTGCCTTTTGTATTTATTTAAGATGCAACTTCTGTGTTTCATCTTTAATACGAAGGTCAGAGGGATACAGTAAACCTGAAGTGAAGCATCGGAATCTATAACTAGTGTCACAGGAATGGTTCAAAACATAGACAGTGAGAAGGGTCAGTCTTCTTGTACTTAAGTCAGCATTGTGCCTTTTGTATTCAATTCGATGCAATATCCGTGTTTCTTCGTCAATAAAAAGGTCAGAGGGATACAGTAAACCTGAAGTGAAGCATCGGAATCTATAACTAGTGTCACAGAAATGGTTCAAAACATAGACAGTAAGAAGAGCCAGTCTTCCTGTACTGAATTCGGCATTGTGCCTTTTATATATAATTCCGATGAATTTTCTGTGTTTGATCGTCAATAAGAAGGTCCGAGGGATACAGCAAACCTGAAGTGAAGCATCGGAATCTATAACTAGTGTCACAGGAATGGTTCAAAACATAGACAGTAAGAAAGGTCATTCTTCTTGTACTTAAGTCGGCATTGTGCCTTTTGTATTTAATCCGATGCAGTATCTGTGGTTCTTCGTCAGTAAGAATGTCAGAGGGATACAGTAAACCTGAAGTTAAGCATGGGAATCTATAACTAGTGTCACAGAAATGGTTCAAAACATAGACAGTAGAAAGAGAAAGTCTTCTTGTACTTGAGTCGGCATTGTGCCTTTTGTATTTAATTCCGATGCAATTTCTGTGTTACATCGTCAATAAGAAGGTCAGAGGGATACAGTAAACCAGAAGTGAAGCATCGGAATCTATAACTAGTGTCACAGGAATGGTTCAAAACATAGACCGTAAGAATAGTAAGTGTTCTTGTACTGAAGTCGGCATTGTGCCTTTTGTATTTAATTCCGATGTATTTTCTGTGTTTGATCGTCAATAAGAAGGTCCGAGGGATAGAGCAAACCTGAAGGTCCGAGGGATACAGCAAACCTGAAGTGAAGCATCGGAATCTATAACTAGTGTCACAGGAATGGTTCAAAACATAGTCAGTAAGAAGAGTCAGTTATCTTGTACTTAATCGGCATTGTGCCTTTTGTATTTAATTCCGATGCAATTTCTGTGTTTCATCGTCAATACGAAGGTCAGAGGGATACAGTAAACCTGAAGTGAAGCATCGGAATCTATAACTTGTGTCACAGAAATGGTTCAAAGCATAGACAGTAAGAAGAGCCAGTCTTCTTGTACTTGAGTCGGCATTGTGCCTTTTGTATTTAATTCCGACGCAATTTACGTGTTTCATCGTCAATAAGGAGGTCAGAGGGATACAGTAAACCTAAAGTGAAGCATCGGAATCTATAACTAGTGTCACAGGAATGGTTCAAAACATAGACAGTAAGAAGAGTCAGTTTTCTTGTACTTAGGTCGGCATTCTGCCTTTTGTATTTAATTCAGATGCAATTTCTGTGTTTCATCGTCAATAAGAAGGTCAGAGGGATACAGTAAACCTGAAGTGAAGCATCGGAATCTATTACTAGTGTCACAGGAATGGTTCAAACCATAGACAGTAAGAAGAGTCAGTGTTCTTGTACTTAAGTCGGCATTGTGCCTTTTGTATTTAATTAAGATGCAATTTCTGTGTTTCATCATCAATAAGAAGGTGAAAGGGATACAGAAACCCTGAAGTGAAGCACCGGAATCTATAACTAGTGTCACAGGAATGGTTCAAAACATACACAGTAAGAAGAGTCAGTCCTCTTGTACTTAAGTCGGCATTGTGCCTTTTGTATATAATTCTGATGCAATTTCTATGTTTCATCGTCAATAAGAAGCTCACAGGGATACAGTAAACCTGAAGTGAAGCATACGGAATCTATAATAGTGTCACAGGAATTTTTCAAAACATAGACAGTAAGAAGAGTCAGTCTTTTTGTACTTAAGTCGGCGTTGTGCCTTTTGTATTTAATGCCGATGCAATTTCTGTGTTTCATCGTCAATACGAAGGTCAGAGGGATACAGTAAACCTGAAGTGAAGCATCGGAATCTATAACTAGTGTCACAGGAATGGTTCAAAGCATAGACAGTAAGAATTGTCAGTCTTTTTGTACTTAAGACGGCATTGTGCCTTTTGTATTTAATCCGATGAAATAACTGTGTTTCTTCGTCAATAAGAAGGTCAGAGGGATACAGTAAACGTGAAGTGAAGCATCGGAATCTATAACTAGTGTCACAGAAATGGTTCAAAACATAGACAGTATGAAGGGCCAGTCTTCTTGTACTTGAGTCGGCATTGTGCCTTTTGTATTTAATTCCGTTGCAATTTCTGTGTTACATCACCAATGAGAAGGTCAGAGGGATACAGTAAACCTGAAGTGAAGCATCGGAATCTATAACTAGTGTCATAGGAATGGTTCAAACAATAGACAGTAAGATTAGTTAGTGTTCCTGTACTGAAGTCGGCATTGAGCCTTTTGTATTTAATTAAGATGCAATTTCTGTGTTTCATCGTCAATAAGAAGGTCAGAGGGATACAGTAACCCTGAAGTGAAGCATCGAAATCTTTAAGTAGTGTCACAGAAATGGTTCAAAACATAGACAGTAAGAAGAGACAGTCTTCTTGTACTTGAGTCGGCATTGTGCTTTTTGTATTTAATTCCGATTCAATTTCTGTGCTTCATCGTCAATAAGAAGTTCAGCTGGATACAGTAAACCTGAAGTGAAGCATCGGAATCTATAACTAGTGTCACAGGAATGGTTCAAATCATAGACAGTAAGAAGAGCCAGTCTTCTTGTAATTGAGACGGCATTGTGCCTTTTGTATTTAATTCCGATGAATTTTCTGTGTTTGATTGTCAATAAGAAGGTCAGAGGGATACAGTAAACCTGAAGTGAAGCATCGGAATCTATTACTAGTGTCACAGGAATGGTTCAAACCATAGACAGTAAGAAGAGTCACTGTTCGTGTACTTAAGTCGGCATTGTGCCTTTTGTATTTATTTAAGATGCAACTTCTGTGTTTCATCGTCAATACGAAGGTCAGAGGGATACAGTAAACCTGAAGTGAAGCATCGGAATGTATAACTAGTGTCACAGGAATGGTCCAAAACCTAGACAGTGAGAAGGGTCAGTCTTCTTGTACTTAAGTCGGCATTGTGCCTTTTGTATTTAATTCGATGCAATATCTGTGTTTCTTCGTCAATAAAAAGGTCAGAGGGATACAGTAAACCTGAAGTGAAGCATCGGAATCTATTACTAGTGTCACAGAAATGGTTCAAAACATAGACAGTAAGAAGAGCCAGTCTTCTTGGACTGAAGTCGGCATTGTGCCTTTTGTTTTTAATTCCGATGCAATTTCTGTGTTACATCGTCAATAAGAAGGTCAGAGAGATACAGTAAACCTGAAGTGAAGCATCGAAATCTATAACTAGTGACACAGGAATGGTTCAAAACATAGACCGTAAGAATAGTCAGTGTTCTTGTACTGAAGTCGGCATTGTGCCTTTTGTATTTAATTCCGATGAATTTTCTGTGTTTGATCGTCAATAAGAAAGTTCGAGGGATACAGCAAACCTGAAGGTCCGAGGGATACAGCAAACCTGAAGTGAAGCATCGGAATCTATAACTAGTGTCACAGGAATGGTTCAAGACATAGTCAGTAAGAAGAGTCAGTTATCTTGTACTTTAGTCGGCATTGTGCCATTTGTATTTAATTAAGATGCAATTTCTGTGTTTCATCGTCAATAAGAAGGTGAAAGGGATACAGAAAACCTGAAGTGAAGCATCGGAATCTTTAACTAGTGTCACAGGAATGGTTCAAAACATAGACAGTAAGAAGAGCCAGTTTTCTTGTACTTATGTCGGCATTGTGCCTTTTGTATTTAATTCCAATGCAATTTCTGTGTTTCATCGTCAATACGAAGGTCACAGGGATACAGTAAACTTGAAATGAAGCATCGGAATCTATAACTAGTGTCACAGGAATGGTTCAAAACATAAACAGTAAGAAGAGTCAGTTTTCTTGTACTTATGTCGGCATTGTGCCTTTTGTATTTAATTCCGATGCAATTTCTGTGTTTCATCGTCAATAAGAACGTCAGGTGGATACAGTAAACCTGAAGTGAAGCATCGGAATCTATAACTAGAGTCACAGGAATGGTTCAAACCATAGACAGTAAGATGAGTTAGTGTTCTTGTACTGAAGTAGGCATTGTGCATTTTGTATTTAATTCCGATGCAATTTCTGTGTTTCATCGTCAATACGAAGGTCAGAGAGATACAGTAAACCTGAAGTGAAGCATCGGAATCTATAACTAGTGTCACAGGAATGGTTCAAAACATAGACAGTAAGAAAGGTCATTCTTCTTGTACTTAAGTCGGCATTGTGCCTTTTGTATTTAATCCGATGCAGTATCTGTGGTTCTTCGTCAGTAAGAATGTCAGAGGGATACAGTAAACCTGAAGTTAAGCATGGGAATCTATAACTAGTGTCACAGAAATGGTTCAAAACATAGACAGTAGAAAGAGAAAGTCTTCTTGTACTTGAGTCGGCATTGTGCCTTTTGTATTTAATTCCGATGCAATTTCTGTGTTTCTTCGTCAATAGAAAGGTCAGAGGGATACAGTAAACCTGAAGTGAAGCATCGGAATCTATAACTGTGTCACAGAATTGGTTCAAAACATAGACAGTAAGAAGAGACAGTCTTCTTGTACTTGAGTCGGCATTGTGCTTTTTGTATTTAATTCCGATGCAATTTCTGTGTTTCATCGTCAATAAGAAGGTCAGAGGGATACTGTAAACCTGAAGTGAAGCATCGAAATCTTTAACTAGTGTCACAGGAATGGTTCAAAACATAGACAGTAAGAAGAGTCAGTCTTCTTGTACTTAAGTCGGCATTGTGTCTTTTGTATAAAATTCCGATGCAATTTCTGTGCTTCATCGTCAATAAGAAGGTCAGCTGGATACAGTAAACCTGAAGTGAAGCATCGGAATCTATAACTAGTGTCACAGGAATGGTTCAAAACATAGACAGTAAGAAGAGCCAGTCTTCTTGTACTTGAGCTGGCATTGTGCCTTTTGTATTTAATTCCGATGAATTTTCTGTGTTTGATCGTCAATAAGAAGGTCCGAGGGATACAGTAAACCTGAAGTGAAGCATCGGAATCTATTACAAGTGTCAGAGGAATGGTTCAAAACATAGACAGTAAGAAGAGTCTGTCTTCTTGTACTTAAGTCAGCATTGTGCCTTTTGTATATAATTCCGATGCAATTTCTGTGCTTCATCGTCAATAAGGTCAGCTGGATACAGTAAACCTGAAGTGAAGCATCGGAATCTATAACTAGTGTCACAGGAATGGTTCAAATCATAGACAGTAAGAGGAGCCAGTCTTCTTGTACTTGAGTCGGCATTGTGCCTTTTGTATTTAATTCCGATGAATTTTCTGTGTTTGATCGTCAATAAGAAGGTCAGAGGGATACAGTAAGCCTGAAGTGAAGCATCGGAATCTATTACTAGTGTCACAGGAATGGTTCAAACCGTAGACAGTAAGAAGAGTCAGTGTTCTTGTACTGAAGTCGGCATTGTGCCTTTTGTATTTAATCCGATGCAATATCTGTGTTTCTTCGTCAATAAGAATGTCAGAGGGACACAGTAAACCTGAAGTTAAGCATGGGAATCTATAACAAGTGTCACAGAAATGGTTCAAAACATAGACAGTAAGAAGAGCCAGTCTTCTTGTACTTGAGTCGGCATTGTGCATTTTGTATTTAATTCCGATGCAATTTCTGTGTTACATCGTCAATAAGAAGGTCAGAGGGATACAGTAAACCTGAAGTGAAGCATCGGAATCTATAACTAGTGTCACAGGAATGGTTCAAACATAGACCGTAAGAATAGGCAGTGTTCTTGTACTGAAGTCGGCATTGTGCCTTTTGTATTTAATTCCGATGAATTTTCTGTGTTTGATCGTCAATAAGAAGATCCGAGGGATACAGCAAACCTGAAGGTCCGAGGGATACCGCAAACCTGAAGTGAAGCATCGGAATCTATAACTAGTGTCACAGGTATGGTTCAAAACATAGTCAGTAAGAAGAGTAAGTTATCTTGTACTTAAGTCGGCATTGTGCCTTTTGTATTTAATTCCGATGCAATTTCTGTGTTTCATCGTCAATACGAAGGTCAGAGGGATACAGTAAACCTGAAGTGAAGCATCGGAATCTATAACTAGTGTCACAGGAATGGTTCAAAACATAGACAGTAAGAAGAGCCAGTCTTCTTGTACTTGAGCTGGCATTGTGCCTTTTGTATTTAATTCCGATGAATTTTCTGTGTTTGATCGTCAATAAGAAGGTCCGAGGGATACCGCAAACCTGAAGTGAAGCATCGGAATCTATAACTAGTGTCACAGTAATGGTTCAAAACATAGACAGTAAGAAGAGTCAGTCTTCTTGTGCTTAAGTCCGCATTGTGCCCTTTGTATTTATTTACGATGCAATTTACGTGTTTCATCGTCAATAAGTAGGTCAGAGTGATACAGTAAACCTGAAGTGAAGCATCGGAATCCATAACTAGTGTCACAGGAATGGTTCAAAACATAGACAGTAAGAAGAGTCAGTCTTCTTGTGCTTAAGTCGGCATTGTGCCTTTTGTATTTAATTCCGAAGCTATTTACGTGTTTCATCGTCAATAAGTAGGTCAGAGGGTTACAGTAAACCTGAAGTGAAGCATCGGAATCTATAACTAGAGTAACAGGAATGGTTCAAACCATAGACAGTAAGATGAGTTAGTGTTCTTGTACTGAAGTAGGCATTGTGTATTTTGTATTTAATTCCGATGCAATTTCTGTGTTTCATCGTCAATAAGAAGGTCACAGGGATACAGTAAACCTGAAATGAAGCATCGGAATCTATAACTAGTGTCACAGGAATGGTTCAAAACATAAACAGTAAGGAGAGTCAGTTTTCTTGTACTTAGGTCGGCATTGTGCCTTCTGTATTTATTTCCGATGCAATTTCTGTGTTTCATCGTCAATAAGAAGGTTAGAGGGATACAGTAAACCTGAAGTGAAGCATTGGAATTTATAACTAGTGTCACAGGATTGGTTTAAAACATAGACATTAAGAAGGGTCAGTCTTCTTGTACTTAAGTCGGCATTGTGCCTTTTGTATATAATTCCGATGCAATATCTGTGTTTCTTCGTCAATAGGAAGGTCAGAGGGATACAGTAAACCTGAAGTGAAGCATCGGAATCTATAACTGTGTCACAGAGTTGGTTCAAAACATAGACAGTAAGAAGAGACAGTCTTCTTGTACTTGAGTCGGCATTGTGCTTTTTGTATTTAATTCCGATGCAATTTCTGTGTTTCATCGTCAATAAGAAGGTGAAAGGGATACCGTAAACCTGAAGTGAAGCATCGGAATCTATAACTAGTGTCACAGAAATGAATCAAAAAATAGACAGTAAGAAGAACCAGTCTTCTTGTACTTGAGTAGGGATTGTGCCTCTTCTATTTAATTCCGATGCAATTTCTGTGTTTCATCATCAATAAGAAGGTCAGAGGGATACAGTAACCCTGAAGTGAAGCATCAGAATCTATAACTGGTGTCACAGGAATGGTTCAAACCATAGACAGTAAGATGGGTTAGTGTCCTTGTACTGAAGTCGGCATTGTGCCTTTTGTATTTAATTAAGATGCAATTTCTGTGTTTCATCGTCAATAAGAAGGTCAGAGGGATACTGTAAACCTGAAGTGAAGCATCGAAATCTTTAACTAGTGTCACAGGAATGGTTCAAAACATAGACAGTAAGAAGAGTCAGTCTTCTTGTACTTAAGTCAGCATTGTGCCTTTTGTATATAATTCCGATGCAATTTCTGTGCTTCATCGTCAATAAGGTCAGCTGGATACAGTAAACCTGAAGTGAAGCATCGGAATCTATAACTACTGTCACAGGAATGGTTCAAATCATAGACAGTAAGAGGAGCCAGTCTTCTTGTACTTGAGTCGGCATTGTGCCTTTTGTATTTAATTCCGATGAATTTTCTGTGTTTGATCGTCAATAAGAAGGTCAGAGGGATACAGTAAGCCTGAAGTGAAGCATCGGAATCTATTACTAGTGTCACAGGAATGGTTCAAACCGTAGACAGTAAGAAGAGTCAGTGTTCTTGTACTGAAGTCGGCATTGTGCCTTTTGTATTTAATTAAGATGCAATTTTTGTTTTTCATCGTCAATAATAAGGTCAGAGGGATACATTAAACCTGACGTGAAGCATCGGAATCAATAAGTAATGTCACAGGAATGGTTCAAAACATAGACAGTAAGAAGAGTCAGTCATCTTGTACTTAATTCGCCATTGTGCCTTTAGTATTTAATTCCGATGCAATTTCTGTCTTTCATCGTCAATACGAAGGTCAGAGAGATACAGTAAACCTGAAGTGAAGCATCGGAATCTATAACTAGTGTCACAGGAATGGTTCAAAACATAGACAGTAAGAAAGGTCAGTCTTCTTGTACTTAAGTCGGCATTGTGCCTTTTGTATTTAGTCCGATGCAATATCTGTGTTTCTTCGTCAATAAGAATGTCAGAGGGATACAGTAAACCAGAAGTTAAGCATGGGAATCTATAACTAGTGTCACAGAAATGATTCAAAACATAGACAGTAAGAAGAGCCAGTCTTCTTGTACTTGAGTCGGCATTGTGCATTTTGTATTTAATTCCGATGCAATTTCTGTGTTACATCGTCAATTAGAAGGTCAGAGGGATACAGTAAACCTGAAGTGAAGCATCGGAATCTATAACTAGTGTCACAATAATGGTTCAAACATAGACCGTAAGAATAGTCAGTGTTCTTGTACTGAAGTCGGCATTGTGCCTTTTGTATTTAATTCCGATGAATTTTCTGTGTTTGATCGTCAATAAGAAGATCCGAGGGATACAGCAAACCTGAAGGTCCGAGGGATACCGCAAACCTGAAGTGAAGCATCGGAATCTATAACTAGTGTCACAGGTATGGTTCAAAACATAGTCAGTAAGAAGAGTAAGTTATCTTGTACTTAAGTCGGCATTGTGCCTTTTGTATTTAATTCCGATGCAATTTCTGTGTTTCATCGTCAATACGAAGGTCAGAGGGATACAGTAAACCTGAAGTGAAGCATCGGAATCTATAACTAGTGTCACAGTAATGGTTCAAAACATAGACAGTAAGAAGAGTCAGTCTTCTTGTGCTTAAGTCCGCATTGTGCCCTTTGTATTTATTTCCGATGCAATTTACGTGTTTCATCGTCAATAAGTAGGTCAGAGTGATACAGTAAACCTGAAGTGAAGCATCGGAATCCATAACTAGTGTCACAGGAATGGTTCAAAACATAGACAGTAAGAAGAGTCAGTCTTCTTGTGCTTAAGTCCGCATTGTGCCTTTTGTATTTAATTCCGATGCAATTTACGTGTTTCATCGTCAATAAGTAGGTCAGAGGGATACAGTAAACCTGAAGTGAAGCATCGGAATCTATAACTAGTGGCACAGGAATGGTTCAAACCATAGACAGTAAGATGAGTTAGTGTTCTTGTACTGAAGTCGGCATTGTGCCTTTTGTATTTAATTAAGATGCAATTTCTGTGTTTCATCGTCAATAAGAAGGTCAGAGGGATACAGTAAACCTGAAGTGAAGCGTCGGAATCTATAACTAGTGTCACAGAATTGGTTCAAAACATAGACAGTAAGAAGAGACAGTCTTCTTGTACTTGAGTCGGCATTCTGCCTTTTGTATTTAATTCCGATGCAATTTCTGTGTTTCATCGAAAATAAGAACGTCAGAGGGATGCAGTAAACCTGAATTGAAGCATCGCAATCTATAACTAGTGTCATAGGAATGGTACAAACCATAGACAGTAAGGTTAGTTAGTGTTCTTGTACTGAAGTCGGCATTGTGCCTTTTGTATTTAATTAAGATGCAATTTCTGTGTTTCATCGTCAATACGAAGGTCAGAGGGATACAGTAACCCTGAAGTGAAGCATCGAAATCTTTAAGTAGTGTTACAGGAATGGTTCAAAACATAGACAGTAAGAAGAGTCAGACCTCTTGTACTTAAGTCGGCATTGTGCCTTTTGTATATAATTCCGATGCAATTTCTGTGCTTCATCGTCAATAAGAAGGTCAGCTGGATACAGTAACCTGAAGTGAAGCATCGGAATCTATTACTAGTGTCACAGGAATGGTTCAAACCATAGACAGTAAGAAGAGTCAGTGTTCCTGTACTTTAGTCGGCATTGTGCCTTTTGTATTTAGTTAAGGTGCAATTTCTGTGTTTCATCGTCAATAAGAAGGTGAAAGGGGTACAGTAAACCTGAAGTGAAGCATGGGAATCTTTAACTAGTGTCACAGGAATGGTTCAAAACATGGACAGTAAGAAGAGTCAGTTTTCTTGTACTTATGTCGGCATTGTGCCTTTTGTATTTCATTCCGATGCAATTTCTGTGTTTCATCGTCAATAAGAAGATCAGAGAGATACAGTAAACCTGACGTGAAGTATCGGAATCTATTACTAGTGTCAAAGGAATGGTTCAAACCATAGACAGTAAGAAGGGTCAGTGTTCTTGTACTTAAGTCGGCATTGTGCCTATTGTATTTAATTAAGATGCAACTTCTGTGTTTCATCGTTAATACGAAGGTCAGAGGGATACAGTAAACCTGAAGTGAAGCATCAGAATCTATAACTATTGTCACAGGAATGGTTCAAAACATAGACAGTGTGAAGGGTCAGTCTTCTTGTACTTAAGTCAGCATTGTGCCTTTTGTATTTAATTCGATGCAATATCTGTGTTTCTTCGTCAATAAAAAGGTCAGAGGGATACAGTAAACCTGAAGTGAAGCATCGGAATCTATAACTAGTGTCACAGAAATGGTTCAAAACATAGACAGTAAGAAGAGCCAGTCTTCTTGTACTGAAGTCGGCATTGTGCCTTTTGTATATAATTCCGATGAATTTTCTGAGTTTGATCGTCAATAAGAAGGTCCGAGGGATACAGCAAACCTGAAGTGAAGCATCGGAATCTATAACTAGTGTCACAGAAATGGTTCAAACCGTAGACTGTAAGAAGAGTCAGTGTTCTTGTACTGAAGTCGGCATTGTGCCTTTTGTATTTAATTAAGATGCAGTTTTTGTGTTTCAGCGTCAATAATAAGGTCAGAGGGATACATTAAACCTGACGTGAAGCATCGGAATCAATAAGTAGTGTCACAGGAATGGTTCAAAACATAGACAGTAAGAAGAGTCAGTCATTTTGTACTTAAGTCGCCTTGTGCCATTTGTATTTAATTCCGATGCAATTTCTGTGTTTCATCGTCAATACGAAGGTCAGAGAGATACAGTGAACCTGAAGTGAAGCATCGGAATCTGTAACTAGTGTCACAGGAATGGTTCAAAACATAGACAGTAAGAAAGGTCATTCTTCTTGTACTTAAGTCGGCATTGTGCCTTTTGTATTTACTCCGATGCAGTATCTGTGGTTCTTCGTCAATAAGAATGTCAGAGGGATACAGTAAACCTGAAGTTAAGCATGGGAATCTATAACTAGTGTCACAGAAATGGTTCAAAACATAGACAGTAGAAAGAGCCAGTCTTCTTGTACTTGAGTCGGCATTGTGCCTTTTGTATTTAATTCCGATGCAATTTCTGTGTTACATCGTCAATAAGAAGGTCAGAGGGATACAGTAAAAATGAAGTGAAGCATCGGAATCTATAACTAGTGTCACAGGAATGGTTCAAAACATAGACCGTAAGAATAGTAAGTGTTCTTGTACTGAAGTCGGCATTGTGCCTTTTGTATTTAATTCCGATGAATTTTCTGTGTTTGATCGTCAATAAGAAGGTCCAAGGGATACAGCACACCTGAAGGTCCGAGGGATACAGCAAACCCGAAGTGAAGCATCGGAATCTATAACTAGTGTCACAGGAATGGTTCAAAACATAGTCAGTAAGAAGAGTCAGTTATCTTGTACTTAAGTCGGCATTGTGCCTTTTGTATTTAATTCCGATGCAATTTCTGTGTTTCATCGTCAATACGAAGGTCAGAGGGATACAGTAAACCTGAAGTGAAGCATCGGAATCTATAACTAGTGTCACAGGAATCGTTCAAAACATAGACAATAAGAAGGGTCAGTCTTCTTGTACTTAAGTCGGCATTGTGCCTTTTGTATTTAATTCCGATGCAGTATCTGTGTTTCTTCGTCATTAAGAAGGTCAGAGGGATACAGTAAACCTGAAGTGAAGCATCGGAATCTATAACTTGTGTCACAGAAATGGTTCAAAGCATAGACAGTAAGAAGAGCCAGTCTTCTTGTACTTGAGTCGGCATTGTGCCTTTTGTGTTTAATTCCGATGCAATTTACGTACTTCATCGTCAATAAGAAGGTCAGAGGGATACATTAAACCTAAAGTGATGCATCGGAATCTATAACTAGTGTCACAGGAATGGTTCAAAACATAGACAGTAAGAAGAGTCAGTTTTCTTGTACTTAGGTCGGCATTGTGCCTTTTGTATTTAATTCAGATGCAATTTCTGTGTTTCATCGTCAATAAGAAGGTCAGAGGGATACAGTAAACCTGAAGTGAAGCATCGGAGTCTATTACTAGTGTCACAGGAATGGTTCAAACCATAGACAGTAAGAAGAGTCAGTGTTCTTGTACTTAAGTCGGCATTGTGCCTTTTGTATTTAATTAAGATGCAATTTCTGTGTTTCATCATCAATAAGAAGGTGAAAGGCATACAGAAACCCTGAAGTGAAGCACCGGAATCTATAACTAGTGTCACAGGAATGGTTCAAAACATACACAGTAAGAAGAGTCAGTCCTCTTGTACTTAAGTCGGCATTGTGCCTTTTGTATATAATTGTGATGCAATTTCTATGTTTCTTCGTCAATAAGAAGCTCACAATGATACAGTAAACCTGAAGTGAAGCATACGGAATCTATAACTAGTGTCACAGGAATTTTTCAAAACATAGACAGTAAGAAAAGTCAGTCTTTTTGTACTTAAGTCGGCATTGTGCCTTTTGTATTTAATTCCGATGCAATTTCTGTGTTTCATCGTCAATACGAAGGTCAGAGGGATACAGTAAACCTGAAGTGAAGCATCGGAATCTATAACTAGTGTCACAGGAATGGTTCAAAGCATAGACAGTAAGAATTGTCAGTCTTCTTGTACTTAAGACGGCATTGTGCCTTTTGTATTTAATCCGATGAAATATTTGTGTTTCATCGTCAATACGAAGGTCAGAGGGATACAGTAAACCTGAAGTGAAGCATCGGAATCTATAACTAGTATCACAGGAATGGTTCAAAGCATAGACAGTAAGAATTGTCAGTCTTCTTGTGCTTAAGTCGGCATTGTGCCTTTTGTATATGATTCCGATGCAATTTACGTGTTTCATCGTCAATAAGTAAGTCAGAGGGATACAGTAAACCTGAAGTGAAGCATCGGAATCTATACCTAGTGTCATAGGAATGGTTCAAACCATAGACAGTAAGATTAGTTAGTGTTCTTGTACTGAAGTCGGCATTGAGCCTTTTGTATTTAATTAAGATGCAATTTCTGTGTTTCATCGTCAATAAGAAGGTCAGAGGGATACAGTAACCCTGATGTGAAGCATCGAAATCTTTAAGTAGTGTCACAGAAATGATTCAAAACATAGACAGTAAGAAGAGTCAGTGTCCTTGTACTTAAGTCAGCATTGTGCCTTTTGTATATAATTCCGATTCAATTTCTGTGCTTCATCGTCAATAAGAAGGTTAGCTGGATACAGTAAACCTGAAGTGAAGCATCGGAATCTATAACTAGTGTCACAGGAATGGTTCAAATCATAGACAGTAAGAAGAACCAGTCTTCTTGTACTTGAGACGGCATTGTGCCTTTTGTATTAAATTCCGATGAATTTTCTGTGTTTGATCGTCAATAAGAAGGTCAGAGGGATACAGTAAACCTAAAGGGAAGCATCGGAATCTATTACTAGTGTCACAGGAATGGTTCAATCCATAGACAGTAAGAAGAGTCAGTGTTCGTGTACTTAAGTCGGCATTGTGCCTTTTGTATTTATTTAAGATGCAACTTCTGTGTTTCATCGTCAATACATAGGTCAGAGGGATACAGTAAACCTGAAGTGAAACATCGGAATCTATAACTGGTGTCACAGGAATCGTTCAAAACATTGACAATAAGAAGGGTCAGTCTTCTTGTACTTAAGTCGGCATTGTGCCTTTTGTATTTAATTCCGATGCAATATCTGTGTTTCTTCGTCATTACGAAGGTCAGAGGGATACAGTAAACCTGAAGTGAAGCATCGGAATCTATAACTAGTGTCACAGAAATGGTTCAAAACATAGACAGTAAGAAGAGCCAGTCGTCTTGTACTAGAGTCGGCATTGTGCCTTTTGTATTTAATTCCGATGCAATTTACGTGTTTCATCGTCAATAAGAAGGTCAGAGGGATACAGTAAACCTGAAGTGAAGCATCGGAATCTATAACTAGTGTCACAGGAATGGTTCAAAACATAGACAGTAAGAAGAGCCGGTCTTCTTGTACTTGGGTCGGCATTGTGCATTTTGTATTTAATTCTGATGAATTTTCTGTGTTTGATCGTCAATAAGAAGGTCAGAGGGATACAGTAAACCTGAAGTGAAGCATCGGAATCTATTACTAGTGTCACAGGAATGGTTCAAACCATAGACAGTAAGAAGAGTCAGTGTTCTTGTACTTTAGTCGGCATTGTGCCTTTTGTATTTAATTAAGATGCAATTTCTGTGTTTCATCGTCAATAAGAAGGTGATAGGGATACAGAAAACCTGAAGTGAAGCATCGGAATCTTTAACTAGTGTCACAGGAATGGTTCAAAACATAGACAGTAAGAAGAACCAGTTTTCTTGTACTTATGTCGGCATTGTGCCTTTTGTATTTAATTCCGATGCAATTTACGTGTTTCATCGTCAATAAGAACGTCAGAGGGATACAGTAAACCTGAAGTGAAGCATCGGAATCTATAACTAGTGTCACAGGAATGGTTCAAAACATAGACAGTAAGAAGAGCCGGCCTTCTTGTACTTGGGTCGGCATTGTGCATTTTGTATTTAATTCTGATGAATTTTCTGTGTTTGATCGTCAATAAGAAGGTCAGAGGGATACAGTAAACCTGAAGTGAAGCATCGGAATCTATTACTAGTGTCACAGGAATGGTTCAAACCATGGACAGTAGGAAGATTCAGTGTTCTTGTACTTAAGTCGGCATTGTGCCTTTTGTATTCAATTAAGATGCAATTTCTGTGTTTCATCGTCAACAAGTAAGTCAGAGGGATACAGTAAATCTGAAGTGAAGCATCGGAATCTATAACTAGTGTCACAGGAATGGTTCAAACATAGACAGTAAGAAGATTCAGTGTTCTTGTACTTAAGTCGGCATTGTGCTTTTTGTATTTATTTAAGATGCAATTTCTGTGTTTCATCGTCAATAAGAAGGTGAAAGGGACACAGTAAACCTGAAGTGAAGCATCGGAATCTATAACTAGTGTCACAGAAATGAATCAAAACATAGACAGTAAGAAGAGCCAGTCTTCTTGTACTTGAGTAGGGATTGTGCCTCTTCTATTTAATTCCGATGCAATTTCTGTGTTTCATCGTCAATAAGAAGGTCAGAGGGATACAGTAAACCTGAAGTGAAGCATCGGAATCTATAACTAGTGTCACAGGAATGGTTCAAAACATAGACAGTAAGAAGAGCCGGTCTTCTTGTACTTGGGTCGGCATTGTGCATTTTGTATTTAATTCTGATGAATTTTCTGTGTTTGATCGTCAATAAGAAGGTCAGAGGGATACAGTAAACCTGAAGTGAAGCATCGGAATCTA
Source organism: Schistocerca piceifrons (assembly GCF_021461385.2). Taxonomy (NCBI): domain Eukaryota; kingdom Metazoa; phylum Arthropoda; class Insecta; order Orthoptera; family Acrididae; genus Schistocerca; species Schistocerca piceifrons. The sequence continues at coordinate 164,084 of NW_025728352.1, read as the reverse complement.
TAACTAGTGTCACAGAAATGAATCAAAACATAGACAGTAAGAAGAGCCAGTCTTCTTGTACTTGAGTAGGGATTGTGCCTCTTCTATTTAATTCCGATGCAATTTCTGTGTTTCATCGTCAATAAGAAGGTCAGAGGGATACAGTAAACCTGAAGTGAAGCATCGGAATATATAACTAGTGTAACAGCAATGGTTCAAATCATGGACAGTAAGAAGAGTCAGTTTTCTTGTACTTAAGTCGGCATTGTGCCTCTTGTATTTAATTCCGATGCAATTTCTGAGTTTCATCGTCAATAAGAAGGTCAGAAGGATACAGTAAACCTAAAGTGAAGCATCGGAATTTATAACTAGTGTCACACGATTGGATCAAAACATAGACTCTAAGAAGGGTCAGTCTTCTTGTACTTAAGTCGGCATTGTGCCTTTTGTAATTAATTCCGATGCAATTTACGTGTTTCATCGTCAATAAGTAGGTCAGAGGGATACAGTAAACCTGAAGTGAAGCATCGGAATCTATAACTAATGTCACAGGAATGGTTCAAACCATAGACAGTAAGATGAGTTAGTGTTTTTGTACTGAAGTCGGCATTGTGCCTTTTGTATTTAATTAAGATGCAATTTCTGTGTTTCATCGTCAACAAGTAGGTCAGAGGGATACAGTAAACCTGACGTGAAGCATTGGAATCTATAACTAGTGTCATAGGAATGGTTGAAAACATAGACAGTAAGAAGAGTCAGTCTTCTTGTGCTTAAGTCCGCATTGTGGCCTTTGTATTTATTTCCGATGCAATTTACGTGTTTCATCGTCAATAAGTAGGTCAGAGGGATACAGTAAACCTGAAGTGAAGCATCGGAATCTATAACTAGTGTCACAGGAATGGTTCAAAACATAGACAGTAAGAAGAGTCAGTCCTCTTGTGCTTAAGTCCGCATTGAGCCTTTTGTATTTAATTCCGATGCAATTTACGTGTTTCATCGTCAATAAGTAGGTCAGAGGGATACAGTAAACCTGAAGTGAAGCATCGGAATCTATAACTAGTGTCACAGGAATGGTTCAAACCATAGACAGTAAGATGAGTTAGTGTTCTTGTACTGAAGTCGGCATTGTGCCTTTGTATTTAATTAAGATGCAATTTCTGTGTTTCATCGTCAATAAGAAGGTCAGAGGGATACAGTAAACCTGAAGTGAAGCATCGGAATCTTTAACTAGTGTCACAGGAATGGTTCAAACATAGACATTAAGAAGAGTCAGTCTTCTTGTACTTAAGTCGGCATTGTGCCTTTTGTATATAATTCCGATGCAATTTCAGTGCTTCATTGTCAATAAGAAGGTCAGCTGGATACAGTAACCTGAAGTGAAGCATCGGAATCTATTACTAGTGTCACAGGAATGGTTCAAACCATAGACAGTAACAAGAGTCAGTGTTCTTGTACTTTAGTCGGCATTGTGCCTTTTGTATTTAATTAGGATGCAATTTCTGTGTTTCATCGTCAAAAAGAAGGTGAAAGGGATACAGTAAACCTGAACTGAAGCATCGGAATCTATAACTAGTGTCACAGGAATGGTTCAAAACATAGACACTAAGAAGAGTCAGTTTTCTTGTACTTATGTCGGCATTGTGCCTTTTGTATTTGATTCCAATGCAATTTCTGTGTTTCATCGTCAATAAGAAGGTCACAGGGATACAGTAAACTTGAAATGAAGCAACAGAATCTATAACTAGTGTCACAGGAATGGTTTAAAAGATAAACAGTAAGGAGAGTCAGTTTTCTTGTACTTAGGTCGGCAGTGTGCCTTTTGTATTTAATTCCGATGCAATTTCTGTGTTTCATCGTCAATAAGAACGTCAGAGGGATACAGTAAACTTGAAGTGAAGCATCGGAATCTATAACTAGTGTCACAAAATTGGTTCAAAACATAGACAGTAAGAAGAGACAGTCTTCTTGTACTTGAGTCGGCATTGTGCCTTTTGTATTTAATTCCGATGCAATTTCTGTGTTTCATCGTCAATAAGAACGTCAGAGGGATACCGTAAACCTGACGTGAAGCATCGGAATCTATAACTAGTGTCACAGGAATGGTTCAAAGCATAGACAGTAAGAAGAGCCAGTCTTCTTGTGCTTAAGTCGGCATTGTGCCTTTTGTATTTAATTCCGATGCTATTTACGTGTTTCATCGTCAATAAGTAGGTCAGAGGGATACAGTAAACCTGAAGTGAAGCATCGGAATCTATAACTAGTGTCACAGGAATGGTTCAAACCATAGACAGTAAGATGAGTTAGTGTTATTGTACTGAAGTCGGCATTGTTCCTTTTGTATTTAATTCCGATGCAATTACGTGTTTCATCGTCAATAACAAGGTCAGAGGGATACAGTAAACCTGAAGTGAAGCATCGGAATCTATAACTAGTGTAACAGCAATGGTTCAAATCATGGACAGTAGGAAGTGTCAGTTCTCTTGTACTTAAGTCGGCATTGTGCCTTTTGTATTTAATTCCGATGCAATTTCTGTGTTTCATCGTCAATAAGAAGGTCACAGGGATACAGTAAACCTGAAATGAAGCATCGGAATCTATAACTAGTGTCAAAGGAATGGTTCAAAACATAAACAGTAAGAAGAGCCAGTCTTCTTGTACTTGAGCCGGCATTGTGCCTTTTGTATTTAATTCCGATGAATTTTCTGTGTTTGATCGTCAATAAGACGGTCAGAGGGATACAGTAAACCTGAAGTGAAGCATCGGAATCTATTACTAGTGTCACAGGAATGGTTCAAACCATAGACAGTAAGAGAGTCAGTGGTCTTGTACTTAAGTCGGTATTGTGCCTTTTGTATTTAATTAAGGTGCAAATTCTGTGTTTCATCATCAATAAGGTGAAAGGGATACAGAAACCCTGAAGTGAAGCATCGGAATCTATAACTAGTGTCACAGGAATGGTTCAAAACATAGACAGTAAAAAGAGTCAGTCTTCTTGTGCTTAAGTCCGCATTGTGCCTTTTGTATTTAATTCCGATGCAATTTACGTGTTTCATCGTCAATAAGTAGGTCAGAGGGATACAGTAACCTGAAGTGAAGCATCGGAATCTATAACTAGAGTCACAGGAATGGTTCAAACCATAGACAGTAAGATGAGTTAGTGTTCTTGTACTGAAGTCGGCATTGTGCCTTTTGTATTTAATTAAGATGCAATTTCTGTGTTTCATCGTCAATAAGAAGGTCAGAGGGATACAGTAAACCTGAAGTGAAGCATCGGAATCTTTAACTAGTGTCACAGGAATGGTTCAAAACATAGACAGTAAGAAGAGTCAGTCTTCTTGTACTTAAGTCGGCATTGTGCCTTTTGTATATAATTCCGATGCAATTTCTGTGCTTCATCGTCAATAAGAAGGTCAGCTGGATACAGTAAACCTGAAGTGAAGCATCGGAATCTATAACTAGTGTCACAGGAATGGTTCAATACATATACAGTAAGAAGAGCCGGTCTTCTTGTACTTGAGCCGGCATTGTGCCTTTTGTATTTAATTCCGATGAATTTTCTGTGTTTGATCGTCAATAAGAAGGTCAGATGGATACAGTAAACCTGAAGTGAAGCATCGGAATCTATTACTAGTGTCACAGGAATGGTTTAAACCATAGACAGTAAGAAGTGACAGTGTTCTTGTACTTAAGTCGGCATTGTGCCTTTTGTATTTAATTAAGATGCAATTTCTGTGTTTCATCATCAATAAGAAGGTGAAAGGGATACAGAAACCCTGAAGTGAAGCATCGGAATCTATAACTAGTGTCACAGGAATGGTTCAAAACATAGGCAGTAAGAAGAGTCAGTCCTCTTGTACTTAAGTCGGCATTGTGCCTTTTGTATATAATTCTGATGCCATTTCTGTGTTTCATCGTCAATGAGAAGCTCACAGGGATACTGCAAACCTGAAGTGAAGCATACGGAATCTATAACTAGTGTCACAAAATTTTTCAAAACATAGACAGTAAGAAGAGTCAGTCTTCTTGTACTTAAGTCGGCATTGTGCCTTTTGTATTTAATTCCGATGCAATTTCTGTGTTTCATCGTCAATACGAAGGTCAGAGGGTTACAGTAAACCTGAAGTGAAGCATCGGAATCTATAACTAGTGTCATAGAAATGGTTCAAAACATAGACAGTATGAAGAGCCAGTCTTCTTGTACTTGAGTCGGCATTGTGCCTTTTGTATTTAACTCCGATGCAATTTACGTGTTTCATCGTCAATAAGTGGGTCATAGGGATACAGTAAACCTGAAGTGAAGCATCGGAATGTATATCTAGTGTAACAGCAATGGTTCGAATCATGGACAGTAAGAAGAGTCAGTTTCCTTGTACGTAAGTCGGCATTGTGCCTTTTGTATTTAATTCCGATGCAATTTCTGCGTTTCATCGTCAATAAGAAGGTCACAGGGATACAAAAAACCTGAAATGAAGCAACGGAATCTATAACTAGTGTCACAGGAATGGTTCAAAACATAAACAGTAAGAAGAGTCAGTTTTCTTGTACTTAGGTCGGCATTGTGCCTTCTGTATTTAATTCCGATGCAATTTCTGTGTTTCATCGTCAATAAGGTCAGAGGGATACAGTAAACCTGAAGTGAAGCATCGGAATTTATAACTAGTGTCACAGGATTGGTTCAAAACATAGACAGTAAGAAGGGTCAGTCTTCGTGTACTTAAGTCGACATTTTGCCTTTTGTATTTAATTCCGATGCAATTTCTGTGTTTCATCATCAATAAGAAGGTGAAAGGGATACAGAAACCCTGAAGTGAAGCATCGGAATCTATAACTAGTGTCACAGGAATGGTTCAAAACATAGGCAGTAAGAAGAGTCAGTCCTCTTGTACTTAAGTCGGCATTGTGCCTTTTGTATATAATTCTGATGCCATTTCTGTGTTTCATCGTCAATAAGAAGCTCACAGGGATACTGCAAACCTGAAGTGAAGCATACGGAATCTATAACTAGTGTCACAAAATTTTACAAAACATAGACAGTAAGAATAGTAAGTCTTCTTGTGCTTAAGTCGGCATTGTGCCTTTTGTATATGATTGCGATGCAATTTACGTGTTTCATCGTCAATAAGTAAGTCAGAGGGATACAGTAAACCTGAAATGAAGCATCGAAATCTATAACTAGTGTCACAGGAATGGTTCAAACATAGACAGTGAGAAGGGGGCAGTCTTCTTGTACTTAAGTCGGCATTGTGCCTTTTGTATTTAATTAAGATGCAATTTCTGTGTTTCATCATCAATAAGAAGGTGAAAGGGATACAGAAACCCTGAAGTGAAGCATCGGAATCTATAACTAGTGTCACAGGAATGGTTCAAAACATAGGCAGTAAGAAGAGTCAGTCCTCTTGTACTTAAGTCGGCGTTGTGCCTTTTGTATATGATTGCGATGCAATTTACGTGTTTCATCGTCAATAAGTAAGTCAGAGGGATACAGTAAACCTGAAATGAAGCATCGGAATCTATAACTAGTGTCATAGGAATGGTTCAAACCATAGACAGTAAGATTAGTTAGTGTTCTTGTACTGAAGTCGGCATTGTGCCTTTTGTATTTAATTAAGATGCAATTTCTGTGTTTCATCGTCAATAAGAAGGTCAGAGGGATACAGTAAACCTGAAGTGAAGCATCGAAATCTTTAAGTAGTGTCACAGGAATGGTTAAAACCATAGACAGTAAGAACAGTCAGTCTTCTTGTACTTAAGTCAGCATTGTGCCTTTTGTATATAATTCCGATGCAATTTCTGTGCTTCATCGTCAATAAGGTCAGCTGGATACAGTAAAACTGAAGTGAGGCATCGGAATCTATAACTAGTGTCACAGGAATGGTTCAAACATAGACAGTAAGAATAGTCAGTGTTCTTGTACTGAAGTCGGCATTGTGCCTTTTGTATTTAATTCCGATGAATTTTTTGTGTTAGATCGTCAATAATAAGGTACGAGGGATACAGCAAACCTGAAGGTTCGAGGGATATAGCAAACCTGAAGTAAAGCATCGGAATCTATAACTAGTGTCACAGGAATGGTTCGAAACATAGTCAGTAAGAAGAGTCAGTTATCTTGTACTTAAGTCGGCATTGTGCCTTTTGTATTTAATTCCGATGCAATTTCTGTGTCATAGTTAATAAGAAGGTCAGAGGGATACAGTAAACCTGAAGTGAAGCATTGGAACCTATAACTAGTGTCACAGAAATGGTTCATAGCATAGTTAGTAAGAAGAGACAGTCTTCTTGTACTTGAGTCGGCATTGTGCCTTTTGTATTTAACTCCGATGCAATTTCTGTGTTTCATCGTCAATAAGAAGGTCACAGGGATACAGTAAACCTGAAGTGAAGCATCGGAATCTATAACTAGTGTCACAGGAATGGTGTAAACATAGACAGTAAGAAGAGTCAGTCTTTTTGTACTTAAGTCGGCTTTGTGCCTTTTGTATTTAATTAAGATGCAATTTCTGTGTTTCTTCGTCAATAAAAAGGTGGAAGGGATACAGTGAACCTGGAGTGAAGCATCGGAATCTATAACTAGTGTCACAGGAATGATTCAAAACATAGACAGTAAGAATAGTCAGTCTTCTTGTCCTTAAGTCGGCATTGTGCCTTTTGTATATGATTCCGATGCAATTTCTGTGTTTCATCGTCAATAAGAAGCCCAGAGGGATACAGTAAACCTGAAGTGAAGCATCGGAATCTATAACTAGTGTCACAGGAATGGTTCAAATCATAGTCAGTAAAAAGAGTCAGTTATCTTTTACTTAAGCCGGCATTGTGCCTTTTGTATTTAATTCCGATGCAATTTCTGTGTTTCATCGTTAATAAGAAGGTCGGAGGGATACAGTAAACCTGAAGTGAAGCATCGGAATCTATGACTAGTGTCACAGGAATGGTTCAAAACATAGACAGTAAGAAGAGTCAGTCTTTTTGTACTTAAGTCGGCTTTGTGCCTTTTGTATTTAATTCCGATGCTATTTCTGTGTTTCATCGTCAATACGAAGGTCAGAGGGATACAGTAAACCTGATGAGAAGCATCGGAGTCTATAACTAGTGTCACAGGAATCGTTCAAAACATAGACAGTAAGAAGAGTCAGTTATCTTGTACTTAAGTCGGCATTGTGCCCTTTGTATTTGATTCCGATGCAATTTCTGTGTTTCATCGTCAATACGAAGGTCAGAGAGATACAGTAAACCCGAAGTGAAGCATCGAAATCTATAACTAGTGTCACAGGAATGGTTCAAAACATAGACAGTAAGAAGGGTCAGTCATCTTGTACTTAAGTCGGCATTGTGCCTTTTGTATTTAATCCGATGCAATATCTGTGTTTCTTCGTCAATAAGAAGGTCAGAGGGATACAGTAAACCTGAAGTTAAGCATCGGAATCTATAACTAGTGTCACCGAAATGGTTCAAAACATAGACAGTAAGAAGAGCCAGTCTTCTTGTACTTGAGTCGGCATTGTGCCTTTTGTATTTAATTCCGATGCAATTTCTGTGTTACATCGTCAATAAGCAGGTCAGAGGGATACAGTAAACCTGAAGTGAAGCATCGGAATCTATTACTAGTGTCACAGGAATGGTTCAAAGCATAGACAGTAAGAATAGTCAGTGTTCTTGTACTGAAGTCGGCATTGTGCCTTTTGTATTTAATTCCGATGAATTTTCTGTGTTTGATCGTCAATAAGAAGATCCGAGGGATACAGCAAACCTGAAGGTCCGAGGGATACAGCAAACCTGAAGTGAAGCATCGGAATCTGTAACTAGTGTCACAGGAATGGTTCAAACATAGTCAGTAAGAAGAGTCAGTTATCTTGTACTTAAGTCGGCATTGTGCCTTTTGTATTTAATTCCGATGCAATTTCTGTGTTTCACCGTTAATAAGAAGGTCAGAGGGATACTGTAAACCTGAAGTGAAGCATCGGAATCTATGACTAGTGTCACAGGAATGGTTCAAAACATAGACAGTAAGAAGTGTCAGTCTTTTTAAACTGAAGTCGGCATTGTGCCTTTTGTATTTAATTCCGATGAATTTTCTGTGTTAGATCGTCAATAAGAAGGTACGAGGGATACAGCACACCTGAAGGTCCGAGGGATACAGCAAACCAGAAGTGAAGCATCGGAATCTATAACTAGTGTCACTGGAATGGTTCAAAACATAGACAGTAAGAAGAAGCAGTCTTCTTGTACTTGAGTCGCCATTGTGCTTTTTGTATTTAATTAAGATGCAATTTCTGTGTTTCTTCGTCAATAAAAAGGTGAAAGGGATACAGTAAACCTGAAGTGAAGCATCGGAATCTATAACTAGTGTCACAGGAATCGTTCAAAACATAGACAGTAAGAAGGGTCAGTTTCCTTGTACTTAAGTCGGCATTGTGCCTTTTGTATTTAATTCCGATGCAATATCTGTGTTTCTTCGTCATTAAGAAGGTCAGAGGGATACAGTAAACCTGAAGTGAAGCATCGGAATCTATAACTAGTGTCACAGAAATGGTTCAAAACATAGCTAATAAGAAGAGCCAGTCTTCTTGTACTTGAGTCGGCATTTTGCCTTTTGTATTTAATTCCGATGCAATATCTGTGTTTCTTCGTCAATAGGAAGGTCAGAGGGATACAGTAAACCTGAAGTGAAGCATCGGAATCTATAACTAGTGTCACAGAATTGGTTCAAAGCATAGACAGTAAGAGGAGTCAGTCTTCTTGTGCTTAAGTCGGCATTGTGCCCTTTGTATATGATTCCGATGCAATTTACGTGTTTCATCGTCAATAGGTAGGTCAGAGGGATACAGTAAACCTGAAGTGAAGCATCGGAATCTATAACTAGTGTCACAGGAATGGTTCAAACCATAGACAGTAAGATGGGATAGTGTTCTTGTACTGAAGTCGGCATTGTGCCTTTTGTATTTAATTCCGATGCAATTACGTGTTTCATCGTCAATAACAAGGTCAGAGGGATACAGTAAACCTGAAGTGAAGCATCGGAATCTATAACTAGTGTAACAGCAATGCAGAGGGATACAGTAAACCTGAAGTGAAGCATCGGAATCTATAACTAGTGTCACAGAAATGGGTCAAAACATAGACAGTAAGAAAAGTCAGTCCTCTTGTACTTAAGTTGGCATTGTGCCTTTTGTATACAATTCTGACGCAATTTCTGTGTTTCATCGTCAACAAGAAGCGCACAGGGATACAGCAAACCTGAATTGAAGCACACATAATCTATAACTAGTGTCACAGGAATTTTTCAAAACATAGACAGTAAGAAGAGCCAGTCTTTTTGTACTTAAGTCGGCATTGTGCCTTTTGTATTTAATTCCGATGCAATTTCTGTGTTTCATCGTCAATACGAAGATCAGAGGGATACAGTAAACCTGAAGTGAAGCATCGGAATCTATAACTAGTGTCACAGGAATGGTTCAAAACATAGACAGTGAGAAGGGACAGTCTTCTTGTACTTAAGTGGGCATTGTGCTTTTTGTATTTAATTCGATGCCATATCTGTGTTTCTTCGTCAATAAAAAGGTCAGAGGGATACAGTAAACCTGAAGTGAAGCATCGGAAACTATTACTAGTGTCACAGAAATGGTTCAAAAAATAGACAGTAAGAAGAGCCAGTCTTCTTGTACTGAAGTCGGCATTGTGGCTTTTGTATATAATTCCGATGAATTTTCTGTGTTTGATCGTCAATAAGAAGGTCCGAGGGATACAGCAAACCTGAAGTGAAGCATCGGAATCTTTAACTAGTGTCACAGGAATGGTTCAAACCGTAGACAGTAAGAAGAGTCAGTGTTCTTGTGCTGAAGTCGGCATTGTGCCTTTTGTATTTAATTAAGATGCAATTTTTGTGTTTCATCGTCAATAATAAGGTAAGAGGGATACAGTAAACCTGCAGTGAAGCTTCGGAATCTATAACTAGTGTCACAGGAATGGTTCAAAACATAGACAGTAAGAAGGGTCAGTCTTCTTGTACTTAAGTCGGCATTGTGCCTTTTGTATTTAATCCGATGCAATATCTGTGTTTCTTCGTCAACAAGAAGGTCAGAGGGATACAGTAAACCTGAAGTTAAGCATCGGAATCTATAACTAGTGTCACCGAAATGGTTCAAAACATAGACAGTAAGAAGAGCCAGTCTTCTTGTACTTGAGTCGGCATTGTGCCTTTTGTATTTAATTCCGATGCAATTTCTGTGTTACATCGTCAATAAGCAGGTCAGAGGGATACAGTAAACCTGAAGTGAAGCATCGGAATCTATTACTAGTGTCACAGGAATGGTTCAAAGCATAGACAGTAAGAATAGTCAGTGTTCTTGTACTGAAGTCGGCATTATGCCTTTTGTATTTAATTCCGATGAATTTTCTGTGTTTGATCGTCAATAAGAAGATCCGAGGGATACAGCAAACCTGAAGGTCCGAGGGATACAGCAAACCTGAAGTGAAGCATCGGAATCTGTAACTAGTGTCACAGGAATGGTTCAAACATAGTCAGTAAGAAGAGTCAGTTATCTTGTACTTAAGTCGGCATTGTGCCTTTTGTATTTAATTCCGATGCAATTTCTGTGTTTCACCGTTAATAAGAAGGTCAGAGGGATACTGTAAACCTGAAGTGAAGCATCGGAATCTATGACTAGTGTCACAGGAATGGTTCAAAACATAGACAGTAAGAAGTGTCAGTCTTTTTAAACTGAAGTCGGCATTGTGCCTTTTGTATTTAATTCCGATGAATTTTCTGTGTTAGATCGTCAATAAGAAGGTACGAGGGATACAGCAAACCTGAAGGTCCGAGGGATACAGCAAACCAGAAGTGAAGCATCGGAATCTATAACTAGTGTCACAGGAATGGTTCAAAACATAGACAGTAAGAAGAAGCAGTCTTCTTGTACTTGAGTCGCCATTGTGCTTTTTGTATTTAATTAAGATGCAATTTCTGTGTTTCTTCGTCAATAAAAAGGTGAAAGGGATACAGTAAACCTGAAGTGAAGCATCGGAATCTATAACTAGTGTCACAGGAATCGTTCAAAACATAGACAGTAAGAAGGGTCAGTTTCCTTGTACTTAAGTCGGCATTGTGCCTTTTGTATTTAACTCCGATGCAATTTCTGTGTTTCATCGTCAATAAGAAGGTCACAGGGATACAGTAAACCTGAAGTGAAGCATCGGAATCTATAACTAGTGTCACAGGAATGGTGTAAACATAGACAGTAAGAAGAGTCAGTCTTTTTGTACTTAAGTCGGCTTTGTGCCTTTTGTATTTAATTAAGATGCAATTTCTGTGTTTCTTCGTCAATAAAAAGGTGGAAGGGATACAGTGAACCTGGAGTGAAGCATCGGAATCTATAACTAGTGTCACAGGAATGATTCAAAACATAGACAGTAAGAATAGTCAGTCTTCTTGTCCTTAAGTCGGCATTGTGCCTTTTGTATATGATTCCGATGCAATTTCTGTGTTTCATCGTCAATAAGAAGCCCAGAGGGATACAGTAAACCTGAAGTGAAGCATCGGAATCTATAACTAGTGTCACAGGAATGGTTCAAATCATAGTCAGTAAAAAGAGTCAGTTATCTTTTACTTAAGCCGGCATTGTGCCTTTTGTATTTAATTCCGATGCAATTTCTGTGTTTCATCGTTAATAAGAAGGTCGGAGGGATACAGTAAACCTGAAGTGAAGCATCGGAATCTATGACTAGTGTCACAGGAATGGTTCAAAACATAGACAGTAAGAAGAGTCAGTCTTTTTGTACTTAAGTCGGCTTTGTGCCTTTTGTATTTAATTCCGATGCTATTTCTGTGTTTCATCGTCAATACGAAGGTCAGAGGGATACAGTAAACCTGATGAGAAGCATCGGAGTCTATAACTAGTGTCACAGGAATCGTTCAAAACATAGACAGTAAGAAGAGTCAGTTATCTTGTACTTAAGTCGGCATTGTGCCCTTTGTATTTGATTCCGATGCAATTTCTGTGTTTCATCGTCAATACGAAGGTCAGAGAGATACAGTAAACCCGAAGTGAAGCATCGAAATCTATAACTAGTGTCACAGGAATGGTTCAAAACATAGACAGTAAGAAGGGTCAGTCATCTTGTACTTAAGTCGGCATTGTGCCTTTTGTATTTAATCCGATGCAATATCTGTGTTTCTTCGTCAATAAGAAGGTCAGAGGGATACAGTAAACCTGAAGTTAAGCATCGGAATCTATAACTAGTGTCACCGAAATGGTTCAAAACATAGACAGTAAGAAGAGCCAGTCTTCTTGTACTTGAGTCGGCATTGTGCCTTTTGTATTTAATTCCGATGCAATTTCTGTGTTACATCGTCAATAAGCAGGTCAGAGGGATACAGTAAACCTGAAGTGAAGCATCGGAATCTATTACTAGTGTCACAGGAATGGTTCAAAGCATAGACAGTAAGAATAGTCAGTGTTCTTGTACTGAAGTCGGCATTGTGCCTTTTGTATTTAATTCCGATGAATTTTCTGTGTTTGATCGTCAATAAGAAGATCCGAGGGATACAGCAAACCTGAAGGTCCGAGGGATACAGCAAACCTGAAGTGAAGCATCGGAATCTGTAACTAGTGTCACAGGAATGGTTCAAACATAGTCAGTAAGAAGAGTCAGTTATCTTGTACTTAAGTCGGCATTGTGCCTTTTGTATTTAATTCCGATGCAATTTCTGTGTTTCACCGTTAATAAGAAGGTCAGAGGGATACTGTAAACCTGAAGTGAAGCATCGGAATCTATGACTAGTGTCACAGGAATGGTTCAAAACATAGACAGTAAGAAGTGTCAGTCTTTTTAAACTGAAGTCGGCATTGTGCCTTTTGTATTTAATTCCGATGAATTTTCTGTGTTAGATCGTCAATAAGAAGGTACGAGGGATACAGCACACCTGAAGGTCCGAGGGATACAGCAAACCAGAAGTGAAGCATCGGAATCTATAACTAGTGTCACTGGAATGGTTCAAAACATAGACAGTAAGAAGAAGCAGTCTTCTTGTACTTGAGTCGCCATTGTGCTTTTTGTATTTAATTAAGATGCAATTTCTGTGTTTCTTCGTCAATAAAAAGGTGAAAGGGATACAGTAAACCTGAAGTGAAGCATCGGAATCTATAACTAGTGTCACAGGAATCGTTCAAAACATAGACAGTAAGAAGGGTCAGTTTCCTTGTACTTAAGTCGGCATTGTGCCTTTTGTATTTAATTCCGATGCAATATCTGTGTTTCTTCGTCATTAAGAAGGTCAGAGGGATACAGTAAACCTGAAGTGAAGCATCGGAATCTATAACTAGTGTCACAGAAATGGTTCAAAACATAGCTAATAAGAAGAGCCAGTCTTCTTGTACTTGAGTCGGCATTTTGCCTTTTGTATTTAATTCCGATGCAATATCTGTGTTTCTTCGTCAATAGGAAGGTCAGAGGGATACAGTAAACCTGAAGTGAAGCATCGGAATCTATAACTAGTGTCACAGAATTGGTTCAAAGCATAGACAGTAAGAGGAGTCAGTCTTCTTGTGCTTAAGTCGGCATTGTGCCCTTTGTATATGATTCCGATGCAATTTACGTGTTTCATCGTCAATAGGTAGGTCAGAGGGATACAGTAAACCTGAAGTGAAGCATCGGAATCTATAACTAGTGTCACAGGAATGGTTCAAACCATAGACAGTAAGATGGGATAGTGTTCTTGTACTGAAGTCGGCATTGTGCCTTTTGTATTTAATTCCGATGCAATTACGTGTTTCATCGTCAATAACAAGGTCAGAGGGATACAGTAAACCTGAAGTGAAGCATCGGAATCTATAACTAGTGTAACAGCAATGCAGAGGGATACAGTAAACCTGAAGTGAAGCATCGGAATCTATAACTAGTGTCACAGAAATGGGTCAAAACATAGACAGTAAGAAAAGTCAGTCCTCTTGTACTTAAGTTGGCATTGTGCCTTTTGTATACAATTCTGACGCAATTTCTGTGTTTCATCGTCAACAAGAAGCGCACAGGGATACAGCAAACCTGAATTGAAGCACACATAATCTATAACTAGTGTCACAGGAATTTTTCAAAACATAGACAGTAAGAAGAGCCAGTCTTTTTGTACTTAAGTCGGCATTGTGCCTTTTGTATTTAATTCCGATGCAATTTCTGTGTTTCATCGTCAATACGAAGATCAGAGGGATACAGTAAACCTGAAGTGAAGCATCGGAATCTATAACTAGTGTCACAGGAATGGTTCAAAACATAGACAGTGAGAAGGGACAGTCTTCTTGTACTTAAGTGGGCATTGTGCTTTTTGTATTTAATTCGATGCCATATCTGTGTTTCTTCGTCAATAAAAAGGTCAGAGGGATACAGTAAACCTGAAGTGAAGCATCGGAAACTATTACTAGTGTCACAGAAATGGTTCAAAAAATAGACAGTAAGAAGAGCCAGTCTTCTTGTACTGAAGTCGGCATTGTGGCTTTTGTATATAATTCCGATGAATTTTCTGTGTTTGATCGTCAATAAGAAGGTCCGAGGGATACAGCAAACCTGAAGTGAAGCATCGGAATCTTTAACTAGTGTCACAGGAATGGTTCAAACCGTAGACAGTAAGAAGAGTCAGTGTTCTTGTGCTGAAGTCGGCATTGTGCCTTTTGTATTTAATTAAGATGCAATTTTTGTGTTTCATCGTCAATAATAAGGTAAGAGGGATACAGTAAACCTGCAGTGAAGCTTCGGAATCTATAACTAGTGTCACAGGAATGGTTCAAAACATAGACAGTAAGAAGGGTCAGTCTTCTTGTACTTAAGTCGGCATTGTGCCTTTTGTATTTAATCCGATGCAATATCTGTGTTTCTTCGTCAACAAGAAGGTCAGAGGGATACAGTAAACCTGAAGTTAAGCATCGGAATCTATAACTAGTGTCACCGAAATGGTTCAAAACATAGACAGTAAGAAGAGCCAGTCTTCTTGTACTTGAGTCGGCATTGTGCCTTTTGTATTTAATTCCGATGCAATTTCTGTGTTACATCGTCAATAAGCAGGTCAGAGGGATACAGTAAACCTGAAGTGAAGCATCGGAATCTATTACTAGTGTCACAGGAATGGTTCAAAGCATAGACAGTAAGAATAGTCAGTGTTCTTGTACTGAAGTCGGCATTGTGCCTTTTGTATTTAATTCCGATGAATTTTCTGTGTTTGATCGTCAATAAGAAGATCCGAGGGATACAGCAAACCTGAAGGTCCGAGGGATACAGCAAACCTGAAGTGAAGCATCGGAATCTGTAACTAGTGTCACAGGAATGGTTCAAACATAGTC
The DNA here is from genome assembly GCF_021461385.2 of Schistocerca piceifrons. Lineage (NCBI taxonomy): Eukaryota > Metazoa > Arthropoda > Insecta > Orthoptera > Acrididae > Schistocerca > Schistocerca piceifrons. The sequence continues at coordinate 148,785 of NW_025728352.1, read as the reverse complement.
AGTAAGAAGAGTCAGTTATCTTGTACTTAAGTCGGCATTGTGCCTTTTGTATTTAATTCCGATGCAATTTCTGTGTTTCACCGTTAATAAGAAGGTCAGAGGGATACTGTAAACCTGAAGTGAAGCATCGGAATCTATGACTAGTGTCACAGGAATGGTTCAAAACATAGACAGTAAGAAGTGTCAGTCTTTTTAAACTGAAGTCGGCATTGTGCCTTTTGTATTTAATTCCGATGAATTTTCTGTGTTAGATCGTCAATAAGAAGGTACGAGGGATACAGCAAACCTGAAGGTCCGAGGGATACAGCAAACCAGAAGTGAAGCATCGGAATCTATAACTAGTGTCACAGGAATGGTTCAAAACATAGACAGTAAGAAGAAGCAGTCTTCTTGTACTTGAGTCGCCATTGTGCTTTTTGTATTTAATTAAGATGCAATTTCTGTGTTTCTTCGTCAATAAAAAGGTGAAAGGGATACAGTAAACCTGAAGTGAAGCATCGGAATCTATAACTAGTGTCACAGGAATCGTTCAAAACATAGACAGTAAGAAGGGTCAGTTTCCTTGTACTTAAGTCGGCATTGTGCCTTTTGTATTTAATTCCGATGCAATATCTGTGTTTCTTCGTCATTAAGAAGGTCAGAGGGATACAGTAAACCTGAAGTGAAGCATCGGAATCTATAACTAGTGTCACAGAAATGGTTCAAAACATAGCTAATAAGAAGAGCCAGTCTTCTTGTACTTGAGTCGGCATTTTGCCTTTTGTATTTAATTCCGATGCAATATCTGTGTTTCTTCGTCAATAGGAAGGTCAGAGGGATACAGTAAACCTGAAGTGAAGCATCGGAATCTATAACTAGTGTCACAGAATTGGTTCAAAGCATAGACAGTAAGAAGAGTCAGTCTTCTTGTGCTTAAGTCGGCATTGTGCCCTTTGTATATGATTCCGATGCAATTGACGTGTTTCATCGTCAATAGGTAGGTCAGAGGGATACAGTAAACCTGAAGTGAAGCATCGGAATCTATAACTAGTGTCACAGGAATGGTTCAAACCATAGACAGTAAGATGGGATAGTGTTCTTGTACTGAAGTCGGCATTGTGCCTTTTGTATTTAATTCCGATGCAATTACGTGTTTCATCGTCAATAACAAGGTCAGAGGGATACAGTAAACCTGAAGTGAAGCATCGGAATCTATAACTAGTGTAACAGCAATGCAGAGGGATACAGTAAACCTGAAGTGAAGCATCGGAATCTATAACTAGTGTCACAGAAATGGTTCAAAACATAGACAGTAAGAAAAGTCAGTCCTCTTGTACTTAAGTTGGCATTGTGCCTTTTGTATACAATTCTGACGCAATTTCTGTGTTTCATCGTCAACAAGAAGCGCACAGGGATACAGCAAACCTGAATTGAAGCACACATAATCTATAACTAGTGTCACAGGAATTTTTCAAAACATAGACAGTAAGAAGAGCCAGTCTTTTTGTACTTAAGTCGGCATTGTGCCTTTTGTATTTAATTCCGATGCAATTTCTGTGTTTCATCGTCAATACGAAGGTCAGAGGGATACAGTAAACCTGAAGTGAAGCATCGCAATCTATAACTAGTGTCACAGGAATGGTTCAAAACATAGACAGTGAGAAGGGACAGTCTTCTTGTACTTAAGTGGGCATTGTGCTTTTTGTATTTAATTCGATGCCATATCTGTGTTTCTTCGTCAATAAAAAGGTCAGAGGGATACAGTAAACCTGAAGTGAAGCATCGGAAACTATTACTAGTGTCACAGAAATGGTTCAAAAAATAGACAGTAAGAAGAGCCAGTCTTCTTGTACTGAAGTCGGCATTGTGGCTTTTGTATATAATTCCGATGAATTTTCTGTGTTTGATCGTCAATAAGAAGGTCCGAGGGATACAGCAAACCTGAAGTGAAGCATCGGAATCTTTAACTAGTGTCACAGGAATGGTTCAAACCGTAGACAGTAAGAAGAGTCAGTGTTCTTGTGCTGAAGTCGGCATTGTGCCTTTTGTATTTAATTAAGATGCAATTTTTGTGTTTCATCGTCAATAATAAGGTAAGAGGGATACAGTAAACCTGCAGTGAAGCTTCGGAATCTATAACTAGTGTCACAGGAATGGTTCAAAACATAGACAGTAAGAAGGGTCAGTCTTCTTGTACTTAAGTCGGCATTGTGCCTTTTGTATTTAATCCGATGCAATATCTGTGTTTCTTCGTCAACAAGAAGGTCAGAGGGATACAGTAAACCTGAAGTTAAGCATCGGAATCTATAACTAGTGTCACAGAAATGGTTCAACACATAGACAGTAAGAAGAGCCAGTCTTCTTGTACTTGAGTGGGCATTGTGCCTTTTGTATTTAATTCCGATGCAATTTCTGTGTTACATCGTCAATAAGAAGGTCAGAGGGATACAGTAAACCTGAAGTGAAGCATCGCAATCTATAACTAGTGTCACAGGAATGGTTGAAAACATAGACAGTAAGAATAGTCAGTGTTCTTGTACTGAAGTCGGCATTGTACCTTTTGTATTTAATTCCGATGAATTTTCTGTGTTAGATCGTCAATAATAAGGTACGAGAGATACAGCAAACCTGAAGGTCCGAGGGATACAGCAAACCTGAAGTGAAGCGTCGGAATCTATAACTAGTGTCACAGGAATGGTTCACAACATAGACAGTAAGAAGAGCCAGTCTTCTTGTACTTGGGTCGGAATTGTGCCTTTTGTACTTAATTCGGATGCAACTTCTGTGTTTCATAATCAATAAGAGCGTCAGAGGGATACAGTAAACCTGAAGTGAAGCATCGGAATCTATAAGTAGTGTCACAGGAATGGTTCAAAACATAGACAGTAAGAGGAGTCAGTCTTCTTGTACTTAAGTCGCCATTGTGCCTTTTGTATTTAATACCGATGCAATTTCTGTGTTTCATCGTCAATACGAAGGTCAGAGGGATGCAGTAAAGCTGAAGTGAAGCATTAGAATCTATAACTAGTGTCACAGGAATGGTTCAAAACATAGACAGTAAGAATAGTCAGTGTTCTTGTACTGAAGTCGGCATTGTGCCTTTTGTATTTAATTAAGATGCAATGTTTGTGTTTCATCGTCAATAATAAGGTCAGAGGGATACAGTAAACCTGAAGTGAAGCATCGGAATCTATAAGTAGTGTCACAGGAATGGTTCAAAACATAGACAGTAAGAAGAAGCAGTCTTCTTGTACTTGAGTCGCCATTGTGCTTTTTGTATTTAATTAAGATGCAATTTCTGTGTTTCTTCGTCAATAAAAAGGTGAAAGGGATACAGTAAACCTGAAGTGAAGCATCGGAATCTATAACTAGTGTCACAGGAATGATTCAAAACATAGACAGTAAGAATAGTCAGTCTTCTTGTCCTTAAGTCGGCATTGTGCCATTTGTATATTATTCCGATGCAATTTCTGTGTTTCATCGTCAACAAGAAGCTCAGAGGGATACAGTAAACCTGAAGTGAAGCATCGGAATCTATAACTAGTGTCACAGGAATGGTTCAAATCATAGTCAGTAAGAAGAGTCAGTTATCTTGTACTTAAGCCGGCATTGTGCCTTTTGTATTTAATTCCGATGCAATTTCTGTGTTTCATCGTTAATAAGAAGGTCGGAGGGATACAGTAAACCTGAAGTGAAGCATCGGAATCTATGACTAGTGTCACAGGAATGGTTCAAAACATAGACAGTAAGAAGAGTCAGTCTTTTTGTACTTAAGTCGGCTTTGTGCCTTTTGTATTTAATTCCGATGCTATTTCTGTGTTTCATCGTCAATACGAAGGTCAGAGAGATACAGTAAACCTGAAGTGAAGCATCGGAATCTATAACTAGTGTCACAGGAATGGTTCAAGACATAGACTTTAAGAAGGGTCAGTCACCTTGTACTTAAGTCGGCATTGTGGCTTTTGTATTTAATCCGATGCAATATCTGTGTTTCTTCGTCAATAAGATGGTCAGAGGGATACAGTAAACCTGAAGTGAAGCATCGGAATCTATAACTAGTGTCACAGGAATGGTTCAAAACATAGACAGTAAGAATAGTCAGTGTTCTTGTACTGAAGTCGGCATTGTGCCTTTTGTATTTAATTCCGATGAATTTTCTGTGTTTGATTGTCAATAAGAAGGTCCGAGGGATACGGCAAACCTGAAGGTCCGAGGGATACAGCAAACCTGAAGTGAAGCATCGGAATCTATAACTAGTGTCACAGGAATGGTTCAAAACATAGTCAGTAAGAAGAGTCATTTATCTTGTACTTATAGTCGGCATTGTGCCTTTTGTATTTAATTCCGAAGCAATTTACGTGTTTCATCGTCAATAAGAAGGTCAGAGGGATACAGTAAACCTGAAGTGAAGCATCGGAATCTATAACTAGTGTCACAGGAATGGTTCCAATCATAGGCAGTAAGAATAGTCATTGTTCTTGTACTGATGTCGGCATTGTGCCTTTTGTATTTAATTCCGATGAATTTTCTGTGTTTGATCGTCAATAAGAAGGTCCGAGGGATGCAGCAAACCTGAAGGTCCGAGGGATACAGCAAACCTGAAGTGAAGCATCGGAATCTATAAATAGTGTCACAGGAATGGTTCAAAACATAGACAGTAAGAAGAGTCAGTTTTCTTATACTTAAGTCGGCATTGTGCCTTTTGTATTTAACTCCGATGCAATTTCTGAGTTTCATCATCAATAAGAAGGTCACAGGGATACAGTAAAGCTGAAGTGAAGCATCGGAATCTATATCTAGTGTAACAGGAATGGTTCAAAACATTGACAGTAAGAAGAGTCAGTTTTCTTGTACTTACGTTGGCATTGATTCTTTTGACTATAATTACGGTGCAATTTCTGTGTCTCTTCGTCTATAAGAAGGTCTTAGGGATACAGTAAACCTGAAGGCAAGCATCGGAAACTATAACTAGTGTCACAGAAATGGTTCAAAACATAGACAGTAAGAAGAGCCAGTCTTCTTGTACTTGAGTCGGCATTGTGCATTTTGTATTTAATTCCGATGCAATTTATGAGTTTCTTCGTCAAAAAGAAGGTCAGAGGCACAGTAAACCTGAAGTGAAGCATCGGAATCTATAACTAGTGTCACAGGAATGGTTCACAACATAGACAGTAAGAAGAGCCAGTCTTCTTGTACTTGCGTCGGCATTGTGCCTTTTGTATTTAATTCGGATGCAACTTCTGTGTTTCATCATCAATAAGAGCGTCACAGGGATACAGTAAACTTGAAGTGAAGCATCGGAATCTATAACTAGTGTCACAGGAATGGTTCAAAACATAGACAGTAAGAAGAGTCAGTCTTCTTGTGCTTAAGTCCGCATTGTGCCTTTTGTATTTAATTCCGATGCAATTTACGTATTTCATCGTCAATAAGTAGGTCAGAGGGATACAGTAAACCTGGAGTGAAGCATCGGAATCTATAACTAGCGTCACAGGAATGGTTCAAACCATAGACAGTAAGATGAGTTAGTGTTCTTGTACTGAAGTCGGCATTGTGGCTTTGTATTTAATTAAGATGCAATTTCTGTGTTTCATCGTCAATAAGAAGGTCAGAGGGATACAGTAAACCTGAAGTGAAGCATCGGAATCGATTACTAGGGTCACAGGGATGGTTGAAACCATAGACAGTAAGAAGAGTCAGTGTTCTTGTACTTTCGTCGGCATTGTGCCTTTTGTATTTAATTAAGATGCAATTTCTGTGTTTCATCGTCAATAAGAAGGTGAAAGGGATACAGTAATCCTGAAGTGAAGCATCGGAATCTTTAACTAGTGTCACAGGAATGGTTCAAAACATAGACAGTAAGAAGAGTCAGTTTTCTTGTACTTATGTCGGCATTGTGCATTTTGTATTTAATTCCAATGCAATTTCTGTGTTTCATCGTCAATAAGAAGGTCACAGGGATACAGTAAACTTGAAATGAAGCAACAGATTCTATAACTAGTGTCACAGGAATGGTTCAAAACATAAACAGTAAGAAGAGTCAGTTTTCTTGTACTTAGGTCGGCAGTGTGCCTTTTGTATTTAATTCCGATGCAATTTCTGTGTTTCATCGTCAATAAGAACGTCAGAGGGATACAGTAAACCTGAAGTGAAGCATCGGAATCTATAACTAGTGTCACAGAATGGTTCAAAACATAGACAGTAAGAAGAGACAGTCTTCTTGTACTTGGGTCGGCATTGTGAGTTTTGTATTTATTTCCGATGCAATATCTGTGTTTCTTCGTCAATAGGAAGGTCAGAGGGATACAGTAAACCTGAAGTGAAGCATCGGAATCTATAACTAGTGTCACAGGAATGGTTCAAACCATAGACAGTAAGATGGGTTAATGTTCTTGTCACGAAGTCGGCATTGTGCCTTTTGTATTTAATTAAGATGCAATTTCTGTGTTTCATCGTCAATAAGAAGGTCAGAGGGATACTGCAAACCTGAAGTGAAGCATGGAAACCTTTAACTAGTGTCACAGGAATGGTTCAAAACATAGACAGTAAGAAGAGCCAGTCTTCTTGTACTTGAGCCGGCATTGTGATTTTTGTATTTAATTCCGATGAATTTTCTGTGTTTGATCGTCAATAAGAAGGTCAGAGGGATACAGTAAACCTGAAGTGAAGCATCGGAATCTATTACTAGTGTCACAGGAATGGTTCAAACCATAGACAGTAAGAAGTGACACTGTTCTTGTACTTAAGTCGGCATTGTGCCTTTTGTATTTAATTAAGATGCAATTTCTGTGTTTCATCATCAATAAGAAGGTGAAAGGGATACAGAAACCCTGAAGTGAAGCATCGGAATCTATAACTAGTGTCACAGGAATGGTTCAAAACATAGGCAGGTAGAAGAGTCAGTCCTCTTGTACTTAAGTCGGCATTGTGCCTTTTGTATATAATTCTGATGCAATTTCTGTGTTTCATCGTCAATAAGAAGCTCACAGGGATACTGCAAACCTGTAGTGAAGCATACGGAATCTATAACTAGTGTCACAGGGATTTTTCAAAACATAGACAGTAAGAAGAGTCAGTCTTTTTGTACTTAAGTCGGCATTGTGCCTTTTGTATTTAATTCCGATGCAATTTCTGTGTTTCATCGTCAATACGAAGGTCAGAGGGATACAGTAAACCTGAAGTGAAGCATCGGAATCTATAACTAGTGTCACAGGAATGGTTCAAAACATAGCCAGTAAGAAGGGTCAGTCTTCTTGTACTTAAGTCGGCATTGTGCTTTTTGTATTTAATCCGATGAAATATCTGTGTTTCATCGTTAATAAGAAGGTCAGAGGGATACAGTAAACCTGAAGTGAAGCATCGGAACCTATAACTAGTGTCACAGAAATGGTTCATAGCATAGTTAGTAAGAAGAGCCAGTCTTCTTGCACTTGAGTCGGCATTGTGCCTTTTGTATTTAATTCCGGTGCAATTTACGTGTTTCATCGTCAATAAGAAGGTCAGAGGGATACAGTAAACCTGAAAGGGAAGCATCCGAAACTATAACTAGTGTCACAGAGATGGTTCAAAACATAGACAGTATGAAGCGCCAGTATTCTTGTACTTGAGTCGGCATTGTGCGTTTTGTATTTAATTCCGATGCAATTTATGTGTTTCTTCGTCAATAAGAAGGTCAGAGGGACACAGTAAACCCTAAGTGAAGCGTCGGAATCTATAACTAGTGTCACGGGAATGGTTCACAACATAGACAGTAAGAAGAGCCAGTCTTCTTGTACTTGGGTGGGAATTGTGCCTTTTGTACTTAATTCGGATGCAACTTCTGTGTTTCATAATCAATAAGAGCGTCAGAGGGAAACAGTAAACCTGAAGTGAAGCATCGGAATCTATAAGTAGTGTCACAGGAATGGTTCAAATCATAGACAGTAAGAGGAGTCAGTCTTCTTGTACTTAAGTCGCAATTGTACCCTTTGTATTTAATTCCGATGCAATTTCTGTGTTTCATCGTCAATACGAAGGTCAGAGGGATGCAATAAACCTGAAGTGAAGCATCAAAATCTATAACTAGTGTCACAGGAATGGTTCAAACCATAGACAGTAAGAAGAGTCAGTGTTCTTGTACTGAACTCGGCATTGTGCCTTTTGTATTTAATTAAGATGCAATGTTTGTGTTTCATCGTCATTAATAAAGTCAGAGGGATACAGTAAACCTGAAGCGGAGCATCGGAATCTATAAGTAGTGTCACAGGAATGGTTCAAAGCATAGACAGTAAGAAGAAGCAGTCTTCTTGTACTTAAGTCGCAATTGTGCTTTTTGTATTTAATTAAGATGCAATTTCTGTGTTTCTTCGTCAATAAAAAGGTGGAAGGGATACAGTAAACCTGAAGTGAAGCATCGGAATCTATAACTAGTGTCACAGGAATGATTCAAAACATTGACAGTAAGAATAGTCAGCCTTCTTGTCCTTAAGTCGGCATTGTGCCTTTTGTATATGATTCCGATGCAATTTCTGTGTTTCATCGTCAATAAGAAGCCCAGAGGGATACAGTAAACCTGAAGTGAAGCATCGGAATCTATGACTAGTGTCACAGGAATGGTTCAAAACATAGACAGTAAGAAGAGTCAGTCTTTTTGTACTTAAGTCGGCTTTGTGCCTTATGTATTTAATTCCGATGCTATTTCTGTGTTTCATCGTCAATACGAAGGTCAGAGGGATACAGTAAACCTGATGTGAAGCATCGGAAAATATTACTAGTGTCACAGGAATCGTTCAAAACATAGACAGTAAGAAGAGTCAGTTATCTTGTACTTAAGTCGGCATTGTGCCTTTTGTATTTAATTCCGATGCAATTTCTGTGTTTCATCGTCAATACGAAGGTCAGAGAGAAACAGTAAACCTGAAGTGAAGCATCGAAATCCATAACTAGTGTCACAGGAATGGTTCAACACATAGACAGTAAGAAGGGTCAGTCTTCTTGTACTTGGGTCGGAATTGTGCCTTTTGTACTTAATTCGGATGCAACTTCTGTGTTTCATAATCAACAAGAGCGTCAGAGGGATACAGTAAACCTGAAGTGAAGCATCGGAATCTATAAGTAGTGTCACAGGAATGGTTCAAAACACAGTCAGTAAGAAGAGTCAGTTATCTTGTACTTAAGTCGGCATTGTGCCTTTTGTATTTAATTCCGATGCAATTTCTGGGTTTCATCGTTAAAAAGAAGGTCAGAGGGATACAGTAAACCTGAAGTGAAGCATCGGAATCTATGACTAGTTCCACAGGAATGGTTCAAAACATAGACAGTAAGAAGAGTCAGTCTTTTTGTACTTAAGTCGGCTTTGTGCCTTTTGTATTTAATTCCGATGCAATTTCTGTGTTTCATCGTCAATACGAAGGTCAGAGGGATACAGTAAACCTGAAGTGAAGCATCGGAATCTATAACTAGTGTCACAGGAATCGTTCAAAACATAGACAGTAAGAAGGGTCGGTCTTCTTGTACTTAAGTCGGCATTGTGCCCTTTGTATTTAATTCCGATGCAATATCTGTGTTTCTTCGTCATTAAGAAGGTCAGAGGGATACAGTAAACCTGAGGTGAAGCATCGGAATCTATAACTAGTGTCACAGAATTGGTTCAAAACATAGTTAGTAAGAAGAGCCAGTCTTCTTGTACTGGAGTCGGCATTTTGCCTTTTGTATTTAATTCCGATGCAATTTCTGTGTTTCATCGTCAATACGAAGATCAGAGGGATACAGTAAACCTGAAGTGAAGCATCGGAATCTATAACTAGTGTCACAGGAATGGTTCAAAACATAGACAGTAAGAAGGGTCAGTCTTCTTGTACTGAAGTCAGCATTGTGCCTTTTGTATTTAATCCGATGAAATATCTGTGTTTCTTCGTCAATGAGAAGGTCAGAGGGATACAGTAAACCTGAAGTGAAGCATCGGAATCTATAACTAGTGTCACAGAAATGGTTCAAAACATAGACAGTATGAAGAGCGAGTCTTCTTGTACTTGAGTCGGCATTGTGCCTTTTGTATTTAATTCCGATGCAATTTCTGTGTTACATCGCCAATAAGAAGGTCAGAAGGATACAGTAAACCGGAAGTGAAGCATCGGAATCTATAACTAGTGTCACAGAAATGGTTCAAAACATAGACAGTAAGAAGAGACAGTCTTCTTGTGCTTAAGTCGGTATTGTGCCTCTTGTATATGATTCCGATGCAATTTACGTGTTTCATCGTCAATAAGTAAGTCAGAGGGATACAGTAAACCTGAAGTGAAGCATCGGAATCTATAACTAGTGTCATAGGAATGGTTCAAACCATAGACCGTAGATTAGTTAGTGTTCTTGTACTGAAGTCGGCATTGTGCCTTTTGTATTTAATTAAGATACAATTCCTGTGTTTCATCGTCAATAAGAAAGTCAGAGGGATACAGTAAACCTGATGTGAAGCATCGAAATCTTTAAGTAGTGTCACAGGAATGGTTCAAAACATAGACAGTAAGAAGAGTCAGTCTTCTTGTACTTAAGTCAGCATTTTCCTTTTTGTATATAATTCCGATGCAATTTCTGTGCTTCATCGTCAATAAGGTCAGCTGGATACAGTAAACCTGAAGTGAAGCATCGTAATCTATAACTAGTGTCACAGGAATGGTTCAAATCATAGACAGTAAGAATAGTCAGCCTTCTTGTCCTTAAGTCGGCATTGTGCCTTTTGTATATGATTCCGATGCAATTTCTGTGTTTCATCGTCAATAAGAAGCCCAGAGGGATACAGTAAACCTGAAGTGAAGCATCGGAATCTATGACTAGTGTCACAGGAATGGTTCAAAACATAGACAGTAAGAAGAGTCAGTCTTTTGTACTTAAGTCGGCTTTGTGCCTTATGTATTTAATTCCGATGCTATTTCTGTGTTTCATCGTCAATACGAAGGTCAGAGGGATACAGTAAACCTGATGTGAAGCATCGGAAAATATTACTAGTGTCACAGGAATCGTTCAAAACATAGACAGTAAGAAGAGTCAGTTATCTTGTACTTAAGTCGGCATTGTGCCTTTTGTATTAATTCCGATGCAATTTCTGTGTTTCATCGTCAATACGAAGGTCGGAGAGAAACAGTAAACCTGAAGTGAAGCATCGAAATCCATAACTAGTGTCACAGGAATGGTTCAACACATAGACAGTAAGAAGGGTCAGTCTTCTTGTACTTGGGTCGGAATTGTGCCTTTTGTACTTAATTCGGATGCAACTTCTGTGTTTCATAATCAACAAGAGCGTCAGAGGGATACAGTAAACCTGAAGTGAAGCATCGGAATCTATAAGTAGTGTCACAGGAATGGTTCAAAACACAGTCAGTAAGAAGAGTCAGTTATCTTGTACTTAAGTCGGCATTGTGCCTTTTGTATTTAATTCCGATGCAATTTCTGGGTTTCATCGTTAATAAGAAGGTCAGAGGGATACAGTAAACCTGAAGTGAAGCATCGGAATCTATGACTAGTTCCACAGGAATGGTTCAAAACATAGACAGTAAGAAGAGTCAGTCTTTTTGTACTTAAGTCGGCTTTTTGCCTTTTGTATTTAATTCCGATGCAATTTCTGTGTTTCATCGTCAATACGAAGGTCAGAGGGATACAGTAAACCTGAAGTGAAGCATCGGAATCTATAACTAGTGTCACAGGAATCGTTCAAAACATAGACAGTAAGAAGGGTCGGTCTTCTTGTACTTAAGTCGGCATTGTGCCCTTTGTATTTAATTCCGATGCAATATCTGTGTTTCTTCGTCATTAAGAAGGTCAGAGGGATACAGTAAACCTGAGGTGAAGCATCGGAATCTATAACTAGTGTCACAGAATTGGTTCAAAACATAGTTAGTAAGAAGAGCCAGTCTTCTTGTACTGGAGTCGGCATTTTGCATTTTGTATTTAATTCCGATGCAATATCTGTGTTTCTTCGTCAATAGGAAGGTCAGAGGGATACAGTAAACCTGAAGTGAAGCATCGGAATCTATAACTAGTGTTACAGAATTTGTTGAAAGCATAGACAGTAAGAAGAGTGATGTGCTTAAGTCGGCATTGTGCCCTTTGTATATGATTCCGATGCAATTTACGTGTTTCATCGTCAATAGGTAGGTCAGAGGGATACAGTAAACCTGAAGTGAAGCATCGGAATCTATAACTAGTGTCACAGCAATGGTTCAAACCATAGAGAGTAAGATGGGTTAGTGTTCTTGTACTGAAGTCGGCATTGTGCCTTTTGTATTTAATTCCGATGCAATTACGTGTTTCATCGTCAATAACAAGGTCAGAGGGATACAGTAAACCTGAAGTGAAGCATCGGAATCTATAACTAGTGTAACAGCAATGCAGAGGGATACAGTTAACCTGAAGTGAAGCATCGAAATCTTTAAGTAGTGTCACAGGAATGGTTCAAAACATAGACAGTAAGAAGAGTCAGTCTTCTTGTGCTTAAGTCGGCATTGTGCCCTTTGTATATGATTCCGATGCAATTTACGTGTTTCATCGTCAATAAGTAGGTCAGAGGGATACAGTAAACCTGAAGTGAAGCATCGGAATCTATAACTAGCGTCACAGGAATGGTTAAAACATAGACAGTAAGAAGAGCCAGTCTTCTTGTACTTGAGCCGGCATTGTGCCTTTTGTATTTAATTCCGATGAATTTTCTGTGTTTGATCGTCAATAAGAAGGTCAGAGGAATACAGTAAACCTGAAATGAAGCATCGGAATCTATTACTAGTGTCACAGGAATGGTTCAAACCATAGACAGTAAGAAGAGTCAGTGTTCTTGTACTTAAGTCGGCATTGGGCCTTTTGTATTTAATTAAGATGCAATTTCTGTGTTTCATCATCAATAAGGAGGTGAAAGGGAAACAGAAACCGTGAAGTGAAGCATCGGAATCTATAACTAGTGTCACAGAAATGGTTCAAAACATAGACAGTAAGAAGAGTCAGTCCTCTTGTACTTAAGTTGGCATTGTGCCTTTTGTATACAATTCTGACGCAATTTCTGTGTTTCATCGTCAATAAGAAGCTCACAGGGATGCAGCAAACCTGAATTGAAGCATACGGAATCTCTAACTAGTGTCACAGGAATTTTTCAAAACTAGGACAGTAAGAAGAGCCAGTCTTTTTGTACTTAAGTCGGCATTGTGACTTTTGTATTTAATTCCGATGCAATTTCTGTGTTTCATCGTCAATACGAAGATCAGAGGGATACAGTAAACCTGAAGTGAAGCATCGGAATCTATAACTAGTGTCACAGGAATGGTTCAAAACATAGACAGTAAGAAGGGTCAGTCTTCTTGTACTGAAGTCAGCATTGTGCCTTTTGTATTTAATCCGATGAAATATCTGTGTTTCTTCGTCAATGAGAACTTCAGAGGGATACAGTAAACCTGAAGTGAAGCATCGGAATCTATAATTAGTGTCACAGAAATGGTTCAAAACATAGACAGTATGAAGAGCGAGTCTTCTTGTACTTGAGTCGGCATTGTGCCTTTTGTATTTAATTCCGATGCAATTTCTGTGTTACATCGCCAATAAGAAGGTCAGAAGGATACAGTAAACCGGAAGTGAAGCATCGGAATCTATAACTAGTGTCACAGAAATGGTTCAAAACATAGACAGTAAGAAGAGACAGTCTTCTTGTGCTTAAGTCGGCATTGTGCCTCTTGTATATGATTCCGATGCAATTTACGTGTTTCATCGTCAATAAGTAAGTCAGAGGGATACAGTAAACCTGAAGTGAAGCATCGGAATCTATAACTAGTGTCATAGGAATGGTTCAAACCATAGACCGTAGATTAGTTAGTGTTCTTGTACTGAAGTCGGCATTGTGCCTTTTGTATTTAATTAAGATACAATTCCTGTGTTTCATCGTCAATAAGAAGGTCAGAGGGATACAGTAAACCTGAAGTGAAGCATCGAAATCTTTAAGTAGTGTCACAGGAATGGTTCAAAACATAGACAGTAAGAAGAGTCAGTCTTCTTGTACTTAAGTCAGCATTTTCCTTTTTGTATATAATTCCGATGCAATTTCTGTGCTTCATCGTCAATAAGGTCAGCTGGATACAGTAAACCTGAAGTGAAGCATCGGAATCTATAACTAGTGTCACAGGAATGGTTCAAATCATAGACAGTAAGAAGAGCCAGTCTTCTTGTACTTGAGTCGGCTTTGTGCCTTTTGTATTTAATTCCGATGAATTTTCTGTGTTTGATCGTCAATATGAAGGTCAGAGGGATACAGTAAACCTGAGGTGAAGCATCGGAATCTATTACTAGTGTCACAGGAATGGTTCAAACCATAGACAGTAAGAAGAGTCAGTGTTCATGTACTGAAGTCGGCATTTTGATTTTTGTATTTATTTAAGATGCAATTTCTGTGTTTCATCGTCAATACGAAGGTCAGAGGGATACAGTAAACCTGAAGTGAAGCATCGGAATCTATAACTAGTGTCACAGGAATGGTTCAAAACATAGACGGTGAGAAGGGACAGTCTTCTTGTACTTAAGTCGGCATTGTGCTTTTTGTATTTAATTCGATGCCATATCTGTGTTTCTTCGTCAATAAAAAGGTCAGAGGGATACAGTAAACCTGAAGTGAAGCATCGGAATCTATAACTAGTGTCACAGAAATGGTTCAAAACATAGACAGTAAGAAGAGCCACTCTTCTTGTACTTGAGTCGGCATTGTGCGTTTTGTATTTAATTCCGATGCAATTTCTGTGTTACATCGTCAATAAGAAGGTCAGAGGGATACAGTAAACCTGAAGTGAAGCATCGGAATCTATAACTAGTGTCACAGGAATGGTTCAAGACATAGACTTTAAGAAGGGTCAGTCTCCTTGTACTTAAATCGGCATTGTGCCTTTTGTATTTAATCCGATGCAATATCTGTGTTTCTTCGTCAATAAGATGGTCAGAGGGATACAGTAAACCTGAAGTTAAGCATCGGAATCTATAACTAGTGTCACAGAAATGGTTCAAAACATAGACAGTAAGAAGAGCCACTCTTCTTGTACTTGAGTCGGTATGTGCGTTTTGTATTTAATTCCGATGCAATTTCTGTGTTACATCGTCAATAAGAAGGTCAGAGGGATACAGTAAACCTGAAGTGAAGCATCGGAATCTATAACTAGTGTCACAGGAATGGTTCAAGACATAGACTTTAAGAAGGGTCAGTCTCCTTGTACTTAAATCGTCATTGTGCCTTTTGTATTTAATCCGATGCAATATCTGTGTTTCTTCGTCAATAAGATGGTCAGAGGGATACAGTAAACCTGAAGTTAAGCATCGGAATCTATAACTAGTGTCACAGAAATGGTTCAAAACATAGACAGTAAGAAGAGCCACTCTTCTTGTACTTGAGTCGGCATTGTGCGTTTTGTATTTAATTCCGATGCAATTTCTGTGTTACATCGTCAATATGAAGGTCAGAGGGATACAGTAAACCTGAAGTGAAGCATCGGAATCTATAACTAGTGTCACAGGAATGGTCCAAGTCATAGACAGTAAGAATAGTCAGTGTTCTTGTACTGAAGTCGGCATTGTGCCTTTTGTATTTAATTCCGATGAATTTTCTGTGTTTGATCGTCAATAAGAAGGTCCGAGGGATACGGCAAACCTGAAGGTCCGAGGGATACAGCAAACCTGAAGTGAAGCATCGGAATCTATAACTAGTGTCACAGGAATGGTTCAAAACATAGTCAGTAAGAAGAGTCAGTTATCTTGTACTTAAGTCGGCATTGTGCCTTTTGTATTTAATTCCGATGCAATTTCTGTGTTTCATCGTTAATAAGAAGGTCAGAGGGATACAGTAAACCTGAAGTGAAGCATCGGAATCTATGACTAGTGTCACAGGAATGGTTCAAAACATAGACAGTAAGAAGAGTCAGTCTTTTTGTACTGAAGTCGGCATTGTGCCTTTTGTATTTAATTCCCATAAATTTTCTGTGTTAGATCGTCAATAAGAAGGTACGAGGGATACAGCAAACCTGAAGGTCCGAGGGATACAGCAAACCTGAAGTGAAGCATCGGAATCTATAACTAGTGTCACAGGAATGGTTCAAAACATAGACAGTAAGAAGCGCCAGTCTTCTTGAACTTGGGTCGGAATTGTGCCTTTTGTACTTAATTCGGATGCAACTTCTGTGTTTCATCATCAATAAGAGCGTCAGAGGGATACGGTAAACCTGAAGTGAAGCATCGGAATCTATAAGTAGTGTCACAGGAATGGTTCAAAACATAGACAGTAAGAAGAAGCAGTCTTCTTGTACTTAAGTCGCCATTGTGCTTTTTGTATTTAATTAAGATGCAATTTCTGTGTTTCATCGTCAATAAAAAGGTGAAAGGGATTCAGTAAACCTGAAGTGAAGCATCGGAATCTATAACTAGTGTCACAGGAATGATTCAAAACGTAGACAGTAAGAATAGACAGTCTTCTTGTACTTGAGTCGGCATTGTGCCTTTTGTATTTAATTCCGATCCGTGTTACATCGTCAATAAGAAGGTCAGAGGGATACAGTAAACTTGAAGTGAAGCATCGGAATCTATAACTAATGTCACAAGAATCGTTCAAAACATAGACAGTAAGAAGGGTCAGTCTTCTTGTACTTAAGTCGGCATTGTGCCTTTTGCATTTAATTCTGATGCAATTTCAGTGTTTCATCGTCAATACGAAGGTCAGGGAGATACAGTAAACCTGAAGTGAAGCATCGGAATCTATAACTAGTGTCACAGGAATGGTTCAAAACATAGACAGTAAGAAAGGTCAGACTTCTTGTACTTACGGCGGCATTGTGCCTTTTGTATTTAATCCGATGCAATATCTGTGTTTCTTCGTCAATAAGAAGGTCAGAGGGATACAGTAAACCTGAAGTTAAGCATCGGAATCTATAACTAGTGTCACAGAAATGGTTCAAAACATGGACAGTAAGAAGAGCCAGTCTTCTTGTACTTGAGTCGGCATTGTGTCTTTTGTATTTAATTCCGATCCGTGTTACATCGTCAATAAGAAGGTCAGAGGGATACAGTAAACCTGAAGTGAAGCATCGGAATCTATAACTAGTGTCACAGGAGTGGTTCAAATCATAGACATTAAGAAGAGTCAGTTTTTTTATACTTATGTCGGCATTTTGCCTTTTGTATTTAAGTCCGATGCAATTTCTGAGTTTCATCGTCAATAAGAAGGTCACAGGGATACAGTAAAGCTGAAGTGAAGCATCGGAATCTATATCTAGTGTAACAGGAAAGGTTCAAAACATTGACAGTAAGAAGAGTCAGTTTTCTTGTACTTACGTTGGCATTGAATCTTTTGACTATAATTACGGTGCAATTTCTGTGTCTCCTCGTCAATAAGAAGGTCTGAGGGATACAGTAAACCTGAAGGCAAGCATCGTAAACTATAACTAGTGTCACAGAAATGGTTCAAAACATAGACAGTAAGAAGAGCCAGTCTTCTTGTACTTGAGTCGGCATTGTGCATTTTGTATTTAATTCCGATGCAATTTATGTGTTTCTTCGTCAAAGAGAAGGTCAGAGGCACAGTAAACCTGAAGTGAAGCATCGGAATCTATAACTAGTGTCACAGGAATGGTTCACAACATAGACAGTAAGAAGAGCCAGTCTTCTTGCACTAGCGTCGGCATTGTGCCTTTTGTATTTAATTCGGATGCAACTTCTGTGTTTCATCATCAATAAGAGCGTCACAGGGATACAGTAAACTTGAAGTGAAGCATCGGAATCTATAACTAGTGTCACAGGAATGGTTCAAAACATAGACAGTAAGAAGAGTCAGTCTTCTTGTGCTTAAGTCCGCATTGTGCCTTTTGTATTTAATTCCGATGCAATTTACGTGTTTCATCGTCAATAACTAGGTCAGAGGGATACAGTAAACCTGAAGTGAAGCATCGGAATCTATAACTAGCGTCACAGGAATGGTTCAAACCATAGACAGTAAGATGAGTTAGTGTTCTTGTACTGAAGTCGGCATTGTGACTTTTGTATTTAATTAAGATGCAATTTCTGTGTTTCATCGTCAATAAGAAGGTCAGAGGGATACAGTAAACATGAAGTGAAGCATCGGAATCTTTAACTAGTGTCACAGGGATGGTTGAAACCATAGACAGTAAGAAGAGTCAGTGTTCTTGTACTTTAGTCGGCATTGTGCCTTTTGTATTTAATTAAGATGCAATTTCTGTGTTTCATCGTCAATAAGAAGGTGAAAGGGATACAGTAATCCTGAAGTGAAGCATCGGAATCTTTAACTAGTGTCACAGGAATTGTTCAAAACATAGACAGTAAGAAGAGTCAGTTTTCGTGTACTTATGTTAGCATTGTGCCTTTTGTATTCTATTCCAATGCAATTTCTGTGTTTCATCGTCAATAAGAAGGTCACAGGGATACAGTAAACTTGAAATGAAGCAACAGATTCTATAACTAGTGTCACAGGAATGGTTCAAAACATAAACAGTAAGAAGAGTCAGTTTTCTTGTACTTAGGTCGGCATTGCGCCTTCTGTATTTAATTCCGATGCAATTTCTGTGTTTCATCGTCAATAAGAAGGTCAGAGGGATACAGTAAACCTGAAGTGAAGCTTCGGAATTTATAACTAGTGTCACAGGATTGGTTCAAAACATAGACAGTAAGAAGGGTCAGTCTTCGTGTACTTAAGTCGGCATTGTGCCTTCTGTATTTAATTCCGATGCAATATCTGTGTTTCTTCGTCAATAGGAAGGTCAGAGGGATACAGTAAACCTGAAGTGAAGCATCGGAATCTATAACTAGTGTCACAGGAATGGTTCAACCCATAGACAGTAAGATGGGTTAATGTTCTTGTCACGAAGTCGGCATTGTTCCTTTTGTATATAATCCGATGAAATATCTGTGTTTCTTCGTCAATAAGAAGGTCAGAGGGATACAGTAAACCTGAAGTGAAGCATCGGAATCTATAACTAGTGTCACAGAAATGGTTCAAAACATAGACAGTAAGAATAGTCAGTCTTCTTGTGCTTAAGTCGGCATTGTGCATTTTGTATATGATTCCGATGCAATTTACGTGTTTCATCGTCAATAAGTAAGTCAGACGGATACAGTAAACCTGAAATGAAGCATCGGAATCTATAACTAGTGTCATAGGAATGGTTCAAACCATAGACAGTAAGATTAGTTAGTGTTCTTGTACTGAAGTCGGCATTGTGCCTTTTGTATTTAATTAAGATGCAATTTCTGTGTTTCATCGTCAATACGATGGTCAGAGGGATACAGTAAACCTGAAGTGAAGCATCGGAAACTATAACTAGTGTCACAGGAATGGTTCAAAAAATAGACGGTAGGAAGAGCCAGTATTCTTGTACGGAAGTCGGAATTGTGCCTTTTGTATTTAATTCCGATGAAATTTCTGTGTTAGATCGTCAATAACAAGGTACGAGGGATACAGCAAACCTGAAGGTTCGAGGGATGTAGCAAACCTGAAGTGAAGCATCGGAATCTATAACTAGTGTCACAGGAATGGTTCGAAACATAGTCAGTAAGAAGAGTCAGTTATCTTGTACTTAAGTCGGCATTGTGCCTTTTGTATTTAATTCCGATGAATTTTCTGTGTTTCATCGTCAATAAGAAGGTAAGAGGGATACAGTAAACCTGCAGTGAAGCATCGGAATCTATAAGTAGTGTCACAGGAATGGTTCAAAACATAGACAGAAAGAAGAGTCAGTCTTCTTGTACTTAAGTCGCCATTGTGCCTTTTGTATATAATTCCGATGCAATTTCTGCCTTTCATCGTTAATAAGAAGGTCAGAGGGATACAGTAAACCTGAAGTGAAGCATCGGAATCTATGATTAGTGTCACAGGAATGGTTCAAATCATAGACAGTAAGAAGAGTAATTCTTTTTGTACTTAAGTCGGATTTGTGCCTTTTGTATTTAATTCCGATGCAATTTCTGTGTTTCATCGTCAATACGAAGGTCAGAGGGATACAGTAAACCTGAAGTGAAGCATCGGAATCTATAACTAGTGTCACAGGAATCGTTAAAACATAGACAGTAAGAAGGGTCAGTCTTCTTGTACTTGAGTCGGCATTGTGCCTTTTGTATTTAATTCCGATGCGATTTCTGTGTTTCATCGTTAATAAGAAGGTCAGATGGATACAGTAAACCTGAAGTGAAGCATCGGAACCTATAACTAGTGTCACAGAAATGGTTCATAGCATAGTTAGTAAGAAGAGCCAGTCTTCTTGTACTTAAGTCGCCATTGTGCCTTTTGTATTTAATTCCGATGCAATTTCTGTCTTTCATCGTTAATAAGAAGGTCAGAGGGATACAGTAAACCTGCAGAGAAGCATCGGAATCTATAACTAGTGTCACAGGAATCGTTCAAATCATAGACAATAAGAAGGGTCAGTCTCCTTGTACTTAAGTCGGCATTGTGCCTTTTGTATTTAATTCCGATGCAATTTACGTTTTTCATCGTCAATAAGAAGGTCAGAGGGATACAGTAAACCTGAAGTGAAGCATCGGAATCTATAACTAGTGTCACAGGAATGGTTCAAAACATAGACAGTAAGAAGAGTCAGTTTTCTTGTACTTAAGTCGGCATTGTGCCTTTTGTATTTAACTCCGATGCAATTTCTGTGTTTCATCGTCAATAAGAAGGTCACAGGGATACAGTAAACCTGAAGTGAAGCATCGGAATCTATAACTAGTGTCACAGGAATGGTTTAAACATAGACAGTAAGAAGAGTCAGTTTTCTTGTACTTAAGTCGGCATTGGGTCTTTTGAATATAATTACGGTGCAATTTCTGTGTCTCTTCGTCAATAAGAAGGTCTGAGGGATACAGTTATCCTGAAGGGAAGCATCCGAAACTATAACTATTGTCACAGAGATGGTTCAAATCATAGACAGTAAGAATTGTCAGTGTTCTTGTACTGAAGTCGGCATTGTGCCCTTTGTATTTAATTCCGATGAATTTTCTGTATTTGATCGTCAATAAGAAAGTCCGAGGGAAACAGCAAACCTATAGGTCCGAGGGATACAGCAAACCTGAAGTGAAGCATCGGAATCTATAACTAGTGTCATAGGAATGGTTCAAACCATAGACAGTAAGAAAAGTGAGTGTTCTTGTACTGAAGTCGGCATTGTGCCTTTTGTATTTAATTAAGATGCAATGTTTGTGTTTCATCGTCAATAATAAGGTCAGAGGGATACAGTAAACCTGAAGTGAAGCATCGGAATCTATAAGTAGTGTCACAGGAATGGTTCAAACATAGACAGTAAGAAGAAGCAGTCTTCTTGTACTTAAGTCGCAATTGTGCTTTTTGTATTTAATTAAGATGCAATTTCTGTGTTTCATCGTCAATACGAAGGTCAGAGAGATACAGTAAACCTGAAGTGAAGCATCGAAATCTATAACTAGTGTCACAGGAATGGTTGAAAACATAGACAGTAAGAAGAGCCAGTCTTCTTGTACTTGAGTCGGCATTGTGCTTTTGTATTTAATTCCGATTCAATTTCTGTGTTACATCGTCAATAAGAAGGTCAGAGGGATACAGTAAACCTGAAGTGAAGCATCGGAATCTATAACTAGTGTCACAGGAATGGTTCAAAACATAGACAGTAAGAATAGTCAGTGTTCCTGTACTGAAGTCGGCATTGTGCCTTTTGTATTTATTTCCGATGAATTTTCTGTGTTTGATCGTCAATAAGAAGGTCCGAGGGATACAGCAAACCTGAAGGTCCGAGGGATACAGCAAACCTGAAGTGAAGCATCGGAATCTATAACTAGTGTCACAGGAATGGTTCTAAACTTAGTCAGTAAGAAGAGTCAGTTATCTTGTACTTAAGTCGGCATTGTGCCTTTTGTATTTAATTCCGATGCAATTTCTGTGTTTCATCGTTAATAAGAAGGTCAGAGGGATACTGTAAACCTGAAGTGAAGCATCGGAATCTATGACTAGTGTCACAGGAATGGTTCAAAACATAGACAGTAAGAAGAGTCAGTCTTTTTGTACTGAAGTCGGCATTGTGCCTTTTGTATTTAATTCCGATGAATTTTCTGTGTTAGATCGTCAATAAGAAGGTACGAGGGATACAGCAAACCTGAAGGTCCGAGGGATACAGCAAACCTGAAGTGAAGCATCGGAATCTATAACTAGTGTCACAGAATTTGTTCAAAGCATAGACAGTAAGAAGAGTCAGTCTTCTTGTGCTTAAGTCGGCATTGTGCCCTTTTTATATGATTCCGATGCAATTGACGTGTTTCATCGTCAATAGGTAGGTCAGAGGGATACAGTAAACCTGAAGTGAAGCATCGGAATCTATAACTAGTGTCACAGGAATGGTTCAAACCATAGACAGTAAGATGGGTTAGTGTTCTTGTACTGAAGTCGGCATTGTGCCTTTTGTATTTAATTCCGATGCAATTACGTGTTTCATCGTCAATAACAAGGTCAGAGGGATACAGTAAGCCTGAAGTGAAGCATCGGAATCTATAACTAGTGTAACAGCAATGCAGAGGGATACAGTAAACCTGAAGTGAAGCATCGAAATCTATTACTAGTGTCACAGGAATGGTTCAAAACATAGTCAGTAAGAAGAGTCATTTATCTTGTACTTAAGTCGGCATTGTGCCTTTTGTATTTAATTCCGATGCAATTTCTGTGTTTCATCGTTAATAAGAAGGTCAGAGGGATACAGTAAACCTGAAGTGAAGCATCGGAATCTATGACTAGTGTCACAGGAATGGTTCAAAACGTAGACAGTAAGAAGAGTCAGTCTTTTTGTACTGAAGTCGGCATTGTGCCTTTTGTATTTAATTCCCATAAATTTTCTGTGTTTGGTCGTCAATAAGAAGGTACGAGGGATACAGGAAACCTGAAGGTCCGAGGGATACAGCAAACCAGAAGTGAAGCATCGGAATCTATAACTAGTGTCACAGGAATGGTTCAAAACATAGTCAGTAAGAAGAGTCAGTTATCTTGTACTTAAGTCGGCATTGTGCCTTTTGTATTTAATTCCGATGCAATTTCTGTGTTTCATCGTTAATAAGAAGGTCAGAGGGATACAGTAAACCCGAAGTGAAGCATCAGAATCTATGACTAGTGTCACAGGAATGGTTCAAAACATAGACAGTAAGAAGAGTCAGTCTTTTTGTACATAAGTCGGCTTTGTGCCTTTTGTATTTAATTCCGATGCAATTTCTGTGTTTCATCGTCAATAAGAAGGTCACAGGGATACAGTAAACCTGAAGTGAAGCATCCGAAATTATAACTAGTGTCACAGAAATGGTTCAAAGCATAGACAGTAGGAAGCGCCAGTCTTCTTGAACTTGGGTCGGAATTGTGCCTTTTGTACTTAATTCGGATGCAACTTCTGTGTTTCATCATCAATAAGAGCGTCAGAGGGATACGGTAAACCTGAAGTGAAGCATCGGAATCTATAAGTAGTGTCACAGGAATGGTTCAAAACATAGACTGTAAGAGGAGTCAGTCTTCATGTACTTAAGTTGGTATTGTGCCTTTTGTATTTAATTCCGATGCAATTTCTGTGTTTCATCGTCAATACGAAGGTCAGAGGGATGCAGTAAACCTGAAGTGAAGCATCGGAATCTATAACTAGTGTCACAGGAATGGTTCAAAACATAGACAGTAAGAAGAGTCTGTGTTCTTGTACTGAAGTCGGCATTGTGCCTTTTGTATATAATTAAGATGCAATGTTTGTGTTTCATCGTCAATAATAATGTCAGAGGGATACAGTAAACCTGAAGTGAAGCATCGGAATCAATAAGTAGTGTCACAGGAATGGTTCAAAACATAGACAGTAAGAAGAAGCAGTCTTCTTGTACTTAAGTCGCCATTGTGCTTTTTGTATTTAATTAAGATGCAATTTCTGTGTTTCATCGTCAATAAAAAGGTGAAAGGGATTCAGTAAACCTGAAGTGAAGCATCGGAATCTATAACTAGTGTCACAGGAATGATTCAAAACGTAGACAGTAAGAATAGACAGTCTTCTTGTACTTGAGTCGGCATTGTGCCTTTTGTATTTAATTCCGATCCGTGTTACATCGTCAATAAGAAGGTCAGAGGGATACAGTAAACCTGAAGTGAAGCATCGGAATCTATAACTAGTGTCACAGGAATCGTTCAAAACATAGACAGTAAGAAGGGTCAGTCTTCTTGTACTTAAGTCGGCATTGTGCCTTTTGCATTTAATTCCGATGCAATTTCAGTGTTTCATCGTCAAAACGAAGGTCAGGGAGATACAGTAAACCTGAAGTGAAGCATCGGAATCTATAACTAGTGTCACAGGAATGGTTCAAAACATAGACAGTAAGAAAGGTCAGACTTCTTGTACTTACGGCGGCATTGTGCCTTTTGTATTTAATCCGATGCAATATCTGTGTTTCTTCGTCAATAAGAAGGTCAGAGGGATACAGTAAACCTGAAGTTAAGCATCGGAATCTATAACTAGTGTCACAGAAATGGTTCAAAACATACACAGTAAGAAGAGCCAGTCTTCTTGTACTTGAGTCGGCATTGTGTCTTTTGTATTTAATTCCGATCCGTGTTACATCGTCAATAAGAAGGTCAGAGGGATACAGTAAACCTGAAGTGAAGCATCGGAATCTATAACTAGTGTCACAGGAATGGTTCAAATCATAGGCAGTAAGAAGAGTCAGTTATCTTGTACTTAAGTCGGCATTGTGCCTTTTGTATTTAATTCCGATGCAATTTCTGTGTTTCATCGTTAATAAGAAGGTCAGAGGGATACAGTAAACCTGAAGTGAGGCATCGGAATCTATGACTAGTGTCACAGGAATGGTTCAAAACATAGACAGTAAGAAGAGTCAGTCTTTTTGTACTTAAGTCGGCTTTGTGCCTTTTGTATTTAATTCCGATGCAATTTCTGTGTTTCATCGTCTATACGAAGGTCAGAGGGATACAGTAAACCTGAAGTGAAGCATCGGAATCTATAACTAGTGTCACAGGAGTGGTTCAAATCATAGACAGTAAGAAGAGCCAGTCTTCTTGTACTTGAGTCGGCATTGTGCATTTTGTATTTAATTCCGATGCAATTTATGTGTTTCTTCGTCAAAAAGAAGGTCAGAGGCACAGTAAACCTGAAGTGAAGCATCGGAATCTATAACTAGTGTCATAGGAATGGTTCAAACCATAGAGAGTAAGATTAGTTAGTGTTCTTGTACTGAAGTCGGCATTGTGCCTTTTGTATTTAATTCCGATGCAATTTCTGTGCTTCATCGTCAATAAGGTCAGCTGGATACAGTAAACCTGAAGTGAAGCATCGGAATCTATAACTAGTGTCACAGGAATCGTTAAAACATAGACAGTAAGAAGGGTCAGTCTTCTTGTACTTGAGTCGGCATTGTGCCTTTTGTATTTAATTCCGATGCAATTTCTGTGTTACATCGTCAATAAGAAGGTCAGAGGGATACAGTAAACCTGAAGTGAAGCATCGGAATCTATGACTAGTGTCACAGGAATGGTTCAAACATAGACAGTAAGAATAGTCAGTGTTCTTCTACTGAAGTCGGCATTGTGCCTTTTGTATTTAATTCCGATGAATTTTCTGTGTTAGATCGTCAATAACAAGGTACGAGGGATACAGCAAACCTGAAGGTTCGAGGGATGTAGCAAACCTGAAGTGAAGCATCGGAATCTATAACTAGTGTCACAGGAATGGTTCGAAACATAGTCAGTAAGAAGAGTCAGTTATCTTGTACTTAAGTCGGCATTGTGCCTTTTGTATTTATTTCCGATGCGATTTCTGTGTTTCATCGTTAATACGAAGGTCAGATGGATATAGTAAACCTGAAGTGAAGCATCGGAACCTATAACTAGTGTCACAGAAATGGTTCATAGCATAGTTAGTAAGAAGAGCCAGTCTTCATGTACTTAAGTCGCAATTGTGCCTTTTGTATTTAATTCCGATGCAATTTCTGTCTTTCATCGTTAATAAGAAGGTCAGAGGGATACAGTATACCTGCAGAGAAGCATCGGAATCTATAACTAGTGTCACAGGAATCGTTCAAAACATAGACAATAAGAAGGGTCAGTCTCCTTGTACTTAAGTCGGCATTGTGCCTTTTGTATTTAATTCCGATGCAATTTACGTGTTTCATCGTCAATAAGAAGGTCAGAGGGATACAGTAAACCTGAAGTGAAGCATCGGAATCTATAACTAGTGTCACAGGAATGGTTAAAACATAGACAGTAAGAAGAGTCAGTTTTCTTGTACTTAAGTCGGCATTGTGCCTTTTGTATTTAACTCCGATGCAATTTCTGTGTTTCATCGTTAATAAGAAGGTCACAGGGATACAGTAAACCTGAAGTGAAGCATCGGAATCTATAACTAGTGTCACAGGAATGGTTTAAACATAGACAGTAAGAAGAGTCAGTTTTCTTGTACTTAAGTCGGCATTGGGTCTTTTGAATATAATTACGGTGCAATTTCTGTGTCTCTTCGTCAATAAGAAGGTCTGAGGATACAGTAAACCTGAAGGGAAGCATCCGAAACTATAACTAGTGTCACAGAGATGGTTCAAAACATAGACAGTAAGAAGCGCCAGTCTTCTTGTACTTGAGTCGGCATTGTGCGTTTTGTATTTAATTCCGATGCAATTTATGTGTTTCTTCGTCAATAAGAAGGTCAGAGGGACACAGTAAACCCTAAGTTAAGCGTCGGAATCTATAACTAGTGTCACAGGAATGGTTCACAACATAGACAGTAAGAAGAGCCAGTCTTCTTGTACTTGGGTCGGCATTGTGCCTTTTGTACTTAATTCGGATGCAACTTCTGTGTTTCATAATCAATAAGAGCGTCAGAGGGATACAGTAAACCTGAAGTGAAGCATCGGAATCTATAAGTAGTGTCACAGGAATGGTTCAAGACATAGACAGTAAGAGGAGTCAGTCTTCTTGTACTTAAGTCGCAATTGTGCCTTTTGTATTTAATTCCGATGCAATTTCTGTGTTTCATCGTCAATACGAAGGTCAGAGGGATGCAATAAACCTGAAGTGAAGCATCAGAATCTAAAACTAGTGTCACAGGAATGGTTCAAATCATAGACAGTAAGAAAAGTCAGTGTTCTTGTACTGAAGTCGGCATTGTGCCTTTTGTATTTAATTAAGATGCAATGTTTGTGTTTCATCGTCAATAATAAGGTCAGAGGGATACAGTAAACCTGAAGTGAAGCATCGGAATCTATAAGTAGTGTCACAGGAATGGTTCAAAACATAGACAGTAAGAAGAAGCAGTCTTCTTGTACTTAAGTCGCAATTGTGCTTTTTGTATTTAATTAAGATGCAATTTCTGTGTTTCATCGTCAATACGAAGGTCAGAGAGATACAGTAAACCTGAAGTGAAGCATCGAAATCTATAACTAGTGTCACAGGAATGGTTCAAAACATAGACAGTAAGAAGAGCCAGTCTTCTTGTACTTGAGTCGGCATTGTGCTTTTGTATTTAATTCCGATTCAATTTCTGTGTTACATCGTCAATAAGAAGGTCAGAGGGATACAGTAAACCTGAAGTGAAGCATCGGAATCTATAACTAGTGTCACAGGAATGGTTCAAAACATAGACAGTAAGAATAGTCAGTGTTCCTGTACTGAA
This sequence comes from Schistocerca piceifrons, assembly GCF_021461385.2. Classification (NCBI taxonomy): domain Eukaryota; kingdom Metazoa; phylum Arthropoda; class Insecta; order Orthoptera; family Acrididae; genus Schistocerca; species Schistocerca piceifrons. The sequence goes on along the minus strand of NW_025728352.1, from coordinate 121,162 downwards.
GTCGGCATTGTGCCTTTTGTATTTATTTCCGATGAATTTTCTGTGTTTGATCGTCAATAAGAAGGTCCGAGGGATACAGCAAACCTGAAGGTCCGAGGGATACAGCAAACCTGAAGTGAAGCATCGGAATCTATAACTAGTGTCACAGGAATGGTTCTAAACATAGTCAGTAAGAAGAGTCAGTTATCTTGTACTTAAGTCGGCATTGTGCCTTTTGTATTTAATTCCGATGCAATTTCTGTGTTTCATCGTTAATAAGAAGGTCAGAGGGATCCTGTAAACCTGAAGTGAAGCATCGGAATCTATGACTAGTGTCACAGGAATGGTTCAAAACATAGACAGTAAGAAGAGTCAGTCTTTTTGTACTGAAGTCGGCATTGTGCCCTTTGTATTTAATTCCGATGAATTTTCTGTGTTAGATCGTCAATAAGAAGGTACGAGGGATACAGCAAACCTGAAGGTCCGAGGGATACAGCAAACCTGAAGTGAAGCATCGGAATCTATAACTAGTGTCACAGAATTTGTTCAAAGCATAGACAGTAAGAAGAGTCAGTCTTCTTGTGCTTAAGTCGGCATTGTGCCCTTTGTATATGATTCCGATGCAATTTACGTGTTTCATCGTCAATAGGTAGGTCAGAGGGATGCAGTAAACCTGTAGTGAAGCATCGGAATCTATAACTAGTGTCACAGGAATGGTTGAAACCATAGACAGTAAGATGGGTTAGTGTTCTTGTACTGAAGTCGGCATTGTGCCTTTTGTATTTAATTCCGATGCAATTACGTGTTTCATCGTCAATAACAAGGTCAGAGGATACAGTAAACCTGAAGTGAAGCATCGGAATCTATAACTAGTGTAACAGCAATGCAGAGGGATACAGTAAACCTGAAGTGAAGCATCGAAATCTATTACTAGTGTCACAGGAATGGTTCAAAACATAGACAGTAAGAAGGGTCAGTCTTCTTGTACTGAAGTCAGCATTGTGCCTTTTGTATTTAATCCGATGAAATATCTGTGTTTCTTCGTCAATGAGAAGGTCAGAGGGATACAGTAAACCTGAAGTGAAGCATCGGAATCTATACCTAGTGTCACAGAAATGGTTCAAAACATAGACAGTATGAAGAGCCAGTCTTCTTGTACTTGAGTCGGCATTGTGTCTTTTGTACTTAATTCCGATGCAATTTCTGTGTTACATCGGCAATAAGAAGGTCAGAAGGATACAGTAAACCGGAAGTGAAGCATCGGAATCTATAACTAGTGTCACAGAAATGGTTCAAAACATAGACAGTAAGAAGAGACAGTCTTCTTGTACTTGAGTCGGCATTGTGCTTTTTGTATTTAATTCCGATGCAATTTCTGTGTTTCATCGTAAATAAGAAAGTCAGAGCGATACAGTAAACCTGACGTGAAGCATCGGAATCTATAACTAGTGTCACAGATATGGTTCAAAACATAGACAGTAAGAGGAGTCAGTCTTCTTGTACTTAAGTCGCAATTGTGCCTTTTGTATTTAATTCCGATGCAATTTCTGTGTTTCATCGTCAATACGAAGGTCAGAGGGATGCAATAAACCTGAAGTGAAGCATCAGAATCTATAACTAGTGTCACAGGAATGGTTCAAATCATAGACAGTAAGAAAAGTCAGTGTTCTTGTACTGAAGTCGGCATTGTGCCTTTTGTATTTAATTAAGATGCAATGTTTGTGTTTCATCGTCAATAATAAGGTCAGAGGGATACAGTAAACCTGAAGTGAAGCATCGGAATCTATAAGTAGTGTCACAGGAATGGTTCAAAACATAGACAGTAAGAAGAAGCAGTCTTCTTGTACTTAAGTCGCAATTGTGCTTTTTGTATTTAATTAAGATACAATTCCTGTGTTTCATCGTCAATAAGAAGGTCTGAGGGATACAGTAAACCTGAAGTGAAGCATCGAAATCTTTAAGTAGTGTCACAGGAATGGTTCAAAACATAGACAGAAAGAAGAGTCAGTCTTCTTGTACTTAAGTCAGCATTGTGCCTTTTGTATATAATTCCGATGCAATTTCTGTGCTTCATCGTCAATAAGGTCAGCTGGATACAGTAAACCTGAAGTGAAGCATCGGAATCTATAACTACTGTCACAGGAATGGTTCAAATCATAGACAGTAAGAAGAGTCAGTTTTCTTGTACTTAAGTCGGCATTGGGCCTTTTGAATATAATTACGGTGCAATTTCTGTGTCTCTTCGTCAATAAGAAGGTCTGAGGATACAGTAAACCTGAAGGGAAGCATCCGAAACTATAACTAGTGTCACAGAGATGGTTCAAAACATAGACAGTAAGAAGCGCCAGTCTTCTTGTACTTGAGTCGGCATTGTGCGTTTTGTATTTAATTCCGATGCAATTTATGTGTTTCTTCGTCAATAAGAAGGTCAGAGGGACACAGTAAACCCTAAGTGAAGCGTCGGAATCTATAACTAGTGTCACAGGAATGGTTCACAACATAGACAGTAAGAAGAGCCAGTCTTCTTGTACTTGGGTCGGCATTGTGCCTTTTGTACTTAATTCGGATGCAACTTCTGTGTTTCATAATCAATAAGAGCGTCAGAGGGATACAGTAAACCTGAAGTGAAGCATCGGAATCTATAAGTAGTGTCACAGGAATGGTTCAAGACATAGACAGTAAGAGGAGTCAGTCTTCTTGTACTTAAGTCGCAATTGTGCCTTTTGTATTTAATTCCGATGCAATTTCTGTGTTTCATCGTCAATACGAAGGTCAGAGGGATGCAATAAACCTGAAGTGAAGCATCAGAATCTAAAACTAGTGTCACAGGAATGGTTCAAATCATAGACAGTAAGAAAAGTCAGTGTTCTTGTACTGAAGTCGGCATTGTGCCTTTTGTATTTAATTAAGATGCAATGTTTGTGTTTCATCGTCAATAATAAGGTCAGAGGGATACAGTAAACCTGAAGTGAAGCATCGGAATCTATAAGTAGTGTCACAGGAATGGTTCAAAACATAGACAGTAAGAAGAAGCAGTCTTCTTGTACTTAAGTCGCAATTGTGCTTTTTGTATTTAATTAAGATGCAATTTCTGTGTTTCATCGTCAATACGAAGGTCAGAGGGATACAGTAAACCTGAAGTGAAGCATCGAAATCTATAACTAGTGTCACAGGAATGGTTCAAAACATAGACAGTAAGAAGAGCCAGTCTTCTTGTACTTGAGTCGGCATTGTGCTTTTGTATTTAATTCCGATTCAATTTCTGTGTTACATCGTCAATAAGAAGGTCAGAGGGATACAGTAAACCTGAAGTGAAGCATCGGAATCTATAACTAGTGTCACAGGAATGGTTCAAAACATAGACAGTAAGAATAGTCAGTGTTCCTGTACTGAAGTCGGCATTGTGCCTTTTGTATTTATTTCCGATGAATTTTCTGTGTTTGATCGTCAATAAGAAGGTCCGAGGGATACAGCAAACCTGAAGGTCCGAGGGATACAGCAAACCTGAAGTGAAGCATCGGAATCTATAACTAGTGTCACAGGAATGGTTCTAAACATAGTCAGTAAGAAGAGTCAGTTATCTTGTACTTAAGTCGGCATTGTGCCTTTTGTATTTAATTCCGATGCAATTTCTGTGTTTCATCGTTAATAAGAAGGTCAGAGGGATCCTGTAAACCTGAAGTGAAGCATCGGAATCTATGACTAGTGTCACAGGAATGGTTCAAAACATAGACAGTAAGAAGAGTCAGTCTTTTTGTACTGAAGTCGGCATTGTGCCCTTTGTATTTAATTCCGATGAATTTTCTGTGTTAGATCGTCAATAAGAAGGTACGAGGGATACAGCAAACCTGAAGGTCCGAGGGATACAGCAAACCTGAAGTGAAGCATCGGAATCTATAACTAGTGTCACAGAATTTGTTCAAAGCATAGACAGTAAGAAGAGTCAGTCTTCTTGTGCTTAAGTCGGCATTGTGCCCTTTGTATATGATTCCGATGCAATTTACGTGTTTCATCGTCAATAGGTAGGTCAGAGGGATGCAGTAAACCTGTAGTGAAGCATCGGAATCTATAACTAGTGTCACAGGAATGGTTCAAACCATAGACAGTAAGATGGGTTAGTGTTCTTGTACTGAAGTCGGCATTGTGCCTTTTGTATTTAATTCCGATGTAATTACGTGTTTCATCGTCAATAACAAGGTCAGAGGATACAGTAAACCTGAAGTGAAGCATCGGAATCTATAACTAGTGTAACAGCAATGCAGAGGGATACAGTAAACCTGAAGTGAAGCATCGAAATCTATTACTAGTGTCACAGGAATGGTTCAAAACATAGACAGTAAGAAGGGTCAGTCTTCTTGTACTGAAGTCAGCATTGTGCCTTTTGTATTTAATCCGATGAAATATCTGTGTTTCTTCGTCAATGAGAAGGTCAGAGGGATACAGTAAACCTGAAGTGAAGCATCGGAATCTATACCTAGTGTCACAGAAATGGTTCAAAACATAGACAGTATGAAGAGCCAGTCTTCTTGTACTTGAGTCGGCATTGTGTCTTTTGTACTTAATTCCGATGCAATTTCTGTGTTACATCGGCAATAAGAAGGTCAGAAGGATACAGTAAACCGGAAGTGAAGCATCGGAATCTATAACTAGTGTCACAGAAATGGTTCAAAACATAGACAGTAAGAAGAGACAGTCTTCTTGTACTTGAGTCGGCATTGTGCTTTTTGTATTTAATTCCGATGCAATTTCTGTGTTTCATCGTAAATAAGAAAGTCAGAGCGATACAGTAAACCTGACGTGAAGCATCGGAATCTATAACTAGTGTCACAGATATGGTTCAAAACATAGACAGTAAGAGGAGTCAGTCTTCTTGTACTTAATTCGCAATTGTGCCTTTTGTATTTAATTCCGATGCAATTTCTGTGTTTCATCGTCAATACGAAGGTCAGAGGGATGCAATAAACCTGAAGTGAAGCATCAGAATCTATAACTAGTGTCACAGGAATGGTTCAAATCATAGACAGTAAGAAAAGTCAGTGTTCTTGTACTGAAGTCGGCATTGTGCCTTTTGTATTTAATTAAGATGCAATGTTTGTGTTTCATCGTCAATAATAAGGTCAGAGGGATACAGTAAACCTGAAGTGAAGCATCGGAATCTATAAGTAGTGTCACAGGAATGGTTCAAAACATAGACAGTAAGAAGAAGCAGTCTTCTTGTACTTAAGTCGCAATTGTGCTTTTTGTATTTAATTAAGATACAATTCCTGTGTTTCATCGTCAATAAGAAGGTCTGAGGGATACAGTAAACCTGAAGTGAAGCATCGAAATCTTTAAGTAGTGTCACAGGAATGGTTCAAAACATAGACAGAAAGAAGAGTCAGTCTTCTTGTACTTAAGTCAGCATTGTGCCTTTTGTATATAATTCCGATGCAATTTCTGTGCTTCATCGTCAATAAGGTCAGCTGGATACAGTAAACCTGAAGTGAAGCATCGGAATCTATAACTAGTGTCACAGGAATGGTTCAAAGCATAGACAGTAAGAAGGGTCAGTCTTCTTGTACTTGAGTCGGCATTGTGCCTTTTGTATTTAATCCGATGCAATATCTGTGTTTCTTCGTCAATAAGAAGGTCAGAGGGATACAGTAAACCTGAAGTTAAGCATCGGAATCTATAACTAGTGTCACAGAAATGGTTCAACACATAGACAGTAAGAAGAGCCAGTCTTCTTGTACTTGAGTCGGCATTGTGCCTTTTGTATTTAATTCCGATGCAATTTCTGTGTTACATCGTCAATAAGAAGGTCAGAGGGATACAGTAAACCTGAAGTGAAGCATCGGAATCTATAACTAGTGTCACAGGAATGGTTCAAAACATAGACAGTAAGAATAGTCAGTGTTCTTGTACTGATGTCGGCATTGTACCTTTTGTATTTAATTCCGATGAATTTTCTGTGTTAGATCGTCAATAATAACGTACGAGGGATACAGCAAACCTGAAGGTCCGAGGGATACAGCAAACCTGAAGTGAAGCATCGGAATCTATAACTAGTGTCACAGGGATGGTTCAAAACATAGACAGTAAGAAGCGCCAGTCTTCTTGTACTTGAGTCGGCATTGTGCGTTTTGTATTTAATTCCGATGCAATTTATGTGTTTCTTCGTCAATAAGAAGGTCAGAGGGACACAGTAAACCCTAAGTGAAGCGTCGGAATCTATAACTAGTGTCACAGGAATGGTTCACAACATAGACAGTAAGAAGAGCCAGTCTTCTTGTACTTGGGTCGGAATTGTGCCTTTTGTACTTAATTCGGATGCAACTTCTGTGTTTCATAATCAATAAGAGCGTCAGAGGGATACAGTAAACCTGAAGTGAAGCATCGGAATCTATAAGTAGTGTCACAGGAATGGTTCAAAACATAGACAATAATAGGAGTCAGTCTTCTTGTACTTAAGTCGCCATTGTGCCTTTTGTATTTAATTCCGATGCAATTTCTGTGTTTCATCGTCAATACGAAGGTCAGAGGGATGCAGTAAAGCTGAAGTGAAGCATCAGAATCTATAACTAGTGTCACAGGAATGGTTCAAAACATAGACAGTAAGAATAGTCAGTGTTCTTGTACTGAAGTCGGCATTGTGCCTTTTGTATTTAATTAAGATGCAATGTTTGTGTTTCATCGTCAATAATAAGGTCAGAGTGATACAGTAAACCTGAAGTGAAGCATCGGAATCTATAACTAGTGTCACAGGAATGGTTCAAAACATAGACAGTAAGAAGAGTCAGTTTTCTTGTACTTAAGTCGGAATTGTGCCTTTTGTATTTAGCTCCCATGCAATTTCTGTGTTTCATCGTCAATAAGAAGGTCACAGGGATACAGTAAACCTGAAGTGAAGCATCGGAATCTATAACTAGTGTCACAGGAATGGTTTAAACATAGACAGTAAGAAGAGTCAGTTTTCTTGTACTTAAGTCGGCATTGGGTCTTTTGAATATAATTACGGTGCAATTTCTGTGTCTCTTCGTCAATAAGAAGGTCTGAGGGATACAGTAAACCTGAAGGGAAGCATCCGAAACTATAACTAGTGTCACAGAGATGGTTCAAAACATAGACAGTAAGAAGCGCCAGTCTTCTTGTACTTGAGTTGGCATTGTGCGTTTTGTATTTAATTCCGATGCAATTTATGTGTTTCTTCGTCAATAAGAAGGTCAGAGGGACACAGTAAACCCTAAGTGAAGCGTCGGAATCTATAACTAGTGTCACAGGAATGGTTCACAACATAGACAGTAAGAAGAGCCAGTCTTCTTGTACTTGGGTCGGAATTGTGCCTTTTGTACTTAATTCGGATGCAACTTCTGTGTTTCATAATCAATAAGAGCGTCAGAGGGATACAGTAAACCTGAAGTGAAGCATCGGAATCTATAAGTAGTGTCACAGGAATGGTTCAAAACATAGACAGTAAGAGGAGTCAGTCTTCTTGTACTTAAGTCGCAATTGTGCCTTTTGTATTTAATTCCGATGCAATTTCTGTGTTTCATCGTCAATACGAAGGTCAGAGGGATGCAATAAACCTGAAGTGAAGCATCGGAATCTATAAGTAGTGTCACAGGAATGGTTCAAAACATAGACAGTAAGAAGAAGCAGTCTTCTTGTACTTAAGTCGCAATTGTGCTTTTTGTATTTAATTAAGATGCAATTTCTGTGTTTCATCGTCAATACGAAGGTCAGAGAGATACAGTAAACCTGAAGTGAAGCATCGAAATCTATAACTAGTGTCACAGGAATGGTTCAAAACATAGACAGTAAGAAGAGCCAGTCTTCTTGTACTTGAGTCGGCATTGTGCCTTTGTATTTAATTCCGATTCAATTTCTGTGTTACATCGTCAATAAGAAGGTCAGAGGGATACAGTAAACCTGAAGTGATGCATCGGAATCTATAACTAGTGTCACAGGAATGGTTCAAAACATAGACAGTAAGAAGAGTCAGTCTTTTTGTACTGAAGTCGGCATTGTGCCTTTTGTATTTAATTCCGATGAATTTTCTGTGTTAGATCGTCAATAAGAAGGTACGAGGGATACAGCAAACCTGAAGGTCCGAGGGATACAGCAAACCTGAAGTGAAGCATCGGAATCTATAACTAGTGTCACAGAATTCGTTCAAAGCATAGACAGTAAGAAGATTCAGTCTTCTTGTGCTTAAGTCGGCATTGTGCCCTTTGTATATGATTCCGATGCAATTTACGTGTTTCATCGTCAATAGGTAGGTCAGAGGGATGCAGTAAACCTGTAGTGAAGCATCGGAATCTATAACTAGTGTCACAGGAATGGTTCAAACCATAGACAGTAAGATGGGTTAGTGTTCTTGTACTGAAGTCGGCATTGTGCCTTTTGTATTTAATTCCGATGCAATTACGTGTTTCATCGTCAATAACAAGGTCAGAGGATACAGTAAACCTGAAGTGAAGCATCGGAATCTGTAACTAGTGTAACAGCAATGCAGAGGGATACAGTAAACCTGAAGTGAAGCATCGAAATCTATTACTAGTGTCACAGGAATGGTTCAAAACATAGACAGTAAGAAGGGTCAGTCTTCTTGTACTGAAGTCAGCATTGTGCCTTTTGTATTTAATCCAATGAAATATCTGTGTTTCTTCGTCAATGAGAAGGTCAGAGGGATACAGTAAACCTGAAGTGAGGCATCGGAATCTATACCTAGTGTCACAGAAATGGTTCAAAACATAGACAGTATGAAGAGCCAGTCTTCTTGTACTTGAGTCGGCATTGTGTCTTTTGTACTTAATTCCGATGCAATTTCTGTGTTACATCGGCAATAAGAAGGTCAGAAGGATACAGTAAACCGGAAGTGAAGCATCGGAATCTATAACTAGTGTCACAGAAATGGTTCAAAACATAGACAGTAAGAAGAGACAGTCTTCTTGTACTTGAGTCTGCATTGTGCTTTTTGTATTTAATTCCGATGCAATTTCTGTGTTTCATCGTAAATAAGAAAGTCAGAGCGATACAGTAAACCTGACGTGAAGCATCGGAATCTATAACTAGTGTCACAGATATGGTTCAAAACATAGACAGTAAGAGGAGTCAGTCTTCTTGTACTTAAGTCGCAATTGTGCCTTTTGTATTTAATTCCGATGCAATTTCTGTGTTTCATCGTCAATACGAAGGTCAGAGGGATGCAATAAACCTGAAGTGAAGCATCAGAATCTATAACTAGTGTCACAGGAATGGTTCAAATCATAGACAGTAAGAAAAGTCAGTGTTCTTGTACTGAAGTCGGCATTGTGCCTTTTGTATTTAATTAAGATGCAATGTTTGTGTTTCATCGTCAATAATAAGGTCAGAGGGATACAGTAAACCTGAAGTGAAGCATCGGAATCTATAAGTAGTGTCACAGGAATGGTTCAAAACATAGACAGTAAGAAGAAGCAGTCTTCTTGTACTTAAGTCGCAATTGTGCTTTTTGTATTTAATTAAGATACAATTCCTGTGTTTCATCGTCAATAAGAAGGTCTGAGGGATACAGTAACCCGGAAGTGAAGCATCGAAATCTTTAAGTAGTGTCACAGGAATGGTTCAAAACATAGACAGAAAGAAGAGTCAGTCTTCTTGTACTTAAGTCAGCATTGTGCCTTTTGTATATAATTCCGATGCAATTTCTGTGCTTCATCGTCAATAAGATCAGCTGGATACAGTAAACCTGAAGTGAAGCATCGGAATCTATAACTACTGTCACAGGAATGGTTCAAATCATAGACAGTAAGAAGAGCCAGTCTTCTTGTACTTGAGTCGGCTTTGTGCCTTTTGTATTTAATTCCGATGAATTTTCTGTGTTTGATCGTCAATAAGAAGGTCAGAGGGATACAGTAAACCTGAAGTGAAGCATCGGAATCTATTACTAGTGTCACAGGAATGGTTCAAACCATAGACAGTAAGAAGAGTCAGTGTTCATGTACTGAAGTCGGCATTGTGATTTTTGTATTTATTTAAGATGCAATTTCTGTGTTTCATCGTCAATACGAAGGTCAGAGGGATACAGTAAACCTGAAGTGAAGCATCGGAATATATAACTAGTGTCACAGGAATGGTTCAAAACATAGACAGTGAGAAGGGACAGTCTTCTTGTACTTAAGTCGGCATTGTGCTTTTTGTATTTAATTCGATGCCATATCTGTGTTTCTTCGTCAATAAAAAGGTCAGAGGGATACAGTAAACCCGAAGTGTGAGCATCGGAAACTATAACTAGTGTCACAGAAATGGTTCAAAAAATAGACAGTAAGAAGAGCCAGTCTTCTTGTACTGAAGTCGGCATTCTGGCTTTTGTATATAATTCCGATGAATTTTCTGTGTTTGATCGTCAATAAGAAGGTCCGAGGGATACAGCAAACCTGAAGTGAAGCATCGGAATCTATAACTAGTGTCACAGGAATGGTTCAAAGCATAGACAGTAAGAAGGGTCAGTCTTCTTGTACTTGAGTCGGCATTGTGCCTTTTGTATTTAATCCGATGCAATATCTGTGTTTCTTCGTCAATAAGAAGGTCAGAGGGATACAGTAAACCTGAAGTTAAGCATCGGAATCTATAACTAGTGTCACAGAAATGGTTCAACACATAGACAGTAAGAAGAGCCAGTCTTCTTGTACTTGAGTCGGCATTGTGCCTTTTGTATTTAATTCCGATGCAATTTCTGTGTTACATCGTCAATAAGAAGGTCAGAGGGATACAGAAAACCTGAAGTGAAGCATCGGAATCTATAACTAGTGTCACAGGAATGGTTCAAAACATAGACAGTAAGAATAGTCAGTGTTCTTGTACTGATGTCGGCATTGTACCTTTTGTATTTAATTCCGATGAATTTTCTGTGTTAGATCGTCAATAATAAGGTACGAGGGATACAGCAAACCTGAAGGTCCGAGGGATACAGCAAACCTGAAGTGAAGCATCGGAATCTATAACTAGTGTCACAGGAATGGTTCAAAACATAGACAGTAAGAAGCGCCAGTCTTCTTGTACTTGAGTCGGCATTGTGCGTTTTGTATTTAATTCCGATGCAATTTATGTGTTTCTTCGTCAATAAGAAGGTCAGAGGGACACAGTAAACCCTAAGTGAAGCGTCGGAATCTATAACTAGTGTCACAGGAATGGTTCACAACATAGACAGTAAGAAGAGCCAGTCTTCTTGTACTTGGGTCGGAATTGTGCCTTTTGTACTTAATTCGGATGCAACTTCTGTGTTTCATAATCAATAAGAGCGTCAGAGGGATACAGTAAACCTGAAGTGAAGCATCGGAATCTATAAGTAGTGTCACAGGAATGGTTCAAAACATAGACAATAAGAGGAGTCAGTCTTCTTGTACTTAAGTCGCCATTGTGCCTTTTGTATTTAATTCCGATGCAATTTCTGTGTTTCATCGTCAATACGAAGGTCAGAGGGATGCAGTAAAGCTGAAGTGAAGCATCGAAATCTATAACTAGTGTCACAGGAATGGTTCAAAACATAGACAGTAAGAAGAGCCAGTCTTCTTGTACTTGAGTCGGCATTGTGCTTTTGTATTTAATTCCGATTCAATTTCTGTGTTACATCGTCAATAAGAAGGTCAGAGGGATACAGTAAACCTGAAGTGATGCATCGGAATCTATAACTAGTGTCACAGGAATGGTTCAAAGCATAGACAGTAAGAATAGTCAGTGTTCCTGTACTGAAGTCGGCATTGTGCCTTTTGTATTTATTTCCGATGAATTTTCTGTGTTTGATCGTCAATAAGAAGGTCCGAGGGATACAGCAAACCTGAAGGTCCGAGGGATACAGCAAACCTGAAGTGAAGCATCGGAATCTATAACTAGTGTCACAGGAATGGTTCTAAACATAGTCAGTAAGAAGAGTCAGTTATCTTGTACTTAAGTCGGCATTGTGCCTTTTGTATTTAATTCCGATGCAATTTCTGTGTTTCATCGTTAATAAGAAGGTCAGAGGGATCCTGTAAACCTGAAGTGAAGCATCGGAATCTATGACTAGTGTCACAGGAATGGTTCAAAACATAGACAGTAAGAAGAGTCAGTCTTTTTGTACTGAAGTCGGCATTGTGCCTTTTGTATTTAATTCCGATGAATTTTCTGTGTTAGATCGTCAATAAGAAGGTACGAGGGATACAGCAAACCTGAAGGTCCGAGGGATACAGCAAACCTGAAGTGAAGCATCGGAATCTATAACTAGTGTCACAGAATTTGTTCAAAGCATAGACAGTAAGAAGAGTCAGTCTTCTTGTGCTTAAGTCGGCATTGTGCCCTTTGTATATGATTCCGATGCAATTTACGTGTTTCATCGTCAATAGGTAGGTCAGAGGGATGCAGTAAACCTGTAGTGAAGCATCGGAATCTATAACTAGTGTCACAGGAATGGTTCAAACCATAGACAGTAAGATGGGTTAGTGTTCTTGTACTGAAGTCGGCATTGTGCCTTTTGTATTTAATTCCGATGCAATTACGTGTTTCATCGTCAATAACAAGGTCAGAGGATACAGTAAACCTGAAGTGAAGCATCGGAATCTGTAACTAGTGTAACAGCAATGCAGAGGGATACAGTAAACCTGAAGTGAAGCATCGAAATCTATTACTAGTGTCACAGGAATGGTTCAAAACATAGACAGTAAGAAGGGTCAGTCTTCTTGTACTGAAGTCAGCATTGTGCCTTTTGTATTTAATCCGATGAAATATCTGTGTTTCTTCGTCAATGAGAAGGTCAGAGGGATACAGTAAACCTGAAGTGAGGCATCGGAATCTATACCTAGTGTCACAGAAATGGTTCAAAACATAGACAGTATGAAGAGCCAGTCTTCTTGTACTTGAGTCGGCATTGTGTCTTTTGTACTTAATTCCGATGCAATTTCTGTGTTACATCGGCAATAAGAAGGTCAGAAGGATACAGTAAACCGGAAGTGAAGCATCGGAATCTATAACTAGTGTCACAGAAATGGTTCAAAACATAGACAGTAAGAAGAGACAGTCTTCTTGTACTTGAGTCGGCATTGTGCTTTTTGTATTTAATTCCGATGCAATTTCTGTGTTTCATCGTAAATAAGAAAGTCAGAGCGATACAGTAAACCTGACGTGAAGCATCGGAATCTATAACTAGTGTCACAGATATGGTTCAAAACATAGACAGTAAGAGGAGTCAGTCTTCTTGTACTTAAGTCGCAATTGTGCCTTTTGTATTTAATTCCGATGCAATTTCTGTGTTTCATCGTCAATACGAAGGTCAGAGGGATGCAATAAACCTGAAGTGAAGCATCAGAATCTATAACTAGTGTCACAATAATGGTTCAAATCATAGACAGTAAGAAAAGTCAGTGTTCTTGTACTGAAGTCGGCATTGTGCCTTTTGTATTTAATTAAGATGCAATGTTTGTGTTTCATCGTCAATAATAAGGTCAGAGGGATACAGTAAACCTGAAGTGAAGCATCGGAATCTATAAGTAGTGTCACAGGAATGGTTCAAAACATAGACAGTAAGAAGAAGCAGTCTTCTTGTACTTAAGTCGCAATTGTGCTTTTTGTATTTAATTAAGATACAATTCCTGTGTTTCATCGTCAATAAGAAGGTCTGAGGGATACAGTAACCCTGAAGTGAAGCATCGAAATCTTTAAGTAGTGTCACAGGAATGGTTCAAAACATAGACAGAAAGAAGAGTCAGTCTTCTTGTACTTAAGTCAGCATTGTGCCTTTTGTATATAATTCCGATGCAATTTCTGTGCTTCATCGTCAATAAGGTCAGCTGGATACAGTAAACCTGAAGTGAAGCATCGGAATCTATAACTACTGTCACAGGAATGGTTCAAATCATAGACAGTAAGAAGAGCCAGTCTTCTTGTACTTGAGTCGGCTTTGTGCCTTTTGTATTTAATTCCGATGAATTTTCTGTGTTTGATCGTCAATAAGAAGGTCAGAGGGATACAGTAAACCTGAAGTGAAGCATCGGAATCTATTACTAGTGTCACAGGAATGGTTCAAACCATAGACAGTAAGAAGAGTCAGTGTTCATGTACTGAAGTCGGCATTGTGATTTTTGTATTTATTTAAGATGCAATTTCTGTGTTTCATCGTCAATACGAAGGTCAGAGGGATACAGTAAACCTGAAGTGAAGCATCGGAATATATAACTAGTGTCACAGGAATGGTTCAAAACATAGACAGTGAGAAGGGACAGTCTTCTTGTACTTAAGTCGGCATTGTGCTTTTTGTATTTAATTCGATGCCATATCTGTGTTTCTTCGTCAATAAAAAGGTCAGAGGGATACAGTAAACCCGAAGTGTGAGCATCGGAAACTATAACTAGTGTCACAGAAATGGTTCAAAAAATAGACAGTAAGAAGAGCCAGTCTTCTTGTACTGAAGTCGGCATTGTGGCTTTTGTATATAATTCCGATGAATTTTCTGTGTTTGATCGTCAATAAGAAGGTCCGAGGGATACAGCAAACCTGAAGTGAAGCATCGGAATCTATAACTAGTGTCACAGGAATGGTTCAAAGCATAGACAGTAAGAAGGGTCAGTCTTCTTGTACTTGAGTCGGCATTGTGCCTTTTGTATTTAATCCGATGCAATATCTGTGTTTCTTCGTCAATAAGAAGGTCAGAGGGATACAGTAAACCTGAAGTTAAGCATCGGAATCTATAACTAGTGTCACAGAAATGGTTCAACACATAGACAGTAAGAAGAGCCAGTCTTCTTGTACTTGAGTCGGCATTGTGCCTTTTGTATTTAATTCCGATGCAATTTCTGTGTTACATCGTCAATAAGAAGGTCAGAGGGATACAGAAAACCTGAAGTGAAGCATCGGAATCTATAACTAGTGTCACAGGAATGGTTCAAAACATAGACAGTAAGAATAGTCAGTGTTCTTGTACTGATGTCGGCATTGTACCTTTTGTATTTAATTCCGATGAATTTTCTGTGTTAGATCGTCAATAATAAGGTACGAGGGATACAGCAAACCTGAAGGTCCGAGGGATACAGCAAACTTGAAGTGAAGCATCGGAATCTATAACTAGTGTCACAGGAATGGTTCAAAACATAGACAGTAAGAAGCGCCAGTCTTCTTGTACTTGAGTTGGCATTGTGCGTTTTGTATTTAATTCCGATGCAATTTATGTGTTTCTTCGTCAATAAGAAGGTCAGAGGGACACAGTAAACCCTAAGTGAAGCGTCGGAATCTATAACTAGTGTCACAGGAATGGTTCACAACATAGACAGTAAGAAGAGCCAGTCTTCTTGTACTTGGGTCGGAATTGTGCCTTTTGTACTTAATTCGGATGCAACTTCTGTGTTTCATAATCAATAAGAGCGTCAGAGGGATACAGTAAACCTGAAGTGAAGCATCGGAATCTATAAGTAGTGTCACAGGAATGGTTCAAAACATAGACAGTAAGAGGAGTCAGTCTTCTTGTACTTAAGTCGCAATTGTGCCTTTTGTATTTAATTCCGATGCAATTTCTGTGTTTCATCGTCAATACGAAGGTCAGAGGGATGCAATAAACCTGAAGTGAAGCATCGGAATCTATAAGTAGTGTCACAGGAATGGTTCAAAACATAGACAGTAAGAAGAAGCAGTCTTCTTGTACTTAAGTCGCAATTGTGCTTTTTGTATTTAATTAAGATGCAATTTCTGTGTTTCATCGTCAATACGAAGGTCAGAGAGATACAGTAAACCTGAAGTGAAGCATCGAAATCTATAACTAGTGTCACAGGAATGGTTCAAAACATAGACAGTAAGAAGAGCCAGTCTTCTTGTACTTGAGTCGGCATTGTGCCTTTGTATTTAATTCCGATTCAATTTCTGTGTTACATCGTCAATAAGAAGGTCAGAGGGATACAGTAAACCTGAAGTGATGCATCGGAATCTATAACTAGTGTCACAGGAATGGTTCAAAACATAGACAGTAAGAATAGTCAGTGTTCCTGTACTGAAGTCGGCATTGTGCCTTTTGTATTTATTTCCGATGAATTTTTTGTGTTTGATCGTCAATAAGAAGGTCCGAGGGATACAGCAAACCTGAAGGTCCGAGGGATACAGCAAACCTGAAGTGAAGCATCGGAATCTATAACTAGTGTCACAGGAATGGTTCTAAACATAGTCAGTAAGAAGAGTCAGTTATCTTGTACTTAAGTCGGCATTGTGCCTTTTGTATTTAATTCCGATGCAATTTCTGTGTTTCATCGTTAATAAGAAGGTCAGAGGGATCCTGTAAACCTGAAGTGAAGCATCGGAATCTATGACTAGTGTCACAGGAATGGTTCAAAACATAGACAGTAAGAAGAGTCAGTCTTTTTGTACTGAAGTCGGCATTGTGCCTTTTGTATTTAATTCCGATGAATTTTCTGTGTTAGATCGTCAATAAGAAGGTACGAGGGATACAGCAAACCTGAAGGTCCGAGGGATACAGCAAACCTGAAGTGAAGCATCGGAATCTATAACTAGTGTCACAGAATTTGTTCAAAGCATAGACAGTAAGAAGATTCAGTCTTCTTGTGCTTAAGTCGGCATTGTGCCCTTTGTATATGATTCCGATGCAATTTACGTGTTTCATCGTCAATAGGTAGGTCAGAGGGATGCAGTAAACCTGTAGTGAAGCATCGGAATCTATAACTAGTGTCACAGGAATGGTTCAAACCATAGACAGTAAGATGGGTTAGTGTTCTTGTACTGAAGTCGGCATTGTGCCTTTTGTATTTAATTCCGATGCAATTACGTGTTTCATCGTCAATAACAAGGTCAGAGGATACAGTAAACCTGAAGTGAAGCATCGGAATCTGTAACTAGTGTAACAGCAATGCAGAGGGATACAGTAAACCTGAAGTGAAGCATCGAAATCTATTACTAGTGTCACAGGAATGGTTCAAAACATAGACAGTAAGAAGGGTCAGTCTTCTTGTACTGAAGTCAGCATTGTGCCTTTTGTATTTAATCCAATGAAATATCTGTGTTTCTTCGTCAATGAGAAGGTCAGAGGGATACAGTAAACCTGAAGTGAGGCATCGGAATCTATACCTAGTGTCACAGAAATGGTTCAAAACATAGACAGTATGAAGAGCCAGTCTTCTTGTACTTGAGTCGGCATTGTGTCTTTTGTACTTAATTCCGATGCAATTTCTGTGTTACATCGGCAATAAGAAGGTCAGAAGGATACAGTAAACCGGAAGTGAAGCATCGGAATCTATAACTAGTGTCACAGAAATGGTTCAAAACATAGACAGTAAGAAGAGACAGTCTTCTTGTACTTGAGTCGGCATTGTGCTTTTTGTATTTAATTCCGATGCAATTTCTGTGTTTCATCGTAAATAAGAAAGTCAGAGCGATACAGTAAACCTGACGTGAAGCATCGGAATCTATAACTAGTGTCACAGATATGGTTCAAAACATAGACAGTAAGAGGAGTCAGTCTTCTTGTACTTAAGTCGCAATTGTGCCTTTTGTATTTAATTCCGATGCAATTTCTGTGTTTCATCGTCAATACGAAGGTCAGAGGGATGCAATAAACCTGAAGTGAAGCATCAGAATCTATAACTAGTGTCACAGGAATGGTTCAAATCATAGACAGTAAGAAAAGTCAGTGTTCTTGTACTGAAGTCGGCATTGTGCCTTTTGTATTTAATTAAGATGCAATGTTTGTGTTTCATCGTCAATAATAAGGTCAGAGGGATACAGTAAACCTGAAGTGAAGCATCGGAATCTATAAGTAGTGTCACAGGAATGGTTCAAAACATAGACAGTAAGAAGAAGCAGTCTTCTTGTACTTAAGTCGCAATTGTGCTTTTTGTATTTAATTAAGATACAATTCCTGTGTTTCATCGTCAATAAGAAGGTCTGAGGGATACAGTAACCCGGAAGTGAAGCATCGAAATCTTTAAGTAGTGTCACAGGAATGGTTCAAAACATAGACAGAAAGAAGAGTCAGTCTTCTTGTACTTAAGTCAGCATTGTGCCTTTTGTATATAATTCCGATGCAATTTCTGTGCTTCATCGTCAATAAGATCAGCTGGATACAGTAAACCTGAAGTGAAGCATCGGAATCTATAACTACTGTCACAGGAATGGTTCAAATCATAGACAGTAAGAAGAGCCAGTCTTCTTGTACTTGAGTCGGCTTTGTGCCTTTTGTATTTAATTCCGATGAATTTTCTGTGTTTGATCGTCAATAAGAAGGTCAGAGGGATACAGTAAACCTGAAGTGAAGCATCGGAATCTATTACTAGTGTCACAGGAATGGTTCAAACCATAGACAGTAAGAAGAGTCAGTGTTCATGTACTGAAGTCGGCATTGTGATTTTTGTATTTATTTAAGATGCAATTTCTGTGTTTCATCGTCAATACGAAGGTCAGAGGGATACAGTAAACCTGAAGTGAAGCATCGGAATATATAACTAGTGTCACAGGAATGGTTCAAAACATAGACAGTGAGAAGGGACAGTCTTCTTGTACTTAAGTCGGCATTGTGCTTTTTGTATTTAATTCGATGCCATATCTGTGTTTCTTCGTCAATAAAAAGGTCAGAGGGATACAGTAAACCCGAAGTGTGAGCATCGGAAACTATAACTAGTGTCACAGAAATGGTTCAAAAAATAGACAGTAAGAAGAGCCAGTCTTCTTGTACTGAAGTCGGCATTGTGGCTTTTGTATATAATTCCGATGAATTTTCTGTGTTTGATCGTCAATAAGAAGGTCCGAGGGATACAGCAAACCTGAAGTGAAGCATCGGAATCTATAACTAGTGTCACAGGAATGGTTCAAAGCATAGACAGTAAGAAGGGTCAGTCTTCTTGTACTTGAGTCGGCATTGTGCCTTTTGTATTTAATCCGATGCAATATCTGTGTTTCTTCGTCAATAAGAAGGTCAGAGGGATACAGTAAACCTGAAGTTAAGCATCGGAATCTATAACTAGTGTCACAGAAATGGTTCAACACATAGACAGTAAGAAGAGCCAGTCTTCTTGTACTTGAGTCGGCATTGTGCCTTTTGTATTTAATTCCGATGCAATTTCTGTGTTACATCGTCAATAAGAAGGTCAGAGGGATACAGAAAACCTGAAGTGAAGCATCGGAATCTATAACTAGTGTCACAGGAATGGTTCAAAACATAGACAGTAAGAATAGTCAGTGTTCTTGTACTGATGTCGGCATTGTACCTTTTGTATTTAATTCCGATGAATTTTCTGTGTTAGATCGTCAATAATAAGGTACGAGGGATACAGCAAACCTGAAGGTCCGAGGGATACAGCAAACCTGAAGTGAAGCATCGGAATCTATAACTAGTGTCACAGGAATGGTTCAAAACATAGACAGTAAGAAGCGCCAGTCTTCTTGTACTTGAGTCGGCATTGTGCGTTTTGTATTTAATTCCGATGCAATTTATGTGTTTCTTCGTCAATAAGAAGGTCAGAGGGACACAGTAAACCCTAAGTGAAGCGTCGGAATCTATAACTAGTGTCACAGGAATGGTTCACAACATAGACAGTAAGAAGAGCCAGTCTTCTTGTACTTGGGTCGGAATTGTGCCTTTTGTACTTAATTCGGATGCAACTTCTGTGTTTCATAATCAATAAGAGCGTCAGAGGGATACAGTAAACCTGAAGTGAAGCATCGGAATCTATAAGTAGTGTCACAGGAATGGTTCAAAACATAGACAATAAGAGGAGTCAGTCTTCTTGTACTTAAGTCGCCATTGTGCCTTTTGTATTTAATTCCGATGCAATTTCTGTGTTTCATCGTCAATACGAAGGTCAGAGGGATGCAGTAAAGCTGAAGTGAAGCATCGAAATCTATAACTAGTGTCACAGGAATGGTTCAAAACATAGACAGTAAGAAGAGCCAGTCTTCTTGTACTTGAGTCGGCATTGTGCTTTTGTATTTAATTCCGATTCAATTTCTGTGTTACATCGTCAATAAGAAGGTCAGAGGGATACAGTAAACATGAAGTGATGCATCGGAATCTATAACTAGTGTCACAGGAATGGTTCAAAGCATAGACAGTAAGAATAGTCAGTGTTCCTGTACTGAAGTCGGCATTGTGCCTTTTGTATTTATTTCCGATGAATTTTCTGTGTTTGATCGTCAATAAGAAGGTCCGAGGGATACAGCAAACCTGAAGGTCCGAGGGATACAGCAAACCTGAAGTGAAGCATCGGAATCTATAACTAGTGTCACAGGAATGGTTCTAAACATAGTCAGTAAGAAGAGTCAGTTATCTTGTACTTAAGTCGGCATTGTGCCTTTTGTATTTAATTCCGATGCAATTTCTGTGTTTCATCGTTAATAAGAAGGTCAGAGGGATCCTGTAAACCTGAAGTGAAGCATCGGAATCTATGACTAGTGTCACAGGAATGGTTCAAAACATAGACAGTAAGAAGAGTCAGTCTTTTTGTACTGAAGTCGGCATTGTGCCTTTTGTATTTAATTCCGATGAATTTTCTGTGTTAGATCGTCAATAAGAAGGTACGAGGGATACAGCAAACCTGAAGGTCCGAGGGATACAGCAAACCTGAAGTGAAGCATCGGAATCTATAACTAGTGTCACAGAATTTGTTCAAAGCATAGACAGTAAGAAGAGTCAGTCTTCTTGTGCTTAAGTCGGCATTGTGCCCTTTGTATATGATTCCGATGCAATTTACGTGTTTCATCGTCAATAGGTAGGTCAGAGGGATGCAGTAAACCTGTAGTGAAGCATCGGAATCTATAACTAGTGTCACAGGAATGGTTCAAACCATAGACAGTAAGATGGGTTAGTGTTCTTGTACTGAAGTCGGCATTGTGCCTTTTGTATTTAATTCCGATGCAATTACGTGTTTCATCGTCAATAACAAGGTCAGAGGATACAGTAAACCTGAAGTGAAGCATCGGAATCTGTAACTAGTGTAACAGCAATGCAGAGGGATACAGTAAACCTGAAGTGAAGCATCGAAATCTATTACTAGTGTCACAGGAATTGTTCAAAACATAGACAGTAAGAAGGGTCAGTCTTCTTGTACTGAAGTCAGCATTGTGCCTTTTGTATTTAATCCGATGAAATATCTGTGTTTCTTCGTCAATGAGAAGGTCAGAGGGATACAGTAAACCTGAAGTGAGGCATCGGAATCTATACCTAGTGTCACAGAAATGGTTCAAAACATAGACAGTATGAAGAGCCAGTCTTCTTGTACTTGAGTCGGCATTGTGTCTTTTGTACTTAATTCCGATGCAATTTCTGTGTTACATCGGCAATAAGAAGGTCAGAAGGATACAGTAAACCGGAAGTGAAGCATCGGAATCTATAACTAGTGTCACAGAAATGGTTCAAAACATAGACAGTAAGAAGAGACAGTCTTCTTGTACTTGAGTCGGCATTGTGCTTTTTGTATTTAATTCCGATGCAATTTCTGTGTTTCATCGTAAATAAGAAAGTCAGAGCGATACAGTAAACCTGACGTGAAGCATCGGAATCTATAACTAGTGTCACAGATATGGTTCAAAACATAGACAGTAAGAGGAGTCAGTCTTCTTGTACTTAAGTCGCAATTGTGCCTTTTGTATTTAATTCCGATGCAATTTCTGTGTTTCATCGTCAATACGAAGGTCAGAGGGATGCAATAAACCTGAAGTGAAGCATCAGAATCTATAACTAGTGTCACAATAATGGTTCAAATCATAGACAGTAAGAAAAGTCAGTGTTCTTGTACTGAAGTCGGCATTGTGCCTTTTGTATTTAATTAAGATGCAATGTTTGTGTTTCATCGTCAATAATAAGGTCAGAGGGATACAGTAAACCTGAAGTGAAGCATCGGAATCTATAAGTAGTGTCACAGGAATGGTTCAAAACATAGACAGTAAGAAGAAGCAGTCTTCTTGTACTTAAGTCGCAATTGTGCTTTTTGTATTTAATTAAGATACAATTCCTGTGTTTCATCGTCAATAAGAAGGTCTGAGGGATACAGTAACCCTGAAGTGAAGCATCGAAATCTTTAAGTAGTGTCACAGGAATGGTTCAAAACATAGACAGAAAGAAGAGTCAGTCTTCTTGTACTTAAGTCAGCATTGTGCCTTTTGTATATAATTCCGATGCAATTTCTGTGCTTCATCGTCAATAAGGTCAGCTGGATACAGTAAACCTGAAGTGAAGCATCGGAATCTATAACTACTGTCACAGGAATGGTTCAAATCATAGACAGTAAGAAGAGCCAGTCTTCTTGTACTTGAGTCGGCTTTGTGCCTTTTGTATTTAATTCCGATGAATTTTCTGTGTTTGATCGTCAATAAGAAGGTCAGAGGGATACAGTAAACCTGAAGTGAAGCATCGGAATCTATTACTAGTGTCACAGGAATGGTTCAAACCATAGACAGTAAGAAGAGTCAGTGTTCATGTACTGAAGTCGGCATTGTGATTTTTGTATTTATTTAAGATGCAATTTCTGTGTTTCATCGTCAATACGAAGGTCAGAGGGATACAGTAAACCTGAAGTGAAGCATCGGAATATATAACTAGTGTCACAGGAATGGTTCAAAACATAGACAGTGAGAAGGGACAGTCTTCTTGTACTTAAGTCGGCATTGTGCTTTTTGTATTTAATTCGATGCCATATCTGTGTTTCTTCGTCAATAAAAAGGTCAGAGGGATACAGTAAACCCGAAGTGTGAGCATCGGAAACTATAACTAGTGTCACAGAAATGGTTCAAAAAATAGACAGTAAGAAGAGCCAGTCTTCTTGTACTGAAGTCGGCATTGTGGCTTTTGTATATAATTCCGATGAATTTGCTGTGTTTGATCGTCAATAAGAAGGTCCGAGGGATACAGCAAACCTGAAGTGAAGCATCGGAATCTATAACTAGTGTCACAGGAATGGTTCAAAGCATAGACAGTAAGAAGGGTCAGTCTTCTTGTACTTGAGTCGGCATTGTGCCTTTTGTATTTAATCCGATGCAATATCTGTGTTTCTTCGTCAATAAGAAGGTCAGAGGGATACAGTAAACCTGAAGTTAAGCATCGGAATCTATAACTAGTGTCACAGAAATGGTTCAACACATAGACAGTAAGAAGAGCCAGTCTTCTTGTACTTGAGTCGGCATTGTGCCTTTTGTATTTAATTCCGATGCAATTTCTGTGTTACATCGTCAATAAGAAGGTCAGAGGGATACAGAAAACCTGAAGTGAAGCATCGGAATCTATAACTAGTGTCACAGGAATGGTTCAAAACATAGACAGTAAGAATAGTCAGTGTTCTTGTACTGATGTCGGCATTGTACCTTTTGTATTTAATTCCGATGAATTTTCTGTGTTAGATCGTCAATAATAAGGTACGAGGGATACAGCAAACCTGAAGGTCCGAGGGATACAGC
Source organism: Schistocerca piceifrons (assembly GCF_021461385.2). Lineage (NCBI taxonomy): Eukaryota > Metazoa > Arthropoda > Insecta > Orthoptera > Acrididae > Schistocerca > Schistocerca piceifrons. The sequence goes on along the minus strand of NW_025728352.1, from coordinate 97,816 downwards.
AAACTTGAAGTGAAGCATCGGAATCTATAACTAGTGTCACAGGAATGGTTCAAAACATAGACAGTAAGAAGCGCCAGTCTTCTTGTACTTGAGTCGGCATTGTGCGTTTTGTATTTAATTCCGATGCAATTTATGTGTTTCTTCGTCAATAAGAAGGTCAGAGGGACACAGTAAACCCTAAGTGAAGCGTCGGAATCTATAACTAGTGTCACAGGAATGGTTCACAACATAGACAGTAAGAAGAGCCAGTCTTCTTGTACTTGGGTCGGAATTGTGCCTTTTGTACTTAATTCGGATGCAACTTCTGTGTTTCATAATCAATAAGAGCGTCAGAGGGATACAGTAAACCTGAAGTGAAGCATCGGAATCTATAAGTAGTGTCACAGGAATGGTTCAAAACATAGACAATAAGAGGAGTCAGTCTTCTTGTACTTAAGTCGCCATTGTGCCTTTTGTATTTAATTCCGATGCAATTTCTGTGTTTCATCGTCAATACGAAGGTCAGAGGGATGCAGTAAAGCTGAAGTGAAGCATCAGAATCTATAACTAGTGTCACAGGAATGGTTCAAAACATAGACAGTAAGAATAGTCAGTGTTCTTGTACTGAAGTCGGCATTGTGCCTTTTGTATTTAATTAAGATGCAATGTTTGTGTTTCATCGTCAATAATAAGGTCAGAGTGATACAGTAAACCTGAAGTGAAGCATCGGAATCTATAACTAGTGTCACAGGAATGGTTCAAAACATAGACAGTAAGAAGAGTCAGTTTTCTTGTACTTAAGTCGGAATTGTGCCTTTTGTATTTAACTCCCATGCAATTTCTGTGTTTCATCGTCAATAAGAAGGTCACAGGGATACAGTAAACCTGAAGTGAAGCATCGGAATCTATAACTAGTGTCACAGGAATGGTTTAAACATAGACAGTAAGAAGAGTCAGTTTTCTTGTACTTAAGTCGGCATTGGGCCTTTTGAATATAATTACGGTGCAATTTCTGTGTCTCTTCGTCAATAAGAAGGTCTGAGGGATACAGTAAACCTGAAGGGAAGCATCCGAAACTATAACTAGTGTCACAGAGATGGTTCAAAACATAGACAGTAAGAAGCGCCAGTCTTCTTGTACTTGAGTTGGCATTGTGCGTTTTGTATTTAATTCCGATGCAATTTATGTGTTTCTTCGTCAATAAGAAGGTCAGAGGGACACAGTAAACCCTAAGTGAAGCGTCGGAATCTATAACTAGTGTCACAGGAATGGTTCACAACATAGACAGTAAGAAGAGCCAGTGTTCTTGTACTTGGGTCGGAATTGTGCCTTTTGTACTTAATTCGGATGCAACTTCTGTGTTTCATAATCAATAAGAGCGTCAGAGGGATACAGTAAACCTGAAGTGAAGCATCGGAATCTATAAGTAGTGTCACAGGAATGGTTCAAAACATAGACAGTAAGAGGAGTCAGTCTTCTTGTACTTAAGTCGCAATTGTGCCTTTTGTATTTAATTCCGATGCAATTTCTGTGTTTCATCGTCAATACGAAGGTCAGAGGGATGCAATAAACCTGAAGTGAAGCATCAGAATCTATAACTAGTGTCACAGGAATGGTTCAAATCATAGACAGTAAGAATAGTCAGTGTTCTTGTACTGAAGTCGGCATTGTGCCCTTTGTATTTAATTCCGATGAATTTTCTGTATTTGATCGTCAATAAGAAAGTCCGAGGGAAACAGCAAACCTATAGGTCCGAGGGATACAGCAAACCTGAAGTGAAGCATCGGAATCTATAACTAGTGTCATAGGAATGGTTCAAACCATAGACAGTAAGAAAAGTCAGTGTTCTGGTACTGAAGTCGGCATTGTGCTTTTTGTATTTAATTAAGATGCAATTTCTGTGTTTCATCGTCAATACGAAGGTCAGAGAGATACAGTAAACCTGAAGTGAAGCATCGAAATCTATAACTAGTGTCACAGGAATGGTTCAAAACATAGACAGTAAGAAGAGCCAGTCTTCTTGTACTTGAGTCGGCATTGTGCTTTTGTATTTAAATCCGATTCAATTTCTGTGTTACATCGTCAATAAGAAGGTCAGAGGGATACAGTAAACCTGAAGTGAAGCATCGGAATCTATAACTAGTGTCACAGGAATGGTTCAAAACATAGACAGTAAGAATAGTCAGTGTTCCTGTACTGAAGTCGGCATTGTGCCTTTTGTATTTATTTCCGATGAATTTTCTGTGTTTGATCGTCAATAAGAAGGTCCGAGGGATACAGCAAACCTGAAGGTCCGAGGGATACAGCAAACCTGAAGTGAAGCATCGGAATCTATAACTAGTGTCACAGGAATGGTTCTAAACATAGTCAGTAAGAAGAGTTAGTTATCTTGTACTTAAGTCGGCATTGTGCCTTTTGTATTTAATTCCGATGCAATTTCTGTGTTTCATCGTTAATAAGAAGGTCAGAGTATTACTGCAAACCTGAAGTGAAGCATCCGAATCTATGACTAGTGTCACAGGAATGGTTCAAAACATAGACAGTAAGAAGGGTCAGTCTTTTTGTACTGAAGTCGGCATTGTGCCATTTGTATTTAATTCCGATGAATTTTCTGTGTTAGATCGTCAATAAGAAGGTACGAGGGATACAGCAAACCTGAAGGTCCGAGGGATACAGCAAACCTGAAGTGAAGCATCGGAATCTATAACTAGTGTCACAGAATTTGTTCAAAGCATAGACAGTATAAAGAGCCAGTCTTCTTGTACTTGAGTCGGCATTGTGTCTTTTGTACTTAATTCCGATGCAATTTCTGTGTTACATCGGCAATAAGAAGGTCAGAAGGATACAGTAAACCGGAAGTGAAGCATCGGAATCTATAACTAGTGTCACAGAAATGGTTCAAAACATAGACAGTAAGAAGAGACAGTCTTCTTGTACTTGAGTCGGCATTGTGCTTTTTGTATTTAATTCCGATGCAGTTTCTGTGTTTCATCGTAAATAAGAAAGTCAGAGCGATACAGTAAACCTGACGTGAAGCATCGGAATCTATAACTAGTGTCACAGATATGGTTCAAAACATAGACAGTAAGAAGAGTCAGTCTTCTTGTGCTAAGGTCGGCAATGTGCCTCTGGTATATGATTCCGATGCAATTTACGTGTTTCATCGTCAATAAGTAAGTCAGAGGGATACAGTAAACCTGAAGTGAAGCATCGGAATCTATAACTAGTGTCATAGGAATGGTTCAAACCATAGACCGTAGATTAGTTAGTGTTCTTGTACTGAAGTCGGCATTGTGCCTTTTGTATTTAATTAAGATACAATTCCTGTGTTTCATCGTCAATAAGAAGGTCTGAGGGATACAGTAAACCTGAAGTGAAGCATCGAAATCTTTAAGTAGTGTCACAGGAATGGTTCAATACATAGACAGAAAGAAGAGTCAGTCTTCTTGTACTTAAGTCAGCATTGTGCCTTTTGAATATAATTCCGATGCAATTTCTGTGCTTCATCGTCAATAAGGTCAGCTGGATACAGTAAACCTGAAGTGAAGCATCGGAATCTATAACTACTGTCACAGGAATGGTTCAAATCATAGACAGTAAGAAGAGCCAGTCTTCTTGTACTTGAGTCGGCTTTGTGCCTTTTGTATTTAATTCCGATGAATTTTCTGTGTTTGATCGTCAATAAGAAGGTCAGAGGGATACAGTAAACCTGAAGTGAAGCATCGGAATCTATTACTAGTGTCACAGGAATGGTTCAAACCATAGACAGTAAGAAGAGTCAGTGTTCATGTACTGAAGTCGGCATTGTGATTTTTGTATTTATTTAAGATGCAATTTCTGTGTTTCATCGTCAATACGAAGGTCAGAGGGATACAGTAAACCTGAAGTGAAGCATCGGAATATATAACTAGTGTCACAGGAATGGTTCAAAACATAGACAGTGAGAAGGGACAGTCTTCTTGTACTTAAGTCGGCATTGTGCTTTTTGTATTTAATTCGATGCCATATCTGTGTTTCTTCGTCAATAAAAAGGTCAGAGGGATACTGTAAACCCGAAGTGTGAGCATCGGAAACTATAACTAGTGTCACAGAAATGGTTCAAAAAATAGACAGTAAGAAGAGCCAGTCTTCTTGTACTGAAGTCGGCATTGTGGCTTTTGTATATAATTCCGATGAATTTTCTGTGTTTGATCGTCAATAAGAAGGTCCGAGGGATACAGCAAACCTGAAGTGAAGCATCGGAATCTATAACTAGTGTCACAGGAATGGTTCAAAACATAGACAGTAAGAAGGGTCAGTCTTCTTGTACTTGAGTCGGCATTGTGCCTTTTGTATTTAATCCGATGCAATATCTGTGTTTCTTCGTCAATAAGAAGGTCAGAGGGATACAGTAAACCTGAAGTTAAGCATCGGAATCTATAACTAGTGTCACAGAAATGGTTCAACACATAGACAGTAAGAAGAGCCAGTCTTCTTGTACTTGAGTCGGCATTGTGCCTTTTGTATTTAATTCCGATGCAATTTCTGTGTTACATCGTCAATAAGAAGGTCAGAGGGATACAGTAAACCTGAAGTGAAGCATCGGAATCTATAACTAGTGTCACAGGAATGGTTCAAAACATAGACAGTAAGAAGAGTCAGTTTTCTTGTACTTAAGTCGGAATTGTGCCTTTTGTATTTAACTCCCATGCAATTTCTGTGTTTCATCGTCAATAAGAAGGTCACAGGGATACAGTAAACCTGAAGTGAAGCATCGGAATCTATAACTAGTGTCACAGGAATGGTTTAAACATAGACAGTAAGAAGAGTCAGTTTTCTTGTACTTAAGTCGGCATTGGGTCTTTTGAATATAATTACGGTGCAATTTCTGTGTCTCTTCGTCAATAAGAAGGTCTGAGGGATACAGTAAACCTGAAGGGAAGCATCCGAAACTATAACTAGTGTCACAGAGATGGTTCAAAACATAGACAGTAAGAAGCGCCAGTCTTCTTGTACTTGAGTTGGCATTGTGCGTTTTGTATTTAATTCCGATGCAATTTATGTGTTTCTTCGTCAATAAGAAGGTCAGAGGGACACAGTAAACCCTAAGTGAAGCGTCGGAATCTATAACTAGTGTCACAGGAATGGTTCACAACATAGACAGTAAGAAGAGCCAGTCTTCTTGTACTTGGGTCGGAATTGTGCCTTTTGTACTTAATTCGGATGCAACTTCTGTGTTTCATAATCAATAAGAGCGTCAGAGGGATACAGTAAACCTGAAGTGAAGCATCGGAATCTATAAGTAGTGTCACAGGAATGGTTCAAAACATAGACAGTAAGAGGAGTCAGTCTTCTTGTACTTAAGTCGCAATTGTGCCTTTTGTATTTAATTCCGATGCAATTTCTGTGTTTCATCGTCAATACGAAGGTTAGAGGGATGCAATAAACCTGAAGTGAAGCATCAGAATCTATAACTAGTGTCACAGGAATGGTTCAAATCATAGACAGTAAGAATAGTCAGTGTTCTTGTACTGAAGTCGGCATTGTGCCCTTTGTATTTAATTCCGATGAATTTTCTGTATTTGATCGTCAATAAGAAAGTCCGAGGGAAACAGCAAACCTATAGGTCCGAGGGATACAGCAAACCTGAAGTGAAGCATCGGAATCTATAACTAGTGTCACAGGAATGGTTCAAAACATAGACAGTAAGAATAGTCAGTGTTCCTGTACTGAAGTCGGCATTGTGCCTTTTGTATTTATTTCCGATGAATTTTCTGTGTTTGATCGTCAATAAGAAGGTCCGAGGGATACAGCAAACCTGAAGGTCCGAGGGATACAGCAAACCTGAAGTGAAGCATCGGAATCTATAACTAGTGTCACAGGAATGTTTCATAACATAGTCAGTAAGAAGAGTTAGTTATCTTGTACTTAAGTCGGCATTGTGCCTTTTGTATTTAATTCCGATGCAATTTCTGTGTTTCATCGTTAATAAGAAGGTCAGAGTATTACTGCAAACCTGAAGTGAAGCATCGGAATCTATAACTAGTGTCACAGAATTTGTTCAAAGCATAGACAGTAAGAAGAGTCAGTCTTCTTGTACTGAAGTCAGCATTGTGCCTTTTGTATTTAATCCGATGAAATATCTGTGTTTCTTCGTCAATGAGAAGGTCAGAGGGATACAGTAAACCTGAAGTGAAGCATCGGAATCTATAACTAGTGTCACAGAAATGGTTCAAAACATAGACAGTATTAAGAGCCAGTCTTCTTGTACTTGAGTCGGCATTGTGTCTTTTGTACTTAATTCCGATGCAATTTCTGTGTTACATCGCCAATAAGAAGGTCAGAAGGATACAGTAAACCGGAAGTGAATCATCGGAATCTATAACTAGTGTCACAGAAATGGTTCAAAACATAGACAGTAAGAAGAGGCAGTCTTCTTGTACTTGAGTCGGCATTGTGCTTTTTGTATTTAATTCCGATGCAATTTCTGTGTTTCATCGTAAATAAGAAAGTCAGAGCGATACAGTAAACCTGACGTGAAGCATCGGAATCTATAACTAGTGTCACAGATATGGTTCAAACATAGACAGTAAGAAGAGTCAGTCTTCTTGTGCTTAAGTCGGCATTGTGCCTCTTGTATATGATTCCGATGCAATTTACGTGTTTCATCGTCAATAAGTAAGTCAGAGGGATACAGTAAACCTGAAGTGAAGCATCGGAATCTATAACTAGTGTCATAGGAATGGTTCAAACCATAGACCGTAGATTAGTTAGTGTTCTTGTACTGAAGTCGGCATTGTGCCTTTTGTTTTTAATTAAGATACAATTCCTGTGTTTCATCGTCAATAAGAAGGTCTGAGGGATACAGTAAACCTGAAGTGAAGCATCGAAATCTTTAAGTAGTGTCACAGGAATGGTTCAAAACATAGACAGAAAGAAGAGTCAGTCTTCTTGTACTTAAGTCAGCATTGTGCCTTTTGGATATAATTCCGATGCAATTTCTGTGCTTCATAGTCAATAAGGTCAGCTGGATACAGTAAACCTGAAGTGAAGCATCGGAATCTATAACTACTGTCACAGGAATGGTTCAAATCATAGACAGTAAGAAGAGCCAGGCTTCTTGTACTTGAGTCGGCTTTGTGCATTTTGTATTTAATTCCGATGAATTTTCTGTGTTTGATCGTCAATAAGAGGGTCAGAGGGATACAGTAAACCTGAAGTGAAGCATCGGAATCTATTACTAGTGTCACAGGAATGGTTCAAACCATAGACAGTAAGAAGAGTCAGTGTTCATGTACTGAAGTCGGCATTGTGATTTTTGTATTTATTTAAGATGCAATTTCTGTGTTTCATCGTCAATACGAAGGTCAGAGGGATACAGTAAACCTGAAGTGAAGCATCGGAATCTATAACTAGTGTCACAGGAATGGTTCAAAACATAGACAGTGAGAAGGGACAGTCTTCTTGTTCTTAAGAGGGCATTGTGCCTTTTGTATTTAATCCGATGCAATATCTGTGTTTCTTCGTCAATAAGAAGGTCAGAGGGATACAGTAAACCTGAAGTTAAGCATCGGAATCTATAACTAGTGTCACAGAAATGGTTCAACACATAGACAGTAAGAAGAGCCAGTCTTCTTGTACTTGAGTCGGCATTGTGCCTTTTGTATTTAATTCCGATGCAATTTCTGTGTTACATCTTCAATAAGAAGGTCAGAGGGATACAGTAAACCTGAAGTGAAGCATCGGAATCTATAACTAGTGTCACAGGAATGGTTCAAAACATAGACAGTAAGAATAGTCAGTGTTCTTGTACTGAAGTCGGCATTGTACCTTTTGTATTTAATTCCGATGAATTTTCTGTGTTAGATCGTCAATAATAGGGTACGAGGGATACAGCAAACCTGAAGGTCCGAGGGATACAGCAAACCTGAAGTGAAGCATCGGAATCTATAACTAGTGTCACAGGAATGGTTCAAAACATAGACAGTAAGAAGGGCCAGTCTTCTTGTACTTGAGTCGGCATTGTGCGTTTTGTATTTAATTCCGATGCAATTTATGTGTTTCTTCGTCAATAAGAAGGTCAGAGGGACACAGTAAACCCTAAGTGAAGCGTCGGAATCTATAACTAGTGTCACAGGAATGGTTCACAACATAGACAGTAAGAAGAGCCAGTCTTCTTGTACTTGGGTCGGAATTGTGCCTTTTGTACTTAACTCGGATGCAACTTCTGTGTTTCATAATCAATAAGAGCGTCAGAGGGATACAGTAAACCTGAAGTGAAGCATCGGAATCTATAAGTAGTGTCACAGGAATGGTTCAAAACATAGACAATAAGAGGAGTCAGTCTTCTTGTACTTAAGTCGCCATTGTGCCTTTTGTATTTAATTCCGATGCAATTTCTGTGTTTCATCGTCAATACGAAGGTCAGAGGGATGCAGTAAAGCTGAAGTGAAGCATCAGAATCTATAACTAGTGTCACAGGAATGGTTCAAAACATAGGCAGTAAGAATAGTCAGTGTTCTTGTACTGAAGTCGGCATTGTGCCTTTTGTATTTAATTAAGATGCAATGTTTGTGTTTCATCGTCAATAATACGGTCAGAGGGATACAGTAAACCTGAAGTGAAGCATCGGAATCTATAAGTAGTGTCACAGGAATGGTTCAAAACATAGACAGTAAGAAGAAGCAGTCTTCTTGTACTTAAGTCGCCATTGTGCTTTTTGTATTTAATTAAGATGCAATTTCTGTGTTTCTTCGTCAATAAAAGGGTGAAAGGGATACAGTAAACCTGAAGTGAAGCATCGGAATCTATAACTAGTGTCACAGGAATGATTCATAACATAGACAGTAAGAATAGTCAGTCTTCTTGTTCTTAAGTCGGCATTGTGCCTTTTGTATATGATTCCGATGTAATTTCTGTGTTTCATCGTCAACAAGAAGCTCAGAGGGATACAGTAAACCTGAAGTGAAGCATCGGAATCTATAACTAGTGTCACAGGAATGGTTCAAATCATAGTCAGTAAGAAGAGTCAGTTATCTCGTACTTAAGCCGGCATTGTGCCTTTTGTATTTAATTCCGATGCAATTTCTGTGTTTCATCGTTAATAAGAAGGTCGGAGGGATACAGTAAACCTGAAGTGAAGCATCGGAATCTATGACTAGTGTCACAGGAATGGTTCAAAACATAGACAGTAAGAAGAGTCAGTCTTTTTGTACTTAAGTCGGCTTTGTGCCTTTTGTATTTAATTCCGATGCTATTTCTGTGTTTCATAGGCAATAAGAAGGTCAGAGGGATACAGTAAACCTGATGTGAAGCATCGGAATCTATAACTAGTGTCACAGGAATTGTTCAAAACATAGACAGTAAGAAGGGTCAGTCTTCTTGTACTTAAGTCGGCATTGTGCCTTTTGTATTTAATTCCGATGCAATTTCTGTGTTTCATTGTCAATACGAAGGTCAGAGAGATACAGTAAACCTGAAGTGAAGCATCGGAATCTATAACTAGTGTCACAGGAATGGTTCAAGACATAGACTTTAAGAAGGGTAAGTCTCCTTGTACTTAAGTCGGCATTGTGCCTTTTGTATTTAATTCCGATGCAATTTACGTGTTTCATCGTCAATAAGAATGTCAGAGGGATACAGTGAACCTGAAGTGAAGCATCGGAATCTATAACTAGTGTCACAGGAATGGTTTAAACATAGACAGTAAGAAGAGTCAGTTTTCTTGTACTTAAGTCGGCATTGGGAAGTTTGAATATAATTACGGTGCAATTTCTGTGTCTCTTCGTCAATAAGAAGGTCTGAGGGATACAGTAAACCTGAAGGGAAGCATCCGAAACTATAACTAGTGTCACAGAAATGGTTCAAAACATAGACAGTAAGAAGCGCCAGTCTTCTTTAACTTGGGTCGGAATTGTGCCTTTTGTACTTAATTCGGATGCAACTTCTGTGTTTCACCATCAATAAGAGCGTCAGTGGGATACGGTAAACCTGAAGTGAAGCATCGGAATCTATAACTAGTGTCACAGGAATGGTTCAAAACATAGACAGTAAGAGGAGTCAGTCTTCATGTACTTAAGTTGGTATTGTGCCTTTTGTATTTAATTCCGATGCAATTTCTATGTTTCATCGTCAATACGAAGGTCCGAGGGATGCAGTAAACCTGAAGTGAAGCATCGGAATCTATAACTAGTGTCACAGGAATGCTTCAAAACATAGACAGTAAGAAGAAGCAGTCTTCTTGTACTTAAGTCGCTATTGTGCTTTTTGTATTTAATTAAGATGCAATTTCTGTGTTTCATAGTCAATAAAAAGGTGAAAGGGATACAGTAATCCTGAAGTGAAGCATCGGAATCTATAACTAGTGTCACAGGAATGATTCAAACATAGACAGTAAGAATAGACAGTCTTCTTGTCCTTAAGTCGGCATTGTGCCTTTTGTATATAATTCCGATGCAATTTCTGTGTTTCATCGTCAATAAGAAGCTCAGAGGGATACAGTAAACCTGAAGTAAAGCATCGGAATCTATAACTAGTGTCACAGGAATGGTTCAAATCATAGTCAGTAAGAAGAGTCAGTTATCTTGTACTTAAGCCGGCATTGTGCCTTTTGTATTTAATTCCGATGCAATTTCTGGGTTTCATCGTTAATAAGAAGGTCAAAGAGTTACAGTAAACCTGAAGTGAAGCATCGGAATCTATAACTAGTGTCACAGGAATGGTTCAAACATAGACAGCAAGAAGAGTCAGTCTTTTTGTACTTAAGTCGGCATTGTGCCTTTTGTATTTAATTCCGATGAATTTTCTGTGTTTGATCGTCAATAAGAAGGTCAGAGGGACACAGTAAACCTGAAGTGAATTATCGGAATCTATTACTAGTGTCACAGGAATGGTTCAAACCATAGACAGTAAGAAGAGTCAGTGTTCTTGTACTTAAGTCAGCATTGTGCCTTTTGTATTTAATTAAGATGCAATTACTGTGTCTCATCGTCAATAAGAAGGTGAAGGGGATACAGTTAACCTGAAGTGAACCATCGGAATCTATAACTAGTGTCACAGAAATGGTTCAAAACATAGACAGTAAGAAGAGCCAGTCTTCTTGTACTTGAGTCGGCATTGTGCCTTTTGTATTTAATTCCGATGCAATTTACGTGTTTCATCGTCAATACGAACGTCCGAAGGATACAGTATACCTGAAGTGAAGCATCGGAATCTATACCTAGTGTCACAGGAATGGTTCAAATCATAGTCAGTAAGAAGAGTCAGTTATCTTTTACTTAAGTCGGCATTGTGCCTTTTGTATTTAATTCCGATGCAATTTCTGTGTTTCATCGTTAATAAGAAGGTCAGAGGGATACAGTAAACCTGAAGTGAAGCAACGGAATCTATGACTAGTGTCACAGGAATGGTTCAAAACATAGACAGTAAGAAGTGTCAGTCTTTTTGTACTGAAGTCGGCATTGTGCCTTTTGTATTTAATTCCGATGAATTTTCTGTGTTAGATCGTCAATAAGAAGGTACGAGGGATACAGCAAACCTGAAGGTCCGAGGGATACAGCAAACCTGAAGTGAAGCATCGGAATCTATAACTAGTGTCACAGGAATGGTTCAAAACATAGTCAGTAGGAAGAGTCAGATATCTTGTACTTAAGTCGGCATTGTGCCTTTTGTATTTAATTCCGATGCAATTTCTGTGTTTCATCGTTAATAAGAAGGTCAGAGGGATACAGTAAACCTGAAGTGAAGCATCAGAATCTATGACTAGTGTCACAGGAATGGTTCAAAACATAGACAGTAAGAAAAGTCAGTCTTCTTGTACTTAAGTCGGCTTTGTGCCTTTTGTATTTAATTCCGATGCAATTTCTGTGTTTCATCGTCAATACGAAGGTCAGAGGGATACAGTAAACCTGAAGTGAAGCATCGGAATCTATAACTAGTGTCACAGGAATCGTTCAAAACATAGACAGTAAGTAGGGTCAGTCTTCTTGTACTTAAGTCGGCATTGTGCTTTTTGTATTTAATTCCGATGGAATATCTGTGTTTCTTCGTCATTAAGAAGGTCAGAGGGATACAGTAAACCTGAAATGAAGCTTCGGAATCTATAACTAATGTCACAGAAATGGTTCAAAACATAGTTAGTAAGAAGAGCCAGTCTTCTTCTACTTCAGTCGGCATTGTGCCTTTTGTATTTAATTCCGATGCAATTTACGTGTTTCATCGTCAATAAGAATGTCAGAGGGATACAGTGAACCTGAAGTGAAGCATCGGAATCTATAACTAGTGTCACAGGAATGGTTTAAACATAGACAGTAAGAAGAGTCAGTTTTCTTGTACTTAAGTCGGCATTGGGATTTTTGAATATAATTACGGTGCAATTTCTGTGTCTCTTCGTCAATAAGAAGGTCTGAGGGATACAGTAAACCTGAAGGGAAGCATCCGAAACTATAACTAGTGTCACAGAAATGGTTCAAAACATAGACAGTAAGAAGCGCCAGTCTTCTTTAACTTGGGTCGGAATTGTGCCTTTTGTACTTAATTCGGATGCAACTTCTGTGTTTCATCATCAATAAGAGCGTCAGAGGGATACAGTAAACCTAAAGTGAAGCATCGGAATCTATAACTAGTGTCACAGGAATGGTTCAAAACATAGACAGTAGGAAGAGTCAGTCTTCTTGTACTTAATTCGGCATTGCGTCTTTTGTATCTAATTAAGATTTAATTTCTGTGTTTCATCGTCAATAATAAGGTGAGAGGGATACAGTAAACCTGATGTGAAGCATCGGAATCTATAACTAGTGTCACAGGAATGGTTCAAAACATTCACAGTAAGAAGAGTCAGTCTTCTTGTACTTATGTCGCCATTTTGCCTTTTGTAAATAATTCCGATGCAATTTCTGTGTTTCATCGTCAATAAGAAGCTCAGAGGGATACGGTAAATCTGAAGTGAAGCATCGGAATCTATAACTAGTGTCACAGGAATGGTTCAAAACATAGACAATAAGAAGGGGCATTCTCTTGTTCTTAAGTCGGCATTGTGCCTTTTGTATTTAATTCCGATGCAATTTACGTGTTTCATCGTCAATAAGAAGGTCAGAGGGATACGGTAAACCAGAAGTGAAGCATCGGAATCTATAACTAGTGTCACAGGAATGGTTCAAACATAGACAGTAGGAAGAGTCAGTCTTTTTGTACTTAAGTCGGCATTGTGCCTTTGGTATTTAATTCCGATGAATTTTCTGTGTTTGATCGTCAATAAGAAGGTCGGAGGGAAACAGTATACATGATGTGAAGCATGGGAATCTATTACTAGTGTCACAGGAATGGTTCAAACCAATGACAGTAAGAAGAGTCAGTGTTCTTGTACTTAAGTCGGCATTGTGCCTTTTGTATTTAATTAACATGCAATTTCTGTGTTTCATCGTCAATAAGAAGGTGAAAGGGATACAGTAAACCTGAAGTGAAGCATCGGAATCTATAACTAGTGTCACAGGAATGGTTCAAAACATAGACAGTAAGAAGAGTCAGTCTTCTTGTACTTAAGTCGACATTGTGCCTTTTGTATATATTTCCGATGCAATTTCTGTGTTTCATCGTCAATAAGAAGCTCACAAGGATACAGTAACCCTGAAGTGAAGCATCGGAATCTATAACTAGTGTCACAGGCATGGTTCAAAACATAGACAGAAAGTAGAGTCAGTCTTTTTGTACTTAAGTCGGCATTGTGAAATTTTTTTTTAATTCCGGTGCAATTTCTGTGTTTCATCGTCAATACGAAGGTCAGAGGGATACAGTAAACCTGAAGTGAAGCATCGGAATCTATAACTAGAGTCACAGGAATGGTACCAAACTTAGACCGTAAGAAGGATCTGTCTTCTTGAATTAAGTCGGCATTGTGCCTTTTGTATTTAATTCCGATGCAATTTCTGTATTTCTTCGTCAATAAGAAGGTCAGAGGGATACAGTATACCTGAAGTGAAGCTTCGGAATCTATAACTAGTGTCACAGAAATGGTTCAAAACATAGACAGTAAGAAGAGGCATTCTTCTTGTACTTAAGTCGGCATTGTGCCTTTTGTATTTAATTCCGATGCAATTTACGTGTTTCATCGTCAATAAGAAGGTCAGAGGGATACAGTAAACCTGAAGTGAAGCATCGGAATCTATAACTAGTGTCACAGGAATGGTTCAAAACATAGACAGTAAGAAGAGTCAGTCTTTTTGTACTTAAGTCGGCATTGTGCCTTTTGTATTTAATTCCGATGCAATTTCTGTGTTTCATCGTCAATACGAAAGTCAGAGGGATACAGTAAACCTGAAGTGAAGCATCGGAATCTATAATTAGTGTCACAGGAAAGGTTCAAAAAATAGAGAGTAAGAAGGGTCAGTCTTCTTGTACTTAAGTCGGCATTGTGCCTTTTGTATTTAATTCCGATGCAATTTACGTGTTTCATCGTCAATAAGAAGGTCAGAGGAATACAGTAAACGTGAAGTGAAGCATCGGAATCTATAACTAGTGTCTAAGGAATGGTTCAAAACATAGACAGTAAGAAGAGTCAGTTTTCTTGTACATAAGTTGGCATTGTGCCTTTTGTAATTAATTCCGATGCAATTTCTGTTTTTCATCCTCAATAAGAAGGTCACAGGGAGACAGTAAACCTGAACTGAAGTATCGGAATCTATAACTAGTGTCACAAGAATGGTTCAAATCATAGACAGTAACAAGAGTCAGTTTTCTTGTACTTAGGTCGGCATTGGGCCTTTTGAATATAATTACGATGCAATTTCTGTGCTTCTTCGTCAATAAGAAGGTCTGAGGGAAGCAGTAAACCTGAAGGGAAGCATCGGAATCCATAACTAGTGTCACAGAAATGGTTCAAAACATAGACAGTAATAAGAGCCAGCCTTCTTGTACTTGTGTCGGCATTGTGCCTTTTCTATTTAATTCGGATGCAACTTCTGTGTTTCATCGTCAATAAGAGCGTCAGAGGGATACAGTAAACCTGAAGTGAAGCATCAGAATCTATGACTAGTGTCACAGGAATGGTTCAAAACATAGACAGTAAGAAAAGTCAGTCTTCTTGTACTTAAGTCGGCTTTGTGCCTTTTGTATTTAATTCCGATGCAATTTCTGTGTTTCATCGTCAATACGAAGGTCAGAGGGATACAGTAAACCTGAAGTGAAGCATCGGAATCTATAACTAGTGTCACAGGAATCGTTCAAAACATAGACAGTAGGAAGAGTCAGTCTTCTTGTACTTAAGTCGGCATTGTGCTTTTTGTATTTAATTCCGATGCAATATCTGTGTTTCTTCGTCATTAAGAAGGTCAGAGGGATACAGTAAACCTGAAATGAAGCATCGGAATCTATAACTAGTGTCACAGGAATGGTTTAAACATAGACAGTAAGAAGAGTCAGTTTTCTTGTACTTAAGTCGGCATTGGGACTTTTGAATATAATTACGGTGCAATTTCTGTGTCTCTTCGTCAATAAGAAGGTCTGAGGGATACAGTAAACCTGAAGGGAAGCATCCGAAACTATAACTAGTGTCACAGAAATGGTTCAAAACATAGACAGTAAGAAGCGCCAGTCTTCTTTAACTTGGGTCGGAATTGTGCCTTTTGTACTTAATTCGGATGCAACTTCTGTGTTTCATCATCAATAAGAGCGTCAGAGGGATACAGTAAACCTAAAGTGAAGCATCGGAATCTATAACTAGTGTCACAGGAATGGTTCAAAACATAGACAGTAGGAAGAGTCAGTCTTCTTGTACTTAATTCGGCATTGTGCCTTTTGTATCTAATTAAGATTTAATTTCTGTGTTTCATCGTCAATAATAAGGTCAGAGGGATACAGTAAACCTGATGTGAAGCATCGGAATCTATAACTAGTGTCACAGGAATGGTTCAAAACATTGACAGTAAGAAGAGTCAGTCTTCTTGTACTTATGTCGCCATTGTGCCTTTTGTAAATAATTCCGATGCAATTTCTGTGTTTCATCGTCAATAAGAAGCTCAGAGGGATACGGTAAATCTGAAGTGAAGCATCGGAATCTATAACTAGTGTCACAGGAATGGTTCAAAACATAGACAATAAGAAGGGGCATTCTCTTGTTCTTAAGTCGGCATTGTGCCTTTTGTATTTAATTCGGATCCAACTTCTGTGTTTCATCGTCAATAAGAGCGTCAGAGGGATACAGTAAACCTGAAATGAAGCATCGGAATCTATAACTAGTGTCACAGGAATGGTTCAAAGCATAGTCAGTAAGAAGAGTCAATCTTCTTGTACTTAAGTCGGCATTGTGCCTTTAGTATTTAATTAAGATGCAATATCTGTGTTTCATCGTCAATAGGAAGGTGAAAGGGATACAGTAAACCTGAAGTGAAGCTTCGGAATCTATAACTAGTGACACAGGAATGGTTCAGAACATAGACAGTAGGAAGAGTCAGTTTTCTTGTGCTTAAGTCGGCATTGTGCCTTTTGTATATAATTCCGATGCAATTTCTGTGTTTCATCGTCAATAAGAAGCTCAGAGGGATACAGTAAACCTGAAGTGAAGCATCGGAATCTTTAACTAGTGTCACAGGAATGGTTCAAACATAGACAGTAAGAAGAGTCAGTCTTTTTGTACTTAAGTCGGCATTGTGCCTTTTGTATTTAATTCCGATGAATTTTCTGTGCTTGATCGTCAATAAGAAGGTCAGAGGGAAACAGTATACATGATGTGAAGCATGGGAATCTATTACTAGTGTCACAGGAATGGTTCAAACCAATGACTGTAAGAAGAGTCAGTGTTCTTGTACTTAAGTCGGCATTGTGCCTTTTGTATTTAATTAACATGCAATTTCTGTGTTTCATCGTTAATAAGAAGGTCAGAGGGATACAGTAAACCTGAAGTGAAGCATCGGAATCTATGACTAGTGTCACAGGAATGGTTCAAAACATAGACAGTAAGAAGTGTCAGTCTTTTTGTACTGAAGTCGGCATTGTGCCTTTTGTATTTAATTCCGATGAATTTTCTGTGTTAGATCGTCAATAAGAAGGTACGAGGGATACAGCAAACCTGAAGGTCCGAGGGATACAGCAAACCTGAAGTGAAGCATCGGAATCTATAACTAGTGTCACAGGAATGGTTCAAAACATAGTCAGTAGGAAGAGTCAGATATCTTGTACTTAAGTCGGCATTGTGCCTTTTGTATTTAATTCCGATGCAATTTCTGTGTTTCATCGTTAATAAGAAGGTCAGAGGGATACAGTAAACCTGAAGTGAAGCATCAGAATCTATGACTAGTGTCACAGGAATGGTTCAAAACATAGACAGTAAGAAAAGTCAGTCTTCTTGTACTTAAGTCGGCTTTGTGCCTTTTGTATTTAATTCCGATGCAATTTCTGTGTTTCATCGTCAATACGAAGGTCAGAGGTATACAGTAAACCTGAAGTGAAGCATCGGAATCTATAACTAGAGTCACAGGAATGGTACCAAACTTAGACCGTAAGAAGGATCTGTCTTCTTGAATTAAGTCGGCATTGTGCCTTTTGTATTTAATTCCGATGCAATTTCAGTATTTCTTCGTCAATAAGAAGGTCAGAGGGATACAGTATACCTGAAGTGAAGCATCGGAATCTATAACTAGTGTCACAGAAATGGTTCAAAACATAGACAGTAAGAAGAGGCATTCTTCTTGTACTTAAGTCGGCATTGTGCCTTTTGTATTTAATTCCGATGCAATTTACGTGTTTCTTCGTCAATAAGAAGGTCAGAGGGATACAGTAAACCTGAAGTGAAGCATCGGAATCTATAACTAGTGTCACAGGAATGGTTCAAAACATAGACAGTAAGAAGAGTCAGTCTTTTTGTACTTAAGTCGGCATTGTGCCTTTTGTATTTAATTCCGATGCAATTTCTGTGTTTCATCGTCAATACGAAAGTCAGAGGGATACAGTAAACCTGAAGTGAAGCATCGGAATCTATAATTAGTGTCACAGGAAAGGTTCAAAAAATAGATAGTAAGAAGGGTCAGTCTTCTTGTACTTAAGTCGGCATTGTGCCTTTTGTATTTAATTCCGATGCAATTTACGTGTTTCATCGTCAATAAGAAGGTCAGAGGAATACAGTAAACGTGAAGTGAAGCATCGGAATCTATAACTAGTGTCTAAGGAATGGTTCAAAACATAGACAGTAAGAAGAGTCAGTTTTCTTGTACATAAGTTGGCATTGTGCCTTTTGTAATTAATTCCGATGCAATTTCTGTTTTTCATCCTCAATAAGAAGGTCACAGGGAGACAGTAAACCTGAACTGAAGTATCGGAATCTATAACTAGTGTCACAAGAATGGTTCAAATCATAGACAGTAACAAGAGTCAGTTTTCTTGTACTTAGGTCGGCATTGGGCCTTTTGAATATAATTACGATGCAATTTCTGTGCTTCTTCGTCAATAAGAAGGTCTGAGGGAAGCAGTAAACCTGAAGGGAAGCATCGGAATCCATAACTAGTGTCACAGAAATGGTTCAAAAAATAGACAGTAATAAGAGCCAGCCTTCTTGTACTTGTGTCGGCATTGTGCCTTTTCTATTTAATTCGGATGCAACTTCTGTGTTTCATCGTCAATAAGAGCGTCAGAGGGATACAGTAAACCTGAAGTGAAGCATCAGAATCTATGACTAGTGTCACAGGAATGGTTCAAAACATAGACAGTAAGAAAAGTCAGTCTTCTTGTACTTAAGTCGGCTTTGTGCCTTTTGTATTTAATTCCGATGCAATTTCTGTGTTTCATCGTCAATACGAAGGTCAGAGGGATACAGTAAACCTGAAGTGAAGCATCGGAATCTATAACTAGTGTCACAGGAATCGTTCAAAACATAGACAGTAAGTAGGGTCAGTCTTCTTGTACTTAAGTCGGCATTGTGCTTTTTGTATTTAATTCCGATGCAATATCTGTGTTTCTTCGTCATTAAGAAGGTCAGAGGGATACAGTAAACCTGAAATGAAGCACCGGAATCTATAACTAGTGTCACAGGAATGGTTTAAACATAGACAGTAAGAAGAGTCAGTTTTCTTGTACTTAAGTCGGCATTGGGACTTTTGAATATAATTACGGTGCAATTTCTGTGTCTCTTCGTCAATAAGAAGGTCTGAGGGATACAGTAAACCTGAAGGGAAGCATCCGAAACTATAACTAGTGTCACAGAAATGGTTCAAAACATAGACAGTAAGAAGCGCCAGTCTTCTTTAACTTGGGTCGGAATTGTGCCTTTTGTACTTAATTCGGATGCAACTTCTGTGTTTCATCATCAATAAGAGCGTCAGAGGGATACAGTAAACCTAAAGTGAAGCATCGGAATCTATAACTAGTGTCACAGGAATGGTTCAAAACATAGACAGTAGGAAGAGTCAGTCTTCTTGTACTTAATTCGGCATTGTGCCTTTTGTATCTAATTAAGATTTAATTTCTGTGTTTCATCGTCAATAATAAGGTCAGAGGGATACAGTAAACCTGATGTGAAGCATCGGAATCTATAACTAGTGTCACAGGAATGGTTCAAAACATTGACAGTAAGAAGAGTCAGTCTTCTTGTACTTATGTCGCCATTGTGCCTTTTGTAAATAATTCCGATGCAATTTCTGTGTTTCATCGTCAATAAGAAGCTCAGAGGGATACGGTAAATCTGAAGTGAAGCATCGGAATCTATAACTAGTGTCACAGGAATGGTTCAAAACATAGACAATAAGAAGGGGCATTCTCTTGTTCTTAAGTCGGCATTGTGCCTTTTGTATTTAATTCGGATCCAACTTCTGTGTTTCATCGTCAATAAGAGCGTCAGAGGGATACAGTAAACCAGAAGTGAAGCATCGGAATCTATTACTAGTGTCACAGGAATGGTTCAAAACATAGACAGTTGGAAGAGTCAGTCTTCTTGTACTTAATTCGGCATTGTGCCTTTGGATTTAATTCCGGTGCAATTTCTGTGTTTCATCGTCAATAAGAAGGTCAGAGGGATACAGTAAACCTGAAGTGAAGCATCGGAATCTATAACTAGTGTCACAGGAACGGTTCAAACATAGACAGTAAGAAGAGTCAGTCTTTTTGTACTTAAGTCGGCATTGTGCCTTTTGTATTTTATTCCGATGCAATTTCTGTGTTTCATCGTCAATACGAAAGTCAGAGGGATACAGTAAACCTGAAGTGAAGCACCGGAATCTATAACTAGTGTCACAGGAATGGTTCAAAACATAGACAGTAAGAAGGGTCGGTCTTCTTGTACTTAAGTCAGCATTGTGCCTCTTGTATTTAATTCCGATGCAATATCTGTGTTTCTTCGTCATTAAGAATGTCAGAGGGATGCAGTAAAACGGAAGTCAAGCATCGGAATCTATAACTAGTGTCACAGAAATTGTTCACAACATAGTAAGAAGAGCCAGTCTTCTGGTACTTGAGTCGGCATTGTGCCTTTTGTATTTAATTTGGATGCAACTTCTGTGTTTCATCGTCAATAAGAAGGTCAGTGGGATACGGTAAACCTGAAGTGAAGCGTCGGAATCTATAACTAGTGTCACAGGAATTTTTCAAAGCATAGACAGTAAGAAGACCCTTTCTTCTTATACTTAAGTCGGCATTGTGCTTTTTGTATTTAATTCCGATGCAATTTACGTGTTTCTTCGTCAATAAGAAGGTCAGAGGGATACAGTAAACCTGAAGTGAAGCATCGGAATCTACAACTAGTGTCACAGGAATGGTTCAAAGCATAGTCAGTAAGAAGAGTCAATCTTCTTGTACTTAAGTCGGCATTGTGCCTTTAGTATTTAATTAAGATGCAATATCTGTGTTTCATCGTCAATAGGAAGGTGAAAGGGATACAGTAAACCTGAAGTGAAGCTTCGGAATCTATAACTAGTGACACAGGAATGGTTCAGAACATAGACAGTAGGAAGAGTCAGTTTTCTTGTGCTTAAGTCGGCATTGTGCCTTTTGTATATAATTCCGATGCAATTTCTGTGTTTCATCGTCAATAAGAAGCTCAGAGGGATACAGTAAACCTGAAGTGAAGCATCGGAATCTTTAACTAGTGTCACAGGAATGGTTCAAACATAGACAGTAAGAAGAGTCAGTCTTTTTGTACTTAAGTCGGCATTGTGCCTTTTGTATTTAATTCCGATGAATTTTCTGTGTTAGATCGTCAATAAGAAGGTACGAGGGATACAGCAAACCTGAAGGTCCGAGGGATACAGCAAACCTGAAGTGAAGCATCGGAATCTATAACTAGTGTCACAGGAATGGTTCAAAACATAGTCAGTAGGAAGAGTCAGATATCTTGTACTTAAGTCGGCATTGTGCCTTTTGTAT
Organism: Schistocerca piceifrons; assembly: GCF_021461385.2. Taxonomy (NCBI): domain Eukaryota; kingdom Metazoa; phylum Arthropoda; class Insecta; order Orthoptera; family Acrididae; genus Schistocerca; species Schistocerca piceifrons. Next base: position 76,519 of record NW_025728352.1, on the reverse strand, counting down.
TTAATTCCGATGCAATTTCTGTGTTTCATCGTTAATAAGAAGGTCAGAGGGATACAGTAAACCTGAAGTGAAGCATCAGAATCTATGACTAGTGTCACAGGAATGGTTCAAAACATAGACAGTAAGAAAAGTCAGTCTTCTTGTACTTAAGTCGGCTTTGTGCCTTTTGTATTTAATTCCGATGCAATTTCTGTGTTTCATCGTCAATACGAAGGTCAGAGGGATACAGTAAACCTGAAGTGAAGCATCGGAATCTATAACTAGTGTCACAGGAATCGTTCAAAACATAGACAGTAAGTAGGGTCAGTCTTCTTGTACTTAAGTCGGCATTGTGCTTTTTGTATTTAATTCCGATGGAATATCTGTGTTTCTTCGTCATTAAGAAGGTCAGAGGGATACAGTAAACCTGAAATGAAGCTTCGGAATCTATAACTAATGTCACAGAAATGGTTCAAAACATAGTTAGTAAGAAGAGCCAGTCTTCTTCTACTTCAGTCGGCATTGTGCCTTTTGTATTTAATTCCGATGCAATTTACGTGTTTCATCGTCAATAAGAATGTCAGAGGGATACAGTGAACCTGAAGTGAAGCATCGGAATCTATAACTAGTGTCACAGGAATGGTTTAAACATAGACAGTAAGAAGAGTCAGTTTTCTTGTACTTAAGTCGGCATTGGGATTTTTGAATATAATTACGGTGCAATTTCTGTGTCTCTTCGTCAATAAGAAGGTCTGAGGGATACAGTAAACCTGAAGGGAAGCATCCGAAACTATAACTAGTGTCACAGAAATGGTTCAAAACATAGACAGTAAGAAGCGCCAGTCTTCTTTAACTTGGGTCGGAATTGTGCCTTTTGTACTTAATTCGGATGCAACTTCTGTGTTTCATCATCAATAAGAGCGTCAGAGGGATACAGTAAACCTAAAGTGAAGCATCGGAATCTATAACTAGTGTCACAGGAATGGTTCAAAACATAGACAGTAGGAAGAGTCAGTCTTCTTGTACTTAATTCGGCATTGCGCCTTTTGTATCTAATTAAGATTTAATTTCTGTGTTTCATCGTCAATAATAAGGTCAGAGGGATCAGTAAACCTGATGTGAAGCATCGGAATCTATAACTAGTGTCACAGGAATGGTTCAAAACATTCACAGTAAGAAGAGTCAGTCTTCTTGTACTTATGTCGCCATTTTGCCTTTTGTAAATAATTCCGATGCAATTTCTGTGTTTCATCGTCAATAAGAAGCTCAGAGGGATACGGTAAATCTGAAGTGAAGCATCGGAATCTATAACTAGTGTCACAGGAATGGTTCAAAACATAGACAATAAGAAGGGGCATTCTCTTGTTCTTAAGTCGGCATTGTGCCTTTTGTATTTAATTCCGATGCAATTTACGTGTTTCATCGTCAATAAGAAGGTCAGAGGGATACGGTAAACCTGAAGTGAAGCATCGGAATCTATAACTAGTGTCACAGGAATGGTTCAAACATAGACAGTAGGAAGAGTCAGTCTTTTTGTACTTAAGTCGGCATTGTGCCTTTGGTATTTAATTCCGATGAATTTTCTGTGTTTGATCGTCAATAAGAAGGTCGGAGGGAAACAGTATACATGATGTGAAGTATGGGAATCTATTACTAGTGTCACAGGAATGGTTCAAACCAATGACAGTAAGAAGAGTCAGTGTTCTTGTACTTAAGTCGGCATTGTGCCTTTTGTATTTAATTAACATGCAATTTCTGTGTTTCATCGTCAATAAGAAGGTGAAAGGGATACAGTAAACCTGAAGTGAAGCATCGGAATCTATAACTAGTGTCACAGGAATGGTTCAAAACATAGACAGTAAGAAGAGTCAGTCTTCTTGTACTTAAGTCGACATTGTGCCTTATGTATATATTTCCGATGCAATTTCTGTGTTTCATCGTCAATAAGAAGCTCACAAGGATACAGTAACCCTGAAGTGAAGCATCGGAATCTATAACTAGTGTCACAGGCATGGTTCAAAACATAGACAGTAAGTAGAGTCAGTCTTTTTGTACTTAAGTCGGCATTGTGAAATTTTTTTTTAATTCCGGTGCAATTTCTGTGTTTCATCGTCAATACGAAGGTCAGAGGGATACAGTAAACCTGAAGTGAAGCATCGGAATCTATAACTAGAGTCACAGGAATGGTACCAAACTTAGACCGTAAGAAGGATCTGTCTTCTTGAATTAAGTCGGCATTGTGCCTTTTGTATTTAATTCCGATGCAATTTCAGTATTTCTTCGTCAATAAGAAGGTCAGAGGGATACAGTATACCTGAAGTGAAGCATCGGAATCTATAACTAGTGTCACAGAAATGGTTCAAAACATAGACAGTAAGAAGAGGCATTCTTCTTGTACTTAAGTCGGCATTGTGCCTTTTGTATTTAATTCCGATGCAATTTACGTGTTTCATCGTCAATAAGAAGGTCAGAGGGATACAGTAAACCTGAAGTGAAGCATCGGAATCTATAACTAGTGTCACAGGAATGGTTCAAAACATAGACAGTAAGAAGAGTCAGTCTTTTTGTACTTAAGTCGGCATTGTGCCTTTTGTATTTAATTCCGATGCAATTTCTGTGTTTCATCGTCAATACGAAAGTCAGAGGGATACAGTAAACCTGAAGTGAAGCATCGGAATCTATAATTAGTGTCACAGGAAAGGTTCAAAAAATAGAGAGTAAGAAGGGTCAGTCTTCTTGTACTTAAGTCGGCATTGTGCCTTTTGTATTTAATTCCGATGCAATTTACGTGTTTCATCGTCAATAAGAAGGTCAGAGGAATACAGTAAACGTGAAGTGAAGCATCGGAATCTATAACTAGTGTCTAAGGAATGGTTCAAAACATAGACAGTAAGAAGAGTCAGTTTTCTTGTACATAAGTTGGCATTGTGCCTTTTGTAATTAATTCCGATGCAATTTCTGTTTTTCATCCTCAATAAGAAGGTCACAGGGAGACAGTAAACCTGAACTGAAGTATCGGAATCTATAACTAGTGTCACAAGAATGGTTCAAATCATAGACAGTAACAAGAGTCAGTTTTCTTGTACTTAGGTCGGCATTGGGCCTTTTGAATATAATTACGATGCAATTTCTGTGCTTCTTCGTCAATAAGAAGGTCTGAGGGAAGCAGTAAACCTGAAGGGAAGCATCGGAATCCATAACTAGTGTCACAGAAATGGTTCAAAAAATAGACAGTAATAAGAGCCAGCCTTCTTGTACTTGTGTCGGCATTGTGCCTTTTCTATTTAATTCGGATGCAACTTCTGTGTTTCATCGTCAATAAGAGCGTCAGAGGGATACAGTAAACCTGAAGTGAAGCATCAGAATCTATGACTAGTGTCACAGGAATGGTTCAAAACATAGACAGTAAGAAAAGTCAGTCTTCTTGTACTTAAGTCGGCTTTGTGCCTTTTGTATTTAATTCCGATGCAATTTCTGTGTTTCATCGTCAATACGAAGGTCAGAGGGATACAGTAAACCTGAAGTGAAGCATCGGAATCTATAACTAGTGTCACAGGAATCGTTCAAAACATAGACAGTAAGTAGGGTCAGTCTTCTTGTACTTAAGTCGGCATTGTGCTTTTTGTATTTAATTCCGATGCAATATCTGTGTTTCTTCGTCATTAAGAAGGTCAGAGGGATACAGTAAACCTGAAATGAAGCATCGGAATCTATAACTAGTGTCACAGGAATGGTTTAAACATAGACAGTAAGAAGAGTCAGTTTTCTTGTACTTAAGTCTGCATTGGGACTTTTGAATATAATTACGGTGCAATTTCTGTGTCTCTTCGTCAATAAGAAGGTCTGAGGGATACAGTAAACCTGAAGGGAAGCATCCGAAACTATAACTAGTGTCACAGAAATGGTTCAAAACATAGACAGTAAGAAGCGCCAGTCTTCTTTAACTTGGGTCGGAATTGTGCCTTTTGTACTTAATTCGGATGCAACTTCTGTGTTTCATCATCAATAAGAGCGTCAGAGGGATACAGTAAACCTAAAGTGAAGCATCGGAATCTATAACTAGTGTCACAGGAATGGTTCAAAACATAGACAGTAGGAAGAGTCAGTCTTCTTGTACTTAATTCGGCATTGTGCCTTTTGTATCTAATTAAGATTTAATTTCTGTGTTTCATCGTCAATAATAAGGTCAGAGGGATACAGTAAACCTGATGTGAAGCATCGGAATCTATAACTAGTGTCACAGGAATGCTTCAAAACATTGACAGTAAGAAGAGTCAGTCTTCTTGTACTTATGTCGCCATTGTGCCTTTTGTAAATAATTCCGATGCAATTTCTGTGTTTCATCGTCAATAAGAAGCTCAGAGGGATACGGTAAATCTGAAGTGAAGCATCGGAATCTATAACTAGTGTCACAGGAATGGTTCAAAACATAGACAATAAGAAGGGGCATTCTCTTGTTCTTAAGTCGGCATTGTGCCTTTTGTATTTAATTCGGATCCAACTTCTGTGTTTCATCGTCAATAAGAGCGTCAGAGGGATACAGTAAACCAGAAGTGAAGCATCGGAATCTATTACTAGTGTCACAGGAATGGTTCAAAACATAGACAGTTGGAAGAGTCAGTCTTCTTGTACTTAATTCGGCATTGTGCCTTTGGATTTAATTCCGGTGCAATTTCTGTGTTTCATCGCCAATAAGAAGGTCAGAGGGATACAGTAAACCTGAAGTGAAGCATCGGAATCTATAACTAGTGTCACAGGAACGGTTCAAACATAGACAGTAAGAAGAGTCAGTCTTTTTGTACTTAAGTCGGCATTGTGCCTTTTGTATTTTATTCCGATGCAATTTCTGTGTTTCATCGTCAATACGAAAGTCAGAGGGATACAGTAAACCTGAAGTGAAGCACCGGAATCTATAACTAGTGTCACAGGAATGGTTCAAAACATAGACAGTAAGAAGGGTCGGTCTTCTTCTACTTAAGTCAGCATTGTGCCTCTTGTATTTAATTCCGATGCAATATCTGTGTTTCTTCGTCATTAAGAAGGTCAGAGGGATGCAGTAAAACGGAAGTCAAGCATCGGAATCTATAACTAGTGTCACAGAAATTGTTCACAACATAGTAAGAAGAGCCAGTCTTCTGGTACTTGAGTCGGCATTGTGCCTTTTGTATTTAATTTGGATGCAACTTCTGTGTTTCATCGTCAATAAGAAGGTCAGTGGGATACGGTAAACCTGAAGTGAAGCATCGGAATCTTTAACTAGTGTCACAGGAAATTTTCAAAGCATAGACAGTAAGAAGACCCTTTCTTCTTATACTTAAGTCGGCATTGTGCTTTTTGTATTTAATTCCGATGCAATTTACGTGTTTCTTCGTCAATAAGAAGGTCAGAGGGATACAGTAAACCTGAAGTGAAGCATCGGAATCTACAACTAGTGTCACAGGAATGGTTCAAAGCATAGTCAGTAAGAAGAGTCAATCTTCTAGTACTTAAGTCGGCATTGTGCCTTTAGTATTTAATTAAGATGCAATATCTGTGTTTCATCGTCAATAGGAAGGTGAAAGGGATACAGTAAACCTGAAGTGAAGCTTCGGAATCTATAACTAGTGACACAGGAATGGTTCAGAACATAGACAGTAGGAAGAGTCTGTTTTCTTGTGCTTAAGTCGGCATTGTGCCTTTTGTATATAATTCCGATGCAATTTCTGTGTTTCATCGTCAATAAGAAGCTCAGAGGGATACAGTAAACCTGAAGTGAAGCATCGGAATCTTTAACTAGTGTCACAGGAATGGTTCAAACATAGACAGTAAGAAAAGTCAGTCTTTTTGTACTTAAGTCGGCATTGTGCCTTTTGTATTTAATTCCGATGAATTTTCTGTGCTTGATCGTCAATAAGAAGGTCAGAGGGAAACAGTATACATGATGTGAAGCATGGGAATCTATTACTAGTGTCACAGGAATGGTTCAAACCAATGACTGTAAGAAGAGTCAGTGTTCTTGTACTTAAGTCGGCATTGTGCCTTTTGTATTTAATTAACATGCAATTTCTGTGTTTCATCGTCAATAAGAAGGTGAAAGGGATACAGTAAACCTGAAGTGAAGCATCGGAATCTATAACTAGTGCCACAGGAATGGTTCAAAACATAGACAGTAAGAAGAGTCAGTCTTCTTGTACTTAAGTCGACATTGTGCCTTTTGTATATATTTCCGATGCAATTTCTGTGTTTTATCGTCAATAAGAAGCTCACAAGGATACAGTAACCCTGAAGTGAAGCATCGGAATCTATAACTAGTGTCACAGGCATGGTTCAAAACATAGACAGTAAGTAGAGTCAGTCTTTTTGTACTTTAGTCGGCATTGTGAATTTTTTTTTAATTCCGGTGCAATTTCTGTGTTTCATCGTCAATAAGAGGTTGAGAGGGATACAGTAAATCTGAAGTGAAGCATCGGAATCTATAACTAGTGTCACAGGAATGGTTCAAAACATAGACAGTAAGAAGAGGCATTCTTCTTGTACTTAAGTCGGCATTGTGCCTTTTGTATTTAATTCCGATGCAATTTACGTGTTTCATCGTCAATAAGAAGGTCAGAGGGATACAGTAAACCTGAAGTGAAGCATCGGAATCTATAACTAGTGTCACAGGAATGGTTCAAAACATAGACAGTAAGAAGAGTCAGTCTTTTTGTACTTAAGTCGGCATTGTGCCTTTTGTATTTAATTAACATGCAATTTCTGTGTTTCATCGTCAATAAGAAGGTGAAAGGGATACAGAAAACCTGGAGAGAAGCATCGGAATCTACAACTAGTGTCACAGGAATGGTTCAAAACATAGACAGTAAGAAGAGTCAGTCTTCTTGTACTTAAGTCGACATTGTGCCTTTTGTATTTAATTCGGATGCAACTTCTGTGTTTCATCGTCAATAAGAGCGTCAGAGGGATACAGTAAACCTGAAGTGAAGCATCGGAATCTATTACTAGTGTCACAGGAATGGTTCAAAACATAGACAGTTGGAAGGGTCAGTCTTCTTGTACTTAATTCGGCATTGTGCCTTTTGTATTTTATTAAGATTTAATTTCTGTGTTTCATCGTCAATAATAAGGTCAGAGGCGTACAGTAAACCCGATGTGAAGCATCGGAATCTATAACTAGTGTCACAGGAATGGTTCAAACCATAGTCAGTAAGAAGAGTCAGATTTCTTGTACTTAAGTCGGCATTGTGCATTTTGTATTTAATTCCGGTGCAATTTCTGTGTTTCATCGTCAATAAGAAGGTCAGAGGGAGACAGTAAACCTGAAGTGAAGCATCGGAATCTATAACTAGTGTCACAGGAACGGTTCAAACATAGACAGTAAGAAGAGTCAGTCTTTTTGTACTTAAGTCGGCATTGTGCCTTTTGTATTTTATTCCGATCCAATTTCTGTGTTTCATCGTCAATACGAAAGTCAGACGGATACAGTAAACCTGAAGTGAAGCACCGGAATCTATAACTAGTGTCACAGGAATGGTTCAAAACATAGCCAGTAAGAAGGGTCGGTCTTCTTGTACTTAAGTCAGCATTGTGCCTTTTGTATTTAATTCCGATGCAATATCTGTGTTTCTTCGTCATTAAGAAGGTCAGAGGGATACAGTAAAACTGAAGTCAAGCATCGGAATCTATAACTAGTGTCACAGAAATTGTTCACGACATAGTAAGAAGAGCCAGTGTTCTGGTACTTGAGTCGGCATTGTGCCTTTTGTATTTAATTAGGATGCAACTTCTGTGTTTCATCGTCAATAAGAAGGTCAGTGGGATACGGTAAACCTGAAGTGAAGCATCGGAATCTATAACTAGTGTCACAGGAATTTTTCAAAACATAGACAGTAAGAAGACCCTTTCTTCTTATACTTAAGTCGGCATTTTGCTTTTTGTATTTAATTCCGATGCAATTTACGTGTTTCATCGTCAATAAGAAGGTCAGAGGGATACAGTAAACCTGGAGCGAAGCATCGGAATCTACAACTAGTGTCACAGGAATGGTTCAAAGCATAGTCAGTAAGAAGAGTCAATCTTCTTGTACTTAAGTCGGTATTGTGCCTTTTGTATTTAATTAAGATGCAATATCTGTGTTTCATCGTCAATAGGAAGGTGAAAGGGATACAGTAAACCTGAAGTGAAGCTTCGGAATCTATAACTAGTGACACAGGAATGGTTCAAAACATAGACAGTAGGAAGAGTCAGTTTTCTTTAGCTTAAGTCGGCATTGTGCCTTTTGTATATAATTCCGATGCAATTTCTGTGTTTCATCGTCAATAAGAAGCTCAGAGGGATACAGTAAACCTGAAGTGAAGCATCGGAATCTATAACTAGTGTTACAGAAATGGTTCAAAACATAGACAGTAAGAAAAAACAGTCTTCTTGCACTTGAGTCGGCATTGTGCCTTTTGTATTTAATTCCGATGCAATTTCTGTGTTTCATCGTCAATAAGAAGGTCAGAGGGATACAGTAAACCCTTAAGTGAAGCATCGGAATCTATAACTAGTGTCACAGGAATGGTTCAAATCATAGACAGTAAGAAGAGTCAGTTTTCTTGTACTTAATTCGGCATTGGGCCTTTTGAATATTATTACGATGCAATTTCTGTGTTTCTTCGTCAATAAGAAGGTCTGAGGGATACAGTAAACCTGAAGGGAAGCATCGGAATCTATAACTAGTGTCACAGAAATGGTTCAAAACATAGACAGTAAGGAGAGCCAGTCTTCTTGTACTTGTGTCGGCATTGTGCCTTTCGTATTTAATTCCGATGCAATCTATGTGTTTCTTCGTCAATAAGAAGGTCAGAGGGACACAGTAAACCTGAAGTGAAGCATCAGAATCTATAACTAGTGTCACAGGAATGGTTCAAAACATAGACAGTAAGAAGAGCCAGTCTTCTTGTACTTGGGTCGGCATGGTGCCTTTTGTATTTAGTTAAGATTTAATTTCTGTGTTTCATCGTCAATAATAAGGTCAGGGGGATACAGTAAACCTGAAGTGAAGCATCGGAATCTATAACTAGTGTCACAGGAATGGTTCAAAAACATAGTCAGTAAGAAGAGTCAATCTTCTTGTACTTAAGTCGGCATTGGGCCTTTTGTATTTAATTAAGATGCAATTTCTGTGTTTCATCGTGAATAGGAAGGTGAAAGGGATACAGTAAACCTGGAGTGAAGCTTCGGAAATTTATAACTAGTGTCACAGGAATGGTTCAAATCATAGACAGTAGGAAGAGTCAGTCTTCTTGTACGTAAGTCGGCATTGTGCCTTTTGTATATAATTCCAATGCAATTTCTGTGTTTCATCGTCAATAAGAAGCTTAGAGGGATACAGTAAACCTGAAGTGAAGCATCGGAATCTATAACTAGTGTCACAGGAATGGTTCAAAACATAGTCAGTAAGAAGAGTCAGTTATCTTGTACTTGAGTCGGCATTGTGCCTTTTGTATTTAATTCCGATGCAATTTCTGTGTTTCATCGTCAATAAGAAGGTCACAGGGAGACAGTAAACCTGAACTGAAGCATCGGAATCTATAACTAGTGTCACAGGAATGGTTCAAAACTTAGACAGTAAGAAGAGCCAGTCTTCTTGTACTTGGGTCGACATTGTGCCTTTTGTATTTAATTCGGATCCAACTTCTGTGTTTCATCGTCCATAAGAGCGTCAGAGGGATACAGTAAACCTGAAGTGAAGCATCGGAATCTATTACTAGTGTCACAGCAATGGTTCTAAACATAGACAGTTGGAAGAGTCAGTCTTCTTGTACTTAATTCGGCATTGTGCCTTTTGTATTTAATTCCGGTGCAATTTCTGTGTTTCATCGTCAATAAGAAGGTCAGAGGGATACAGTAAACCTGAAGTGAAGCATCGGAATCTATAACTAGTGTCACAGGAACGGTTCAAACATAGACAGTAAGAAGAGTCAGTCTTTTTGTACTTAAGTCGGCATTGTGCCTTTTGTATTTTATTCCGATGCAATTTCTGTGTTTCATCGTCAATACGAAAGTCGGAGGGATACAGTAAACCTGAAGTGAAGCACCGGAATCTATAACTAGTGTCACAGGAATGGTTCAAAACATAGAGAGTAAGAAGGGTCGGTCTTCTTGTACTTAAGTCAGCATTGTGCCTTTTGTATTTAATTCCGATGCAATATCTGTGTTTCTTCGTCATTAAGAAGGTCAGAGGGATACAGTAAAACTGAAGTCAAGCATCGGAATCTATAACTAGTGTCACAGAAATTGTTCACAACATAGTAAGAAGAGCCAGTCTTCTGGTACTTGAGTCGGCATTGTGCCTTTTGTATTTAATTAGGATGCAACTTCTGTGTTTCATCGTCAATAAGAAGGTCAGTGGGATACGGTAAACCTGAAGTGAAGCATCGGAATCTATAACTAGTGTCACAGGAATTTTTCAAAGCATAGACAGTAAGAAGACCCTTTCTTCTTATACTTAAGTCGGCATTGTGCTTTTTGTATTTAATTCCGATGCAATTTACGTGTTTCTTCGTCAATAAGAAGGTCAGAGGGATACAGTAAACCTAAAGTGAAGCATCGGAATCTACAACTAGTGTCACAGGAATGGTTCAAAGCATAAACAGTAAGAAGAGTCAATCTTCTTGTACTTAAGTCGGCATTGTGCCTTTTGTATTTAATTAAGATGCAATATCTGTGTTTCATCGTCAATAGGAAGGTGAAAGGGATACAGTAAACCTGAAGTGAAGCTTCGGAATCTATAACTAGTGACACAGGAATGGTTCAGAACATAGACAGTAAGAAGAGTCAGTTTTCTTGTGCTTAAGTCGGCATTGTGCCTTTTGTATATAATTCCGATGCAATTTCTGTGTTTCATCGTCAATAAGAAGCTCAGAGGGATACAGTAAACCTGAAGTGAAGCATCGGAATCTATAACTAGTGTCACAGGAATGGTTCAAACATAGACAGTAAGAAGAGTCAGTCTTTTTGTACTTAAGTCGGCATTGTGCCTTTTGTATTTAATTCCGATGAATTTTCTGTGCTTGATCGTCAATAAGAAGGTCAGAGGGAAACAGTATACATGATGTGAAGCATATGAATCTACACCCCTGGAAATGGAAAAAAGAACACATTGACACCGGTGTGTCAGACCCACCATACTTGCTCCGGACACTGCGAGAGGGCTGTACAAGCAATGATCACACGCACGGCACAGCGGACACACCAGGAACCGCGGTGTTGGCCGTTGAATGGCGCTAGCTGCGCAGCATTTGTGCACCGCCGCCGTCAGTGTCAGCCAGTTTGCCGTGGCATACGGAGCTCCATCGCAGTCTTTAACACTGGTAGCATGCCGCGACAGTGTGGATGTGAACTGTATGTGCAGTTGACGGACTTTGAGCGAGGGCATATAGTGGGCATGCGGGAGGCCGGGTGGACGTACCGACGAATTGCTCAACACGTGGGGTGTGAGGTCTCCACAGTACATCGATGTTGTCGCCAGTGGTCGGCGGAAGGTGCACGTGCCCGTCGACCTGGGACCGGACCGCAGCAACGCACGGATGCACGCCAAGACCGTAGGATCCTACGCAGTGCCGTAGGGGACCGCACCGCTACTTCCCAGCAAATTAGGGACACTGTTGCTCCTGGGGTATCGGCGAGGACCATTCACAACCGTCTCCATGAAGCTGGGCTACGGTCCCGCACACCGTTAGGCCGTCTTCCGCTCACGCCCCAACATCGTGCAGCCCGCCTCCAGTGGTGTCGCGACAGGCGTGAATGGAGGGACGAATGGAGACGTGTCATCTTCAGCGATGAGAGTCAGTTCTGCCTTGGTGCCAATGATGGTCGTATGTGTGATTGGCGCCGTGCAGGTGAGCGCCACAATCAGGACTGCATACGACCGAGGCACACAGCGCCAACACCCGGCATCATGGTGTGGGGAGCGATCTCCTACACTGGCCGTACACCACTGGTGATCGTCGAGGGGACACTGAATAGTGCACGGTACATCCAAACCGTCATCGAACCCATAGTTCTACCATTCCTAGACCGGCAAGGGAACTTGCTGTTCCAACAGGACAATGCACGTCCGCATGTATCCCGTGCCACCCAACGTGCTCTAGAAGGTGTAAGTCAACTACCCTGGCCAGCAAGATCTCCGGATCTGTCCCCCATTGAGCATGTTTGGGACTGGACGAAGCGTCGTCTCACGCGGTCTGCACGTCCAGCACGAACGCTGGTCCAACTGAGGCGCCAGGTGGAAATGGCATGGCAAGCCATTACACAGGACTACATCCAGCATCTCTAAGATCATCTCCATGGGAGAATAGCAGCCTGCATTGCTGCGAAAGGTGGATATACACTGTACTAGTGCTGACATTGTGCATGCTCTGTTGCCTGTGTCTATGTTCCTGTGGTTCTGTCAGTGTAATCATGTGATGTATCTGACCCCAGGAATGTGTCAATAAAGTTTCCCCTTCCTGGGACAATGAATTCACGGTGTTCTTATTTCAATTTCCAGGAGTGTATTACTAGTGTCACAGGAATGGTTCAAACCAATGACAGTAAGAAGAGTCAGTGTTCTTGTACTTAAGTCGGCATTGTGCCTTTTGTATTTAATTAACATGCAATTTCTGTGTTTCATCGTCAATAAGAAGGTGAAAGGGATACAGTAAACCTGAAGTGAAGCATCGGAATCTATAACTAGTGTCACAGGAATGGTTCAAAACATAGACAGTAAGAAGAGTCAGTCTTCTTGTACTTAAGTCGACATTGTGCCTTTTGTATATATTTCCGATGCAATTTCTGTGTTTCATCGTCAATAAGAAGCTCACAAGGATACAGTAACCCTGAAGTGAATCATCGGAATCTATAACTAGTTTCACAGGCATGGTTCAAAACATAGACAGTAAGTAGAGTCAGTCTTTTTGTACTTAAGTCGGCATTGTGAATTTTTTTTTTAATTCCGGTGCAATTTCTGTGTTTCATCGTCAATAAGAAGCTGAGAGGGATACAGTAAATCTGAAGTGAAGCATCGGAAATTATAACTAGTGTCACAGGAATGGTTCAAAACATAGACAGTAAGAAGAGGCATTCTTCTTGTACTTAAGCCGGCATTGTGCCTTTTGTATTTAATTCCGATGCAATTTACGTGTTTCATCGTCAATAAGAAGGTCAGAGGGATACAGTAAACCTGAAGTGAAGCATCGGAATCTATAACTAGTGTCACAGGAATGGTTCAAAACATAGACAGTAAGAAGAGTCAGTCTTTTTGTACTTAAGTCGGCATTGTGCCTTTTGTATTTAATTCCGATGCAATTTCTGTGTTTCATCGTCAATACGAAAGTCAGAGGGATACAGTAAACCTGAAGTGAAGCATCGGAATCTATAACTAGTGTCACAGGAAAGGTTCAAAACATAGACAGTAAGAAGGGTCAGTCTTCTTGTACTTAAGTCGGCATTGTGCTTTTTGTATTTAATTAAGATTTAATTTCTGTGTTTCATCGTCAATAGGAAGGTGAAAGGGATACAGTAAACCTGAAGTGAAGCTTCGGAATCTATAACTAGTGACACAGGAATGGTTCAAAACATTGTCAGTAGGAAGAGTCAGTTTTCTTGTGCTTAAGTCGGCATTGTGCCTTTTGTATATAATTCCGATGCAATTTCTGTGTTTCATCGTCAATAAGAAGCTCAGAGGGATACAGTAAACCTGAAGTGAAGCATCGGAATCTATAACTAGTGTTACAGAAATGGTTCAAAACATAGACAGTAAGAAAAGCCAGTCTTCTTGCACTTGAGTCGGCATTGTGCCTTTTGTATTTAATTCCGATGCAATTTCTGTGTTTCATCGTCAATAAGAAGGTCAGAGGGATACAGTAAACCCTTAAGTGAAGCATCGGAATCTATAACTAGTGTCACAGGAATGGTTCAAAACATAGACAGTAAGAGGAGTCAGTTTTCTTGTACTTAATTCGGCATTGGGCCTTTTGAATATTACTACGATGCAATTTCTGTGTTTCTTCGTCAATAAGAAGGTCTGAGGGATACAGTAAACCTGAAGGGAAGCATCGGAATCTATAACTAGTGTCACAGAAATGGTTCAAAACATAGACAGTAAGGAGAGCCAGTCTTCTTGTACTTGTGTCGGCATTGTGCCTTTCGTATTTAATTCCGATGCAATCTATGTGTTTCTTCGTCAATAAGAAGGTCAGAGGGACACAGTAAACCTGAAGTGAAGCATCGGAATCTATAACTAGTGTCACAGGAATGGTTCAAAACATAGACAGTAAGAAGAGCCAATCTTCTTGTACTTGGGTCGGCATTGTGCCTTTTGTATTTAGTTAAGATTTAATTTCTGTGTTTCATCGTCAATAATAAGGTCATGGGGATACAGTAAACCTGAAGTGAAGCATCGGAATCTATAACTAGTGTCACAGGAATGGTTCAAAAACATAGTCAGTAAGAAGAGTCAATCTTCTTGTACTTAAGTCGGCATTGGGCCTTTTGTATTTAATTAAGATGCAATTTCTGTGTTTCATCGTGAATAGGAAGGTGAAAGGGATACAGTAAACCTGGAGTGAAGCTTCGGAAATTTATAACTAGTGTCACAGGAATGGTTCAAATCACAGACAGTAGGAAGAGTCAGTCTTCTTGTACTTAAGTCGGCATTGTGCCTTTTGTATATAATTCCAATGCAATTTATGTGTTTCATCGTCAATAAGAAGCTTAGAGGGATACAGTAAACCTGAAGTGAAGCATCGGAATCAATAACTAGTGTCACAGGTATGGTTCAAAACATAGACAGTAAGAAGATTCAGTTTTCTTGTACTTAAGTCGGCATTGTGCCTTTTGTATTTAATTCCGATGCAATTTCTGTGTTTCATCGTCAATATGAAGGTCAGATCGATACAGTAAACATGAAGTGAAGCATCTGAATCTATAACTAGCGTCACAGGAATGGTTCAAAGCATAGACAGTAAGAAAAGTCAGTCTTTTTGTACTTAAGTGGGCATTGTGCCATTTGTATTTAATTCCGATGCAGTTTCTGTGATTCATCGTCTATACAAAGGTCGGAGGGATACAGTAAACCTGAAGTGAAGCATCGGAATCTATAACTAGTGTCACAGGAATGGTTCAAAACATAGACAGTAGGAAGGGTCAGACTTCTTATACTTAAGTCGGCATTGGGCCTTTTGTATTTAATTCCGATGCAATATCTGTGTTTCTTCGTCAATAAGAAGGTCACAGGGATACAGTAAACCTGAAATGAAGCTTCGGAAACTATAACTAGTGTCACAGGAATGGTTCAAAACATAAACAATAAAAAGAGTCAGTTTTTTTGTACTAAGGTCGGCATTGTGCCGGTGGAATTTAATGCCGAAGCAATTTCTGTGTTTCATTGTCAATAAGAAGGTCAGAGGGATACAGTAAACCTGAAGTGAAGCATCGGAATTTATAACTAGTGTCACAGGATTGGTTCAAAAAATAGACAGTAAGAAGGGTCACTCTTCTTGTACTTAAGTCGGCATTGTGCCTTTTGTATTTAATTCCGATGCAATATCTGTGTTTCTTCGTCAATAAGAAGGTCAGAGGGATACAGTAAACCTGAAGTGACGAGTCGGAATCTATAACTAGTGTCACAGAAATGGTTCAAAACATAGACAGTAAGAAGAGGCAGTCTTCTTGTACTTGAGTCGGCATTGTGCCTTTTGTATTTAATTCCGATACAATTTCTGTGTTTTCTCGTCAATAAGATAGTCAGAGGGATGCAGTAAACCTGAAATGAAGCAACGGAATGTATAACTAGAGTCACAGGAATGGTTCAAAACATAGACAGTAAGAAGAGTCAGACTTCTTGTACTTAAGTCGGCAATGTGCCTCTTGTATTTAATTCCGATATAATTTACGTAATTCATCGTCAATAAGTAGGTCAGAGGGATACAGTAAACCTGAAGTGAGGCATCGGAATCTATAACTAGTGTCACAGGAATGGTTCAAACCATAGGCAGTAAGATGAGTTAGTGTTCTTGTACTGAAGTCGGCATTGTGCCTTTTGTATTTAATTAAAATGCTATTTCTATGTTTCATCGTCAATAAGAAGGTCAGAGGGATACAGTAAACTTGAAGTGAAGCATTGGAATCTATAACTAGTGTCACAGGAATGGTTCAAAACATAGACAGTAAGAAGAGTCAGTCTTCTTGTACTTAAGTCGACATTGTGCCTTTTGTATATATTTCCGATGCAATTTCTGTGTTTCATCGTCAATAAGAAGCTCCCAAGGATACAGTAACCCTGAAGTGAAGCATCGGAATCTATAACTAGTGTCACAGGCATGGTTCATAACATAGACAGTAAGTAGAGTCAGTCTTTTTGTACTTAAGTCGGCATTGTGAATTTTTTTTTTAATTCCGGTGCAATTTCTGTGTTTCATCGTCAATAAGAAGCTGAGAGGGATACAGTAAATCTGAAGTGAAGCATCGCAATCTATAACTAGTGTCACAGGCATGGTTCAAAACATAGACAGTAAGTAGAGTCAGTCTTTTTCTACTTAAGTCAGCATTGTGAATTTTTTTTTTAATTCCGGTGCAATTTCTGTGTTTCATCGTCAATAAGAAGCTGAGAGGGATACAGTAAATCTGAAGTGAAGCATCGGAATCTATAACTAGTGTCACAGGAATGGTTCAAAAAATAGACAGTAGGAAGAGGCATTCTTCTTGTACTTAAGTCGGCATTGTGCCTTTTGTATTTAATTCCGATGCTATTTACGTGTTTCATCGTCAATAAGAAGGTCAGAGGGATACAGTAAACCTGAAGTGAAGCATCGGAATCTATAACTAGTGTCACAGGAATGGTTCAAAACATAGACAGTAAGAAGAGTCAGTCTTTTTGTACTTAAGTCGTCATTGTGCCTTTTGTATTTAATTCCGATGCAATTTCTGTGTTTCATCGACAATACGAAAGTCAGAGGGATACAGTAAACCTGAAGTGAAGCATCGGAATCTATAACTAGTGTCACAGGAAAGGTTCAAAACATAGACAGTAAGAAGGGTCAGTCTTCTTGTACTTAAGTCGGCATTGTGCCTTTTGTATTTAATTCCGATGCAATTTACGTGTTTCATCGTCAATAAGAAGGTCAGAGGAATACAGTAAACGTGAAGTGAAGCATCGGAATCTATAACTAGTGTCTAAGGAATGGTTCAAAACATAGACAGTAAGAAGAGTCTGTTTTCTTGTACATAAGTCGGCATTGTGCCTTTTGTAATTAATTCCGATGCAATTTCTGTTTTTCATCGTCAATAAGAAGGTCACAGGGAGACAGTAAACCTGAACTGAAGTATCGGAATCTATAACTAGTGTCACAGGAATGGTTCAAATCATAGACAGTAAGAAGAGTCAGTTTTCTTGTACTTAGGTCGGCATTGGGCCTTTTGAATATAATTACGATTCAATTTCTGTGCTTCTTCGTCAATAAGAAGGTCTGAGGGAAGCAGTAAACCTGAAGGGAAGCATGGGAATCTATAACTAGTGTCACAGAAATGGTTCAAAACATAGACAGTAATAAGAGCCAGCCTTCTTGTTCTTGTGTCGGCATTGTGCCTTTTCTATTTAATTCGGATGCAACTTCTGTGTTTCATCGTCAATAAGAGCGTCAGAGGGATACAGTAAACCTGAAGTGAAGCATCGGAATCTATACCTAGTGTCACAGGAATGGTTCAAAACATAGACAGTAGGAACAGTCAGTCTTCTTGTACTTAATTCGGCATTGTGCCTTTTGTATTTAATTAAGATTTAATTTCTGTGTTTCATCGTCAATAATAAGGTCAGAGGGATACTGTAAACCTGAAGTGAAGCATCGGAATCTATAACTAGTGTCACAGGAATGGTTCAAAAACATAGTCAGTAAGAAGAGTCCATCTTCTTGTACTTAAGTCGGCATTGGGCCTTTTGTATTTAATTAAGATGCAATTTCTTTGTTTCATCGTGAATAGGAAGGTGAAAGGGATACAGTAAACCTGGAGTGAAGCTACGGAAATTTATAACTAGTGTCACAGGAATGGTTCAAATCATAGACAGTAGGAAGAGTCAGTCTTCTTGTACTTAAGTCGGCATTGTGCCTTTTGTATATAATTCCAATGCAATTTTTGTGTTTCATCGTCAATAAGAAGCTTAGAGGGATACAGTAAACCTGAAGTGAAGCATCGGAATCAATAACTAGTGTCACAGGTATGGTTCAAAACATAGACAGTAAGAAGATTCAGTTTTCTTGTACTTAAGTCGGCATTGTGCCTTTTGTATTTAATTCCGATGCAATTTCTGTGTTTCATCGTCAATATGAAGGTCAGATCGATACAGTATACCTGAAGTGAAGCATCTGAATCTATAACTAGCGTCACAGGAATGGTTCAAAGCATAGACAGTAAGCAGAGTCAGTCTTTTTGTACTTAAGTGGGCATTGTGCCATTTGTATTTAATTCCGATGCAGTTTCTGTGATTCATCGTCTATACAAAGGTCAGAGGGATACAGTAAACCTGAAGTGAAGCATCGGAATCTATAACTAGTGTCACAGGAATGGTTCAAAACATAGACAGTAGGAAGGGTCAGTCTTCTTATACTTAAGTCGGCATTGGGCCTTTTGTATTTAATTCCGATGCAATATCTGTGTTTCTTCGTCAATAAGAAGGTCAGAGGGATACAATAAACCTGAAGTGAAGCATCGGAATCTATAACTCGTGTCACAGAAATGGTTCAAAACATAGACAGTAAGAAAAGCCAGTCTTCTTGTACTTGAGTCGGCATTGTGCCTTTTGTATTTAATTCCGATGCAATTTCTGTGTTTCATCGTCAATAAGAAGGTCACAGGGATACAGTAAACCTGAAATGAAGCTTCGGAAACTATAACTAGTGTCACAGGAATGGTTCAAAACATAAACAATAAAAAGAGTCAGTTTTTTTGTACTAAGGTCGGCATTGTGCCGGTGGAATTTAATTCCGAAGCAATTTCTGTGTTTCATTGTCAATAAGAGGGTCAGAGGGATACAGTAAACCTGAAGTGAAGCATCGGAATCTATAACTAGAGTCACAGGAATGGTTCAAAACATAGACAGTAAGAAGAGTCAGTCTTCTTGTACTTAAGTCGGCAATGTGCCTCTTGTATTTAATTCCGATGCAATTTCTGTGCTTCATCGTCAATAAGAAGGTCAGCTGGATACAGTAAACCTGAAGTGAAGCATCGGAATCTATAACTAGTGTCACAGGAATGGCTCAAAACATAGACAGTAAGAAGAGCCAGTCTTCTTGTACTTATGTCGCCATTGTGCCTTTAGTAAATAATTCCGATGCAATTTCTGTGTTTCATCGTCAATAAGAAGCTCAGAGGGATACGGTAAATCTGAAGTGAAGCATCGGAATCTATAACTAGTGTCACACGCATGGTTCAAAAAATAGACAGTAACTAGAGTCAGTCTTTTTGTACTTAAGTCGGCATTATGATTTTTTTTTTTAATTCCGGTGCAATTTCTGTGTTTCATCGTCAATACGAAGGTCAGAGCGATACAGTAAACCTGAAGTGAAGCATCGGAATCTATAACTAGAGTCACAGGAATGGTTCAAAACATGGACCGTAAGAAGGATCTGTCTTCTTGAACTTAAGTCGGCATTGTGCCTTTTGTATTTAATTCCGATGCAATATCTGTATTTCTTCGTCAATAAGAAGGTCAGAGGGATGCAGTAAACCTGAAGTGAAGCATCGGAATCTATAACTAGTGTCACAGAAATGGTTCAAAACATAGACAGTAAGAAGAGCCAGTCTTCTTGTACTTGAGTCGGCATTGTGCCTTTTGTATTTAATTCCGATGCAATTTCTGTATTTCTTCGTCAATAAGAAGGTCAGAGGGATACAGTATACCTGAAGTGAAGCATCGGAATCTATAACTAGTGTCACAGAAATGGTTCAAAGTATAGACAGTAAGAAGAGTCAGTCTTCTTGTACTTATGTCGGCATTGTGCCTTTTGTAATTAATTCCGATGCAATTTCTGTGTTTCATCGTCAATAAGAAGCTCAGAGGGATACAGTAAATCTGAAGTGAAGCATCGGAATCTATAACTAGTGTCACAGGAATGGTTCAAAACATAGACAGTAAGAAGAGGCATTCTTCTTGTACTTAATTCGGCATTGTGCCTTTTGTATTTAATTCCGATGCAATTTACGTGTTTCACCGTCAATATGAAGGTCAGAGGGATACAGTAAACCTGAAGTGAAGCATCGGAATCTATAACTAGTGTCACAGGAATGGTTCAAAACATAGACACTAAGAAGAGTCAGTCTTTTTGTACTTAAGTCGGCATTGTGCCTTTTGTATTTAATTCCGATGCAATTTCTGTGTTTCATCGTCAATACGAAAGTCAGAGGGATACAGTAAACCTGAAGTGAAGCATCGGAATCTATAACTAGTGTCACAGGAAAGGTTCAAAGCATAGACAGTAAGAAGGGTCAGTCTTCTTGTACTTAAGTCGGCATTGTGCCTTTTGTATTTAATTCCGATGCAATTTACGTGTTTCATCGTCAATAAGAAGGTCAGAGGAATACAGTAAACCTGAAGTGAAGCATCGGAATCTATTACTAGTGTCTAAGGAATGGTTCAAAACATAGACAGTAAGAAGAGTCAGTTTTCTTGTACATAAGTCGGCATTGTGCCTTTTGTAATTAATTCCGATGCAATTTCTGTGTTTCATCGTCAATAAGAAGGTCACAGGGAGACAGTAAACCTGAACTGAAGTATCGGAATCTATAACTAGTGTCACAGGAATGGTTCAAATCATAGACAGTAAGAAGAGTCAGTTTTCTTGTACTTAGGTCGGCATTGGGCTTTTTGAATATAATTACGATGCAATTTCTGTGCTTCTTCGTCAATACGAAGGTCTGAGGGATGCAGTAAACCTGAAGGGAAGCATCGGAATCTATAACTAGTGTCACAGAAATGTTTCAAAACATAGACAGTAATAAGAGCCAGCCTTCTTGTACTTGTGTCGGCATTGTGCCTTTTCTATTTAATTCGGAAGCAACTTCTGTGTTTCATCGTCAATAAGAGCGTCAGAGGGATACAGTAAACCTGAAGTGAAGCATCGGAATCTATAACTAGTGTCACAAGAATGGTTCAAAACATAGACAGTAGGAACAGTCAGTCTTCTTGTACTTAATTCGGCATTGTGCCTTTTGTATTTAATTAAGATTTAATTTCTGTGTTTCATCGTCAATAATCAGGTCAGCGGCATACAGTAAACCTGATGTGAAGCATCGGAATCTATAACTAGTGTCACAGGAATGGTTCAAAACATAGTCAGTAAGAAGAGTCAGTTATCTTGTACTTAAGTCGGCATTGTGCCTTTTGTATTTAATTCCGATGCAATTTCTGTGTTTCATCGTCAATAAGAAGGTCAGAGGGATACAGTATACCTGAAGTGAAGCATCGGAATCTATAACTAGTGTCACAGGAATTGTTCAAATCATAGGCAGTAAGAACAGTCAGTCTTTTTGTACTTAAGTCGGCATTGTGCCTTTTGTATTTTATTCTGATGCAATTTCTGTGTTTCATCGTCAATACGAAAGTCTGAGGGATACAGTAAACCTGAAGTGAAGCATCGGAATCTGTAACTAGTGTCACAGGAATGGTTCAAAACATAGACAGTAAGAAGGGTCCGTCTTCTTGTACTTAAGTCAGCATTGTGCCTTTTGTATTTAATTCCGATGCAATATCTGTCTTTTTCGTCATTAAGAAGGTCAGAGAGATACAGTAAAACTGAAGTCAAGCATCGGAATCTGTAACTACTGTCACAGAAATGGTTCAAAACATAGACAGTAAGAAGAGCCAGTCTTCTTGTACTTGAGTCGGCATTGTGCCTTTTGTATTTAATTAGGATGCAACGTCTGTGTTTCATCGTCAATAAGAAGGTCAGAGGGATACGGTAAACCTGAAGTGAAGCATCGGAATCTATAACTAGTGTCACAGGAATGGTTCAAACATTGACAGTAAGAAGACCCATTCTTCTTATACTTATATCGGCATTGTGCATTTTGTATTTAATTCCGATGCAATTTACGTGTTTCATTGTCAATAAGAAGGTCACAGGGATACAGTAAACCTGAAGTGAAGCATCGGAATCTACAACTAGTGTCACAGGAATGGTTCAAAGCATAGTCAGTAAGAAGAGTCAATCTTCTTGTACTTAAGTCGGCATTGTGCCTTTTGTATTTAATGAAGGTGCAATATCTGTGTTTCATCGTCAATAGGAAGGTGAAAGGGATACAGTAAACCTGAAGTGAAGCTTCGGAATCTATAACTAGTGACACAGGAATGGTTCAAAACATAGGCAGTAGGAAGAGTCAGTTTTCTTGTACTTAAGTCGGCAATGTGCCTCTTGTATTTAATTCCGATATAATTTACGTAATTCATCGTCAATAAGTAGGTCAGAGGGATACAGTAACCCTGAAGTGAGGCATCGGAATCTATAACTAGTGTCACAGGAATGGTTCAAATCATAGACAGTAAGATGAGTTAGTGTTCTTGTACTGAAGTCGGCATTGTGCCTTTTGTATTTAATTAAAATGCTATTTCTATGTTTCTTCGTCAATAAGAAGGTCAGAGGGATACAGTAAACCTGAAGTGACGAATCGGAATCTATGACTAGTGTCACAGAAATGGTCCAAAGCATAGACAGTAAGAAGAGACAGTCTTCTTGTACTTGAGTCGGCATTGTGCCTTTTGTATTTAATTCCGATACAATTTCTGTGTTTTTTCGTCAATAAGATCGTCAGAGGGATACAGTAAACCTGAAATGAAGCATCGGAATCTATAACTAGAGTCACAGGAATGGTTCAAAACATAGACAGTAGGAAGAGTCAGTCTTCTTGTACTTAAGTCGGCAATGTGCCTCTTGCATTTAATTCCGATATAATTTACGTAATTCATCGTCAATAAGTAGGTCAGAGGGATACAGTAAACCTGAAGTGAGGCATCGGAATCTATAACTAGTGTCACAGGAATGGTTCAAACCATAGACAGTAAGATGAGTTAGTGTTCTTGTACTGAAGTCGGCATTGTGCCTTTTGTATTTAATTAAAATGCTATTTCTATGTTTCATCGTCAATAAGAAGGTCAGAGGGATACAGTAAACCTGAAGTGAAGCATCGGAATCTATAACTAGTGTCACAGGAATGGTTCAAAACATAGACAGTAAGAAGAGTCAGTCTTCTTGTACTTAATTCGGCATTGTGCCTTTTGTATTTAATTAAGATTTAATTTCTGTGTTTCATCGTCATTAATAAGGTCAGAGGCGTACAGTAAACCTGATGTGAAGCATCGGAATCTATAACTAGTGTCACAGGAATGGTTCAAATCATAGTCAGTAAGAAGAGTCAGATTTCTTGTACTTAAGTCGGCATTGTGCCTTTTGTATTTAATTCCGGTGCAATGTCTGTGTTTCATCGTCAATAAGAAGGTCAGAGGGATACAGTAAACCTGAAGTGAAGCATCGGAATCTATAACTAGTGTCACAGGAACGGTTCAAACATAGACAGTAAGAAGAGTCAGTCTTTTTGTACTTAAGTCGGCATTGTGCCTTTTGTATTTTATTCCGATGCAATTTCTGTGTTTCATCGTCGATACGAAAGTCAGAGGGATACAGTAAACCTGAAGTGAAGCACCGGAATCTATAACTAGTGTCACAGGAATGGTTCAAAACATAGACAGTAGGAAGAGTCAGTTTTCTTGTGCTTAAGTCGGCATTGTGCCTTTTGTATATAATTCCGATGCAATTTCTGTGTTTCATCGTCAATAAGAAGCTCAGAGGGATACAGTAAACCTGAAGTGAAGCATCGGAAGCTATAACTAGTGTTACAGAAATGGTTCAAAACATAGACAGTAAGAAAAGCCAGTCTTCTTGCACTTGAGTCGGCATTGTGCCTTTTGTATTTAATTCCGATGCAATTTCTGTGTTTCATCGTCAATAAGAAGGTCAGAGGGATACAGTAAACCCTTAAGTGAAGCATCGGAATCTATAACTAGTGTCACAGGAATGGTTCAAAACATAGACAGTAAGAAGAGTCAGTTTTCTTGTACTTAATTCGGCATTGGGCCTTTTGAATATTATTACGATGCAATTTC
The DNA here is from genome assembly GCF_021461385.2 of Schistocerca piceifrons. NCBI lineage: Eukaryota > Metazoa > Arthropoda > Insecta > Orthoptera > Acrididae > Schistocerca > Schistocerca piceifrons. The sequence continues at coordinate 52,392 of NW_025728352.1, read as the reverse complement.
TGTGTTTCTTCGTCAATAAGAAGGTCAGAGGGATACAATAAACCTGAAGTGAAGCATCGGAATCTATAACTCGTGTCACAGAAATGGTTCAAAACATAGACAGTAAGAAAAGCCAGTCTTCTTGTACTTGAGTCAGCATTGTGCCTTTTGTATTTAATTCCGATGCAATTTCTGTGTTTCATCGTCAATAAGAAGGTCACAGGGATACAGTAAACCTGAAATGAAGCTTCGGAAACTATAACTAGTGTCACAGGAATGGTTCAAAACATAAACAATAAAAAGAGTCAGTTTTTTTGTACTAAGGTCGGCATTGTGCCGGTGGAATTTAATTCCGAAGCAATTTCTGTGTTTCATTGTCAATAAGAAGGTCAGAGGGATACAGTAAACCTGAAGTGAAGCATCGGAATCTATAACTAGAGTCACAGGAATGGTTCAAAACATAGACAGTAAGAAGAGTCAGTCTTCTTGTACTTAAGTCGGCAATGTGCCTCTTGTATTTAATTCCGATGCAATTTCTGTGCTTCATCGTCAATAAGAAGGTCAGCTGGATACAGTAAACCTGAAGTGAAGCATCGGAATCTATAACTAGTGTCACAGGAATGGCTCAAAACATAGACAGTAAGAAGAGCCAGTCTTCTTGTACTTATGTCGCCATTGTGCCTTTAGTAAATAATTCCGATGCAATTTCTGTGTTTCATCGTCAATAAGAAGCTCAGAGGGATACGGTAAATCTGAAGTGAAGCATCGGAATCTATAACTAGTGTCACAGGCATGGTTCAAAAAATAGACAGTAACTAGAGTCAGTCTTTTTGTACTTAAGTCGGCAATATGACTTTTTTTTTAATTCCGGTGCAATTTCTGTGTTTCATCGTCAATACGAAGGTCAGAGCGATACAGTAAACCTGAAGTGAAGCATCGGAATCTATAACTAGAGTCACAGGAATGGTTCAAAACATATACCGTAATAAGGATCTGTCTTCTTGAACTTAAGTCGGCATTGTGCCTTTTGTATTTAATTCCGATGCAATATCTGTATTTCTTCGTCAATAAGAAGGTCAGAGGGATGCAGTAAACCTGAAGTGAAGCATCGGAATCTATAACTAGTGTCACAGAAATGGTTCAAAACATAGACAGTAAGAAGAGCCAGTCTTCTTGTACTTGAGTCGGCATTGTGCCTTTTGTATTTAATTCCGATGCAATTTCTGTATTTCTTCGTCAATAAGAAGGTCAGAGGGATACAGTATACCTGAAGTGAAGCATCGGAATCTATAACTAGTGTCACAGAAATGGTTCAAAGTATAGACAGTAAGAAGAGTCAGTCTTCTTGTACTTATGTCGGCATTGTGCCTTTTGTAATTAATTCCGATGCAATTTCTGTGTTTCATCGTCAATAAGAAGCTCAGAGGGATACAGTAAATCTGAAGTGAAGCATCGGAATCTATAACTAGTGTCACAGGAATGGTTCAAAACATAGACAGTAAGAAGAGGCATTCTTCTTGTACTTAATTCGGCATTGTGCCTTTTGTATTTAATTCCGATGCAATTTACGTGTTTCATCGTCAATATGAAGGTCAGAGGGATACAGTAAACCTGAAGTGAAGCATCGGAATCTATAACTAGTGTCACAGGAATGGTTCAAAACATAGACACTAAGAAGAGTCAGTCTTTTTGTACTTAAGTCGGCATTGTGCCTTTTGTATTTAATTCCGATGCAATTTCTGTGTTTCATCGTCAATACGAAAGTCAGAGGGATACAGTAAACCTGAAGTGAAGCATCGGAATCTATAACTAGTGTCACAGGAAAGGTTCAAAGCATAGACAGTAAGAAGGGTCAGTCTTCTTGTACTTAAGTCGGCATTGTGCCTTTTGTATTTAATTCCGATGCAATTTACGTGTTTCATCGTCAATAAGAAGGTCAGAGGAATACAGTAAACCTGAAGTGAAGCATCGGAATCTATTACTAGTGTCTAAGGAATGGTTCAAAACATAGACAGTAAGAAGAGTCAGTTTTCTTGTACATAAGTCGGCATTGTGCCTTTTGTAATTAATTCCGATGCAATTTCTGTGTTTCATCGTCAATAAGAAGGTCACAGGGAGACAGTAAACCTGAACTGAAGTATCGGAATCTATAACTAGTGTCACAGGAATGGTTCAAATCATAGACAGTAAGAAGAGTCAGTTTTCTTGTACTTAGGTCGGCATTGGGCTTTTTGAATATAATTACGATGCAATTTCTGTGCTTCTTCGTCAATAAGAAGGTCTGAGGGATGCAGTAAACCTGAAGGGAAGCATCGGAATCTATAACTAGTGTCACAGAAATGTTTCAAAACATAGACAGTAATAAGAGCCAGCCTTCTTGTACTTGTGTCGGCATTGTGCCTTTTCTATTTAATTCGGAAGCAACTTCTGTGTTTCATCGTCAATAAGAGCGTCAGAGGGATACAGTAAACCTGAAGTGAAGCATCGGAATCTATAACTAGTGTCACAAGAATGGTTCAAAACATAGACAGTAGGAACAGTCAGTCTTCTTGTACTTAATTCGGCATTGTGCCTTTTGTATTTAATTAAGATTTAATTTCTGTGTTTCATCGTCAATAATCAGGTCAGCGGCATACAGTAAACCTGATGTGAAGCATCGGAATCTATAACTAGTGTCACAGGAATGGTTCAAAACATAGTCAGTAAGAAGAGTCAGTTATCTTGTACTTAAGTCGGCATTGTGCCTTTTGTATTTAATTCCGATGCAATTTCTGTGTTTCATCCTCAATAAGAAGGTCAGAGGGATACAGTATACCTGAAGTGAAGCATCGGAATCTATAACTAGTGTCACAGGAATTGTTCAAATCATAGGCAGTAAGAACAGTCAGTCTTTTTGTACTTAAGTCGGCATTGTGCCTTTTGTATTTTATTCCGATGCAATTTCTGTGTTTCATCGTCAATACGAAAGTCTGAGGGATACAGTAAACCTGAAGTGAAGCATCGGAATCTGTAACTAGTGTCACAGGAATGGTTCAAAACATAGACAGTAAGATGAGTTAGTGTTCTTGTACTGAAGTCGGCATTGTGCCTTTTGTATTTAATTAAAATGCTATTTCTATGTTTCTTCGTCAATAAGAAGGTCAGAGGGATACAGTAAACCTGAAGTGACGAATCGGAATCTATAACTAGTGTCACAGAAATGGTCCAAAGCATAGACAGTAAGAAGAGACAGTCTTCTTGTACTTGAGTCGGCATTGTGCCTTTTGTATTTAATTCCGATACAATTTCTGTGTTTTTTCGTCAATAAGATCGTCAGAGGGATACAGTAAACCTGAAATGAAGCATCGGAATCTATAACTAGAGTCACAGGAATGGTTCAAAACATAGACAGTAGGAAGAGTCAGTCTTCTTGTACTTAAGTCGGCAATGTGCCTCTTGCATTTAATTCCGATATAATTTACGTAATTCATCGTCAATAAGTAGGTCAGAGGGATACAGTAAACCTGAAGTGAGGCATCGGAATCTATAACTAGTGTCACAGGAATGGTTCAAACCATAGACAGTAAGATGAGTTAGTGTTCTTGTACTGAAGTCGGCATTGTGCCTTTTGTATTTAATTAAAATGCTATTTCTATGTTTCATCGTCAATAAGAAGGTCAGAGGGATACAGTAAACCTGAAGTGAAGCATCGGAATCTATAACTAGTGTCACAGGAATGGTTCAAAACATAGACAGTAAGAAGAGTCAGTCTTCTTGTACTTAATTCGGCATTGTGCCTTTTGTATTTAATTAAGATTTAATTTCTGTGTTTCATCGTCATTAATAAGGTCAGAGGCGTACAGTAAACCTGATGTGAAGCATCGGAATCTATAACTAGTGTCACAGGAATGGTTCAAATCATAGTCAGTAAGAAGAGTCAGATTTCTTGTACTTAAGTCGGCATTGTGTCTTTTGTATTTAATTCCGGTGCAATGTCTGTGTTTCATCGTCAATAAGAAGGTCAGAGGGATACAGTAAACCTGAAGTGAAGCATCGGAATCTATAACTAGTGTCACAGGAACGGTTCAAACATAGACAGTAAGAAGAGTCAGTCTTTTTGTACTTAAGTCGGCATTGTGCCTTTTGTATTTTATTCCGATGCAATTTCTGTGTTTCATCGTCGATACGAAAGTCAGAGGGATACAGTAAACCTGAAGTGAAGCACCGGAATCTATAACTAGTGTCACAGGAATGGTTCAAAACATAGACAGTAGGAAGAGTCAGTTTTCTTGTGCTTAAGTCGGCATTGTGCCTTTTGTATATAATTCCGATGCAATTTCTGTGTTTCATCGTCAATAAGAAGCTCAGAGGGATACAGTAAACCTGAAGTGAAGCATCGGAATCTATAACTAGTGTTACAGAAATGGTTCAAAACATAGACAGTAAGAAAAGCCAGTCTTCTTGCACTTGAGTCGGCATTGTGCCTTTTGTATTTAATTCCGATGCAATTTCTGTGTTTCATCGTCAATAAGAAGGTCAGAGGGATACAGTAAACCCTTAAGTGAAGCATCGGAATCTATAACTAGTGTCACAGGAATGGTTCAAAACATAGACAGTAAGAAGAGTCAGTTTTCTTGTACTTAATTCGGCATTGGGCCTTTTGAATATTATTACGATGCAATTTCTGTGTTTCTTCGTCAATAAGAAGGTCTGAGGGATACAGTAAACCTGAAGGGAAGCATCGGAATCTATAACTAGTGTCACAGAAATGGTTCAAAACATAGACAGTAAGGAGAGCCAGTCTTCTTGTACTTGTGTCGGCATTGTGCCTTTCGTATTTAATTCCGATGCGATCTATGTGTTTCTTCGTCAATAAGAAGGTCAGAGGGACACAGTAAACCTGAAGTGAAGCATCGGAATCTATAACTAGTGTCACAGGAATGGTTCAAAACATAGACAGTAAGAAGAGCCAGTCTTCCTGTACTTGGGTCGGCATTGTGCCTTTTGTATTTAATTAAGATTTAATTTCTGTGTTTCATCGTCAATAATAAGGTCAGAGGGATACAGTAAACCTGAAGTGAAGCATCGGAATCTATAACTAGTGTCACAGGAATGGTTCAAAAACATAGTCAGTAAGAAGAGTCAATCTTCTTGTACTTAAGTCGGCATTGGGCCTTTTGTATTTAATTAAGATGCAATTTCTTTGTTTCATCGTGAATAGGAAGGTGAAAGGGATACAGTAAACCTGGAGTGAAGCTTCGGAAATTTATAACTAGTGTCACAGGAATGGTTCAAATCATAGACAGTAGGAAGAGTCAGTCTTCTTGTTCTTAAGTCGGCATTGTGCCTTTTGTATTTAATTCCGATGCAATTTCTGTGTTTCATCGTCAATATGAAGGTCAGATCGATACAGTAAACCTGAAGTGAAGCATCTGAATCTATAACTAGCGTCACAGGAATGGTTCAAAGCATAGACAGTAAGAAGAGTCAGTCTTTTTGCACTTAAGTGGGCATTGTGCCATTTGTATTTAATTCCGATGCAGTTTCTGTGATTCATCGTCTATACAAAGGTCAGAGGGATACAGTAAACCTGAAGTGAAGCATCGGAATCTATAACTAGTGTCACAGGAATGGTTCAAAACATAGACAGTAGGAAGGGTCAGTCTTCTTATACTTAAGTCGGCATTGGGCCTTTTGTATTTAATTCCGATGCAATATCTGTGTTTCTTCGTCAATAAGAAGGTCAGAGGGATACAATAAACCTGAAGTGAAGCATCGGAATCTATAACTCGTGTCACAGAAATGGTTCAAAACATAGACAGTAAGAAAAGCCAGTCTTCTTGTACTTGAGTCGGCAATGTGACTTTTGTATTTAATTCCGATGCAATTTCTGTGTTTCATCGTCAATAAGAAGGTCACAGGGATACAGTAAACCTGAAATGAAGCTTCGGAAACTATAACTAGTGTCACAGGAATGGTTCAAAACATAAACAATAAAAAGAGTCAGTTTTTTTGTACTAAGGTCGGCATTGTGCCGGTGGAATTTATTCCGAAGCAATTTCTGTGTTTCATTGTCAATAAGAAGGTCAGAGGGATACAGTAAACCTGAAGTGAAGCATCGGAATCTATAACTAGAGTCACAGGAATGGTTCAAAACATAGACAGTAAGAAGAGTCAGTCTTCTTGTACTTAAGTCGGCATTGGGACTTTTGAATATTATTACGATGCAATTTCTGTGTTTCTTCGTCATTAAGAAGGTCTGAGGGATACAGTAAACCTGAAGGGAAGCATCGGAATCTATAACTAGTGTCACAGAAATGGTTCAAAACATAGACAGTAAGGAGAGCCAGTCTTCTTGTACTTGTGTCGGCATTGTGCCTTTCGTATTTAATTCCGATGCAATCTATGTGTTTCTTCGTCAATAAGAAGGTCAGAGGGACACAGTAAACCTGAAGTGAAGCATCGGAATCTATAACTAGTGTCACAGGAATGGTTCAAAACATAGACAGTAAGAAGAGCCAGTCTTCCTGTACTTGGGTCGGCATTGTGCCTTTTGTATTTAATTAAGATTTAATTTCTGTGTTTCATCGTCAATAATAAGGTCAGAGGGATACAGTAAACCTGAAGTGAAGCATCGGAATCTATAACTAGTGTCACAGGAATGGTTCAAAAACATAGTCAGTAAGAAGAGTCAATCTTCTTGTACTTAAGTCGGCATTGGGCCTTTTGTATTTAATTAAGATGCAATTTCTTTGTTTCATCGTGAATAGGAAGGTGAAAGGGATACAGTAAACCTGGAGTGAAGCTTCGGAAATTTATAACTAGTGTCACAGGAATGGTTCAAATCATAGACAGTAGGAAGAGTCAGTCTTCTTGTACTTAAGTCGGCATTGTGCCTTTTGTATTTAATTCCGATGCAATTTCTGTGTTTCATCGTCAATATGAAGGTCAGATCGATACAGTAAACCTGAAGTGAAGCATCTGAATCTATAACTAGCGTCACAGGAATGGTTCAAAGCATAGACAGTAAGAAGTGTCAGTCTTTTTGTACTTAAGTGGGCATTGTGCCATTTGTATTTAATTCCGATGCAGTTTCTGTGATTCATCGTCTATACAAAGGTCAGAGGGATACAGTAAACCTGAAGTGAAGCATCGGAATCTATAACTAGTGTCACAGGAATGGTTCAAAACATAGACAGTAGGAAGGGTCAGTCTTCTTATACTTAAGTCGGCATTGGGCCTTTTGTATTTAATTCCGATGCAATATCTGTGTTTCTTCGTCAATAAGAAGGTCAGAGGGATACAATAAACCTGAAGTGAAGCATCGGAATCTATAACTCGTGTCACAGAAATGGTTCAAAACATAGACAGTAAGAAAAGCCAGTCATCTTGTACTTGAGTCGGCAATGTGCCTTTTGTATTTAATTCCGATGCAATTTCTGTGTTTCATCGTCAATAAGAAGGTCACAGGGATACAGTAAACCTGAAATGAAGCTTCGGAAACTATAACTAGTGTCACAGGAATGGTTCAAAACATAAACAATAAAAAGAGTCAGTTTTTTTGTACTAAGGTCGGCATTGTGCCGGTGGAATTTAATTCCGAAGCAATTTCTGTGTTTCATTGTCAATAAGAAGGTCAGAGGGATACAGTAAACCTGAAGTGAAGCATCGGAATCTATAACTAGAGTCACAGGAATGGTTCAAAACATAGACAGTAAGAAGAGTCAGTCTTCTTGTACTTAAGTCGGCAATGTGCCTCTTGTATTTAATTCCGATGCACATTCTGTGCTTCATCGTCAATAAGAAGGTCAGCTGGATACAGTAAACCTGAAGTGAAGCATCGGAATCTATAACTAGTGTCACAGGAATGGCTCAAAACATAGACAGTAAGAAGAGCCAGTCTTCTTGTACTTATGTCGCCATTGTGCCTTTTGTAAATAATTCCGATGCAATTTCTGTGTTTCATCGTCAATAAGAAGCTCAGAGGGATACGGTAAATCTGAAGTGAAGCATCGGAATCTATAACTAGTGTCACAGGCATGGTTCAAAAAATAGACAGTAACTAGAGTCAGTCTTTTTGTACTTAAGTCGGCATTATGATTTTTTTTTTTTAATTCCGGTGCAATATCTGTGTTTCATCGTCAATACGAAGGTCAGAGCGATACAGTAAACCTGAAGTGAAGCATCGGAATCTATAACTAGAGTCACAGGAATGGTTCAAAACATGGACCGTAAGAAGGATCTGTCTTCTTGAACTTAAGTCGGCATTGTGCCTTTTGTATTTAATTCCGATGCAATATCTGTATTTCTTCGTCAATAAGAAGGTCAGGGGGATGCAGTAAACCTGAAGTGAAGCATCGGAATCTATAACTAGTGTCACAGAAATGGTTCAAAACATAGACATTAAGAAGAGCCAGTCTTCTTGTACTTGAGTCGGCATTGTGCCTTTTGTATTTAATTCCGATGCAATTTCTGTATTTCTTCGTCAATAAGAAGGTCAGAGGGATACAGTATACCTGAAGTGAAGCATCGGAATCTATAACTAGTGTCACAGAAATGGTTCAAAGTATAGACAGTAAGAAGAGTCAGTCTTCTTGTACTTATGTCGGCATTGTGCCTTTTGTAATTAATTCCGATGCAATTTCTGTGTTTCATCGTCAATAAGAAGCTCAGAGGGATACAGTAAATCTGAAGTGAAGCATCGGAATCTATAACTAGTGTCACAGGAATGGTTCAAAACATAGACAGTAAGAAGAGGCATTCTTCTTGTACTTAAGTCGGCATTGTGCCTTTTGTATTTAAATCCGATGTAATTTACGTGTTTCATCGTCAATATGAAGGTCAGAGGGATACAGTAAACCTGAAGTGAAGCATCGGAATCTATAACTAGTGTCACAGGAATGGTTCAAAACATAGACACTAAGAAGAGTCAGTCTTTTTGTACTTAAGTCGGCATTGTGCCTTTTGTATTTAATTCCGATGCAATTTCTGTGTTTCATCGTCAATACGAAAGTCAGAGGGATACAGTAAACCTGAAGTGAAGCATCGGAATCTATAACTAGTGTCACAGGAAAGGTTCAAAACATAGACAGTAAGAAGGGTCAGTCTTCTTGTACTTAAGTCGGCATTGTGCCTTTTGTATTTAATTCCGATGCAATTTACGTGTTTCATCGTCAATAAGAAGGTCAGAGGAATACAGTAAACCTGAAGTGAAGCATCGGAATCTATTACTAGTGTCTAAGGAATGGTTCAAAACATAGACAGTAAGAAGAGTCAGTTTTCTTGTACATAAGTCGGCATTGTGCCTTTTGTAATTAATTCCGATGCAATTTCTGTGTTTCATCGTCAATAAGAAGGTCACAGGGAGACAGTAAACCTGAACTGAAGTATCGGAATCTATAACTAGTGTCACAGGAATGGTTCAAATCATAGACAGTAAGAAGAGTCAGTTTTCTTGTACTTAGGTCGGCATTGGGCCTTTTGAATATAATTACGATGCAATTTCTGTGCTTCTTCGTCAATAAGAAGGTCTGAGGGATGCAGTAAACCTGAAGGGAAGCATCGGAATCTATAACTAGTGTCACAGAAATGTTTCAAAACATAGACAGTAATAAGAGCCAGCCTTCTTGTACTTGTGTCGGCATTGTGCCTTTTCTATTTAATTCGGAAGCAACTTCTGTGTTTCATCGTCAATACGAAAGTCAGAGGGATACAGTAAACCTGAAGTGAAGCATCGGAATCTATAACTAGTGTCACAGGAATGGTTCAAAACATAGACAGTAAGAAGGGTCCGTCTTCTTGTAATTAAGTCAGCATTGTGCCTTTTGTATTTAATTCCGATGCAATATCTGTGTTTTTTCGTCATTAAGAAGGTCAGAGAGATACAGTAAAACTGAAGTCAAGCATCGGAATCTGTAACTAGTGTCACAGAAATGGTTCAAAACATAGACAGTAAGAAGAGCCAGTCTTCTTGTACTTGAGTCGGCATTGTGCCTTTTGTATTTAATTAGGATGCAACGTCTGTGTTTCATCGTCAATAAGAAGGTCAGAGGGATACGGTAAACCTGAAGTGAAGCATCGGAATCTATAACTAGTGTCACAGGAATGGTTCAAACATTGACAGTAAGAAGACCCATTCTTCTTATACTTATATCGGCATTGTGCCTTTTGTATTTAATTCCGATGCAATTTACGTGTTTCATTGTCAATAAGAAGGTCACAGGGATACAGTAAACCTGAAGTGAAGCATCGGAATCTACAACTAGTGTCACAGGAATGGTTCAAAGCATAGTCAGTAAGAAGAGTCAATCTTCTGTACTTAAGTCGGCATTGTGCCTTTTGTATTTAATGAAGATGCAATATCTGTGTTTCATCGTCTATAGGAAGGTGAAAGGGATACAGTAAACCTGAAGTGAAGCTTCGGAATCTATAACTAGTGACACAGGAATGGTTCAAAACATAGACAGTAGGAAGAGTCAGTTTTCTTGTACTTAAGTCGGCAATGTGCCTCTTGTATTTAATTCCGATATAATTTACGTAATTCATCGTCAATAAGTAGGTCAGAGGGATACAGTAACCCTGAAGTGAGGCATCGGAATCTATAACTAGTGTCACAGGAATGGTTCAAATCATAGACAGTAAGATGAGTTAGTGTTCTTGTACTGAAGTCGGCATTGTGCCTTTTGTATTTAATTAAAATGATACTTCTATGTTTCTTCGTCAATAAGAAGGTCAGAGGGATACAGTAAACCTGAAGTGACGAATCGGAATCTATAACTAGTGTCACAGAAATGGTCCAAAACATAGACAGTAAGAAGAGACAGTCTTCTTGTACTTGAGTCGGCATTGTGCCTTTTGTATTTAATTCCGATACAATTTCTGTGTTTTTTCGTCAATAAGATCGTCAGAGGGATACAGTAAACCTGAAATGAAGCATCGGAATCTATAACTAGAGTCACAGGAATGGTTCAAAACATAGACAGTAGGAAGAGTCAGTCTTCTTGTACTTAAGTCGGCAATGTGCCTCTTGCATTTAATTCCGATATAATTTACGTAATTCATCGTCAACAAGTAGGTCAGAGGGATACAGTAAACCTGAAGTGAGGCATCGGAATCTGTAACTAGTGTCACAGGAATGGTTCAAACCATAGACAGTAAGATGAGTTAGTGTTCTTGTACTGAAGTCGGCATTGTGCCTTTTGTATTTAATTAAAATGCTATTTCTATGTTTCATCGTCAATAAGAAGGTCAGAGGGATACAGTAAACCTGAAGTGAAGCATAGGAATCTATAACTAGTGTCACAGGAATGCTTCAAAACATAGACAGTAAGAAGAGTCAGTCTTCTTGTACTTAAGTCGGCATTGTGCTTTTTGTATATAATTACGACGCAATTTCTGTGTTTCATCGTCAATAAGAAGGTCAGCTGGATACAGTTACCTGAAGTGAATCATCGGATTCTATAACTAATGTCACCGGAATGGTAGAAAGCATTGACAGTAAGAAGAGTCAGTCTTCTTGTACTTAAGTCTTCATTGTGCCTTTTGTATTTAATTAAGATGCGATTTCTGTGTTTCATCGTCAATAAAGAGGTCAGAGGGACACAGGAAACCTGAAGTGAAGCATCGGAATCTAAAACTAGTGTCACAGGATTGGTTCAAAACATAGACATTAGGAAGAGTCAGTCTTCTTGTAATAATGTCGGCATTTTGCCTTTTGTATTTAATTCCGATGCAATTTCTGTGCTTCATCGTCAATAAGAAGGTCAGCTGGATACAGTAAACCTGAAGTGAAGCATCGGAATCTATAACTAGTGCCACAGGAATGGCTCAAAACATAGACAGTAAGAAGAGCCAGTCTTCTTGTACTTATGTCGCCATTGTGCCTTTTGTAAATAATTCCGATGCAATTTCTGTGTTTCATCGTCAATAAGAAGCTCAGAGGGATACGGTAAATCTGAAGTGAAGCATCGGAATCTATAACTAGTGTCACAGGCATGGTTCAAAAAATAGACAGTAACTAGAGTCAGTCTTTTTGTACTTAAGTCGGAATTGTGAATTTTTTTTTTAATTCCGGTGCAATTTCTGTGTTTCATCGTCAATACGAAGGTCAAAGGGATAGAGTAAACCTGAAGTGAAGCATCGGAATCTATGACTAGAGTCACAGGAATGGTTCAAAGCATGGACCGTAAGAAGGATCTGTCTTCTTGAACTTAAGTCGGCATTGTGCCTTTTGTATTTAATTCCGATGCAATTTCTGTATTTCTTCGTCAATAAGAAGGTCAGAGGGATACAGTATACCTGAAGTGAAGCATCGGAATCTATAACTAGTGTCACAGAAATGGTTCAAAGTATAGACAGTAAGAAGAGTCAGTCTTCTTGTACTTATGTCGGCATTGTGCCTTTTGTAATTAATTCCGATGCAATTTCTGTGTTTCATCGTCAATAAGAAGCTCAGAGGGATACAGTAAATCTGAAATGAAGCATCGGAATCTATAACTAGTGTCACAGGAATGGTTCAAAACATAGACAGTAAGAAGAGGCATTCTTCTTGTACTTAAGTCGGCATTGTGCCTTTTGTATTTAATTCCGATGCAATTTACGTGTTTCATCGTCAATAAGTAGGTCAGAGGGATACAGTAAATCTGAAGTGAAGCATCGGAATCTATAACTAGTGTCACAGGCATGGTTCAAAAAATAGACAGTAACTAGAGTCAGTCTTTTTGTACTTAAGTCGGCATTATGATTTTTTTTTTTTAATTCCGGTGCAATATCTGTGTTTCATCGTCAATACGAAGGTCAGAGCGATACAGTAAACCTGAAGTGAAGCATCGGAATCTATAACTAGAGTCACAGGAATGGTTCAAAACATGGACCGTAAGAAGGATCTGTCTTCTTGAACTTAAGTCGGCATTGTGCCTTTTGTATTTAATTCCGATGCAATATCTGTATTTCTTCGTCAATAAGAAGGTCAGGGGGATGCAGTAAACCTGAAGTGAAGCATCGGAATCTATAACTAGTGTCACAGAAATGGTTCAAAACATAGACATTAAGAAGAGCCAGTCTTCTTGTACTTGAGTCGGCATTGTGCCTTTTGTATTTAATTCCGATGCAATTTCTGTATTTCTTCGTCAATAAGAAGGTCAGAGGGATACAGTATACCTGAAGTGAAGCATCGGAATCTATAACTAGTGTCACAGAAATGGTTCAAAGTATAGACAGTAAGAAGAGTCAGTCTTCTTGTACTTATGTCGGCATTGTGCCTTTTGTAATTAATTCCGATGCAATTTCTGTGTTTCATCGTCAATAAGAAGCTCAGAGGGATACAGTAAATCTGAAGTGAAGCATCGGAATCTATAACTAGTGTCACAGGAATGGTTCAAAACATAGACAGTAAGAAGAGGCATTCTTCTTGTACTTAAGTCGGCATTGTGCCTTTTGTATTTAAATCCGATGTAATTTACGTGTTTCATCGTCAATATGAAGGTCAGAGGGATACAGTAAACCTGAAGTGAAGCATCGGAATCTATAACTAGTGTCACAGGAATGGTTCAAAACATAGACACTAAGAAGAGTCAGTCTTTTTGTACTTAAGTCGGCATTGTGCCTTTTGTATTTAATTCCGATGCAATTTCTGTGTTTCATCGTCAATACGAAAGTCAGAGGGATACAGTAAACCTGAAGTGAAGCATCGGAATCTATAACTAGTGTCACAGGAAAGGTTCAAAACATAGACAGTAAGAAGGGTCAGTCTTCTTGTACTTAAGTCGGCATTGTGCCTTTTGTATTTAATTCCGATGCAATTTACGTGTTTCATCGTCAATAAGAAGGTCAGAGGAATACAGTAAACCTGAAGTGAAGCATCGGAATCTATTACTAGTGTCTAAGGAATGGTTCAAAACATAGACAGTAAGAAGAGTCAGTTTTCTTGTACATAAGTCGGCATTGTGCCTTTTGTAATTAATTCCGATGCAATTTCTGTGTTTCATCGTCAATAAGAAGGTCACAGGGAGACAGTAAACCTGAACTGAAGTATCGGAATCTATAACTAGTGTCACAGGAATGGTTCAAATCATAGACAGTAAGAAGAGTCAGTTTTCTTGTACTTAGGTCGGCATTGGGCCTTTTGAATATAATTACGATGCAATTTCTGTGCTTCTTCGTCAATAAGAAGGTCTGAGGGATGCAGTAAACCTGAAGGGAAGCATCGGAATCTATAACTAGTGTCACAGAAATGTTTCAAAACATAGACAGTAATAAGAGCCAGCCTTCTTGTACTTGAGTCGGCATTGTGCCTTTTGTATTTAATTAGGATGCAACGTCTGTGTTTCATCGTCAATAAGAAGGTCAGAGGGATACGGTAAACCTGAAGTGAAGCATCGGAATCTATAACTAGAGTCACAGGAATGGTTCAAAACATAGACAGTAGGAAGAGTCAGTCTTCTTGTACTTAAGTCGGCAATGTGCCTCTTGCATTTAATTCCGATATAATTTACGTAATTCATCGTCAACAAGTAGGTCAGAGGGATACAGTAAACCTGAAGTGAGGCATCGGAATCTGTAACTAGTGTCACAGGAATGGTTCAAACATTGACAGTAAGAAGACCCATTCTTCTTATACTTATATCGGCATTGTGCCTTTTGTATTTAATTCCGATGCAATTTACGTGTTTCATTGTCAATAAGAAGGTCACAGGGATACAGTAAACCTGAAGTGAAGCATCGGAATCTACAACTAGTGTCACAGGAATGGTTCAAAGCATAGTCAGTAAGAAGAGTCAATCTTCTGTACTTAAGTCGGCATTGTGCCTTTTGTATTTAATGAAGATGCAATATCTGTGTTTCATCGTCTATAGGAAGGTGAAAGGGATACAGTAAACCTGAAGTGAAGCTTCGGAATCTATAACTAGTGACACAGGAATGGTTCAAAACATAGACAGTAGGAAGAGTCAGTTTTCTTGTACTTAAGTCGGCAATGTGCCTCTTGTATTTAATTCCGATATAATTTACGTAATTCATCGTCAATAAGTAGGTCAGAGGGATACAGTAACCCTGAAGTGAGGCATCGGAATCTATAACTAGTGTCACAGGAATGGTTCAAATCATAGACAGTAAGATGAGTTAGTGTTCTTGTACTGAAGTCGGCATTGTGCCTTTTGTATTTAATTAAAATGATACTTCTATGTTTCTTCGTCAATAAGAAGGTCAGAGGGATACAGTAAACCTGAAGTGACGAATCGGAATCTATAACTAGTGTCACAGAAATGGTCCAAAACATAGACAGTAAGAAGAGACAGTCTTCTTGTACTTGAGTCGGCATTGTGCCTTTTGTATTTAATTCCGATACAATTTCTGTGTTTTTTCGTCAATAAGATCGTCAGAGGGATACAGTAAACCTGAAATGAAGCATCGGAATCTATAACTAGAGTCACAGGAATGGTTCAAAACATAGACAGTAGGAAGAGTCAGTCTTCTTGTACTTAAGTCGGCAATGTGCCTCTTGCATTTAATTCCGATATAATTTACGTAATTCATCGTCAACAAGTAGGTCAGAGGGATACAGTAAACCTGAAGTGAGGCATCGGAATCTGTAACTAGTGTCACAGGAATGGTTCAAACCATAGACAGTAAGATGAGTTAGTGTTCTTGTACTGAAGTCGGCATTGTGCCTTTTGTATTTAATTAAAATGCTATTTCTATGTTTCATCGTCAATAAGAAGGTCAGAGGGATACAGTAAACCTGAAGTGAAGCATAGGAATCTATAACTAGTGTCACAGGAATGCTTCAAAACATAGACAGTAAGAAGAGTCAGTCTTCTTGTACTTAAGTCGGCATTGTGCTTTTTGTATATAATTACGACGCAATTTCTGTGTTTCATCGTCAATAAGAAGGTCAGCTGGATACAGTTACCTGAAGTGAATCATCGGATTCTATAACTAATGTCACCGGAATGGTAGAAAGCATTGACAGTAAGAAGAGTCAGTCTTCTTGTACTTAAGTCTTCATTGTGCCTTTTGTATTTAATTAAGATGCGATTTCTGTGTTTCATCGTCAATAAAGAGGTCAGAGGGACACAGGAAACCTGAAGTGAAGCATCGGAATCTAAAACTAGTGTCACAGGATTGGTTCAAAACATAGACATTAGGAAGAGTCAGTCTTCTTGTAATAATGTCGGCATTTTGCCTTTTGTATTTAATTCCGATGCAATTTCTGTGCTTCATCGTCAATAAGAAGGTCAGCTGGATACAGTAAACCTGAAGTGAAGCATCGGAATCTATAACTAGTGCCACAGGAATGGCTCAAAACATAGACAGTAAGAAGAGCCAGTCTTCTTGTACTTATGTCGCCATTGTGCCTTTTGTAAATAATTCCGATGCAATTTCTGTGTTTCATCGTCAATAAGAAGCTCAGAGGGATACGGTAAATCTGAAGTGAAGCATCGGAATCTATAACTAGTGTCACAGGCATGGTTCAAAAAATAGACAGTAACTAGAGTCAGTCTTTTTGTACTTAAGTCGGAATTGTGAATTTTTTTTTTAATTCCGGTGCAATTTCTGTGTTTCATCGTCAATACGAAGGTCAAAGGGATAGAGTAAACCTGAAGTGAAGCATCGGAATCTATGACTAGAGTCACAGGAATGGTTCAAAGCATGGACCGTAAGAAGGATCTGTCTTCTTGAACTTAAGTCGGCATTGTGCCTTTTGTATTTAATTCCGATGCAATTTCTGTATTTCTTCGTCAATAAGAAGGTCAGAGGGATACAGTATACCTGAAGTGAAGCATCGGAATCTATAACTAGTGTCACAGAAATGGTTCAAAGTATAGACAGTAAGAAGAGTCAGTCTTCTTGTACTTATGTCGGCATTGTGCCTTTTGTAATTAATTCCGATGCAATTTCTGTGTTTCATCGTCAATAAGAAGCTCAGAGGGATACAGTAAATCTGAAATGAAGCATCGGAATCTATAACTAGTGTCACAGGAATGGTTCAAAACATAGACAGTAAGAAGAGGCATTCTTCTTGTACTTAAGTCGGCATTGTGCCTTTTGTATTTAATTCCGATGCAATTTACGTGTTTCATCGTCAATAAGTAGGTCAGAGGGATACAGTAAACCTGAAGTGAAGCATCGGAATCTATAACTAGTGTCACAGGAATGGTTCAAAACATAGACACTAAGAAGAGTCAGTCTTTTTGTACTTAAGTCGGCATTGTGCCTTTTGTATTTAATTCCGATGCAATTTCTGTGTTTCATCGTCAATACGAAAGTCAGAGGGATACAGTAAACCTGAAGTGAAGCATCGGAATCTATAACTAGTGTCACAGGATTGGTTCAAAACATAGACAGTAGGAACAGTCAGTCTTCTTGTACTTAATTCGGCATTGTGCCTTTTGTATTTTATTAAGATTTAATTTCTGTGTTTCATCGTCAATAATCAGGTTAGAGGCATACAGTAAACCTGATGTGAAGCATCGGAATCTATAACTAGTGTCACAGGAATGGTTCAAAACATAGTCAGTAAGAAGAGTCAGTTATCTTGTACTTAAGTCGGCATTGTGCCTTTTGTATTTAATTCCGATGCAATTTCTGTGTTTCATCGTCAATAAGAAGGTCAGAGGGATACAGTATACCTGAAGTGAAGCATCGGAATCTATAACTAGTGTCACAGGGATTGTTCAAATCATAGACAGTAAGAACAGTCAGTCTTTTTGTACGTAAGTCGGCATTGTGCCTTTTGTATTTTATTCCGATGCAATTTCTGTGTTTCATCGTCAATACGAAAGTCAGAGGGATACAGTAAACCTGAAGTGAAGCATCGGAATCTATAACTAGTGTCACAGGAATGGTTCAAAACATAGACAGTAAGAAGGGTCCGTCTTCTTGTACTTAAGTCAGCATTGTGCCTTTTGTATTTAATTCCGATGCAATATCTGTGTTTTTTCGTCATTAAGAAGGTCAGAGGGATACAGTAAAACTGAAGTCAAGCATCGGAATCTATAACTAGTGTCACAGAAATGGTTCAAAACATAGACAGTAAGAAGAGCCAGCCTTCTTGTACTTGAGTCGGCATTGTGCCTTTTGTATTTAATTAGGATGCAACGTCTGTGTTTCATCGTCAATAAGAAGGTCAGAGGGATACGGTAAACGTGAAGTGAAGCATCGGAATCTATAACTAGTGTCACAGGAATGGTTCAAAACATTGACAGTAAGAAGACCCATTCTTCTTATACTTATATCGGCATTGTGACTTTTGTATTTAATTCCGATGCAATTTACGTGTTTCATTGTCAATAAGAAGGTCAGAGGGATACAGTAAACCTGAAGTGAAGCATCGGAATCTACAACTAGTGTCACAGGAATGCTTCAAAGCATAGTCAGTAAGAAGAGTCAATCTTCTTGTACTTAAGTCGGCATTGTGCCTTTTGTATTTAATGAAGATGCAATATCTGTGTTTCATCGTCAATAGGAAGGTGAAAGGGATACAGTAAACCTGAAGTGAAGCTTCGGAATCTATAACTAGTGACACAGGAATGGTTCAAAACATAGACAGTAGGAAGAGTCAGTTTTCTTGTACTTAAGTCGGCAATGTGCCTCTTGTATTTAATTCCGATATAATTTACGTAATTCATCGTCAATAAGTAGGTCAGAGGGATACAGTAACCCTGAAGTGAGGCATCGGAATCTATAACTAGTGTCACAGGAATGGTTCAAATCATAGACAGTAAGATGAGTTAGTGTTCTTGTACTGAAGTCGGCATTGTGCCTTTTGTATTTAATTAAAATGCTATTTCTATGTTTCTTCGTCAATAAGAAGGTCAGAGGGATACAGTAAACCTGAAGTGACGAATCGGAATCTATAACTAGTGTCACAGAAATGGTCCAAAGCATAGACAGTAAGAAGAGACAGTCTTCTTGTACTTGAGTCGGCATTGTGCCTTTTGTATTTAATTCCGATACAATTTCTGTGTTTTTTCGTCAATAAGATCGTCAGAGGGATACAGTAAACCTGAAATGAAGCATCGGAATCTATAACTAGAGTCACAGGAATGGTTCAAAACATAGACAGTAGGAAGAGTCAGTCTTCTTGTACTTGAGTCGGCATTGTGCCTTTTGTATTTAATTAGGATGCAACGTCTGTGTTTCATCGTCAATAAGAAGGTCAGAGGGATACGGTAAACCTGAAGTGAAGCATCGGAATCTATAACTAGTGTCACAGGAATGGTTCAAACATTGACAGTAAGAAGACCCATTCTTCTTATACTTATATCGGCATTGTGCCTTTTGTATTTAATTCCGATGCAATTTACGTGTTTCATTGTCAATAAGAAGGTCACAGGGATACAGTAAACCTGAAGTGACGAATCGGAATCTATAACTAGTGTCACAGAAATGGTCCAAAACATAGACAGTAAGAAGAGACAGTCTTCTTGTACTTGAGTCGGCATTGTGCCTTTTGTATTTAATTAAAATGCTACTTCTATGTTTCATCGTCAATAAGAAGGTCAGCTGGATACAGTTACCTGAAGTGAATCATCGGATTCTATAACTAATGTCACCGGAATGGTAGAAAGCATTGACAGTAAGAAGAGTCAGTCTTCTTGTACTTAAGTCTTCATTGTGCCTTTTGTATTTAATTAAGATGCGATTTCTGTGTTTCATCGTCAATAAAGAGGTCAGAGGGACACAGGAAACCTGAAGTGAAGCATCGGAATCTAAAACTAGTGTCACAGGATTGGTTCAAAACATAGACATTAGGAAGAGTCAGTCTTCTTGTAATAATGTCGGCATTTTGCCTTTTGTATTTAATTCCGATGCAATTTCTGTGCTTCATCGTCAATAAGAAGGTCAGCTGGATACAGTAAACCTGAAGTGAAGCATCGGAATCTATAACTAGTGCCACAGGAATGGCTCAAAACATAGACAGTAAGAAGAGCCAGTCTTCTTGTACTTATGTCGCCATTGTGCCTTTTGTAAATAATTCCGATGCAATTTCTGTGTTTCATCGTCAATAAGAAGCTCAGAGGGATACGGTAAATCTGAAGTGAAGCATCGGAATCTATAACTAGTGTCACAGGCATGGTTCAAAAAATAGACAGTAACTAGAGTCAGTCTTTTTGTACTGAAGTCGGAATTGTGAATTTTTTTTTAATTCCGGTGCAATTTCTGTGTTTCATCGTCAATACGAAGGTCAAAGGGATACAGTAAACCTGAAGTGAAGCATCGGAATCTATGACTAGAGTCACAGGAATGGTTCAAAGCATGGACCGTAAGAAGGATCTGTCTTCTTGAACTTAAGTCGGCATTGTGCCTTTTGTATTTAATTCCGATGCAATTTCTGTATTTCTTCGTCAATAAGAAGGTCAGAGGGATACAGTATACCTGAAGTGAAGCATCGGAATCTATAACTAGTGTCACAGAAATGGTTCAAAGTATAGACAGTAAGAAGAGTCAGTCTTCTTGTACTTATGTCGGCATTGTGCCTTTTTTAATTAATTCCGATGCAATTTCTGTGTTTCATCGTCAATAAGAAGCTCAGAGGGATACAGTAAATCTGAAATGAAGCATCGGAATCTATAACTAGTGTCACAGGAATGGTTCAAAACATAGACAGTAAGAAGAGGCATTCTTCTTGTACTTAAGTCGGCATTGTGCCTTTTGTATTTAATTCCGATGCAATTTACGTGTTTCATCGTCAATAAGTAGGTCAGAGGGATACAGTAAACCTGAAGTGAAGCATCGGAATCTATAACTAGTGTCACAGGAATGGTTCAAAACATAGACACTAAGAAGAGTCAGTCTTTTTGTACTTAAGTCCGCATTGTGCCTTTTGTATTTAATTCCGATGCAATTTCTGTGTTTCATCGTCAATACGAAAGTCAGAGGGATACAGTAAACCTGAAGTGAAGCATCGGAATCTATAACTAGTGTCACAGGAATGGTTCAAAACATAGACAGTAGGAACAGTCAGTCTTCTTGTACTTAATTCGGCATTGTGCCTTTTGTATTTTATTAAGATTTAATTTCTGTGTTTCATCGTCAATAATCAGGTTAGAGGCATACAGTAAACCTGATGTGAAGCATCGGAATCTATAACTAGTGTCACAGGAATGGTTCAAAACATAGTCAGTAAGAAGAGTCAGTTATCTTGTACTTAAGTCGGCATTGTGCCTTTTGTATTTAATTCCGATGCAATTTCTGTGTTTCATCGTCAATAAGAAGGTCAGAGGGATACAGTATACCTGAAGTGAAGCATCGGAATCTATAACTAGTGTCACAGGGATTGTTCAAATCATAGACAGTAAGAACAGTCAGTCTTTTTGTACGTAAGTCGGCATTGTGCCTTTTGTATTTTATTCCGATGCAATTTCTGTGTTTCATCGTCAATACGAAAGTCAGAGGGATACAGTAAACCTGAAGTGAAGCATCGGAATCTATAACTAGTGTCACAGGAATGGTTCAAAACATAGACAGTAAGAAGGGTCCGTCTTCTTGTACTTAAGTCAGCATTGTGCCTTTTGTATTTAATTCCGATGCAATATCTGTGTTTTTTCGTCATTAAGAAGGTCAGAGGGATACAGTAAAACTGAAGTCAAGCATCGGAATCTATAACTAGTGTCACAGAAATGGTTCAAAACATAGACAGTAAGAAGAGCCAGCCTTCTTGTACTTGAGTCGGCATTGTGCCTTTTGTATTTAATTAGGATGCAACGTCTGTGTTTCATCGTCAATAAGAAGGTCAGAGGGATACGGTAAACGTGAAGTGAAGCATCGGAATCTATAACTAGTGTCACAGGAATGGTTCAAAACATTGACAGTAAGAAGACCCATTCTTCTTATACTTATATCGGCATTGTGACTTTTGTATTTAATTCCGATGCAATTTACGTGTTTCATTGTCAATAAGAAGGTCACAGGGATACAGTAAACCTGAAGTGAAGCATCGGAATCTACAACTAGTGTCACAGGAATGCTTCAAAGCATAGTCAGTAAGAAGAGTCAATCTTCTTGTACTTAAGTCGGCATTGTGCCTTTTGTATTTAATGAAGATGCAATATCTGTGTTTCATCGTCAATAGGAAGGTGAAAGGGATACAGTAAACCTGAAGTGAAGCTTCGGAATCTATAACTAGTGACACAGGAATGGTTCAAAACATAGACAGTAGGAAGAGTCAGTTTTCTTGTACTTAAGTCGGCAATGTGCCTCTTGTATTTAATTCCGATATAATTTACGTAATTCATCGTCAATAAGTAGGTCAGAGGGATACAGTAACCCTGAAGTGAGGCATCGGAATCTATAACTAGTGTCACAGGAATGGTTCAAATCATAGACAGTAAGATGAGTTAGTGTTCTTGTACTGAAGTCGGCATTGTGCCTTTTGTATTTAATTAAAATGCTATTTCTATGTTTCTTCGTCAATAAGAAGGTCAGAGGGATACAGTAAACCTGAAGTGACGAATCGGAATCTATAACTAGTGTCACAGAAATAGTCCAAAGCATAGACAGTAAGAAGAGACAGTCTTCTTGTACTTGAGTCGGCATTGTGCCTTTTGTATTTAATTCCGATACAATTTCTGTGTTTTTTCGTCAATAAGTTCGTCAGAGGGATACAGTAAACCTGAAATGAAGCATCGGAATCTATAACTAGAGTCACAGGAATGGTTCAAAACATAGACAGTAGGAAGAGTCAGTCTTCTTGTACTTAAGTCGGCAATGTGCCTCTTGCATTTAATTCCGATATAATTTACGTAATTCATCGTCAATAAGTAGGTCAGAGGGATACAGTAAACCTTAAGTGAGGCATCGGAATCTATAACTAGTGTCACAGGAATGGTTCAAACCATAGACAGTAAGATGAGTTAGTGTTCTTGTACTGAAGTCGGCATTGTGCCTTTTGTATTTAATTAAAATGCTATTTCTATGTTTCATCGTCAATAAGAAGGTCAGAGGGATACAGTAAACCTGAAGTGAAGCATCGGAATCTATAACTAGTGTCACAGGAATGGTTCAAAACATAGACAGTAAGAAGAGTCAGTCTTCTTGTACTTAATTCGGCATTGTGCCTTTTGTATTTAATTAAGATTTAATTTCTGTGTTTCATCGTCATTAATAAGGTCAGAGGCGTACAGTAAACCTGATGTGAAGCATCGGAATCTATAACTAGTGTCACAGGAATGGTTCAAATCATAGTCAGTAAGAAGAGTCAGATTTCTTGTACTTAAGTCGGCATTGTGCCTTTTGTATTTAATTCCGGTGCAATGTCTGTGTTTCATCGTCAATAAGAAGGTCAGAGGGATACAGTAAACCTGAAGTGAAGCATCGGAATCTATAACTAGTGTCACAGGAACGGTTCAAACATAGACAGTAAGAAGAGTCAGTCTTTTTGTACTTAAGTCGGCATTGTGCCTTTTGTATTTTATTCCGATGCAATTTCTGTGTTTCATCGTCGATACGAAAGTCAGAGGGATACAGTAAACCTGAAGTGAAGCACCGGAATCTATAACTAGTGTCACAGGAATGGTTCAAAACATAGACAGTAGGAAGAGTCAGTTTTCTTGTGCTTAAGTCGGCATTGTGCCTTTTGTATATAATTCCGATGCAATTTCTGTGTTTCATCGTCAATAAGAAGCTCAGAGGGATACAGTAAACCTGAAGTGAAGCATCGGAATCTATAACTAGTGTTACAGAAATGGTTCAAAACATAGACAGTAAGAAAAGCCAGTCTTCTTGCACTTGAGTCGGCATTGTGCCTTTTGTATTTAATTCCGATGCAATTTCTGTGTTTCATCGTCAATAAGAAGGTCAGAGGGATACAGTAAACCCTTAAGTGAAGCATCGGAATCTATAACTAGTGTCACAGGAATGGTTCAAAACATAGACAGTAAGAAGAGTCAGTTTTCTTGTACTTAATTCGGCATTGGGCCTTTTGAATATTATTATGATGCAATTTCTGTGTTTCTTCGTCAATAAGAAGGTCTGAGGGATACAGTAAACCTGAAGGGAAGCATCGGAATCTATAACTAGTGTCACAGAAATGGTTCAAAACATAGACAGTAAGGAGAGCCAGTCTTCTTGTACTTGTGTCGGCATTGTGCCTTTCGTATTTAATTCCGATGCAATCTATGTGTTTCTTCGTCAATAAGAAGGTCAGAGGGACACAGTAAACCTGAAGTGAAGCATCGGAATCTATAACTAGTGTCACAAGAATGGTTCAAAACATAGACAGTAAGAAGAGCCAGTCTTCCTGTACTTGGGTCGGCATTGTGCCTTTTGTATTTAATTAAGATTTAATTTCTGTGTTTCATCGTCAATAATAAGGTCAGAGGGATACAGTAAACCTGAAGTGAAGCATCGGAATCTATAACTAGTGTCACAGGAATGGTTCAAATCATAGTCAGTAAGAAGAGTCAATCTTCTTGTACTTAAGTCGGCATTGGGCCTTTTGTATTTAATTAAGATGCAATTTCTTTGTTTCATCGTGAATAGGAAGGTGAAAGGGATACAGTAAACCTGGAGTGAAGCTTCGGAAATTTATAACTAGTGTCACAGGAATGGTTCAAATCATAGACAGTAGGAAGAGTCAGTCTTCTTGTACTTAAGTCGGCATTGTGCCTTTTGTATTTAATTCCGATGCAATTTCTGTGTTTCATCGTCAATATGAAGGTCAGATCGATACAGTAAACCTGAAGTGAAGCATCTGAATCTATAACTAGCGTCACAGGAATGGTTCAAAGCATAGACAGTAAGAAGAGTCAGTCTTTTTGTACTTAAGTGGGCATTGTGCCATTTGTATTTAATTCCGATGCAGTTTCTGTGATTCATCGTCTATACAAAGGTCAGAGGGATACAGTAAACCTGAAGTGAAGCATCGGAATCTATAACTAGTGTCACAGGAATGGTTCAAAACATAGACAGTAGGAAGGGTCAGTCTTCTTATACTTAAGTCGGCATTGGGCCTTTTGTATTTAATTCCGATGCAATATCTGTGTTTCTTCGTCAATAAGAAGGTCAGAGGGATACAATAAACCTGAAGTGAAGCATCGGAATGTATAACTCGTGTCACAGAAATGGTTCAAAACATAGACAGTAAGAAAAGCCAGTCTTCTTGTACTTGAGTCGGCAATGTGCCTTTTGTATTTAATTCCGATGCAATTTCTGTGTTTCATCGTCAATAAGAAGGTCACAGGGATACAGTAAACCTGAAATGAAGCTTCGGAAACTATAACTAGTGTCACAGGAATGGTTCAAAACATAAACAACAAAAAGAGTCAGTTTTTTTGTACTAAGGTCGGCATTGTGCCGGTGGAATTTAATTCCGAAGCAATTTCTGTGTTTCATTGTCAATAAGATGGTCAGAGGGATACAGTAAACCTGAAGTGAAGCATCGGAATCTATAACTAGAGTCACAGGAATGGTTCAAAACATAGACAGTAAGAAGAGTCAGTCTTCTTGTACTTAAGTCGGCAATGTGCCTCTTGTATTTAATTCCGATGCAATTTCTGTGCTTCATCGTCAATAAGAAGGTCAGCTGGATACAGTAAACCTGAAGTGAAGCATCGGAATCTATAACTAGTGTCACAGGAATGGCTCAAAACATAGACAGTAAGAAGAGCCAGTCTTCTTGTACTTATGTCGCCATTGTGCCTTTTGTAAATAATTCCGATGCAATTTCTGTGTTTCATCGTCAATAAGAAGCTCAGAGGGATACGGTAAATCTGAAGTGAAGCATCGGAATTTATAACTAGTGTCACAGGCATGGTTCAAAAAATAGACAGTAACTAGAGTCAGTCGTTTTGTACTTAAGTCGGCATTATGATTTTTTTTTTTTAATTCCGGTGCAATATCTGTGTTTCATCGTCAATACGAAGGTCAGAGCGATACAGTAAACCAGAAGTGAAGCATCGGAATCTATAACTAGAGTCACAGGAATGGTTCAAAACATGGACCGTAAGAAGGATCTGTCTTCTTGAACTTAAGTCGGCCTTGTGCCTTTTGTATTTAATTCCGATGCAATATCTGTATTTCTTCGTCAATAAGAAGGTCAGGGGGATGCAGTAAACCTGAAGTGAAGCATCGGAATCTATAACTAGTGTCACAGAAATGGTTCAAAACATAGACAGTAAGAAGAGCCAGTCTTCTTGTACTTGAGTCGGCATTGTGCCTTTTGTATTTAATTCCGATGCAATTTCTGTATTTCTTCGTCAATAAGAAGGTCAGAGGGATACAGTATACGTGAAGTGAAGCATCGGAATCTATAACTAGTGTCACAGAAATGGTTCAAAGTATAGACAGTAAGAAGAGTCAGTCTTCTTGTACTTATGTCGGCATTGTGCCTTTTGTAATTAATTCCGATGCAATTTCTGTGTTTCATCGTCAATAAGAAGCTCAGAGGGATACAGTAAATCTGAAGTGAAGCATCGGAATCTATAACTAGTGTCACAGGAATGGTTCAAAACATAGACAGTAAGAAGAGGCATTCTTCTTGTACTTAAGTCGGCATTGTGCCTTTTGTATTTAATTCCGATGTAATTTACGTGTTTCATCGTCAATATGAAGGTCAGAGGGATACAGTAAACCTGAAGTGAAGCATCGGAATCTATAACTAGTGTCACAGGAATGGTTCAAAACATAGACACTAAGAAGAGTCAGTCTTTTTGTACTTAAGTCGGCATTGTGCCTTTTGTATTTAATTCCGATGCAATTTCTGTGTTTCATCGTCAATACGAAAGTCAGAGGGATACAGTAAACCTGAAGTGAAGCATCGGAATCTATTACTAGTGTCTAAGGAATGGTTCAAAACATAGACAGTAAGAAGAGTCAGTTTTCTTGTACATAAGTCGGCATTGTGCCTTTTGTATTTAATTCCGATGCAATTTCTGTGTTTCATCGTCAATACGAAAGTCAGAGGGATACAGTAAACCTGAAGTGAAGCATCGGAATCTATAACTAGTGTCACAGGAAAGGTTCAAAACATAGACAGTAAGAAGGGTCCGTCTTCTTGTAATTAAGTCAGCATTGTGCCTTTTGTATTTAATTCCGATGCAATATCTGTGTTTTTTCGTCATTAAGAAGGTCAGAGAGATACAGTAAAACTGAAGTCAAGCATCGGAATCTGTAACTAGTGTCACAGAAATGGTTCAAAACATAGACAGTAAGAAGAGCCAGTCTTCTTGTACTTGAGTCGGCATTGTGCCTTTTGTATTTAATTAGGATGCAACGTCTGTGTTTCATCGTCAATAAGAAGGTCAGAGGGATACGGTAAACCTGAAGTGAAGCATCGGAATCTATAACTAGTGTCACAGGAATGGTTCAAACATTGACAGTAAGAAGACCCATTCTTCTTATACTTATATCGGCATTGTGCCTTTTGTATTTAATTCCGATGCAATTTACGTGTTTCATTGTCAATAAGAAGGTCACAGGGATACAGTAAACCTGAAGTGAAGCATCGGAATCTACAACTAGTGTCACAGGAATGGTTCAAAGCATAGTCAGTAAGAAGAGTCAATCTTCTGTACTTAAGTCGGCATTGTGCCTTTTGTATTTAATGAAGATGCAATATCTGTGTTTCATCGTCAATAGGAAGGTGAAAGGGATACAGTAAACCTGAAGTGAAGCTTCGGAATCTATAACTAGTGACACAGGAATGGTTCAAAACATAGACAGTAGGAAGAGTCAGTTTTCTTGTACTTAAGTCGGCAATGTGCCTCTTGTATTTAATTCCGATATAATTTACGTAATTCATCGTCAATAAGTAGGTCAGAGGGATACAGTAACCCTGAAGTGAGGCATCGGAATCTATAACTAGTGTCACAGGAATGGTTCAAATCATAGACAGTAAGATGAGTTAGTGTTCTTGTACTGAAGTCGGCATTGTGCCTTTTGTATTTAATTAAAATGCTATTTCTATGTTTCTTCGTCAATAAGAAGGTCAGAGGGATACTGTAAACCTGAAGTGACGAATCGGAATCTATAACTAGTGTCACAGAAATGGTCCAAAACATAGACAGTAAGAAGAGACAGTCTTCTTGTACTTGAGTCGGCATTGTGCCTTTTGTATTTAATTCCGATACAATTTCTGTGTTTTTTCGTCAATAAGATCGTCAGAGGGATACAGTAAACCTGAAATGAAGCATCGGAATCTATAACTAGAGTCACAGGAATGGTTCAAAACATAGACAGTAGGAAGAGTCAGTCTTCTTGTACTTAAGTCGGCAATGTGCCTCTTGCATTTAATTCCGATATAATTTACGTAATTCATCGTCAATAAGTAGGTCAGAGGGATACAGTAAACCTGAAGTGAGGCATCGGAATCTGTAACTAGTGTCACAGGAATGGTTCAAACCATAGACAGTAAGATGAGTTAGTGTTCTTGTACTGAAGTCGGCATTGTGCCTTTTGTATTTAATTAAAATGCTATTTCTATGTTTCATCGTCAATAAGAAGGTCAGAGGGATACAGTAAACCTGAAGTGAAGCATCGGAATCTATAACTAGTGTCACAGGAATGCTTCAAAACATAGACAGTAAGAAGAGTCAGTCTTCTTGTACTTAAGTCGGCATTGTGCTTTTTGTATATAATTACGACGCAATTTCTGTGTTTCATCGTCAATAAGAAGGTCAGCTGGATACAGTTACCTGAAGTGAATCATCGGATTCTATAACTAATGTCACCGGAATGGTAGAAAGCATTGACAGTAAGAAGAGTCAGTCTTCTTGTACTTAAGTCTTCATTGTGCCTTTTGTATTTAATTAAGATGCGATTTCTGTGTTTCATCGTCAATAAAGAGGTCAGAGGGACACAGGAAACCTGAAGTGAAGCATCGGAATCTAAAACTAGTGTCACAGGATTGGTTCAAAACATAGACATTAGGAAGAGTCAGTCTTCTTGTAATAATGTCGGCATTTTGCCTTTTGTATTTAATTCCGATGCAATTTCTGTGCTTCATCGTCAATAAGAAGGTCAGCTGGATACAGTAAACCTGAAGTGAAGCATCGGAATCTATAACTAGTGTCACAGGAATGGCTCAAAACATAGACAGTAAGAAGAGCCAGTCTTCTTGTACTTATGTCGCCATTGTGCCTTTTGTAAATAATTCCGATGCAATTTCTGTGTTTCATCGTCAATAAGAAGCTCAGAGGGATACGGTAAATCTGAAGTGAAGCATCGGAATCTATAACTAGTGTCACAGGCATGGTTCAAAAAATAGACAGTAACTAGAGTCAGTCTTTTTGTACTTAAGTCGGAATTGTGAAATTTTTTTTTAATTCCGGTGCAATTTCTGTGTTTCATCGTCAATACGAAGGTCAAAGGGATACAGTAAACCTGAAGTGAAGCATCGGAATCTATGACTAGAGTCACAGGAATGGTTCAAAACATGGACTGTAAGAAGGATCTGTCTTCTTGAACTTAAGTCGGCATTGTGCCTTTTGTATTTAATTCCGATGCAATTTCTGTATTTCTTCGTCAATAAGAAGGTCAGAGGGATACAGTATACCTGAAGTGAAGCATCGGAATCTATAACTAGTGTCACAGAAATGGTTCAAAGTATAGACAGTAAGAAGAGTCAGTCTTCTTGTACTTATGTCGGCATTGTGCGTTTTGTAATTAATTCCGATGCAATTTCTGTGTTTCATCGTCAATAAGAAGCTCAGAGGGATACAGTAAATCTGAAGTGAAGCATCGGAATCTATAACTAGTGTCACAGGAATGGTTCAAAACATAGACAGTAAGAAGAGGCATTCTTCTTGTACTTAAGTCGGCATTGTGCCTTTTGTATTTAATTCCGATGCAATTTACGTGTTTCATCGTCAATAAGTAGGTCAGAGGGATACAGTAAACCTGAAGTGAAGCATCGGAATCTATAACTAGTGTCACAGGAATGGTTCAAAACATAGACACTAAGAAGAGTCAGTCTTTTTGTACTTAAGTCGGCATTGTGCCTTTTGTATTTAATTCCGATGCAATTTCTGTGTTTCATCGTCAATACGAAAGTCAGAGGGATACAGTAAACCTGAAGTGAAGCATCGGAATCTATAACTAGTGTCACAGGAATGGTTCAAAACATAGACAGTAGGAACAGTCAGTCTTCTTGTACTTAATTCGGCATTGTGCCTTTTGTATTTTATTAAGATTTAATTTCTGTGTTTCATCGTCAATAATCAGGTCAGAGGCATACAGTAAACCTGATGTGAAGCATCGGAATCTATAACTAGTGTCACAGGAATGGTTCAAAACATAGTCAGTAAGAAGAGTCAGTTATCTTGTACTTAAGTCGGCATTGTGCCTTTTGTATTTAATTCCGATGCAATTTCTGTGTTTCATCGTCAATAAGAAGGTCAGAGGGATACAGTATACCCGAAGTGAAGCATCGGAATCTATAACTAGTGTGACAGGGATTGTTCAAATCATAGACAGTAAGAACAGTCAGTCTTTTTGTACGTAAGTCGGCATTGTGCCTTTTGTATTTTATTCCGATGCAATTTCTGTGTTTCATCGTCAATACGAAAGTCAGAGGGATACAGTAAACCTGAAGTGAAGCATCGGAATCTATAACTAGTGTCACAGGAATGGTTCAAAACATAGACAGTAAGAAGGGTCCGTCTTCTTGTACTTAAGTCAGCATTGTGCGTTTTGTATTTAATTCCGATGCAATATCTGTGTTATTTCGTCATTAAGAAGGTCAGAGGGATACAGTAAAACTGAAGTCAAGCATCGGAATCTATAACTAGTGTCACAGAAATGGTTCAAAACATAGACAGTAAGAAGAGCCAGCCTTCTTGTACTTGAGTCGGCATTGTGCCTTTTGTATTTAATTAGGATGCAACGTCTGTGTTTCATCGTCAATAAGAAGGTCAGAGGGATACGGTAAACGTGAAGTGAAGCATCGGAATCTATAACTAGTGTCACAGGAATGGTTCAAAACATTGACAGTAAGAAGACCCATTCTTTTTATACTTATATCGGCATTGTGACTTTTGTATTTAATTCCGATGCAATTTACGTGTTTCATTGTCAATAAGAAGGTCACAGGGATACAGTAAACCTGAAGTGAAGCATCGGAATCTACAACTAGTGTCACAGGAATGCTTCAAAGCATAGTCAGTAAGAAGAGTCAATCTTCTTGTACTTAAGTCGGCATTGTGCCTTTTGTATTTAATGAAGATGCAATATCTGTGTTTCATCGTCAATAGGAAGGTGAAAGGGATACAGTAAACCTGAAGTGAAGCTTCGGAATCTATAACTAGTGACACAGGAATGGTTCAAAACATAGACAGTAGGAAGAGTCAGATTTCTTGTACTTAAGTCGGCAATGTGCCTCTTGTATTTAATTCCGATATAATTTACGTAATTCATCGTCAATAAGTAGGTCAGAGGGATACAGTAAACCTGAAGTGAGGCATCGGAATCTATAACTAGTGTCACAGGAATGGTTCAAACCATAGACAGTAAGATGAGTTAGTGTTCTTGTACTGAAGTCGGCATTGTGCCTTTTGTATTTAATTAAAATGCTATTTCTATGTTTCATCGTCAATAAGAAGGTCAGAGGGATACAGTAAACCTGAAGTGAAGCATCGGAATCTATAACTAGTGTCACAGGAATGGTTCAAAACATAGACAGTAAGAAGTGTCAGTCTTCTTGTACTTAAGTCGGCATTGTGCCTTTTGTATATAATTACGATGCAATTTCTGTGTTTCATCGTCAATAAGAAGGTCAGCTGGATACAGTTACCTGAAGTGAATCATCGGATTCTATAACTAATGTCACCGGAATGGTAGAAAACATTGACAGTAAGATGAGTCAGTCTTCTTGTACTTAAGTCGGCATTGTTCCTTTTGTATCTAATTAAGATGCGATTTCTGTGTTTCATCGTCAATAAAGAGGTCAGAGGGACACAGGAAACCTGAAGTGAAGCATCGGAATCTAAAACTAGTGTCACAGGATTGGTTCAAAACATGGACATTAGGAAGAGTCAGTCTTCTTGTACTAATGTCGGCATTGTGCCTTTTGTATTTAATTCCGATGCAATTTCTGTGTTTCATCGTCAATACGAAGGTCAGAGGGATACAGTAAAACTGAAGTGAAGCATGGGATCCTATAACTAGTGTCACAGGAATGGTTCAATTCATAGACAGTAAGAAGAGTCAGTCTTCTTGTACTTAAGTGGGCATTTTGCCTTTTGTATTTAATTCCGATGCAATTTCTGTGCTTCATCGTCAATAAGAAGGTCAGCTGGATACAGTAAACCTGAAGTGAAGCATCGGAATCTATAACTAGTGTCACAGAAATGGTTCAAAACATAGACAGTAAGAAGAGCCAGTCTTCTTGTACTTGGGTCGGCATTGTGCCTTTTGTATTTAGTTAAGATTTAATTTCTGTGTTTCATCGTCAATAATAAGGTCAGGGGGATACAGTAAACCTGAAGTGAAGCATCGGAATCTATAACTAGTGTCACAGGAATAGTTCAAAAACATAGTCAGTAAGAAGAGTCAATCTTCTTGTACTTAAGTCGGCATTGGGCCTTTTGTATTTAATTAAGATGCAATTTCTGTTTTTCATCGTGAATAGGAAGGTGATAGGGATACAGTAAACCTGGAGTGAAGCTT
Source organism: Schistocerca piceifrons (assembly GCF_021461385.2). Lineage (NCBI taxonomy): Eukaryota > Metazoa > Arthropoda > Insecta > Orthoptera > Acrididae > Schistocerca > Schistocerca piceifrons. The sequence goes on along the minus strand of NW_025728352.1, from coordinate 19,833 downwards.
CGGAAATTTATAACTAGTGTCACAGGAATGGTTCAAATCATAGACAGTAGGAAGAGTCAGTCTTCTTGTACTTAAGTCGGCATTGTGCCTTTTGTATATAATTCCAATGCAATTTCTGTGTTTCATCGTCAATATGAAGGTCAGATCGATACAGTAAACCTGAAGTGAAGCATCTGAATCTATAACTAGTGTCACAGGAATGGTTCAAAGCATAGACAGTAAGAAGAGTCAGTCTTTTTGTACTTAAGTGGGCATTGTGCCATTTGTATTTAATTCCGATGCAGTTTCTGTGATTCATCGTCAATACAAAGGTCAGAGGGATACAGTAAACCTGAAGTGAAGCATCGGAATCTATAACTAGTGTCACAGGAATGGTTCAAAACATAGACAGTAAGAAGGGTCAGTCTTCTTATACTTAAGTCGGCATTGGGCCTTTTGTATTTAATTCCGATGCAATATCTGTGTTTCTTCGTCAATAAGAAGGTCAGAGGGATACAGTAAACCTGAAGTGAAGCATCGGAATCTATTACTCGTGTCACAGAAATGGTTCAAAACATAGACAGTAAGAAAAGCCAGTCTTCTTGTACTTGGGTCGGCATTGTGCCTTTTGTATTTAATTCCGATGCAATTTCTGTGTTTCATCGTCAATAAGAAGGTCAGAGGGATACAGTAAACGCTTAAGTGAAGCATCGGAATCTATAACTAGTGTCACAGGAATGGTTCAAAACATAGACAGTTAGAAGAGTCAGTTTTCTTGTACTTAAGTCGGCATTGTGCCTTTTGTATTTAATTCCGATGCAATTTTTGTGTTTCATCGTCAATAAGAAGGTCACAGGGATACAGTAAATCTGAAATGAAGCTTCGGAAACTATAACTAGTGTCACAGGAATGCTTCAAAACATAAATAATAAAAAGAGTCAGTTTTTTTGTACTAAGGTCGGCATTGTGCCTTTTGTATTTAATTCCGATGCAATTTCTGTGTTTCATTGTCAATAAGAAGGTCAGAGGGATACAGTAAACCTGATGTGAAGCATCGGAATTTATAACTAGTGTCACAGGATTGGTTCAAAAATAGACAGTAAGAAGGGACAGTCTTCTTGTACTTAAGTCGGCATTGTGCCTTTTGTATTTAATTCCGATGCAATATCTGTGTTTCTTCGTCAATAAGAAGGTCAGAGGGATACAGTAAACCTGAAGTGACGAATCGGAATCTATAACTAGTGTCACAGAAATGGTTCAAAAAACAGACAGTAACTAGAGTCAGTCTTTTTGTACTTAAGTCGGAATTGTGAATTTTTTTTTTTAATTCCGGTGCAATTTCTGTGTTTCATCGTCAATACGAAGGTCAAAGGGATACAGTAAACCTGAAGTGAAGCATCGGAATCTATAACTAGAGTCACAGGAATGGTTCAAAACATGGACCGTAAGAAGGATCTGTCTTCTTGAACTTAAGTCGGCATTGTGCCTTTTGTATTTAATTCCGATGCAATTTCTGTATTTCTTCGTCAATAAGAAGGTCAGAGGGATACAGTATACCTGAAGTGAAGCATCGGAATCTATAACTAGTGTCACAGAAATGGTTCAAAGTATAGACAGTAAGAAGAGTCAGTCTTCTTGTACTTATGTCGGCATTGTGCCTTTTGTAATTAATTCCGATGCAATTTCTGTGTTTCATCGTCAATAAGAAGCTCAGAGGGATACAGTAAATCTGAAGTGAAGCATCGGAATCTATAACTAGTGTCACAGGAATGGTTCAAAACATAGACAGTAAGAAGAGGCATTCTTCTTGTACTTAAGTCGGCATTGTGCCTTTTGTATTTAATTCCGATGCAATTTACGTGTTTCATCGTCAATAAGTAGGTCAGAGGGATACAGTAAACCTGAAGTGAAGCATCGGAATCTATAACTAGTGTCACAGGAATGGTTCAAAACATAGACACTAAGAAGAGTCAGTCTTTTTGTACTTAAGTCGGCATTGTGCCTTTTGTATTTAATTCCGATGCAATTTCTGTGATTCATCCTCAATACGAAAGTCAGAGGGATACAGTAAACCTGAAGTGAAGCATCGGAATCTATAACTAGTGTCACAGGAATGGTTCAAAACATAGACAGTAGGAACAGTCAGTCTTCTTGTACTTAATTCGGCATTGTGCCTTTTGTATTTTATTAAGATTTAATTTCTGTGTTTCATCGTCAATAATCAGGTCAGAGGCATACAGTAAACCTGATGTGAAGCATCGGAATCTATAACTAGTGTCACAGGAATGGTTCAAAACATAGTCAGTAAGAAGAGTCAGTTATCTTGTACTTAAGTCGGCATTGTGCCTTTTGTATTTAATTCCGATGCAATTTCTGTGTTTCATCGTCAATAAGAAGGTCAGAGGGATACAGTATACCTGAAGTGAAGCATCGGAATCTATAACTAGTGTCACTAGGATTGTTCAAATCATAGACAGTAAGAACAGTCAATCTTTTTGTACGTAAGTCGGCATTGTGCCTTTTGTATTTTATTCCGATGCAATTTCTGTGTTCCATCTTCAATACGAAAGTCAGAGGGATACAGTAAACCTGAAGTGAAGCATCGGAATCTATAACTAGTGTCACAGGAATGGTTCAAAACATAGACAGTAAGAAGGGTCCGTCTTCTTGTACTTAAGTCAGCATTGTGCCTTTTGTATTTAATTCCGATGCAATATCTGTGTTTTTTCGTCATTAAGAAGGTCAGAGGGATACAGTAAAACTGAAGTCAAGCATCGGAATCTATAACTAGTGTCACAGAAATGGTTCAAAACATAGACAGTAAGAAGAGCCAGCCTTCTTGTACTTGAGTCGGCCTTGTGCCTTTTGTATTTAATTAGGATGCAACGTCTGTGTTTCATCGTCAATAAGAAGGTCAGAGGGATACGGTAAACGTGAAGTGAAGCATCGGAATCTGTAACTAGTGTCACAGGAATGGTTCAAAACATTGACAGTAAGAAGACCCATTCTTCTTATACTTATATCGGCATTGTGACTTTTGTATTTAATTCCGATGCAATTTACGTGTTTCATTGTCAATAAGAAGGTCACAGGGATACAGTAAACCTGAAGTGAAGCATCGGAATCTACAACTAGTGTCACAGGAATGCTTCAAAGCATAGTCAGTAAGAAGAGTCAATCTTCTTGTACTTAAGTCGGCATTGTGCCTTTTGTATTTAATGAAGATGCAATATCTGTGTTTCATCGTCAATAGGAAGGTGAAAGGGATACAGTAAACCTGAAGTGAAGCTTCGGAATCTATAACTAGTGTCACAGAAATGGTTCAAAACATAGACAGTAAGAAGAGCCAGTCTTCTTGTACTTGGGTCGGCATTGTGCCTTTTGTATTTAGTTAAGATTTAATTTCTGTGTTTCATCGTCAATAATAAGGTCAGGGGGATACAGTAAACCTGAAGTGAAGCTTCGGAAATTTATAACTAGTGTCACAGGAATGGTTCAAATCATAGACACTAGGAAGAGTCACTCTTCTTGTACTTAAGTCGGCATTGTGCCTTTTGTATATAATTCCAATGCAATTTCTGTGTTTCATCGTCAATAAGAAGCTTAAAGGGATACAGTAAACCTGAAGTGAAGCATCGGAATCAATAACTAGTGTCACAGGTATGGTTCAAAACATAGACAGTAAGAAGATTCAGTTTTCTTGTACTTAAGTCGGCATTGTGCCTTTTGTATTTAATTCCGATGCAATTTCTGTGTTTCATCGTCAATATGAAGGTCAGATCGATACAGTAAACCTGAAGTGAAGCATCTGAATCTATAACTAGTGTCACAGGAATGGTTCAAAGCATAGACAGTAAGAAGAGTCAGTCTTTTTGTACTTAAGTGGGCATTGTGCCATTTGTATTTAATTCCGATGCAGTTTCTGTGATTCATCGTCAATACAAAGGTCAGAGGGATACAGTAAACCTGAAGTGAAGCATCGGAATCTATAACTAGTGTCACAGGAATGGTTCAAAACATAGACAGTAAGAAGGGTCAGTCTTCTTATACTTAAGTCGGCATTGGGCCTTTTGTATTTAATTCCGATGCAATATCTGTGTTTCTTCGTCAATAAGAAGGTCAGAGGGATACAGTAAACCTGAAGTGAAGCATCGGAATCTATAACTCGTGTCACAGAAATGGTTCAAAACATAGACAGTAAGAAAAGCCAGTCTTCTTGTACTTGGGTCGGCATTGTGCCTTTTGTATTTAATTCCGATGCAATTTCTGTGTTTCATCGTCAATAATAAGGTCAGAGGGATACAGTAAACGCTTAAGTGAAGCATCGGAATCTATAACTAGTGTCACAGGAATGGTTCAAAACATAGACAGTTAGAAGAGTCAGTTTTCTTGTACTTAAGTCGGCATTGTACCTTTTGTATTTAATTCCGATGCAATTTTTGTGTTTCATCGTCAATAAGAAGGTCACAGGGATACAGTAAACCTGAAATGAAGCTTCGGAAACTATAACTAGTGTCACAGGAATGGTTCAAAACATAAATAATAAAAAGAGTCAGTTTTTTTGTACTAAGGTCGGCATTGTGCCTTTTGTATTTAATTCCGATGCAATTTCTGTGTTTCATTGTCAATAAGAAGGTCAGAGGGATACAGTAAACCTGAAGTGAAGCATCGGAATTTATAACTAGTGTCACAGGATTGTTTCAAAAATAGACAGTAAGAAGGGACAGTCTTCTTGTACTTAAGTCGGCATTGTGCCTTTTGTATTTAATTCCGATGCAATATCTGTGTTTCTTCGTCAATAAGAAGGTCAGAGGGATACAGTAAACCTGAAGTGACGAATCGGAATCTATAACTAGTGTCACAGAAATGGTTCAAAACATAGACAGTAAGAAGAGACAGTCTTCTTGTACTTGAGTCGGCATTGTGCCTTTTGTATTAAATTCCGATACAATTTCTGTGTTTTTTCGTCAATAAGATCGTCAGAGGGATACAGTAAACCTGAAATGAAGCATCGGAATTTATAACTAGTGTCACAGGATTGGTTCAAAGATAGACAGTAAGAAGAGTCAGTCTTCTTGTACTTAAGTCGGCAATGTGCCTCTTGTATTTAATTCCGATATAATTTACGTAATTCATCGTCAATAAGTAGGTCAGAGGGATACAGTAAACCTGAAGTGAGGCATCGGAATCTATAACTAGTGTCACAGGAATGGTTCAAACCATAGACAGTAAGATGAGTTAGTGTTCTTGTACTTAAGTCGGCATTGTGCATTTTGTATTTAATTAAGATGCGATTTCTGTGTTTCATCGTCAATAAAGAGGTCAGAGGGATACAGGAAACCTGAAGTGAAGCATCGGAATCTAAAACTAGTGTCACAGGATTGGTTCAAAACATAGACATTAGGAAGAGTCAGTCTTCTTGTACTTATGTCGGCATTGTGCCTTTTGTATTTAATTCCGATGCAATTTCTGTGTTTCATCGTCAATAAGAAGGTCAGAGGGATACAGTAAAACTGAAGTGAAGCATGAGAACCTATAACTAGTGTCACAGGAATGGTTCAAATCATAGACAGTAAGAAGAGTCAGTCTTCTTGTACTTAAGTGGGCATTTTGCCTTTTGTATTTAATTCCGATGCAATTTCTGTGCCTCATCGTCAATAAGAAGGTCAGCTGGATACAGTAAACCTGAAGTGAAGCATCGGAATCTATAACTAGTGTCACAGGAATGGCTCAAAACATAGACAGTAAGAAGAGCCAGTCTTCTTGTACTTGAGTCGGCATTGTGCATTTTGTATTTAATTCCGATGAATTTTCTGTGTTTGATCGTCAATAAGAAGGTCAGAGGGATACAGTAAACCTGAAGTAAAGCATCGGAATCTATAACTAGTGTCACAGGAATGGTTCAAAACATTGACAGTAAGAGGAGTCAGTCTTCTTGTTCTTAAGTCGGCATTGTGCCTTTTGTATTTAATTCCGATGCAATTTACGTGTTTCATCGTCAATAAGAAGGTCAGAGGGATATAGTAAACCTGAAGTGAAGCATCGGAATCTATAACTAGTGTCACAGGAATGGCTCAAAGCATAGACAGTAAGAAGAGCCTGTCTTCTTGTACTTATGTCGCCATTGTGCCTTTTGTAAATAATTCCGATGCAATTTCTGTGTTTCATCGTCAATAAGAAGCTCAGAGGGATACGGTAAATCTGAAGTGAAGCATCGGAATCTATAACTAGTGTCACAGGAATGGTTCAAAACATAGACAATAAGAAGGGGCATTCTTCTTGTTCTTAAGTCGGCATTGTGCCTTTTGTATTTAATTCCGACGCAATTTACGTGTTTCATCGTCAATAAGAAGGTCAGAGGGATACAGTAAACCTGAAGTGAAGCATCGGAATCTATAACTAGTGTTACAGAAATGGTTCAAAACATAGACAGTAAGAAAAGCCAGTCTTCTTGCACTTGAGTCGGCATTGTGCCTTTTGTATTTAATTCCGATGCAATTTCTGTGTTTCATCGTCAATAAGAAGCTCAGAGGGATACAGTAAACCTGAAGTGAAGCATCGGAATCTATAACTAGTGTTACAGAAATGGTTCAAAACTTAGACAGTAAGAAAAGCCAGTCTTCTTGCACTTGAGTCGGCTTTGTGCCTTTTGTATTTAATTAAGATTTAATTTCTGTGTTTCATCGTCAATAATAAGGTCAGAGGGATACAGTAAACCTGAAGGGAAGCATCGGAATCTATAACTAGTGTCACAGGAATGGTTCAAAAACATAGTCAGTAAGAAGAGTCAATCTTCTTGTACTTAAGTCGGCATTGGGCCTTTTGTATTTAATTAAGATGCAATTTCTGTGTTTCATCGTGAATAGGAAGGTGAAAGGGATACAGTAAACCTGGAGTGAAGCTTCGGAAATTTATAACTAGTGTCACAGGAATGGTTCAAATCATAGACAGTAGGAAGAGTCAGTCTTCTTGTACTTAAGTCGGCATTGTGCCTTTTGTATATAATTTCAATGCAATTTCTGTGTTTCATCGTCAATAAGAGCGTCAGAGGGATACAGTAAACCTGAAGTGAAGCATCGGAATCTATAACTAGTGTCACAGGAATGGTTCAAACATAGACAGTAGGAAGAGTCAGTCTTCTTGTACTTAATTCGGCATTGTGCCTTTTGTATTTAATTAAGATTTAATTTCTGTGTTTCATCGTCAATAATAAGGTCAGAGGGATACAGTAAACCTGAAGTGAACCATCGGAATCTATAACTCGTGTCACAGAAATGGTTCAAAACATAGACAGTAAGAAAAGCCAGTCTTCTTGTACTTGGGTCGGCATTGTGCCTTTTGTATTTAATTCCGATGCAATTTCTGTGTTTCATCGTCAATAAGAAGGTCAGAGGGATACAGTAAACGCTTAAGTGAAGCATCGGAATCTATAACTAGTGTCACAGGAATGGTTCAAAACATAAACAATAAAAAGATTCAGTTTTTTTGTACTAAGGTCGGCATTGTGCCTTTTGTATTTAATTCCGATGCAATTTCTGTGTTTCACTGTCAATAAGAAGGTCAGAGGGATACAGTAAACCTGAAGTGAAGCATCGGAATTTATAACTAGTGTCACAGGATTGGTTCAAAAAATAGACAGTAAGAAGGGTCAGTCTTCTTGTACTTAGGTCGGCATTGTGCCTTTTGTATTTAATTCCGATGCAATATCTGTGTTTCTTCGTCAATAAGAAGGTCAGAGGGATACAGTAAACCTGAAGTGACGAATCGGAATCTATAACTAGTGTCACAGAAATGGTTCAAAGCATAGACAGTAAGAAGAGACAGTCTTCTTGTACTTGAGTCGGCATTGTGCCTTTTGTATTTAATTCCGATACAATTTCTCTGTTTTTTCGTCAATAAGATCGTCAGAGGGATACAGTAGACCTGAAATGAAGCATCGGAATCTGTAACTAGAGTCACAGGAATGGTTCAAAACATAGACAGTAAGAAGAGTCAGTCTTCTTGTACTTAAGTCGGCAATGTGCCTCTTGTATTTAATTCCGATATAATTTACGTAATTCATCGTCAATAAGTAGGTCAGAGGGATACAGTAAACCTGAAGTGAGGCATCGGAATCTATAACTAGTGTCACAGGAATGGTTCAAACCATAGACAGTAAGATGAGTTAGTGTTCTTGTACTGAAGTCGGCATTGTGCCTTTTGTATTTAATTAAAATGCTATTTCTATGTTTCATCGTCAATAAGAAGGTCAGAGGGATACAGTAAACCTGAAGTGAAGCATCGGAATCTATAACTAGTGTCACAGGAATGGTTCAAAACATAGACAGTAAGAAGAGTCAGTCTTCTTGTACTTAAGTCGGCATTGTGCCTTTTGTATATAATTACGATGCAATTTCTGTGTTTCATCGTCAATAAGAGGGTCAGCTGGATACAGTTACCTGAAGTGAATCATCGGATTCTATAACTAATGTCACCGGAATGGTAGAAAACATTGACAGTAAGAAGAGTCAGTCTTCTTGTACTTAAGTCGGCATTGTGTCTTTTGTATTTAATTAAGATGCGATTTCTGTGTTTCATCGTCAATAAAGAGGTCAGAGGGATACAGGAAACCTGAAGTGAAGCATCGGAATCTATAACTATTGTCACAGGAATGGTTCAAACATAGACAGTAAGAAGAGTCAGTCTTTTTGTACTTAAGTCGGCATTGTGCCTTTTGTATTTAATTCCGATGAATTTTCTGTGTTTGATCGTCAATACGAAGGTCAGAGGGAAACAGTATAAATGATGTGAAGCATGGGAATCTATTACTAGTGTCACAGGAATGGTTCAAACCAATGACAGTAAGAAGAGTCAGTGTTCTTGTACTTAAGTCGGCATTGTGCCTTTTGTATTTAATTAAGATGCAATTTCTGTGTTTCATCGTCAATAAGAAGGTGAAAGGGATACAGTAAACCTGAAGTGAAGCATCGGAATCTATAACTAGTGTCACAGGAATGGTTCAAAACATAGACAGTAAGAAGAGTCAGTCTTCTTGTACTTAAGTCGACATCGTGCCTTTTGTATGTATTTCCGATGCAATTTCTGTGTTTCATCGTCAATAAGAAGCTCACAAGGATACAGTAACCCTGAAGTGAAGCATCGGAATCTATAACTAGTGTCACAGGCATGGTTCAAAAAATAGACAGTAAGTAGAGTCAGTCTTTTTGTACTTAAGTCGGCATTGTGCCTTTTGTATATAATTTCAATGCAATTTCTGTGTTTCATCGTCAATAAGAGCGTCAGAGGGATACAGTAAACCTGAAGTGAAGCATCGGAATCTATAACTAGTGTCACAGGAATGGTTCAAAACATAAACAATAAAAAGATTCAGTTTTTTTGTACTAAGGTCGGCATTGTGCCTTTTGTATTTAATTCCGATGCAATTTCTGTGTTTCACTGTCAATAAGAAGGTCAGAGGGATACAGTAAACCTGAAGTGAAGCATCGGAATTTATAACTAGTGTCACAGGATTGGTTCAAAAAATAGACAGTAAGAAGGGTCAGTCTTCTTGTACTTAGGTCGGCATTGTGCCTTTTGTATTTAATTCCGATGCAATATCTGTGTTTCTTCGTCAATAAGAAGGTCAGAGGGATACAGTAAACCTGAAGTGACGAATCGGAATCTATAACTAGTGTCACAGAAATGGTTCAAAGCATAGACAGTAAGAAGAGACAGTCTTCTTGTACTTGAGTCGGCATTGTGCCTTTTGTATTTAATTCCGATACAATTTCTCTGTTTTTTCGTCAATAAGATCGTCAGAGGGATACAGTAGACCTGAAATGAAGCATCGGAATCTGTAACTAGAGTCACAGGAATGGTTCAAAACATAGACAGTAAGAAGAGTCAGTCTCCTTGTACTTAAGTCGGCAATGTGCCTCTTGTATTTAATTCCGATATAATTTACGTAATTCATCGTCAATAAGTAGGTCAGAGGGATACAGTAAACCTGAAGTGAGGCATCGGAATCTATAACTAGTGTCACAGGAATGGTTCAAACCATAGACAGTAAGATGAGTTAGTGTTCTTGTACTGAAGTCGGCATTGTGCCTTTTGTATTTAATTAAAATGCTATTTCTATGTTTCATCGTCAATAAGAAGGTCAGAGGGATACAGTAAACCTGAAGTGAAGCATCGGAATCTATAACTAGTGTCACAGGAATGGTTCAAAACATAGACAGTAAGAAGAGTCAGTCTTCTTGTACTTAAGTCGGCATTGTGCCTTTTGTATATAATTACGATGCAATTTCTGTGTTTCATCGTCAATAAGAGGGTCAGCTGGATACAGTTACCTGAAGTGAATCATCGGATTCTATAACTAATGTCACCGGAATGGTAGAAAACATTGACAGTAAGAAGAGTCAGTCTTCTTGTACTTAAGTCGGCATTGTGTCTTTTGTATTTAATTAAGATGCGATTTCTGTGTTTCATCGTCAATAAAGAGGTCAGAGGGATACAGGAAACCTGAAGTGAAGCATCGGAATCTATAACTATTGTCACAGGAATGGTTCAAACATAGACAGTAAGAAGAGTCAGTCTTTTTGTACTTAAGTCGGCATTGTGCCTTTTGTATTTAATTCCGATGAATTTTCTGTGTTTGATCGTCAATACGAAGGTCAGAGGGAAACAGTATACATGATGTGAAGCATGGGAATCTATTACTAGTGTCACAGGAATGGTTCAAACCAATGACAGTAAGAAGAGTCAGTGTTCTTGTACTTAAGTCGGCATTGTGCCTTTTGTATTTAATTAAGATGCAATTTCTGTGTTTCATCGTCAATAAGAAGGTGAAAGGGATACAGTAAACCTGAAGTGAAGCATCGGAATCTATAACTAGTGTCACAGGAATGGTTCAAAACATAGACAGTAAGAAGAGTCAGTCTTCTTGTACTTAAGTCGACATTGTGCCTTTTGTATGTATTTCCGATGCAATTTCTGTGTTTCATCGTCAATAAGAAGCTCACAAGGATACAGTAACCCTGAAGTGAAGTATCGGAATCTATAACTAGTGTCACAGGCATGGTTCAAAAAATAGACAGTAAGTAGAGTCAGTCTTTTTGTACTTAAGTCGGCATTGTGAATTTTTTTTTTAATTCCGGTGCAATTTCTGTGTTTCATCGTCAATACGAAGGTCAGAAGGATACAGTAAACCTGAAGTGAAGCATCGGAATCTATAACTAGAGTCACAGGAATGGTTCAAAACATAGAAAGTAAGAAGGATCTGTCTTCTTGAACTTAAGTCGGCATTGTGCCTTTTGTATTTAATTCCGATGCAATATCTGTATTTCTTCGTCAATAAGAAGGTCAGAGGGATGCAGTAAACCTGAAGTGAAGCGTCGGAATCTATAACTAGTGTCACAGAAATGGTTCGAAACATAGACAGTAAGAAGAGCCAGTCTTCTTGTACTTGAGTCGGCATTGTGCCTTTTGTATTTAATTCCGATGCAATTTCTGTGTTTCTTCGTCAATAAGAAGGTCAGAGGGATACAGTATACCTGAAGTGAAGCATCGGAATCTATAACTAGTGTCACAGAAATGGTTCAAAACATAGACAGTAAGAAGAGTCAGTCTTTTTGTACTTAAGTCCGCATTGTGCCTTTTGTATTTAATTCCGATGCAATATCTGTGTTTCATCGTCAATACGAAAGTCAGAGGGATACAGTAAACCTGAAGTGAAGCATCGGAATCCATAACTAGTGTCACAGGAAAGGTTTAAAACATAGACAGTAAGAAGGGTCAGTCTTCTTGTACTTAAGTCGGCATTGTGCCGTTTGTATTTAATTCCGATGCAATTTACGTGTTTCATCGTCAATAAGAAGGTCAGAGGAATACAGTAAACCTGAAGTGAAGCATCGGAATCTATAACTAGTGTCCAAGGAATGGTTCAAAACATAGACAGTAAGAAGAGTCAGTTTTCTTGTACATAAGTCGGCATTGTGCCTTTTGTAATTAATTCCGATGCAATTTCTGTGTTTCATCGTCAATAAGAAGGCCAGAGGGAGACAGTAAACCTGAACTGAAGTATCGGAATCTATAACTAGTGTCACAGGAATGGTTCAAATCATAGACAGTAAGAAGAGTCAGTCTTCTTGTACTTGAGTCGGTATTGTGCCTTTTGTATTTAATTCCGATGCAGTATCTGTATTTCTTCGTCAATAAGAAGGTCAGAGGGATGCAGTAAACCTGAAGTGAAGCATCGGAATCTATAACTAGTGTCACAGAAATGGTTCAAAACATAGACAGTAAGAAGAGCCAGTCTTCTTGTACTTGAGTCGGCATTGTGCCTTTTGTATTTAATTCCGATGCAGTATCTGTATTTCTTCGTCAATAAGAAGGTCAGAGGGATGCAGTAAATCTGAAGTGAAGCATCGGAATCTATAACTAGTGTCACAGGAATGGTTCAAAACATAGACACTAAGAAGAGGCATTCTTCTTGTACTTAAGTCGGCTTTGTGCCTTTTGTATTTAATTCCGATGCAATTTACGTGTTTCATCGTCAATAAGAAGGTCAGAGGAATACAGTAAACCTGAAGTGAAGCATCGGAATCTATAACTAGTGTCTAAGAAATGGTTCAAAACATAGACAGTAAGAAGAGTCAGTTTTCTTGTACATAAGTCGGCATTGTTCCTTTTGTAATTAATTCCGATGCAATTTCTGTGTTTCATCGTCAATAAGAAGGCCACAGGGAGACAGTAAACCTGAACTGAAGTATCGGAATCTATAACTAGTGTCACAGGAATGGTTCAAATCATAGACAGTAATAAGAGCCAGCCTTCTTGTACTTGTGTCGGCATTGTGCCTTTTCTATTTAATTCGGATGCAACTTCTGTGTTTCATCGTCAATAAGAGCGTCAGAGGGATACAGTAAACCTGAAGTGAAGCATCGGAATCTATAACTAGTGTCACAGGAATGGTTCAAAACATAGACAGTAGGAACAGTCAGTCTTCTTGTACTTAATTCGGCATTGTGACTTTTGTATTTAATTAAGATTTAATTTCTGTGTTTCATCGTCAATAATAAGGTCAGAGGCATACAGTAAACCTGATGTGAAGCATCGGAATCTATAACTAGTGTCACAGGAATGGTTCAAAACATAGCCAGTAAGAAGAGTCAGTTATCTTGTACTTAAGTCGGCATTGTGATTTTGTATATAATTCCGATGCAATTTCTGTGTTTCATCGTCAATAAGAAGGTCAGAGGGATACAGTATACCTGAAGTGAAGCATCGGAATCTATAACCAGTGTCACAGGAATGGTTCAAAACATAGACAGTAAGAAGAGTCAGTTTTCTTGTACATAAGTAGGCATTGTGCCTTTTGTATTTATTTCCGATGCAATTTCTGTGTTTCATCGTCAATAAGAGCGTCAGAGGGATACAGTAAACCTGAAGTGAAGCATCGGAATCTATAACTAGTGTCACAGGAATTGTTCATATCATAGACAGTAAGAACAGTCAGTCTTCTTGTACTTGAGTCGGCATTGTGCCTTTTGTATTTAATTCCGATACAATTTCTCTGTTTTTTCGTCAATAAGATCGTCAGAGGGATACAGTAAACCTGAAATGAAGCATCGGAATCTGTAACTAGAGTCACAGGAATGGTTCAAAACATAGACAGTAAGAAGAGTCAGTCTTCTTGTACTTAAGTCGGCAATGTGCCTCTTGTATTTAATTCCGATATAATTTACGTAATTCATCGTCAATAAGTAGGTCAGAGGGATACAGTAAACCTGAAGTGAAGCATCGGAATCTATAACTAGTGTCACAGGAATGGTTCAAACCATACACAGTAAGATGAGTTAGTGTTCTTGTACATAAGTCGGCATTGTGCCTTTTGTATATAATTACGATGCAATTTCTGTGTTTCATCGTCAATAAGAGGGTCAGCTGGATACAGTTACCTGAAGTGAATCATCGGATTCTATAACTAATGTCACCGGAATGGTAGAAAACATTGACAGTAAGAAGAGTCAGTCTTCTTGTACTTAAGTCGGCATTGTGTCTTTTGTATTTAATCAAGATGCGATTTCTGTGTTTCATCGTCAATAAAGAGGTCAGAGTGATACAGGAAACCGGAAGTGAAGCATCGGAATCTAAAACTAGTGCCACAGGAATGGCTCAAAACATAGACAGTAAGAAGAGCCAGTCTTCTTGTACTTGAGTCGGCATTGTGCCTTTTGTATTTAATTCCGATGAATTTTCTGTGTTTGATCGTCAATAAGAAGGTCAGAGGGATACAGTAAACCTGAAGTAAAGCATCGGAATCTATAACTAGTGTCACAGGAATGGTTCAAACATTGACAGTAAGAGGAGTCAGTCTTCTTGTCCTTAAGTCGGCATTGTGCCTTTTGTATTTAATTCCGATGCAATTTACGTGTTTCATCGTCCATAAGAAGGTCAGAGGGATACAGTAAACCTGAAGTGAAGCATCGGAATCTATAACTAGTGTCACAGGAATGGCTCAAAACATAGACAGTAAGAAGAGCCAGTCTTCTTGTACTTATGTCGCCATTGTGCCTTTTGTAAATAATTCCGATGCAATTTCTGTGTTTCATCGTCAATAAGAAGCTCAGAGGGATACGGTAAATCTGAAGTGAAGCATCGGAATCTATAACGAGTGTCACAGGAATGGTTCAAAACATAGACAATAAGATGGGGCATTCTTCTTGTCCTTAAGTCGGCATTGTGCCTTTTGTATTTAATTCCGATGCAATTTACGTGTTTCATCGTCAATAAGAAGGTCAGAGGGATACAGTAAACCTGAAGTGAAGCATCGGAATCTATAACTATTGTCACAGGAATGGTTCAAACATAGACAGTAAGAAGAGTCAGTCTTTTTGTACTTAAGTCGGCATTGTGCCTTTTGTATTTAATTCCGATGAATTTTCTGTGTTTGATCGTCAATACGAAGGTCAGAGGGAAACAGTATACATGATGTGAAGCATGGGAATCTATTACTAGTGTCACAGGGATGGTTCAAACCAATGACAGTAAGAAGAGTCAGTGTTCTTGTACTTAAGTCGACATTGTGCCTTTTGTATGTATTTCCGATGCAATTTCTGTGTTTCATCGTCAATAAGAAGCTCACAAGGATACAGTAACCCTGAAGTGAAGCATCGGAATCTATAACTAGTGTCACAGGCATGGTTCAAAAAATAGACAGTAAGTAGAGTCAGTCTTTTTGTACTTAAGTCGGCATTGTGAATTTTTTTTTTAATTCCGGTGCAATTTCTGTGTTTCATCGTCAATACGAAGGTCAGAGGGATACAGTAAACCTGAAGTGAAGCATCGGAATCTATAACTAGAGTCACAGGAATGGTTCAAAACATAGAAAGTAAGAAGGATCTGTCTTCTTGAACTTAAGTCGGCATTGTGCCTTTTGTATTTAATTCCGATGCAATATCTGTATTTCTTCGTCAATAAGAAGGTCAGAGGGATGCAGTAAACCTGAAGTGAAGCATCGGAATCTATAACTAGTGTCACAGAAATGGTTCAAAACATAGACAGTAAGAAGAGCCAGTCTTCTTGTACTTGAGTCGGCATTGTGCCTTTTGTATTTAATTCCGATGCAATTTCTGTATTTTTTCGTCAATAAGAAGGTCAGAGGGATACAGTATACCTGAAGTGAAGCATCGGAATCTATAACTAGTGTCACAGAAATGGTTCAAAACATAGACAGTAAGAAGAGTCAGTCTTTTTGTACTTAAGTCGGCATTGTGCCTTTTGTATTTAATTCCGATGCAATATCTGTGTTTCATCGTCAATACGAAAGTCAGAGGGATACAGTAAACCTGAAGTCAAGCATCGGAATCCATAACTAGTGTCACAGGAAAGGTTCAAAACATAGACAGTAAGAAGGGTCAGTCTTCTTGTACTTAAGTCGGCATTGTGCCTTTTGTATTTAATTCCGATGCAATTTACGTGTTTCATCGTCAATAAGAAGGTCAGAGGAATACAGTAAAACTGAAGTGAAGCATCGGAATCTATAACTAGTGTCTAAGGAATCGTTCAAAACATAGACAGTAAGAAGAGTCAGTTTTCTTGTACATAAGTCGGCATTGTGCCTTTTGTAATTAATTCCGATGCAATTTCTGTGTTTCATCGTCAATAAGAAGGCCAGAGGGAGACAGTAAACCTGAACTGAGGTATCGGAATCTATAACTAGTGTCACAGGAATGGTTCAAATCATACACAGTAAGAAGAGTCAGTCTTCTTATACTTAAGTCGACATTGTGCCTTTTGTATGTATTTCCGATGCAACTTCTGTGTTTCATCGTCAATAAGAAGCTCCCAAGGATACAGTAACCCTGAAGTGATGCATCGGAATCTATAACTAGTGTCACAGGCATGGTTCAAAGAATAGACAGTAAGTAGAGTCAGTCTTTTTGTACTTAAGTCGGCATTGTGAATTTTTTTTTTTAATTCCGGTGCAATTTCTGTGGTTCATCGTCAATACGAAGGTCAGAGGGATACAGTAAACCTCAAGTGAAGCATCGCAATCTATAACTAGAGTCACAGGAATGGTTCAAAACATAGAAATTAAGAAGGATCTGTCTTCTTGAACTTAAGTCGGCATTGTGCCTTTTGTATTTAATTCCGATGCAATATCTGTATTTGTTCGTCAATAAGAAGGTCAGAGGGATGCAGTAAACCTGAAGTGAAGCATCGGAATCTATAACTAGTGTCACAGAAATGGTTCAAAACATAGACAGTAAGAAGAGCCAGTCTTCTTGTACTTGAGTCGGCATTGTGCCTTTTGTATTTAATTCCGATGCAATTTCTGTATTTCTTCGTCAATAAGAAGGTCAGAGGGATACAGTAAACCTGAAGTGAAGCATCGGAATCTATAACTAGAGTCACAGGAATGGTTCAAAACATAGAAAGTAATAAGGATCTGTCTTCTTGAACTTAAGTCGGCATTGTGCCTTTTGTATTTAATTCCGATGCAGTATCTGTATTTCTTCGTCAATAAGAAGGTCAGAGGGATGCAGTAAATCTGAAGTGAAGCATCGGAATCTATAACTAGTGTCACAGGAATGGTTCAAAACATAGACAGTAAGAAGAGGCATTCTTCTTGTACTTAAGTCGGCTTTGTGCCTTTTGTATTTAATTCCGATGCAATTTACGTGTTTCATCGTCAATAAGAAGGTCAGAGGGATACAGTAAACCTGAAGTGAAGCATCGGAATCTATAACTAGTGTCACAGGAATGGTTCAAAACATAGACAGTAAGAAGAGTCAGTCTTTTTGTACTTAAGTCGGCATTGTGCCTTTTGTATTTAATTCCGATGCAATTTCTGTGTTTCATCGTCAATACGAAAGTCAGAGGGATACAGTAAACCTGAAGTGAAGCATCGGAATCTATAACTAGTGTCACAGGAAAGGTTCAAAACATAGACAGTAAGAAGGGTCAGTCTTCTTGTACTTAAGTCGGCATTGTGCCTTTTGTATTTAATTCCGATGCAATTTACGTGTTTCATCGTCAATAAGAAGGTCAGAGGAATACAGTAAACCTGAAGTGAAGCATCGGAATCTATAACTAGTGTCTAAGGAATGGTTCAAAACATAGACAGTAAGAAGAGTCAGTTTTCTTGTACATAAGTCGGCATTGTTCCTTTTGTAATTAATTCCGATGCAATTTCTGTGTTTCATCGTCAATAAGAAGGCCAGAGGGAGACAGTAAACCTGAACTGAAGTATCGGAATCTATAACTAGTGTCACAGGAATGGTTCAAATCATAGACAGTAAGAAGAGTCAGTTTTTTTGTACTTAGGTCGGCATTGGGCCTTTTGAATATAATTACGATGCAATTTCTGTGCTTCTCCGTCAATAAGAAGGTCTGAGGGATGCAGTAAACCTGAAGGGAAGCATCGGAATCTATAGCTAGTGTCACAGAAATGGTTCAAAACATAGACAGTAATAAGAGCCAGCCTTCTTGTACTTGTGTCGGCATTGTGCCTTTTCTATTTAATTCGGATGCAACTTCTGTGTTTCATCGTCAATAAGAGCGTCAGAGGGATACAGTAAACCTGAAGTGAAGCATCGGAATCTATAACTAGTGTCACAGGAATGGTTCAAAACATAGACAGTAGGAACAGTCAGTCTTCTTGTACTTAATTCGGCATTGTGACTTTTGTATTTAATTAAGATTTAATTTCTGTGTTTCATCGTCAATAATAAGGTCAGAGGCATACAGTAAACCTGATGTGAAGCATCGGAATCTATAACTAGTGTCACAGGAATGGTTCAAAACATAGTCAGTAAGAAGAGTCAGTTATCTTGTACTTAAGTCGGCATTGTGATTTTGTATATAATTCCGATGCAATTTTTGTGTTTCATCGTTAATAAGAAGGTCAGAGGGATACAGTATACCTGAAGTGAAGCATCGGAATCTATAACTAGTGTCACAGGAATTGTTCAAATCATAGACAGTAAGAACAGTCAGTCTTTTTGTACATAAGTCGGCATTGTGCCTTTTGTATTTTATTCCGATGCAATTTCTGTGTTTCATCGTCAATACGAAAGTCAGAGGGATACAGTAAACCTGAAGTGAAGCATCGGAATCTATAACCAGTGTCACAGGAATGGTTCAAAACATAGACAGTAAGAAGAGTCAGTTTTCTTGTACATAAGTAGGCATTGTGCCTTTTGTATTTATTTCCGATGCAATTTCTGTGTTTCATCGTCAATAAGAAGGTCACAGGGAGACAGTGAACCTGAACTGAAGCATCGGAATCTATAACTAGTGTCACAGGAATGTTTCAAAACTTAGACAGTAAGAAGAGCCAGTCTTCTTGTACTTGGGTCGACATTGTGCCTTTTGTATTTAATTCGGATGCAACTTCTGTGTTTCATCGTCAATAAGAGCGTCAGAGGGATACAGTAAACCTGAAGTGAAGCATCGGAATCTATAACTAGTGTCACAGGAATGGTTCAAAACATAGACAGTTGGAAGAGTCAGTCTTCTTGTACTTAATTCGGCATTGTGCCTTTTGTATTTAATTAAGATTTAATTTCTGTGTTTCATCGTCAATAATAAGGTCAGAGGCATACAGTAAACCTGATGTGAAGCATCGGAATCTATAACTAGTGTCACAGGAATGGTTCAAAACATAGTCAGTAAGAAGAGTCAGTTATCTTGTACTTAAGTCGGCATTGTGCCTTTTGTATTTAATTCCGATGCAATTTCTGTGTTTCATCGTCAATAAGAAGGTCAGAGGGATACAGTATACCTGAAGTGAAGCATCGGAATCTATAACTAGTGTCACAGGAATTGTTCAAATCATAGACAGTAAGAAAAGTCAGTCTTTTTGTACTTAAGTCGGCACTGTGCCTTTTGTATTTTATTCCGATGCAATTTCAGTGTTTCATCGTCAATACGAAAGTCAGAGGGATACAGTAAACCTGAAGTGAAGCATCGGAATCTATAACTAGTGTCACAGGAATGGTTCAAAACATAAACAGTAAGAAGGGTCCGTCTTCTTGTACTTAAGTCAGCATTGTGCCTTTTGTATTTAATTCCGATGCAATATCTGTGTTTTTTCGTCATTAAGAAGGTCAGAGGGATACAGTAAAACTGAAGTCAAGCATCGGAATCTATAACTAGTGTCACAGAAATGGTTCAAAACATAGACAGTAAGAAGAGCTAGTCTTCTTGTACTTGAGTCGGCATTGTGCCTTTTGTATTTAATTAGGATGCAACGTCTGTGTTTCATCGTCAATAAGAAGGTCAGAGGGATACGGTAAACCTGAAGTGAAGCATCGGAATCTATAACTAGTGTCACAGGAATGGTTCAAAACATAGACAGTAAGAAGACCC